>NC_141539.1:105198333-105942500 GCF_021556685.1 Rattus norvegicus
TCAGAACCAAACTGCTCTTGTCGAGGACCAGAGTACAGTTCCCAGCATCCACATAGGTGGCTAACAACTGCTTATTATCCAGCTCCAGGAGATCCAACACACACACACACACACGCGCACACACACACACACACACACACACACACACACACACACTTAAAAGATATTTTTTGTTTGTTTGTTTGGAGCTTGTTACATAAGCAAGGCTGCCCTTGAACTCAGAGTTCTGACTGCCTTAGCCTCCCGAGCTCTGGGATAAAAGATATCACCATGCACCACCATGTCTGGCTAAAACTAAATCTTTAAAATAAAAAAGGAGGAGGAGAAAGAGCAAACCACAAGCTACCTATATGACCATTGGTCGAATAAATGATGACACAGTTGCCCTACAGACTCATCCAAAGCCATCCAAAGGATGACTGAGTGCTATGCTGACATGGCAGGAATTCTGGGCTTGTTTTTTTTTTTTTTTTTTTTAATTATAAGCAAGTCATTTCCCTGGATTACATACAAGAAACTGCAAACAGCCACTGTCTTTACGAAAAGCAGCTGTGCTGAGCATAGTGGGACATGCCTTGCACTCAGGAGGCAGAGGCTGGTCTCTGTGAGTTCAAGGGTAGCTGGGTCTATGTAGTGAGTTTCAGCACAGCCAGAATTACATAACAGAGAGACCCTTTTCTCAAAAAACAGAGAGGGAGGGAACAATGCTGGGGAGAATGACACACTGAAGAAAATAAAAGAAATATCTTTAATGGGGTGTGAGTGCGTGTGCGTGTGCGTGTGCGTGTGCGTGTGTGCTAAGGGATGGTGCACATGTGAATGCAAACACACTTGCCCATATGGGCACATGTGGAAGCCACAGGTTGATGTTGAAATGTCTCTCGGTCTCTCTCTACCTCATATCTTGAGATGGGTATTTCTCACTGACCTCGGAGCTTGCTGTTTCTGCTAAACTGGTTGGCTAGGGACCCCACTGTGGTCTGTCTGTCTCCCCTCCTTCATGCTAGGGTTACCAGTGTCACACCCAGATGCTGTGACTCCAAACTGAAGTCCTCAGGACTGCTGCCCACTGAGCCATCTGTCCTGTCCCCTGTGCTTCTTTTAAAAAAGAAATGCCTGTGTAGAACTGAAAGAAATGTTAGTCCCTACCAACATATCTCTGGGTGAAAGGATTATGGGACATTTTTATATTCTTCATGCTTTCCTTAGTTAAAAATATTGAAAAGAGGAAAACATCTCTTTTTCTTTTCTTTTCTTTTCTTTTCTTTCCTTCTGGATCGTTTAGTCCCGTTTGGCCTCTAAAGGCAGAACAATACAATAGATAGTTAAAGGGCCAGTCTGGAGAACTGTCTCTAAAGAGGATGCCTTTCAAGACAGAATGGTGTCCCTGTCTTCTGGCAAGAGACACTAGGCACAATGATCAGAGAAATAGGCCAAAAGCTAAGGCAAGGGATATGGGGTACCTGGGCTATCAAAAAGCCTGAAAAACTACTGGGGACCTTCACTCCTTCATAGCTTTGACGTTTTTCTGAACTCGTGGGGACCCACTTCTCAGGGACAGAAACCCAGCCACACAGGGTTAACCCTTGTGTTTTGCTTCACTGAGCATGGTGTGGGGGTGAGAACGGAGGGGGCCCAGCCCAGCCCAGCCCCAGCTCCAGGCAGCATTAATAAAATGCAGGTGTTTGTACAGTTGCTTTAGAAGAGAGTGGGGAAGAAAGAGTCTCAGCCGCGGGAAGCGTATAGAAATGAGCAGGGTTCAGTAGAGGAGAATGTGCAGGCAAGTCATGAGAAAGCATTTTGCAAAGTGGGCTGGATTTGGGTGACTGGAATGCAATGACTGCTGGCATAGCCCTACTCTGTAGCTAGCTCTCTGTGTGTGTGTGTGTGTGTGTGTGTGTGTGTGTGTGTGTGTGTGTGTGTGTGTGTGTGTCTGTGTGTGTGTGTGTGTCTGCACATGCCTGAACAGACAGGATTTTATTCTTACATAGACATATACTAATCACCATACATCTTTGCCCAGAAACACCTCAGACATCTGGGATTTGACCTTCACTTGCTATGACTCAGGATTGGTTACTACAGACCCCACTAAGGGGCCACCTTTTCTCTGCCTCCTCCTTCCTCTGGACTTTACACCCTGCCCATCCTTCCCACCATCAGTCCTTTCCCTCTGAGGCTTTCCAATGACTGTTTTCAGTTGGCCTCCAGTGTCTGAATCTCCCCTCCGCTCTGTCTCCAAGTCAACACCCGGGAGCCTGATGTCCTCTGTTTTCAGAACCTACTTCTGTGGCCATGGAAGAAAAGAGGCCTTGGGCTTCTGTAGTTCAGTTCCAGTGGTTACCCAGCTTCCATTGCTTGAGTACTGGGCTCCAGGAGTCTCCTGAGGTTCATGTGCTGGCTTAGAATAAAGCAGGTTAGGGAGCTACTCAGGGCAGGGCCTGGGTGAAGAGATACAGAGGTGACTACCCTGTGACCTGGGCAGTACCTCTGAAGGCAAGTGGGTTCTATTATGGTTCCTCTGCCCTCCTCCTTACATGTCCTAGGAGTGTGTGAAGTTATCTTCTGGGAGCTCGCTCTTGGTTTTCCTATGATAAAGGAGGTTGAAGCTGGATTCTCCTGTGGTTTTATGCTGTTTGGGCCCTGGTCTGAAATCCATTGAGGAATAAGGTTATAGTTTATGACACAGGAAAGAAACTGAGTGATACAAGCTGAGCCCCAGACGGAGGTAAAGTTCTTCAAATGGAGGTGGGTTCCTAAGTCCATGAGGAGAGAGGACCGGGGACATGTGTTGAGAGGTTTAGCGGTCAGTTAATGATGATCCTAAGTTGACCCTGAGTGTAGTATGTATGTGTGCAAAACCCCAGCCTACAGAGTCAGGGCTTATGACAAGGACAGGACGAATGTGTTCTCCAGAATCCAGAGCCCAGAGGTCAGGGGGAGATCAGGGGCTAGCAAGTACCTATCAGCTCCCCTCTCCCCCAGCCTAGACGGAGAAACAAGCTTTTAGTTTTCAGCAGAGTGAGAGCTATCAGATAGGCTCTTAGCTGCAGAGTCCCTGCCTGGATCAGCCTTTGGGGCTTCAGGACTGGCTGTCAGCCCAGTCAGGGACTTTAAGCACTCCCCAAGTTCCTGCAGCTGCAGTGTCCCAAGTGAGCAGCTTGTGTCTTGTAGGGACCACAGTGGCAAACACCCTGGAAAACCCAGGATGTGCACTCCCCAAACCAGCATCATATATGTCTTTGAGAGCCCCAGCCTCTCCTACCTTCTGGGAGTCGGGTAGGGGACGGCCTTGCAATTTCAGGACCGCACCCATGTCTGAAAATCCTAAGGAACCCTCTGGACTTTACTCCCCCACCCGCCCTGTGACAGGGGTCAGCAAGCCACAGATGTTTCTAATGAAGGTCCCAGACCCAGCCAGGAGGTAACAGGCAAGCCGCACACAGGGGGCCACAACCCCCAGACCAATGAAAGCACACACTGCCCAGTGAATGAGACCTACACTCTCGAATTCTCAGTTCTTTTCAGGAAATTGCCAACTTAGCCCTTGGCTTTCTCCTCTCCCCGCGCCCTCCCCGTCTCCGTAGTAACCACCCCCCATCCTCCGGAGCCCCTCCCCTTGCTGCCTGCCCCCTCCTCTCTTCTCCACCCTCGCGTCTCATCTGTCTGGGTGGGAACCAGGATTAGAGCGCTCCGGGACTGGGCTGCTTTTCCCAGGGCCGCTCTGCTTTCCTGACTTCGTTGCAGCCGCCGGGCTGCTACCCCAAGCTTTTCAAGTCCCAGACTTAATGAGCGGGTCCTGGGTTTCCTCCTCTTCCCTTTCTCTGCCTCCAATAAAGTGAGAGAATTAACCCAGGTTTTAAGGGCCGGGGTTCCAAGTTGCATATCAAAGGGGGCTTTCCCAAGCTGCTTCTGCATTTCAAAGGGGCTGATTTATGCTCACTTAAACCCACACTTTTTGGGGTAAGAGTTTTGCCGAGAGGTCAAACTCTGGAAAAACAAATGGATCCCCATTCACCCCCTCCTGGGGTGCGGTGGGCCATTAGTATATAAACTGCCCACACTAAAGGTGGGAAAAGGGCTGCTCAGAAGCCAGGGCCCAGATCCCCATGTTCCTGTGGGTTTCGCCTTTAAGAAGTGGGAGGGAACACCGTAGGATCCTCCCCACTACTACAGTCCTATGTGAGGCTGCTACATGAGGCTGGCACTAGCCAAACACACACACTCAGACACTGCTTCGACTGTCCCGCTCCCCAGGGAAGCACTGAGTAGGGCAGGCTCTTCTCCCAGAGTCCTTGGCAAGGAATCACTCATTTCTCTACCCAATAAGATTAGCTGAGGAGGGTCACTGGGAACAGGAATAAAACTTTCTCCCTGGAGAGAGAAGAGGGATCAAGGGAAAATTTGGGGCGGTCACACAGGGCCTGGCAGTAGACCCAGGAAGACCCATACCTAGGTTCTGCAGTTTTTCCAAGGTCCCTCCTGGGTCTTTGCCTCCCCACTTCTCGTCACTGGCATGGACATGTACCAGAGTTGTCCCTACAGTGTCTTGCTCCACACCCTCCCTCTTTTGAACAGATAAAGCTCAAGACAACAGCAGGAGTCCAGGAAGAAAGAAGTGGGAGAGAAGGAGAGGACTTCATGTTTGAATTATTCAAGGAGATCCCCAGATCCTTCTCAAGCAGGGTCCCTGGAAACTCTTCCGAGCTCTTGGGCCCAGGGAAGCCCCTGGTGACTGGTAGCCACTAGCTAGACAGCCCTGCTCTGGCAGCCTGTCATCAGCCAGCTATGGGTCCTCAGCCTACTCAGGTCTCGCTCCAGGACACTTGTAAGACAATGCAATTCACACATTCAGCTTGGAGGGGGAGAAAGAAATCCGCCCTCTCTTTGTATCTTTTCTTTCTACACTCTCCGGACCTCCACCAAAACTTATTTACACTAAGTAACATTACACATCCCCACCTCTTCTTGGGCTCTGTAGCTGAGCCCTCTCTCCTGGGCAAGGCCTCTTCTGTCCCTCTGTCCCTCTGTCCCACCAGCGTTCCATAAAACTTCGGCTTAGTCTCTTGGAAAATGCTTCTCTCTAACAAACCTCAGGCTCTCAGGCAACTCCCCATCATCCACCAAAACCCGAATTCAGCAACAGGTGTCCTGAGGAATCTGGCGTGGCCCACCAGAAACCAAAGGAAATAGCATTGGTCTGATTCAAAACCTGCACAAGTGAGTCAGCTCCCATTGCTGTCACCTAGTGTTACACCCACAGTGTTCGTGGTTTACTAGACAGCAGAACTCACTCAGAACAGTGGGAGCCTCGGGTTGACTCCTGGGCCAGCTGTGGGCCTTTGTCTTGACAAGTGGAGTGTGCATATGGCATAAGAAGACTGAATCAGACAGTCTTGTGGCTCACTGTGTCTTCCCAAATCCTCTGGTCACCTAGAAGGGCTGTTCTGCATTTCATGCCTTAGGAAAATGTCTCTCAGAAATGCAATAAATAGCTGGGAATGGGGGAGGGGACACACACCCTTAGTCCCAGCATTTGGGAGGCAGAGGCAGGAGGATCTCTGAGTTTGAGGTAGGCCTGTCTACAGAGTGAGTTTTAGGACAGCCAGGCCTACACAGAGAAACCTTGTCTCAAAAAAGAGGAGGAGGAAGAGGAAGAGGAGGAAAGAGGAGGGAGGGAGGGGGAAGGAGGAAGAAAAGAGGGTAGGGGAGGAAGGAAGGAAGGGGGAGGGAAGGAGGGAGGAAGGGAGGAAGGGAAGGAGAGAGGCAATGAATGGGGAAATTCTTAGGAACAGCCTCTGCCCAAGCAGGTGTCCACAGCCAATCCTCTTTCTGTTCATCATCCTCATAACAAGACCACCGAAGTCTGCTTCATGACATTTGCTCCAGAAGAACCAGTGTTCTTACTAGCTGTGAAGCCTCTAGCAAGACCGAAACACCCCAGGTAACCTGAATCCCAAAAGCTCCAGAGAAGTGGAAATGGACCAAGATGGGGATCCAGAGGCCATTCATGTTTAATTGCCCTAGAAGAAGAGTCCCAAAGCTTGTTTGGGTATTGAATAATCATGAGGCGGAGGAGGAGGCCCAGAGGAAGGAAGCCTAGGAGGGGATCACAGGTTGGGAGGGAAGACTGTAAGTTGACAGGAGCAAGCCAAGAGCAAAGATGGGGGAACTAAGTCAGCACCTTCCAGGGAGCACCTAACCTCTGTCCTCGACAGGAAGGGTAGGAACAACCCAAAGACAGGAACCAAACTGAAGGCTCGGCTCCCACCTCACCCTTCTCCAGACAGTGCAAAACTGTCACCCTTCCCATGCCCTCTTCCTCTCTCATTCTGTCAGAGACTCCCCTCACCTTGACCTACTGGTCATCCAGGGTGCTTCAGTGAAAAACAAGGGCTTCAGTGAAAACAAGGGCTTCAGTGAAAACAAGGGCTTCAACAATTGACAACCAATTTCTTCCCAGCCCTGGAGAAACACAAACAGCAGGGTTGTGGAGGACCTGGCTGAAGACGCTGGCACACAGAGATAATTGGGAATGATGCCTCAGGTGGGTCTTCCCCAAGAAGTCACCCTGAAATATACTTGAATTGTGGTATGTGTGTGTGGTGTATAAGCATGCTCACACATGTGAGCGCGCGCGCGCGCGCGCGTGTGTGTGTGTGTGTGTGTGTGTGTGTGTGTGTGTGTGTGTTAAGTCATTTGTTGAGATAGACTTTACACATACTAAAGTTTACCCACTTTTAACCTCTAGTTCTGGGGCTAGAGAGCTAGGATGGCATAGTGGTTAAGAACACATACTGTTCTTGCAGAAGACTTGAATCAGCTCCCAGCATCCATGTTCGGGGCCACACCACCTCCTCTAACTTCAGTTCAATGCCTCCTTCTGGCCTCTGCAGGAACCCAAATGTGCATGCACATATAATAAAAATAAATAAGTAAACTCTAGCTCTAAGGGCCTTCACTAATAGATGCATGCGGTCATGTGAGCACTACATCCCCAAGGTATCCCTCTACCCCAAGTTCAACACTTCTTGTCAGTCCACCTCTCTCCCAGCACGAATCCCCAAACAATTCCTCGGGAATTCCTGTCCCACTAGAGTTTTGACCACTCCTGAATGCCACTTCAGTGGCGTTGTGCGCTGTGTTCACCTGGCTGAGTTGGCTTTGCCTAACGCACCAGTTGTTTGCTTTACTCTCCATGCCAGGCATGCATTTCACCCATGAGGTCTGTTCCACCACAAAGAGGGCTTTGCCGTTTTTTCCTTCAGTCACCCAAGTTCCTTTGAGTTATGTCCTGCTTTGGACCATTGCGATGAAAGCCATTATAAGTATTTGTTTACAAGGTTTTACAGGACCTGAGTTTTTCATTCCTCTTGGAAAATATCAAAGTGGTTGTCTTAGTGAGGGTTTCTATTCCTGAACAAACATCATGACCAAGTAGCAAGTTGGGGAGGAAAGGGTTTATTCAGCTTACACTTCCACATTGCTGCTCATCACCAAAGGAAGTCAGGACTGGAACTCAAGCAGGCCAGGAAGCCGGAGCTGATGCAGAGGCCATGGAGGGATGTTACTTACTGGCTTGCTTCCCCTGGCTTGCTCAGCTTGCTCTCTTATAGAACCCAAGACCACCAGCCCAGGAATGGCCCCACCCACAATGGACTGGGTCCTCCCACCTTGATCACTAGTGGAGAAAATGCCTTACAGGTGAATCTCATGAAGGCATTTCCTCAACTGAGGCTCCTTTTTCTGTGATAATTGCAGCTTGTGTCAAGTTGACACACAAAACTAGTCAGTACAGTGGTATTTCTGGATGGTTGTTTTTATATTAAATTGTCAACACTGTTTTCAAAATGAGGATACTACTTTGAATTCTCATAAGCAATGTACAAGAGTTCTAGTTGTTTCCCCAGCTGCTGATATAGCATGGTTTCTCTCCTTTCTTCTTTTTTAACATTATTTATGGAGTGGGGGATGGGAGTCATATGTACCACAGCACATGTGTAAAGATCAGAGGATGACTTGTGGATTCTCTCTCTCAACCATTGAGTTCCAGGGATCAAAAACAGCTAGTAGGCCTTGGAGAGAAGGGCCTCTATGTGTGTTTGTGCATGCATGTATGCATGAGTGTGTGTTGTTTTGTCTTTAATATTTTTTTCTTTTAGCCATTCAAAAATATGTGGCTTCTCACTGTGATTTCAATTTTGTGATTAATGATGCGGAACATATTTTTCTGTGTTTATTTTTTCTTTGGTGAAGGGTTATATTCAGTTATCTAATAATTAGAAATTTTTTACAGAGTTTTGAGGGCTTGTTTATTTTATGTACACATCCTCTGTCAAGATGGAGTTCTTGTAAATATTTTCCCTCGGTTGGTGGCTTTCTTTTTATCCTTTTAATGGAGATTTTAAATTTTGATGAAATCAAACTTATCAGATTTATGAGTTATATTTTCAGTGTCATATATAAGAATTCTTGTCTAACCAAAATCACAAATATTATCACCTGTGTTCTTATTTGTACTTTCAGAAGTCTTCCCCTTTCATACTTTCTCTTGTGTCGTTGTCTTTGTATATGAAAAGTGGTCACTTAGATCTACTATTCTTTATGAACTATTGGCCGATGTTGGTATTGTTCCTGCCTTCCTCCTGTTCTTCTTCCTGCTCCACCCGGTGTATAAGTAACCTTTTTCTGCCTTATGTAAATATTGTCTCAGAGGCTTCTAGCTTCCGTACAATCTAATCTAGGACTAGAATATTACAGCTCTGAGAAGGCTGAATGAACTCATACTTTCGTGTTCTTTCTGATCTTTGCCTGGCTGATTCAACCCAGCTGTTCTGACTCACGCTCCTCTCCAAGCTGACTGAGTCAATCTGGCTTCTCTCTCAGGCTCTGACTGAAAAGCTCTGCTTGGCTTCATACTAACTTTGGTAATATGTTCTAATCTCTGGCTCGTTCTCATTCTCTGGCTTGTTATTTCTTCACCTCTCTCTCTCTCTCTCTCTCTCTCCCTCCCTCCCTCCCTCCCTTCCTCCCTCCCTCCCCCCTCCCTCCCTCCTGCTTCTGTATAATTGTCCTGGTTAAACTTCCTTCCGCTCCTCCTTCCTCTTTCTTTCTCTCTGTCTGCTCTCTCTTAAGTAACCTTTTTTTCTTCTCCTCATGAGAGTTGGGCAGATCCTATTCTGTCAAATCTTTCTCTGATTCATCACTTTGTCTGGAACTCAATTAGATATCACTTTCAAACATGATGCTTCCTTCTACAAACTTCATTGCTTGGGATTAAAGGTGTGCACTCAGGGCACATCTGTATTCCTACTAGAAGAATTAAAGGTGTATGCTGAGGCTGAGGCACACCACAACCAGAAACAGGTTTGCTTGTTTGTTTCAGTAAATAACACAGTGTTGGGGTTCACAATGTGCAGTGTGATCAAACATCCTGCAACATCCTGTTCTCTGTTCCTCCTTCTAATCCTCATGTTCATGTTCCTTCCCCTCTTCCTCATTTCTTTTTCACATATAGATATCCATTTTTTCCCGATGCTTTTTAAAAAATTCCCTGAACTTTCTTTTCACTTTGTTGAAACACAAGTGACGAGGCTGGAGAGGTGAAGTGCTTGGCATCAAAGTTTGAGGTCCTGAGTTGGAGCCCAGCACCGAAGGAAGGAAGGAAGGAAGGAAGGAAGGAAGAGAGGGAGGGGGAGGGAAGAAGGAAGAGAGGGAGGGAGGAAGGAAGAGGAGGCACCAGGCACAGTGAGTGACTCCCACTGCTGAGATTTGGGGGTAGCTAGGGTCACTGGGGCTTGCTAGCTAGACAGTGCAGTCAAACCAGTGAGCTCTGGGTTCAGTGAGAGACCCTGTCTCAAAGAGTAGAGACTGAAGACGATGCCCAACACCAATGTCCACACACACGCGTGTCCACACACACACACACGCGCACACACATACACACACACGCACACATGCATGTATATACTTGCACATTCGCTTGCACACGCATGTGCACAATGTACATACACACAGAGAGGCAACAACTCCCCGCCTTGCATGTGCAGTTGTATCTCACACTCCTCCTTCCATTGTCATATTTATCTTTTCATCCTTTTTTCTGTCTTGATCACCCAAGCTTTGCAGCAATTCCTGAAAGTAGGTGGTTCAAGTCTTCCTGGCAGCATTATTTTAAAGGCCTTCCCTCCTCTCCAAGTCCATACTCTCTCCAGTGGACTGTCAAGCCAGGACCATCGAGTGATCAAAGTTCAGGGGCCTTCTATAACCCTGAAGATCCCTATGACATATAGCTCACTCTCCAGGATGCTTATATCAGTCATTTTTTTTTCTTTTTCTTTTTTTCGGAGCTGGGGACTGAACCCAGGGCCTTGCGTTTGCTAGGCAAGCGCTCTACCACTGAGCTAAATCCCCAACCCCTATATCAGTCATTTTTACCTGGCCATGTAGGCCTCCAGATCTCTCCCACAGTAGTGCCTCTACTGAACTTCTCTACCTCCCAGGACCTCCTCAGAAGTCTCCTCACACAATCGGTACAGTCTAGTGGTCATTAGTAAGCCAGACTGCTCAAGCTTCAATCTGGAGAACAGGAAACCCACTACTATGATTATAAGTAGGACACTGATTTCCATTCATTGGGCCACAATTTCTAACCTCTGAAGCAGAAACAATCAAGTATTTCTTCTTGTATTTGAACAGGTATTTCAAAGGCCCATACATGGACAATAACCCCCACTTGCACTTCAATGTATGCTATACATAGAATAAATAGTATAATTCTGTCACTATCAGGACTTGGCAATTGATATGTGGTATGCATGAAGAAACCTGTGTGTGAGCCAAGCTGCTTCCCTCAGATTGTTGGCATGCTTGGGTAGGAGTCAAGGACACCTGAGCCCAAAGCCATGGTCCTGATTGCACAATTGCTGTGTCCAAAAGCCTGGTGCTAAGGGATAGGTGACTGTAATATCAGCAGAGTTACACAGCTTCTGCCTCCATTGTCCTGTGTACACCCAGGTGCCCAATGCAGGGATCCTGCCAGTGAGATCGGAACTGAAGGTACATCTTGGATAATCCAGGATCCTTAGTGACTATCAAGGATACTTCAAGGCCAGGGCAATGGGATACCTACTCTACAGAGACAAAGTCCACTCACAAGGGAACTATGGAAAGTCCCAAGTCCCCAGGAGAAAAGAGTCCAACGATGACCAAGAACACTGGTTTGATTTTGGAAAGAGGGAAGCCCACCAAACCCAGAGAACTTCCTACATGTTGGATTCATTCAGATGTGGAGGAAAGTCCTGGGAAGCAGCGTGAAGGCAGGGAGGGGACATCCAGCCTAGTGCCTTCTCACTTCCCTTCCCTCACCTCTAGGCTCTCCTGGGAGGATTATGCCACCCCCCTCAGAACATAGCTGAGCTTTGAGGAGTAAATGAGAGAGCTAGGACAGAACCCTGCAATGCCAGCCTTTGCCCAGGTCCAGGACACAGGATTACTGTACCTGCTTTCTCGGTGGGGAAGGATGCTTCTGGGAGTGCCCACCAGTGTGAAATGCTCACTAGGGAACAAGGAACTGTAGAGGAAAACCAAGTCTGCTCACCTCCTGCAGTCCCTCCCACCCTAAGCCCTCAGGAGGCCTGCCCCATAAGCAGCCAAGGAGGAACTCGCTTCTCTTTGCCCTGTGGCTCCCAACTTTCTGGCTCCTTGAAGTCCTTCGGGCGGAGCTCAGGAGGCCATGTTGGGCTGGGCACATGTCACAGGGGGCTGGGAGAAGATGGCCCTGCCTTTGCCAGTGCTTTGGGGAGGAGGTTGGCATTCCTGTGAGTCCATTCATCAACTCAGCTGTTTCCTGCCCTGCTTCTGCATGGACTGCTCCACCTGCTCTACCATTTCCTGTTTACCGCAGGCCTCCATGACAGCAGACAGCAGCCCAACAAGAACTCCAGTATGAACAAGCCAGCCCTACTGGAATCTTCAAGGGTGGGCAGAGTGCTCTCTTATAGGTTCTCATTTTTCCTTGTAGGATGTTAGGGGTAGGAGGCTTTGGCAGGTCAGCCCAGTGGAAGGCATAGGGGGAGGGAAACGTCACAGGCTGACTCACTGCAGTGATTGTTACGTCATTTTCTCTTCATGAGAACCATGCTCCTATAATCCCTTCTCCTAGAGGCCCTGCCCCAACTCTACTGGTTCAGGTGAAGCTTCTTCTCAGCCTTGCCCCTTAGGACCAGTGCCATTCAGGGAGACACAGGACCTCCTCTGTCACTGGTCACTTAAAGGTTCCTCTATGACACTAACTTTCTGTGCAAGCAACGCTTGGGAGTTTTCCAACAACAGCTATGGGGGTGAAAGTCTTGGTTCCGGTCTCAGCAGTATTTATTTCTACCCCTATGACTTAGGCAAATTATACCAATACCTAAGTCTTTTGTCCCCCAAGGAGTAGAATATCTGGCAAAGTCAAATGGCAGAGAGAGAGCATATAGCATAGGTGGCAGCTCCTGGTTCAAAAATAAGTGGCCCATGCAATTATTCTCTAACTATGTAAAGAAAAAAAAGTGTTCCATTATACAAAACGTATTTTAAAATAAAGCACAAATTCCTTGCCTTCTATCCCTCTGAAACTGTGAGTTGATCTGGGAAAAAAAATAACAAGGTAGAAGGTTTTTTGTTGTTTTTTTTTCTTCAATATCTGACATTCAATCATCATCCAGTCTCACTGGGAGGGAATAGGAAGGAACAGTGAGGAGCACTGTCAATACAGAGGGACCTCTGGCTCCTTGTGAGGAACCAGAAGACAAAGCCTGCTACCCTCTACTTCTAGTAAGGCTTGAGTCCACCTCTCAAGCTTACAGTTACATCCAACCAGACCCTGGCCCTTCATTTCCAGTGTAGGGATTCCCTACCTGAGGACTTGACACTCTGGGCTGCAAAAATTCCTAGTGTGGGAATATCCAGCGGCCTACAGGAGACTTAATGACCTCAGAACCAACACTAGATGCCACAGCGCTCCTTCCATCGATAGGTGTGATCAAAAAACTTTTTTTTTTCTGTAGACATTAGCAAAGAATGCCTGTCCATCGTTGAGAACCTCTGCTGTAAGCGATTGCATGGGCTCCTTGGTTTCCCTACCCATCTCCTTCTCCACCTGTCTACTGGACCCTCCTCCCTAGCCCTCTCTGTGTCAGTGGAACATCTCCCCAACACTCAAGGAAGAATCATCACCAAGCAGCCCACTACATTTCAGGAGCGCAGCCTAGCCAAGCTGCTGCTGGCAAACAGAAAACAATGGGTTGACAGAGCAAGAAAGGTCCAGCTCTGGGCTAGGGAGAACTCCAGAGATGGGGAAAGAACCCAAGGCCTCATAAGGATGAGTTGGCCACAGATGGTGTTGTGTGTGCCTTGGCTTGGCCACATCTGCTTGGTCAGCAGCCTATTCTTGGGGCAGCTGAAAAGAAATCAGGGAACTGAGTCTTGGCTGCCCTAGAAAGTCTAGGCTCTGGGTAGACCCCAAGTGTTCAAGAGGCCCAGGCTGAATCAGGGACCAAATATGGAGCCACACACAGGGCTTGGGGCATAAAAGCTCCCTTGTGAATAAATTATGTCAGCACTCTCCAGCAAAGGAAGAACAGAGGCATCAAAGGAGCCGGGCTTCAGAGGGATGGTGACTGAGGAACACAGTTTGTTGCTGAGGAGGACTCTGCCAGGAAGAGGTAGATGGAGTTAGAGCATTCCTGAGAATGGGTGCGTACAGGGCATGTGTAGGCAAAGGGCCTAGAGGTTGGGGAAAGGCTGATAGGACTGTGTGGCTGGTAGAGGAGTCGTAGTGGGTGACACAGATTTGCCCTCAGGAGGTAGCGAATGAGGATGCAATGGTGAAGGCTGGCTGGCAGCAGGAGAATGCACTGTAGGTATGAGGTACCTCCCCATTCTCAGCACTGACGTCAGCCAGCGGCTGATGTAAGCCACCCATCTGCCATTCCTCTAAGACACCAAGCTCCCATTGATCTTGGTTAAGTTCCGAGAGTTTCCCTTGTCCCCCTGAAAGGTGACGTCAAGACATAGCATTCACCTAGCCCATGACCTTCGGCCGCACAGGTTCTGAACACCCTCACTGAGGACTCATATCCGACGAGGGTCAGAGTGTTCCCCACCCCCCTCACAGGACCTGGACCATTCGGCCACATCTTCCCTCCAGGCCACTCTGGAAGGTTCCCTGGCTGTGAACCTCACCCAGTCTTCCAGGGCAGGGAGGTGAAATGGAACCAAAGAACCAGGCTCAGCCTGAGATGGAGGAGACTCCTTCCCCCTGCTGGCCCCACCCCATGGACCTGCCCTATCACTCCCAGTCCCAGAAAAGGGCTGGACAGTCTCCATTTCCAACATGTCTGGGCGGCACCTTTCCTGTCTGGCCGATCTGCTGGGAACCTTAAACAGCTGAGTCAGCCTTTCACGACAGGCCAGAGCTCTTGAGCTTTCCCCCTGAAGGATCTCAAAACTTTTACCAGAAATGGGGGTGACCGAGCTGTGGGAGGACCCAGAGAGACAGAATCATAGCCAGGAGGTGGCAGCTGTGGCAGTAGAGTGAATGCTGAGGTAAAAGACAACTTCCCAGGGAGACCAAGCCCAAAGGCTAAGACTGCAGCTTCAATGCACTGTATCTGAATTTGAGAGCAGAGCTCGGTTCTAATAAACTAACTTAACAGGGGTGGGGGCTGCTGAGGACGAGGGAGACATTTTGCCTCTGCTTGTCTGCTTTTGGAAGACTTCTGAGGATGCCCCTAAAATGAAGGTCGCATGATGCCCTTTGGTTTGAGTCCAGAGTTCTGCATCTGTTTTGCACTTTCAGTCCTTGAAATGACTTTATCAAACACACGGCCTGAGTTCTGGGCTGTCTCGCCAAAGATATCGAAAAGCTAGACTTTGGGGATGAAGACAGCAGACTCCTGATGAAATCTGACTCAAATAAAGAGCAACAGGACTTTATATCCCCGGCGATATTTGGATCATGGTCATAGTAAAGTTTCTCTGTTCACCCAAAATCCAGATTTAAATCTCCCTAGCAACCTCAGAGAGGAAACACATGCTTGCATTTGACGCTCACCCATCTCAGCCACTTGTGCTCAGAGGAGTTCCTTGGGACTGTTTGCTTTGCCTGCCTGTCGCTCTCTTTTATGGAACAAGTAGAGAAGTCAGAACGATGCTAGACAAGCGCTCCACCACCGAGCCACACCCAATTAGGTCTGATCTGCCGAGAGCGCCAAAGCCCAGAACACATGTAAATGCCTTCCTTCCACTCCGAACATGTTAACGGTAATGCTTCTGGCCTGTAAACATCTCTTCATGCCTTTAGTTTGCCCTGAACATTCATCCATTATTGGTAGGAAGGCTTCGGACTGCAAACCTGCATGTTACTTGATGAAGAAGGCAGGGGACACTGGGACCAGGCTGCCCGCTTTCAAAGTTCATGCTAACGGCAGAGTGGCTACAAGGCCTCAACTGTTGAACTTAATTTACTTGTTTACAAATGGACAGTGACATACTCTCTCTAAAGGGTTGCTGTGTGAATCAAACAAGAAAGTGACCCTGGTGAAGAAACCGACTGTTAGTGATCGCACTCAGTGACAGTGCCAGGACAGGGTCAGAGATGAGCTGAAGACGGCAGTGATTGGTGGCATCCACACAGGCTGCTTTGGAAGGCTCTTTTGCTAGCTGCTCACCAGCCTGGTGCTCACGTGTACTTCACACAAAGAACAAAGCTGTGGTAGCCACAAGGAGGGCCCAGAAAATGGAGGAAACACTTTGTTGCCTGTAAATGAGGTGCCCAGTGGCTTCCTGTAAGGGTACGGTCTGTCCCTACTTCTCCAAGTTAATGCAATCTGGGGTCTTCCCTTTTCAAGTGTGAATCATGCATCTTTAAAAGCCTGGTAAGAACTGCCCTTTCCTGTGATGAAGCTAACTGGTTGGTAACGGAGAAAAATACCGTGGGCCTTCTTAGGACCCCACGAATGAGTATCTCAAGGGAGACCCACTGGTGCCTTTCCAATCCCTCCATCCTCTTCCTCCTGAATCCTAGCGGGGCTTCTTGAGAGGCCCTAGATCAATTCAACCAAAGTTCAGCCCCCAAACGAACAACTTACTGAACAGTAATTGTTGTAATCCCTAAAACGTAATAGTTTTCTAGGATCTCCACAAACATTGTCAGCGAGTGTATTTTGCTGATCACTGATGGGACGTTAAATTTGACAAAAGCTCAGAGCCCTAGAAAATTTCCATGTTCTTATAAATACAGTCTTCTTGTGGATATATTTCCCCTCTCAAATGTGCTGTTTTAATTAAAATAGTTCATTTGTCTTAAGAATGTGTTTACAAAGAATTCTAAAGAATACATTAGATCAAGTACTAAGACATTCTTAATGCACAGTTACTAACATCTCCGGGCAGATGGCAACCAGATGCTAACACAAAAATTCTCTGAGTGTATTTCAGAAGATCATTTCTTAAGACAGTTTTTTGGTAAAATTTAAACGTTATTAAATTTGAAGATTTGACTCTCCCTCTTCTGCTTCCAGGATGTTTTTGAGAACTTGTAAACCACCAGCCCTCAAATGTGAATGTGTCCTGACATGGGGAGGCTTGGCTTGGCTTGGACTCTTGGATTGCAGCCCCAGGGATCCTGTTCTGGGGGTGGGTAATGTCCAAGAGTCTGCCCCTTCAATACAGCAGGAAGGCCGCTCAGGTGCCTCCAGAGCCTGAACCGCATTCCGAGAACGAGATCTTATCGTGATGGGGAAAAATCGCTAACCGTGAAGAGTTCTGCTGAAGTCTGAAAGGTCTGCTTTCCTCTTTTAGCTCTCCAATTACAGGCCGTGTTATGCTAATTTGGAAGAAGGTTGGGGGTTGTTTATTTGTTTTCCATTTTTGGTTTTATTATTTATATATTTAGGGACAGGCTTTAATTTATCCCACGTTGGCCTGCAAATCACTAATATCTTCAGCTTCTGATCCCCCGACCCCTGCCTCCGTCTCCTAAGTGAAACATATAGTACCTTGCCTTACTTACACGGTGCTGGGATCAAACCCGGGGCTTAGTGCACGCTAGGCAAACACTTTACCAACTGTGCTATATCCTGGACAGCTTCCTCTTAGATAATGAAATTAGCTATATCCTAGCACTGTGCCGTAATGATCCTTCTCAGAAACAGCCTTCAGCATCAACCTTGCTGATGAATGGATGTTCTCATTCTGTAAAAGCATTGCCATTCGCAACCCTAATGGCTATACAGTGCCACCGCTCTCATTACATGAGGTTGGTCCTTCCAGGGGTTCATGTGCTAGAGGTCTAGCAAACCTGTGGTGACAGGCTGGGACTTTTTAAGAGATAGGGCCTACTTGGATGTCCTTGGAAAGGATGATGGAACCCAGGTCTCCCACTGGTTCCTGTCTGGTGATGTGATCTTCTCCAACATGTTCCCATCATTCTGAAGTCATCTACCACGAGGCCCTCACCAAAGCTAATTAGTGCTGGCTATATGCCCTTGAGTCCCCAGAACCGTAAATTAAATAAAGTTTTTCTTTATAAAGTAATATGGCTTCGGGGGTTTTGTTACAGTAACAACAAGTACTAACTAATACATCTGCATTCAGATGCTTGGCTATTTGTTTATCTCATCTTCTCTTGTACTTGTTCCCCTGTGCTGAGCTCTAATCTGCTTATTTTATTTATTATTTTTATGTGTATGTGTGTGGGGTGTGTGTGTAGACATGTTCCCTTTCTGTGGGCGTGTGTGTGTGTGTGTGTGCGTGCGTGTGTGTGTGTATGTGTGTGTGTGTGTGTGTGTGTGTGTGTGAAGGCATGAAATCCATACCGGCAATCTTCCTCGTTACTCTTATACTTTATTCACTGAGGGAGGGTCTCTCAGTCAAACTCAGAAGTGAGTCTATGGCTAGTCATGGCACTCAGCTCGGTCTAGGAATCTCCTGCCTTTGCCTTTCAAGGCTGAAATTATAGGCAAGCTGCCACACCCACGCATACTTGCATGGGTCCACCAGTCCCAAACTCCAGTTCCCTCGCCTGCTGGCAAGTGCTTTAACTGCTGAGTTGTCTCTCAAGGCCCTCAATTCTTAAAAATGATAAATATATTCAAATATACAGCTTGTCTTTAGGTAGAGTGGCACAAGCCTGTTTTCCCAGCACTTAAAGGGTAAGACAGGAAGATTGTTGTGAGTTCCAGACCAATCTAGACTGCATAGTGAGCCCCAGACCTGCCTGAGCTATAATATGAGACCCTGTCTCAAAAAAATCAACCAAGCAAGCTACAGTAACGATTAGTCTGACAAGACAGGCTCACGGGAGCCGTGGTGGCAGTAACATTACGGGAGTAAAGAACCATTTTCGGATTGAATTTAAAGCCTGCTCCACAAGATGAACCTTAGGCCTGCTACTGTTAATTGGGCCAGGCACTTGAGGCTGGCTTGGTACGGGCTCCAGGGGTGAACCTGGTGCTATTATTCTGCTAAATGGACTAAGCTGTCTCCTGAGTTCTTATCTTTCTAGCCATAGATTAGTGCATCTTTCAACCCTCATCAGAGAAGCTTCTCTTTGTAGTCGATGAGCTAACGTTGTAGGTGATGAGCTAACGTTGGTCCCCATGCAGAGAATGAGAGACACGAGAGTTCTCAGCTATAAATACGACATTTGTATCACACACACACTTACCCCAAGGCTCAGGGATCATCGCAGAAGAGGAGATAGCAAGATTCTAAGAGCCAAAGAGAATGGACGTCTGTAGTGTAGCAAAGCAGCACTGGTCAGAAATAACAGTGCAGTTGCATACGTGAACTCGTAAGAGCTGTGACTGCATGCACAAGATCAAAGCCAGCGTCCCAGGATGAATGGGGGAGGGGCTCATGAGCTCCCACTCCTCTCTGAGGAGTGTTTTGGCAATTGTTAGCTACCCGGAGAAGGAGAGTCGCTTTCCTTCTGGGATGTGGACCTTGGAAGGCTGTGCTCCAATACATGGTCCAGTTCCCATGCACGTGCAGACGGCAACAAACAGACTCAGTGGGCATTAGAGAGAGCGCATGAAGTTTGGAAGGAAAAGTGGGGTAGAGATAGGGCAGGAATTGGAAGGTAATAAAAGAATACTAGATTGGATCCAACCATTAGTGTATATGAATATCAAATAAAAAATGTAATAGAATGGTTTTAAATAGAATTTAACAAAAACACCAAACACACAAAAATGTAGTTTTCACTTCTGATTAATAACGTCCTTCAAATTCCTTTCAAATATTGCACTTAGAGGTCTGCAGAACATCTACAGCAGTCCCTTACAGTGAGGATAAACAGAAAAAGACAAAAGGCTATTCCTAGGTGCTATGAAACACAAGCGTTATAATCCTCCATTAAGTCATTCTGACAGAGCTCTGGTGTAAGAGTCATGTTTGGCCTTACAGATAGATCAATTAAGGTCAAGTCATTGAAGCAGCTGGTAAATAGGGGTTACGAGCTTCTTACAGAATCATGATTTTAATGCACCATTTGTGGGGAAGGCCTGAGATACGGTATGTGCTTACTATGTCCCAGCGTTTGATGTATAATAAAGATACAGCACTTAGCCCATTAACAGCCTGGCGTAATTGGATTGCATCATGAACACTCCTTGCCACACCATGAAATCTGTCTGGGTCCTACCCAGCGGTGGCCCATTGACCATCAAGACTTTGGAAAGAGTGGAGTCTGACTCTGTCAGGTCCCATCTCCTGCTCCTGCTCCAGCTGCTCAGCTAGAAGACGGGAAGTGGAGGGGAGGGTGTGATGGAGTCCAGCAGCTGAGTCTCACTTCCTCCCTGGAGCCATGTTATGACAGCATTCTGAAAACCCAGGCAACATCGCGGGCAACGAACTGGTTGCCATCTAGCCGTGTATTGTTGGGAGGCTGCTGTGACTTCATCGAGATGAAGATAGACTCTTTGTCTTGCCAACATCATCACAGGTGCTTAATGAACAGTCATAAATTGACTAAATGAGTGAGTGACGGCCTGGGCTGCTGGACACTGTCCCAAAGGCTGCCTGTCCCTGATGTGATCTGTAGGAAGTGCTCTTAGCCACTTAACCACAGTTGGGACACAGCCCCTCCCACCTCCCAGTCCCACTCCCCCACTCCCCCCCCACCCCCCCACCGATGTCTCCGAAGTCCTTCCCTCCTTAGGCGGTGCTGACTTTGGTTGTATTTATCTCCAAGATCCGACCTCTTGGAAGCTCAGCAGTGTTCATCCTCTGCCTCTTTGCTGAACCTGACAAAAGGCACGCAGTGCATCGAAGCTCAGTGTGGGCAGTTTCTTAGCTGGCTGATGTCTGGTAACTATCGAGTCCCTCTTTAGTGGACATGGTGGAGCATCCTCTGGAGACTCAGACTCTGGCTCTAGCTTCCCAGTCTTCTCCATTTCATCTCTGCTTGCTCTAATATGCTCCAAGGCTTCAAGCGTCAGGCTCCTTCAAGACCATGCCCCTCTTCTGAGATTGGCTCCCCAGCTAGGTGTCTACTGACAGATCCAGAATCAGCCATTTTTCTTTTCTTTCTTTCCTTTCTTTTTCTTTTTTTTTTTTCTTTTACCTGTGTTCTGTCTCCTCCCAGGCAGAGCATCGGCACACATGGACCTGCTGAGGACCTCTCTTCTACAGCCCCAGATCTCATTCTGTAACACTCAGGGGTCAGTTCCATACAATGCTAAGGGCAGAGCTTTGGTCCTACTAATGGCAGACCATGGATCCAAGTGGGACAGCAATGATGGAAGCGAGCCTTCCCTTTTCCACTTGCCCGGCCAGGGATTCTGAATCTCAGGTAAGCAGTGGAGAGGAAAGCTTCCTGTCCCCACCCCACTGTCAGGTGATGACCTGGGAGGAGGGCCTCAAGCCAGTTGGCCCAGGTTGGGGCCCAGACAACCAGACACCTCCTAGTTCCCACGGTCAGGCAGCAGGCCCGAAGCAGAAGGGTTTCATAATCCGTAATCTCACCTCTGAGGGTGCTGGTGCATAATGACCTGCCATTTGGTTCCCACATTACAATCATAGTATTTATCTATGCAAAACAGCACCTCATTAAAAAAAAAAAAGAGGAGGAAGAAGAAAAAGCTCGTCACTATTGGCCCAACCCCTCATTAGAGTGCAACACATACAGGCCCTGGGCACACCCAGGGTGGGACTAGCATCCTGGTCAGGTTTTAGACTATCACACTAGCTCTGCCCCCACCCTGGTCCCATTCTTCCTGCCCAAGCTAAGCTGCTTCTCAGTTCTGTGTAGTGGGGAATGACCCACAGGACTTCTTCTGCGGTTGAGAGATAGACTCACTGGGGACCCCTTTCTTCAAGAGTCCTCCCCAAGAACTGTTCTGTTCTAACCCCTTGCGGCCATGTTTGTGCAAACTGAGTTCATTCTCTGACATTCGCATGATGGAAGGAGAAAAGAAGTGACTCTTGGGGTCACCCTCTGACTTCTGTATGCACTGCGTTACGTGTGCACGCGCAGAAAAGATTTTTAAATGTGAGCACAGGTGCACGTGCATGCCGCACCCAGAGAAAATTTTTTAAATGTGAAAATATTACATGTAAAGAATTGAGGAATTTCTTGACTGGTTCTTTGCCAATGGAGTCCCAATCTCACTACCTTCTGTTGCCCCAAGTGGGTCTTCTTATTCTTTACAGCCGTGCTCTCTGCAGAACTAAAATGCCTTAATTACAAATAATCACCGTATGTTTTTTCTATTAACTGAATAACTTCAGAGACCAATAATTAAGATGTGTGGGAAAAGTAAAAACAACAACAACAATAACAACAACTACCACGGCCTTCTACTCACTACCCAACATGGGAAGGGGAAAATGAATATCTAAAACATGAGCGTGACGACTGAAGCCCCACAGACTGTCCTACCAGCAGGACAGCAAGGCCCACTTCCCCCACTCCAAATGTGGTGACCACCTGACTGTTTAAGTCCATCTTCCTGAGGGTTGGCCATCGTTATGCCCTGCGAGTTGGGGTTAGATCTCTGCTCCCAGCCTGGGTTCCACTCCCACACTGCACCTGTTTTGTGCCCCAGTTTCTCATCTGTCAGTGGCAGTAATAATACCTGTTGCTTCCCCACTTCTGAGTGTGCAGATCAGTAAGATAAGCCTGACGCTCTCGATGCATCTGGGGAGCAAGGCAATGTGTGACCCCAAGCAGGTCGGCACCGCATGAAGCAGCAGCGGGCAGCTGCCGTGGGCTTATTGTGGGAAGGGTATGCTGAGAGGGTTCCCTTCCCATGCCTCAAGCCGTGTGCTAGCACGTGCTCCTCTTCTGCCTACACTGGAGGATCCCATCGTTGCCTATAGGACCCCAACATCCCCCTACCCCTCGCCGTGGGGAGAACTGCTTCAAGCACAAAATGGGCAGTTTCTCACCAGGTCCTTCCTGTCTCCTTTCCTGACTTTCTGTGAGTCAAAGCCATGCTGCACACAGAGAATGCTCTCAGCCACAGCAGAATCACAAAGAAATGGAAAGAAAGGAGGTCCCCCTTGCTAGCATCCTTAGGGGCACTCAGCCTGCAGCAGCAGCAGCAGCAGCCCTGTGCCAAGTGAAATCTGCTGCTTGGACTCCCTGCTCCTGGGAATAAGGTCAGAAGCAAAACTGAGAACTTACAAAGTGGGTGGAAAAAATAAAAGTAAGAAATTATCATATGAGGCCATACCCACAGTGATACCAGGGGACTTTGGGCTTGAAAATCAGTCTTACCCTGTAGCTGGAGAAGGCAGGTGGAGGAAGGACAGTGGGCAGGGGTAGCAAGCCTGGGACTCTGTCACTTTCCTGGACCAGTAGAGACCTTCAAAGCACCATGACAGCATAGCTGAAGAACCCATCAAGGTCAGTAGGTCAAAGAGTTTACCAAAAGAGATATTATCTGACTGCCATCTGATGCTGTCCCCCATGTGCAGAATGCTTTCTACTCTCCAGCCAGAGTGGTGGCTCGACCTGATGGAGCTGAAGACAGCTAGCAGGGAGCACCTGGGAGCATCTCAAGCTTCTATCCCCCATCTCACGGATTCACTGCTGGCTCCAGGTACCACCATTCTGTGCCTAGCTTTCAAGAAAGCCATGAAGGTAGATGGTGCTCCCAGAAACATTCCCCAGAGGTGATCTAGACGCTTAACCTCCAAGGATCACTGAATTGAAGCCTTCGGTTTCTGAAGTATGTATGGTATCAGGAGTCACACAGCCAAGAACTCAGAGCTGGAAAGCAGAGAGATGATTGGGAACCTCTCTGCTAGAGGAGAAAGAGTCCTAGCAAGTGACCAAAGAACAGAGTTTACTGCTTACTGTCTGTCTATCTGACCTGGGATGAATCACATCCCCTCTTTCTGCTCCCTAGCTTCCTCATTTGTAACATGAGTGGGTTGGAGTAAATTACAGTAGTTCCCCTTGATCCTGAGGAGGAACCTTCCAAGGCCCTCAGTGGACTCCTGAAATCATATGTAACATTGAACTCTATATATGTTCTTTTTACATGCATACCTATGATAGGGTCTAACTTGTGAGTTAGACATAGTAACAGATTGACAGCAATAACTGATGATAAAACAGAACCATTATAACAAGATGCTACAATAAAAGGTATTTGGAGATGCTCTTTTTTCTCATCTATCTCATAGGGTTCTAGCGCGTCTTACAATGATGGGAGATCATGGGAGATAATGAACTCAGTTGATGTCCATGTTGTGACATAGCGATAGGCTACAACTGACCTTCTGAAGACACATCAGAGGGAGGGTCATCTGCTCTATTGGGACAAGATTTCATCATGCCACTCATTACAGCATACAGTCTTAAACTTACTCTTTCTGGAATTTTCTATGTGATGTTTGTGGACCACAGTTGGCTAGACCAGGTAACCAAAGTCATAGAAAGAAAAATCTTAACACCACTTTACCTCCAAGTGTCCAGCACTGGAACATCTCAAGGACAGCCTCAATGAACATGGTAGGGACCAACCAATAGTGTCTCTACACATGATGTTTAAGGCCACCCATGCAAAACAGAGTGAAGAACCAGAGGTAGTGTTTGGGAAGCATAGTTGTAAGGCTTTCCTAGCCATCACCTATAATTGTGCTTCCCAGTTACACAGCTCCCCAACCCCATTGTCCTATGGACACCGAGTAAGCCAATGGGTTACAAGTTGGGCAACCCAATTCAGGGACCAGAGCATGTGCTGGCTGTATGACTTCAGACACGGCGCTTATTCTGTTGCCAAGCCTGTTTCCTCATTTCTAATAATCTCTGCCTCCTCCCTGCCCCAGAAGGAAGCTGTGAGAATTCACTGAGTAATGTCTGCAAAGCACTTAGCTTGCAAGAGAAGAGTCCCACATAAGCAGAAGATGACGGTGGCTGTTGTGACAGCTGCTTGATTCTCTGAGCCGTTCCCCAGCCCTTCATTTGCTGCTCTTAGAGCTTAGCCTGCTGTGAGTCACTATGGTCTTGTTCCAAAGGTTTTGTTAAAAGAATTCCCCTTGAGCATATATTCCTATCTAGCTACACAGCCAACTGAGGCGACATCAGAAAACAAGGCTATGAAAATATGCTGTCACAACCTTCCCTAGCACCTGACTCCACTTTGCTTCTTATCTACTACACTGTAATTTCATAAGGGCGGGAACATCTAGGCCACAACATTGCACAACTGAAGGGGGCATCTTTTACCACCACCTAATTGACAACAAATTTGTTCAATGAATTCATGAGGGAAACACTGCCTAGCTGATATTTGGGTAGAAACTAACATTTTTTAATTCCCCCCACATAAAGGGTACCACATACCCTTTTATTTTATTTATTTATTCAACTCAACGGCCCCATGAAATCAAAATCAGTCCCGTATTTTATGAGTGAGCAAGCTGAGGCTAACACGTGTAAGTAATCACCAAGGCCTTTAAGAATTTGCATCCAGGCTTGTTCAATCAGACACTAGCCATTGTGCCTTCAAGATAAGGAGTGGACAAAATCCTTGAGCTGTGGATAAGCTAGCCATCTCCTGTAGACGTTTCAGTCAAACCAACAGGACGACAGCACCAAAGATTTTTCTGGATCAATACATTAAACCAAACTTGTGTGGGTTGGGGAAATAACTCACTGTGCAAAGTGCTCATTGTATTGACATGGTGACCTGTTTAGTTCCCCAACACTCAAGTAAAAAGGGCCTGCAGCACACATCTGTAACCCCAACACTGAGTGAGGGGAAAAGATGGATCCCCCAGAACTTGTTGGTGAGCCACTCTAGCTAAAACAGTAAGCTCCACTTTCAATGAGAGAGCCTGTCTCAAAAAGTAAGGTGGAGAGAGACAGAAGACACCCAGGATCAATTTCTGACTTCCATGTACACGGCACTGGGACATATACCACAAAGAGAGAGAAAGGGATGGGGGGACGGAGGGGGGAGGAGGAGGGGAGGAAGAGGAAAGAAGATAGATGGAGAGGGAGAAATGGGGTGAGGGGTAGGTAGTGGTGGCACACACCTCTAATCCCAGCACTTGAGAGGCAAAGACAAGCAGGTTTCTTTGAGTTCAAGGCTGGCCTGGTCTTCAGATCGAATGAGCTCCAAGACAGCCAAGGCTACACAGAGAAACAAACAAACAAAAAGTAGGGATGGAAAGGGAAAGGGGGGAGGCCCTGAGTGGCAATTGCTCGATGAGAGAGAGCACACACAGGTTATAGTAGGTTCTTACAACTTTCCAAAGAGAGTCCTTGGAGCGGGATGCCCCCTCCTACACCCTCTCTACCCTGACTCTTGCCCACCTTATCCTCCTCCAGCATCACCCTGCATCACACAAATACACACAAAGTCCTTGCCACAAGGTCTCCCCACAAATATAAATATAGTCACACAAGGTCCATTCTTCACTAGTAAAACTCAATTTCTCGGGCAGTGAGGAGCACGGACAAGCAAGACCATGGATAATGTAAACTATGCCAAGAACACGGACTGTTCTTTGCTTCAGCACTGCTGAAACTCAACAGTGTAGGAAATAGGTTTTTGGATTTTGTTCTGTATTCCCTATTGGGGACATTTTCCTAGTGTGAACCTTATTGGTGGAATGTTCCCCCTGGTCCCAAGGATTGATCCATATTCAACCCCTCCATTCATTTTCTGAGCTCTGATGAGCTTTATTAGTTTTCGATATTGGGACAATAATCTCTGGTCTGATATCTGAAGGAACTTGGGCTTTCAGAGCCTTACAATTGGCCTTGATTGAGTAGCAATCTTTAGGAAGGGCCCATGGAGAAAAGTACATATTGACTCAGGCCCTTGGCACAGGCAAAGGAATTTTTGACAGTTGAGAGGCACCTCTAGGTGAAGGCAAACTCCAGGTTTGGTGATTCCCTTCACCTAGGCCCTGATAACTGCAAGGCAACCTGTCTGTAGGCTAACTACACCTGGCTTCCCTACCTGATTCATGGAGGAGAGTGATGGGGTTGAGTTTATGAGTATCCCCTGTCCTTACTGTGGACCCACCCTACAGACCCCAAGAGATGGAGCTATCTCTCTCTCTCTCTCTCTCTCTCTCTCTCTCTCTCTCTCTCTCTCTCTCTCTCTGTGTGTGTGTGTGTGTGTGTGTGTGTGTGTAGGGGGAACTCCCACTTTATTCACATAAGACCTACCAGGTGACTGCACTGAGGGAACCCAGGACCAAAGACTTGTTCTTACCCTTGGGAGCCTCTGTCACTACCTGCCATCTTACTTTTTAGGACTGTGGTAACCAAGTCTCAAAGACCAGGTGGCTTGAACCACAGACTCATCTGCCTCACAGTCCTGGAGGCCCAGGATCAAGCTGTCTACAGTGCTCGTTCATTCTGAGGACTCTTGGCACACTAGTGTATAGGGACACACTAGTCAATGGGGTCAGGGCCTACCCTAAGGGGCTCATGTTTAAGTTATCAGCCCCTTAAAGGTGCAGTCTCCAAATACAGTCATGGGGGGGGGAGTGGACACTCTAATTCAACAGATTAAACTGGGGTTGACACAATGTATCCCATAAACCCCTGCTTTGGCTAAATCATTTCCCATTCCCTGTCTTTTCTTTCCTCACTGGAGTCTACTTTCTGAGGAAAACATGTAATGTGGCTTTAAAAGAGAAAAGTCTGTGTACTCAATGGTATTTTGTAGGGTTTTGGGTTTTTTGTTTTTGCTCATAATGCTTTGTTTGGGTAGTTTTGCCTTACTGGTCTCTTGCATATACTATGATTTCCCCATTTTGTGTTTTATGGGTGTATTGTGTATGTGGGATGTGTGTGTGTGTGTGTGTGTGTGTGTGTGTTCCTCCTGCTTTTTCTTTATTTTTGTTTGTTTTGTCTTTTTCTGATTTAGTTTTTTTTGTTGTTGTTGTTGTTTGCCTGTTGTTTTCTAAAGAGAGAGAAAGAAGGTATAAAGTTGGATGGGTGGAGAGGATCTTGGGAAAGATAAGGAAGGGGAAAAGGCCATGATCAGAATAGATTGTATGAAAATAAATGTCTTTTCAATAAAGAGAAAAGGGTCTGTGTGTGACAACTGTCAAGGGCAGAGGAGGAAGGAAGCAGTGAAGAGTTCACCTTGAGCTTTCCTTTAAAAGCCAGTTGTCCTGAGGAGAGCAGTGGACACCATCTGACTAGAGACCACCGTCTGACTGGAGACCATCTCTTCAGACTTCTCCTTCCTTCCCAAGGCAGACATGTAGAGTCAAAACTAAACATTTTCAGGTAAATTCGGGTCTCTGTCTGTTAAATAAAAGAGGCAAATTTCTGACTCCACAAAATACCTGGTGGCAGTTGGGCAGTGTTGGCACACTCCTTTGATCCCAGCACTCAGGAGGCAGAGGCAGGCAGATCTCTGAGTTTGAAGTCAGCCTGGTCTATAGCCTGAGTTCCAAGACAGCCAGGGCTACCTAGAGAAACCCTGTTTCAAAGAAAATAACTAAATAACTATATAAATACATACATATACCACAATAGGTTTGAGATAATCACATGTCATAACATGTATACTTCTAAAGTGTATGATTCAATGACTTCTTTGCTATGTTCTTAGAACCACACGGTCACCATGACAGTCACTATATAAGAATAAGAACATTTGCCTCTCCCCACTACCTTGCACTTGCTGTGTCTGTCAGCAGTTACCCTCCATTTTCCCCTCCCAGACAACCATCTACTTTCTGTCCACTATCATTCATTCATTCATATATATATATATCACATAAATGGACTCATTCCCCATGTAATCTTTTAAGGATAACTCTTTCACTCTGCATGCTTCCAAGGTTCACACATGACATAGTGTGTATCTTCTCTTCACTCCTTTTGTTGATGAATGGCATTCAACTCTACAGGCACACTGCATTCTGTTTACCCTTCATGGTTGATTCACGTTTAGACTGTTACCACTTACGGGCTGTTATGATTAAAGCTTCTATGAACATTCATGGTTTCTGTGCTGACATATGTTTTCTATTCTCCTAGATATATGCTCAGGAATAGCATATGCTGGCCATATTCTTAAGTCTGTAAGGAACTGCCAAATTGTTTTATTTTCACAAAACACACGCACGCACGCACGCACGCACGCACACCAATACTTTATAAGCAGATTTGAAGGCTCTCGTTTCTCTTCATCGTCACAAGGACTTGGTGTTAGCTCTGTTGTCTACTCTAGTGGCTGTAAAGTGGTATCTCCTTGAGGTTTTGAAGTGCCCAGGCCTTGTGTTGAACTTGATGCACTTTTGCTGATATATATATATATATATATATATATATATATATATATATTCAAATAACCACAATCAGATCAAGAACTTTCCTTCAGCTCACCTCCCTTCCTGCCCAAGGGCGCAAATGCTCAGCACTTTCATAGTTGTCTAGCTTTATCCCTTATATTTGCATGTGTGAGCATACGTGTGCTCAGGAATGTATCACAGCACACACGTGTAGGTCAGAGGACAGCTTGAGGGAGTCAGTGCTTCTCTTCCTTCCACTGATGGGTTCCAGGCTTGGCAGTAAGTGCCCTTCCTGAGCTGTTTTGCCCCGCCCTTATCTTCCTGTTCTCAATGGAATCACAGTTTATACTCTTTTACCCCTAACTTCTATCACTGAAAAGAGTAAAACTTTCCCTACTTTTTTTATAAGTATTATATTAAGCATATAAGTTGCCTTTTTTTCTTTGTTATTCCCCTCACACGATATTGCAATAATCTATACATTCATTTTCTTGCCGATAGACATTTGAGACGTCTGTGTTGCTACAGTTTGGGGTAACCATGACTAAAGCTGCAGTAACACTGTTTCTTTGGGAAGACGTGTGAACTTGGTTCTCTTAGGACCTACGGCGTGGGTAGATACCAGAAGATCGATTGTTGGGCAACTGCAGCTTCAGATGCTGTCGGTTTACCACAGAGGTTATACCAGTTGATACCCACACCAGAGTGTGTGTTTCAAGTCCCTGCAGAGCAGCATCCTTAGTGCAGGAGTATGTTGATCTTCTTAAACACTCATTTTAAGTTCAATCTTATGTTGCTCTGATAAGACTGATTTTTTTTGTCTTTGCTGTTGGTTTGTTTCATTTATCTCATTTGATTTTGTTTTGCTATTCTGGGGTCAAATCCAGGACCTTTGATCAGTAGGCATTTAGTTTTATAGTTACTGCGCCCCTAGACCTCAGGGTTCTTACCATTCTATTCTTAGTGACTAATCATACTGAGCACCTTGTTCTTTGATTTGAGTCTGAAACTAAGCTAAAGTGATCCTTTAACCTTCTTTAATGGGTGGTTTACTAGGGAGTCTGAGGAGTAGGGTCCCTGCCTCAGGTTGCCATATCATCCGAGATCTGGGGTATGATCATTAAAAGGAGGCCTAATAGTAAGTCATTACGTCAGAGTATTTTCAAACTGTCAATGTTTTACTTCCAACTCCTAGAGCATTCTTTCTAACACATCCTTAACCCAAAAAGGGAGAGTGTGCTCCTCAGGTAACCACAGAGCCAATGAGAGCACAGCGGTCAACCTTCAGAGCACAGAGAAGCTTTTCAGTTAAAAGTTTAAATTAGAGGACTGGGAAATGGCTCCATAGGTGGAGTGCCTGCTCTGCAAGCATGAGGATCTGAGTTCGAATCCCCAGCATGTACATAAAAAGTCAGACCATGGAGCCTATAGCCTTAGCACTAGGGAGTCAAGACAGGAAGAACCTGCAAGCTCAATAGCTAGCCAACCTAGCAGAAATGACTATTTTCTGACTCACTGAGAGACCCTATCTCAAGTCAATAAAGGCATAAAATGACAGAAGCCAATACCCAATGTCCTGTTCTTCTTATGCATATGCATGCACAGGAGTGTGCATATCCACACTCAGATGCATGCACCACATACACACACACACACACACACACACATACACACACACACACACACACACACACACACACACACACACACACACACAGAGAATTAAATGTCAATGATGCTATCATCTGGATCAGTGATTCTCGACCTTCCTAATGCTTCAATCCTTTAACACAGTTCCTCATGTTGTTGTGGTGACCTCCAACCATGAAATTATTTCATTGCTCCTTCCTAACTGTAATTTTAATACTGTTATGAATCATAATGCAAATACTTTTGGAGCTAGAGGGTTGCCGAAAGGGGCTGCGACCCACAGGTTGAGAACTTCTGATCTAGTGTTTCATGGACATTTAAGTTAGTGCTTCTTTCTTTTTTAATAGAAAATAATTTTCCTGATAGCTTAATAAGAGGAAGAATTAGATAATCGGTTATAATTCAAAGAAAACATGCTCTGCCTTCAAGTCAGGGGTAAGGGAGGGGATCAAAGAAATCACGGAAGGACCTTCAGCTAATCTCACGTGGGAGGGGCCCTGTGAGGACTGAAAACTGTAGGAACTGAGAGGAAGAGGCCACTGGTGAGGGACAGTGAGGCTCCAGATCCCTGGTGCTGGGTCCACGGCCTAGAGTTAAACGAATGCCTGGTGTCCAGTGTGACAGTTGTTACCCCAGCACTTGGGAGGTGACCAAGAGAGGACCCAAGTCTATCCCAGCTACATAACAAGTTCAATACCAGCTCAGGCTATATGAGGCCTTGTTGGAAAACAAAACTAAACTAAAGCTCAAATGAACAAGCAAAACAAATGCCTGGGTCCTTGGGTAGAGGGATTTCAGGCACTGTGGGTAAAGCAAAATGAGAGTTTCTAGGTCAGGTCAGTGCAAAAGGGCCTTCTCACCTAGCAGTGAACCCCGACAGCCCCTGCCCAACAAACACCACTGATGTGGTTAGATCTTATTAAAATACTGGGGCAGAAGAGTAGTCCCCACACTAGCACAGAGAAGAAATTATCCCACAGCCTCAAACAGATACTAAAATAATTTTCAATGTGGAAAATTTTTTCTTAATAGGAAATGGAAAATTACAGATATAGAATCATATCGTCTTAGCTGGAAGAGGTCTTGGAGGTCATCGGTGGAACCTCATGCCTACTTCTGGAGTTTGCATTACAGCATCCTTGCTGTCTTCTGCTTAGACAGTCCTGGGACAGGGCCCTTTCTCAGCAGCTCCAAGAAAGTTTCCCACTCATGGTTGGCTAGTTGGTAGTTCTCAGGTAAGACCAGATACTTGTTCTGGAAACTTCTACCCTTCAATCATAGTTTAACTAAGTTTATTCCCTCTGTCCCATGAGCAGTACTGTGTGTTAAGCGTGTAAATCTTATTGCTGGATCTTCTTCCAAAGTTAAGTATGCCTACTCTCTCCAAATATAAACATAAGACTTGGCCACGGAGAACATGAAACAGTGACATAGAATTTTTCCCATGGTCTTCTCCTATCTGGAAAACTAGGACCCCCACATCAGGAGTCAGGGAACACGCTCCCCTTGAGGATGGCCCAAAGGTACACAGGGTGCTTCTGTGACCCTGTGATTTTCTCAGGGGAGGAGGGCTAGCAGTCACACACTGTCAATGAATAGCAAGATTTTCTTTTTTAGGGTTTTTTTTTTAAAGTTTGAATATTTTTAGAAAATAAAAGCAACATAACCCCAACAAGTTTAACCAGGCAGGACTGCGTTCCTCCTAACTCAGCCATCCATTCAAATTTACTTTATGTGCTTTCCAGTCACCCAAAGAATGTCAGAGTATTTCTATCAGATAACCACTGGCCCATCCATAAGTCCTGTTTCTGTCTACCTGGGTCAAGTGATCCAGACCATCATGGGAAGAAGACATGGACCCTTCGGGTAAAAGCTGAGCACAAGATCGTGATCCAACCCTCACAGCTGTAAAGCTGGGCTACCCACTATTCCATGCCTTACAGCTCACTACCCAGGGACATGAGCACTCTCATGGGCACACACACACACACACACACACACACACACACACACACACACACATACACACTCATAAGCACATGTATATGTGCACTGCACACACACACACACACACACACACACACACACACACTCAACAACTTGCTTATTAGTTGCCCAGCTCATGTTCAGCTCTCCATTAGGAGCAAGAACAAAACACAGGTCTTCCCACGAAGATCCCTAGAATCTCCTTGCAGGCTGGACGACTTTATGACAGAGGTAATTATGAGCAGCCGACAAAACAAGGCAAAGGTCGTATTTGGTTAGTCAAGCCCAGTTTACACCCTTTGTTCAGTCAGCAAAAGCATTGTTAATTAACCAGGACCAGAAAATTTGAATAGACGTTTTAATAAACAAATCTGTGAGGATAGTCTCAAATCATAATGGTTACAAGTACCATTCCTAATGGAGAAGAAAAAATCACTAAGATGTTACACAAGAATCTTTCCTCATCTATAAACCAGGGTGACATCTGTCAGAGTCACAGAGATATGTGTTTACATGGATATATGTAATTTCCCTTTTAAGGCAAGGTGTCACACTATATCCTAGGCTAGCCCAGAACTCAGCAATGCTCTTGGTTTGATTTTTAATTCCCTAAAGGGAATTCTATATCATGCCAAAAACCAATTGTTAAAATAATACTATTGTGTCTCTCTGATACTAATACTAATGTGTCTCACATTAAAATAATTCGAGGATATAACAGATGTCCAACCACATCAGGGAACAGTTATGAAATACCTGGAAACTGAGGTAGGTACTCAACCCCGTCAATGAACCATAAACACTAACCTTTGACCAGAAGCCCCGCTGACACTGGATGGTCCTTATGAGTGTGATAAAAATCTGGGAACACACCCCTGAAAAGGAGGAAGGGTGTTAGAGAGCCAGGTGTCTATCTCTCTGATGTGTGTGTTCTCAGAGAAGACCAGCTCTAGGGGGGCCGGAAATGATCGACCTTTGTTTGGGAGAAAAAAGGTTTCCTCTTTGGATCCTCCTATGGTAGGGCCCATTCTTCAGGGCTCTCCCTCTCCCTCTTAGCTGTCATAAGATGGCTGTGGGCGAGCCATGCATTCTCAGGATGCATGCTTGCTAGCTATACTGTTTAATGAGGGGAAGTGGGAGAAGGCTCTCCCGAGAGCAGGGAAGATGTGACGATTCCCTCCATAGCCTTCACAATACAAACTATGCTACAAAGTTCCACAAAGACCGCCAGGGAAGGGCTGGATATCCAAGTGTGTTGGAAAGATCTGGAATGTGTTGCGCCATCCTAAAGCTGCCTCTCTGTTTAACTGTGGGCTTCTAAAGCTTGGAGTCAACTGTAAGGATGATTTAGCCTAAGCATTCCTTGATAAACTCTTCTTTTAAGACACTTACAATGATGGGTAGGAGGTGCGGGAGTTACCGTCCTCCAGGGGGACTGGCAGCAGCTTACAGCAAAACTCTCACACTTCACTGGGCTTCTTATCTCTGCTTTCTCTGTACTTTGGAGCTGTGGGATCCGAATGTCCCCCAAATCTCTGTTTTCTCGTCTATACAATGGGGCTGCAACCCGCCTCAGGAAGATTCAAGGATTAGTTAAAGTTTGCAGTTCATCTTAGTACCTGTCACTGGGGCTCCAGGAAATACTGTCTATTGTTGTGTAATCTATGACTCCCCACTGATTCATTCATAAGCTCAAGGGATTTGTGTAGAAGAAAAGGAGTCATGAAAGTTAGTGTGATTCTGCAGGTAGGCAGGGTTAAATTTCAGAATGTATGAACTGCTCAGAGGTAGAGTGCTGGGATTCATGGGGCTCCTGCTCTTGAGATTCTCTCCAAGGTTACAGTCCCATGAGATATAACTGTTAAAACACTAGCCGTGTCATGGAAAGGACCAGGTTCATCAAGCAAGGTACAGCTGAATTCCAGCATCACTTCCATCCACCATGTTGCCATGGAAATGGTACTCAGAAAACAAAACATGAAATTGGAAAAGCCATTATACATTTGGGCAATTTAATAGTACCATATTTCCTTTCTAAAACCAGTTGTATTTTTAAAACAAGACCTTGCTTTTCATTATCATCATCATCATCATCATCATCATCATCATCATCATCATCATCATCATCATCATCATCACTACTGCTACTGCTACTGTTACTGCTACTGCTACTGCTACTGCTACTATTCATTTTAAGATGCTGCCTAGGCTATCCTGAAATCCATTAGTTCAGGTCACCCTCCTGCCTGTGCCTTGTGTACCTGGCACCACCTCTATGCACCACTATTGCAAGGCTGAATGCAGGTTTAACAGTAAAGAAAATGAAAGCACTCTTTAAAGCTTTTTCTTTTCACTTTAAATTAGACAACTGTATCGCACACAGTTCGGCAACCAGAAGAGTAATAAAAGCTGCCATCCTGACATATATGGCAGTTCAGGTTTGTGATCCCAGCTCTTTGGGGACTGAGACAAGAGGCTCCAGAGTTGAAGGTGAAACCTTGTCTCAAAACCAGTCTGAACCAGGGAACTTGGAGGTGACTCAGCTGTAAGAACCCTCACCGCTCCACAGAGAACCAGGGTTCAGTTCTGCACCGGAATCAGGTGGCTCACAGCTCCAGTTCCCAGGGACCCAGTGTTCTCTTTTGGCCAAAAGTGATGCTCATAAACTCACACAGAGGCACACACACACACACACAGACACACACACACATGTGACTTTTAAATCTTTTTTTAAGACTAAAAAATAAATAAATAAAAATTAAAAGCCAAAACTTCACCCTCCTAAGACAGCCTTCACTGCGGTTTCTCCTGAAATGAACGCATTGTCAAGCCCATATTGCCGCTTTTCTCGCTGGCGCTCCCTTCCAAGTCTCTAGAATTTTTTACAGGCTTGTCATTACACTACTAAAGCAAACCATACACATATACAAATCAAGACAGAAAAAGCAAAATATACCTACTTCAGAGACTCCGTCAAATGAATGTAGGCGCCTCATGGCCTTTGTTAACTTGTGTGTGCTGGCCATGTCTTCACTAATGTCAGCAAGAGCAGGGAGGGAACCGGGCCCGCCTCGCTTTCCTTACGATATATACATAATTTCCTTGGATTTTCATTCCTGGATTAGTGCCATTTGTGGTTGTTATACACCCCAAAATCGTTATCCACAGGCATGAGTTCAGGCAGCCAAAAAGATGAGAGGTATGTGCAAGTTGGCTACGGAAAGAAAAATTGTATGGTGTGCTTAGCATGTATCTATTAAGGAGTCCAAATTTCAACATTGGCCTCTGTAGAATTAAAGAGAAAACAAAATGGTCAAAAACCAAACAGATGCCATATTCTGAAACGTGTGAGGAGGAAAGAAGTTAAAACAGTTCATGATGCTGCTTCACACAGAGAAGAATGAACCTGAAACTCTTTGCCAAGCTCATTCACGTTGTCAACATGAAAATAAGTTTGCATAGTTGAGGTCTGGACAGCTGGGGTAGGGATACCAGACAAGATACAAGAGGACATTGCGTTGGATTTTAATTGCAGACCAATACAAATTCTTACCTGTCCATAATAAAGGCAAACATAATCATTTAATTTTAGACCCTAAAACTCTCTCTCCCAGAGCCAGTCCCCAGGTTGAGAAGAGCCTCATCCGGGTCCCATCTCCAACCAACGCTCCATCCACATGAGCAAGTGCAGTACCACATCACAGAAGAGTGTCCCTCATAACTTAGTTATAGATACCTAAATCAGGCCACCCCCACCCCCAAACAGACTGGCCCCAGCATTCTTTAGCACCTCCATTTTCCTTGTAAGGACGTCTTAGCATCCCTTCACCCTACAGCTGGACCCAAGGACTTAATAAATGTTGGGTCACATAGACAGCCATGAAAACTGCTCACTGGCTTGCTGGCTTTTCTAGGGCCAACAACCATGTTCTCTTGTTTTCAGGTGCCTTCTACCTCACTATACAAACTGTGGTTACAGGTCTTTCCCCATGGTGGTTCCATGTGAAAAAAAATCATTTTTAATACATGGTCCTGTGCAGATAGGTGAGCAGGAACATGGCTAGCACACACTAACTTTGGCCCGCATGAGTTTAGGCATCAGATGAATGTTTCAGTCCTGTTCAGGGAGTAGCTGGGTCATGAAATCAGATATGGGGAGGAAGTTGATCCATGGGAGGGCCCTCACAATAGGGACTGTGAGGAATGGGGGAGCTTGCAAGCTGGTCTGGGGATTGATTTGAAAGTATGGACAGCCAGAGGAAGCCTTGGCCTCCAGGTGTGAAAGGTGTCCCTCTTGGGGGTCACCATGAGTTCAGACAAAGTTTGTTGAGTTATTCTGTGCATTTTAAAGAGTGATCTGGGGGCATCTGTGGTGAACTTTTCTTAATGTTGTATCCCCTGGCTAAAATTATAACTGTTTCTGGGAGTGAACCGAATCAGTTGACACTGAATTCTGAAAATGTCTCCTGACTGCAGGAGAGTGGACTCTAGTGTTTTACCTACCACCATGCTTTGCTCACGGTAGATTCATAGCAAATGCTAGCCGAATGTCTAAATGGACACACAATGAGTGGCTGGGGGACAAGCCACTCTTCTTGGGCCTATGAACCTAGAACCAGAAAGCAGGAACCGAGCCCCAGAGCAGACAGAGCTTTACCACACACTGGTCTTGTGATCTGTACTCCGTGACCTTCAACTGCTGTGGCTGCGGGTGGGAATAATACGTTGCCTTAATAAGCAGTTTGGAGGAGCAAGGGCGATGTCCTATCTGAAAGCCCTCTGTGACTGACAATAGGCTGTTGTAGATCTGAGATAATCAGAAACGATTCCAAGCCCAGTTCTCCCCACCTTTAGCTAAGTGATCTTGCTCAAGTTAGTTAACCCACCCAGACCTCTCATCTGCACACAAAAGTTACATGAGGCCTGTGCACTTGAAAGAGCCAAGATGACCTTTTCTTCCTGTTAATTTCTTTCCCCTGGGATATTATTGTCTGTATTTTCCAAACAGACAAGTACATTAACTAGGTGATATGTGAGCCCTTGATCTGCCTATGATTATTATTACTTGATGACACTCATTAAAGCAGGCTGACTTCTGATTGGCCATAGGTCACACACACACACACACACACACACACACACACACACACACACACACAGCAGCTGCAGTGGCCTCTCAGGACTGCTTGCTTCCTTATCAGGACCCTTCCTCCCAGGTGTCTCCTCATCTTAGAATCCGCCCTCTAGTTTCCTCGGATTGTGTCTTTCAGATGGTACCCACCCTGACCCGGTGAGTGACAGGAAGTACTTCATAGTGATGGCCCCAGCCACCTCTCAGGAAAAACACAGTGACCTCCCACACCCAACCTCCACCTCCAGGGCCTCAGATAGAAGCAGAAGCTTCCAGAAGCAGCCAGGAGCCCCATATATTGTCTCTAAGACCTGTCTGTCTAAAATAGGAAGGTTGACCTTGGTTTTTTTTTTTTTTCTTTTTAAGACAGGTTCTCATATAGTCCAGGCTGACCCTGAGTCAAGGATGGTCTGATTGTGATGTTTCTACCACAACAATACTGGAATTACAGTCTTGTGCCATCAAGCCCAGTGTGTGTGTGGTGCTAGAGAACAAACCCAGGGTTTCCTGTATGTTAGGTAAGCACTCCACGTACTGAGCTATGTCCCCAGCCCCTGATGTGTGCACACTTGCGAGTGTGTGTGTGTGTGTGTACATGTGTGTGTGTGTGTGTGTGTGTGTGTGTGTGTGTACATATTTTTACTAGGAGTTTTTAAAAAAACTCCTAGTGGGCTGATTTACACTGCTCCTACATCCTCTTCTTCCCTATACACCCTCAATCTCCTTTGGAAGATGTCACACTTTCAGAGATATTATAGAAGGTTTCTCTGTCAATGTCAGAGCCACACAGAGAGGGTCCCACCAAGAAGCCCGGATACCTCCCTCTGTGCTCCTTTGGTTATGCTGGGTCCTCTCATCCCAAAGTCCTGGGACCAAGTCTCCTGTCCTTGTCTTTTCACTGAGCCTCAATGCTTGTGTCTACCATGTGGACAGCTTTTAAGCCCCTCTCACAAAGCCTGGTGCTTGAGACAAAGTTAGGCAGGTTCTGCGCTTTGTCCACACTTCAACAACTCTTCTGCCTGGTATTAAAAATAGCTTTGTCTGGTCCAGTGAGATCAGGTCGGGAGACAGGCGCCTGCTGTTCTAATCTCGGCCTCACAAAGAGCTCTCAATGAGCTTGAGCCTCGCTCAGCACCTTCAGGGACTCTGAGTCACAGAGGGCCTGCCTAGTTACCCCTGAAAGTGGGACTCCTCCAGGCTGGTCCAGAGGTCCGCAAGAAGCCTGCACACACAAGCAAGCGTGCACACTCGCATACACACACACATACACAAACGCACACATTCACATACACACACAAGCGTGCACACTCCACACACATACACACACAAGCACGCACACTCGCATACACACATACACACACACACATAAGTGCGCACACTCACATACACACACACATAAGCGAGCACACTCGCATTCATTCATTCTCTCTCTCTCTCTCTCTCTCTCTCTCTCTCTCTCTCTCTCTCTCTCTCTCATTAAGGACCATTAGTGCCTCAGAACTAAGCCGCTGTTGAGAGCATTCACCAAACTCCGGGTATCCTATATTTCCCAGGCCAGAACCCTACAAAAGCGTCCCTTGAGAGTCGAACTCAAACATCTATAGTAAACAGGCTGCCCCTCCCTGTCTGCCCCCTCCTCCATTCCCCACCCCTAATTCCACCTCCTGTCTTTCCCCCAAGCCCATCTTGTACTCTGTGAAAAACCATAGACCCTTTGGTTGCCAAGGGAACCAAGCCTTTCATTCTGTTCCAGTGACTGGCTGGTTGGGGCTGAGAGGTAGGGCAGCAACTGGTGCCCAGACCTTTGGAGCACCCCCCCTTTACAATATCCCCCTTTTTCTCAAAGGAGGAGGGGTGGGTTGCACCCCAGTTGCTTTTTCACCCAAGCCCAGCTGGGTGAGACAGAGCCCTTAGGCTCTCAGGGGTTCCCTGGCTGCCACTTCAGGGGATCCATGCTCCCTGGGCCCTTCTCTGGCCCTGGCTCTTTCCAGAGGACAATAGCCTCCACGCAAGGGAAAATTCCATCGCCCAGGGTTCAAGTCTCCAAGGAGTTGCTGGGGCCTCTGTTTAGCCTAGAGTGGGCCCTGAGGAGCCGCTGCAGCTGTCTGGCTGGTTTCCCCCTCTTGCTGTGTTTTCTCTTTAACCCCTGAGCTGCCGAGGGGCTGTTTCCCCACACACAGAGACAGTGCCTGGGAACTAAGAGAGGAAAGAAATAAGGCTTTGTTCCCTGGGGGGACTAATTGGGAAAGACCTGCAGTGTGGCCTACAGGGAGAACACTCCCACCTCAGCACAGCTTCACCGAAACCGGCTCGGCTCGCAGGAGCTGGGAGCAAGGGGTTGCAGAGAACCAGTGTGCTCCAGGACTGCTCAAGACATTTTTCTTTCAAGTTCAGAAGATGTTGGGGAGGGGGGTGGTAACCTGCAAAGGCCTACATCTTCCCAGCTCAAGGCCCTGAGCCAACACCTGCTTTTCTCCCCCTGCTGTTTCTTCCAAGATCTGCACAAGAAACTCTGGAACAAAAATAGAAACTGGGGAGACCAAGGCATCATGTTTCAAAATACTAGGTTGGTAAGTGGGAAATATCGAGCAACCCCATGCCAAAGCTTACCCTCTGAAACCCAGCTTTTGTTCAGGGATTTTACTCCATTGCATGGATATAAGTTTTTCTTACAAACAAAAAGTTCTGCAATTTGCCTTAAGATGGGACAGAATCTATGTATAGATCCATGCGGTACTGACACATTATTCTGACCCTTTCAGGAATAGAATAGATTTCTAAGCAGCCATCAATGCTTCCACTAATACAGCCAAGCCAGCCAACTGTGACCATTGATCAAGAACATTTGAGAAAAGGATGCACTCCCACATGGAGATAATAGTGTAAAGACTGTCTCCATGCCTGGGAGATGCTTCCTTCCCTCTTCGGGAGGAGAGCGCTGATCCAGATATGCTGACAGTTGGGGTCTAACACAGAACCCAGTGGTTCACACTGGCCCTGGGAGTGCACAGATTGGTGCATACACAGCAGAGAACCCTGACCCTGTTGGGTTCCTCCTGCTCTCAGTAGCCACAGCTCCTATTCCCCTTCTAGAACCCGATCCTGCTGACCCGCAGCCCAACCCCCACCCCGTCCTCAGCAGTCTAGCCTTCCTCTGTTGTGGCAAGGCTGCATTTTTTTTCCCAGGAAACTATTGTGCAAAACGAAGCAACCCAAAGCACAGAAGTGTCCATGAGCCTTTTAGGGTTCACATTTAAACCAGAGGAATTTCTCAACAAAGGCGTTGAGAGGAAGGCAAAGTCAACCAGACACTCAGAACTCTTGAACGGGGCTGTGGCCCCCTAGTCCCAACATCTCACACTATCTCCATGCATGGGATCAAGCAGATGGAGCCCCAGCTCCTGACCCTCCATCCGTACTCCAGTTAAGAGCCTCAGCGGCCAGAACAGACACTGAAAAAGTCTTTGGGGAGTGGATCTTACTCGCGGCTCTGAGATAGGCTATCTCAGAGGTGGGCTTGCTGCTACATGTCGTAACTGGAAAAAAAAATCCCCACACAAACACACACACAAGTGTTGACTCTGTATTGGATCATGTACATAATTTCTTTTAGCTCTGAAGAAAGAGCCGACTGTTGAGAGACTGGTCAGGACTAGGGTGGAGCCTCAGTGTGCCATTTTCAGAGCAAAGGCTTTGGCTGGTGCCAGATTCTTTTCAAGTTGAATAGAATGGAGGAAAGCTAAGCAACCCACCAGAATAATAATAGCTAGCACTGACAGCGCCTCGGCCCAGGAAGGCTGCTCTCGGGATCTCCTGTGTGCTCCTTTATTTCCACTTCATAATAACCCTCTGAGGTAAGTGTTAGCATTCTATTTTGTGGAAGAAAGGAAAGAAGAAAGGTAAGTTATAAATCAGTAATTCCAAGGACAGCGATTACTGTCTTCTAGAGAGATCCCCAACCAGGAATCTTAGACTAATTTGCCCAGGATTCTGACCCCACTGTCCCAAGAGAAGAAATATGCAGAGGCCCTTGTGGATGCTCGAAGACGACATGTGGCTGGGAGTCAGATGGCCCTATTTCCCACTCTGGTTCTGTCCCTCTAGAGATGAGCACTGCCCACTGCCCCACCCCTGGGCTCCATCGTTGCCACTGCTCAACCCGGATCTCTCGAGTACCTGCTTGTCTTTGGAGTCTACAAAGAGTTCTCCAGGGGCTGGCATGAGAACGGGACCACAGACAGAGCAAGCCTGACAAATCACACATGAGCCTTAGTCTGCACATTCCTGTGCTTTGGGAAATATGTGCTGTATTGAAATGTGTCTATTTGGGCCATGAGTAAGTGCAGGGGGGAGGCGGGGAATGATAGATACCTTTTCCAGCTAATGAAATGAGGTTTCATGGAGGAAGACTCTTAGTCACACTTCCTGTTTCACACTGACCTTTTAAAAAGGAAACCCACAAGTCAACCTGTGCTAAGGCCTGCTTACAAAATCTACCCACAGGTATAATAAAGATGATCTAAATAAAGTCCACAGCCGGCCCAGCTTCACCTGAATCAGTGGAAAGAACAAGATCACTGAGTAGCACTGATGGCCAGAGATAAGGGGCCATGGTGGTGCTCTATAAACTACAAATAATAGGGACACGCGAGAGATGCAGATGGTTGATAAACAGGAATCCAAGCAGAAAGGCCAAGTAAAGCCACCAAGCAAGCATGGCACTGCTCTCTGTGTACTGAGGGCCTCCCCTCCAGTTATAAAAGAGGGGCCCTAAAAATTAGGAGAGACGCTCGGAGTGATCTCAAGAGAGGTCATGATGGCTGGGTTGTAAATGTAATTGTGCCAACGAGGATGACTGAGCCTACGGAGGCCAGATGATAACAAGGAACTTGAAAGGTTGTTAAGGGGTTGGTTTTCATGGAGAACGACAGAGGTGTGTTCCCCATGTCGACCAAGAATGGCAGGGCTCCCCACGACCTTGACAACACAGCAGGAGCAAAGGCATGGAAGCTCCTGAGGAATCGGTGAGAGGCCAGCCCTTGCCTTGGCCAGGAGAGCCGGGCCAGCAGGTGGGAGAACCTAGGTTCTGAGCATCCGGCCAGCTCATCTCCACCTGCGCCCTGCTTCCTTGGCTCCAACACCCGCCATTTCCCAATAATCCTCCTGTTGTCATTCTTGCTGGTATGGTTGCTGAGTCTCTACACTGTCATTAGAGCGCTGGGTAGGAATGAGCACTATAGACTTTGCTCCTGGAAGCTGACCTCTGACCCCATCCATGCTTGGCCGAAGAACAAGATAGTTTTCCAGTTGTCAATGGCTATGCAATAAAACTACTTCAAATTGGGTGCTGTAGCAGACCATTCATTTTCTCCTAGTCCAGACTCCGAAATTTACAAAGGGCCCTGCAGGGACGGCCCTCTCCCTCGACCATGTCAGCAAGGGGAGGGTAACATACTGGAATCTAGACCTACCAATAGACTTCCTCATACATTGTGTCAGAACTCCTTGATTCTGACACTTGGTTCACCCCAGGACTGAAGAGCTGCTTGTGGCCTGTCCTAGTGCCTTGGGCTTCTTGTAGCATGACATCTGGGTTCCCCACATGCATTCCAGGAAAGCCAGACAGAAGCTGTGGGGTTTCGTATGACCAAACCCAAAAGTCATAGAACATTACCTTCTGCATGCTTTACTGATCAAAGCTATCCCATCCTGCTCAAGGGGAAAAACTTAGATGGCACCTCTTAATAAAAAGGAATGTCCAAGAATTTCTAGCAGTTGAGGAACACGGGGAGTCAGTCTAACAGATCACTTAGAGTCCAAAGCCTCTGACACAGTTGGGGTGGTGCCCAGATGACAGGCTATGCAGGAGTGTTTTTTTTTTTTTTTAAATGGCAAGGCCCAGAGGCCTGGAACATTCCTGCAGAGGCCATGAGTGCAGCAGTGGTGAACCCAGAGGGATCTCTTCTAAAAGAACAGAGACTCCACGGGAGGGCTACAGATTCCTGAGGAAGGCAGAAGTTATCACAACCGGAGTCTACCTGAGGTCAGAGTAACAGCATGTGACCAATGCTATCAAAGGCATGACTAGGTCTCGATCCTTCCTGAAATGGCGAGATAGCTTGTCAAGTGTCCTTCAGAAGCATGAATACTGAGACTCTGGTACATTCCTGATCTGTCAAATAGGACGGTATTTTTCTATTGTGCATAAATTACACATCCCTATACTGAAGACTGACCCTAGAGCACCTTGGCAAGCAAATTATGACTGGGGTACTCTATTCCTTCATACTTCTATCTGGAGAGAGGGTCTAAGTCACCCAGGCTGGCCTCGAGCTCATGATCTTTCTGCTTCATCCTGCCACTTTCCTGAGATCACAGAGGTGTACACTGTGCCCAGCTGCAGAGAGAGAGAGAGAGAGAGAGAGAGAGAGAGAGAGAGAGAGAGAGAGAGAGAGAGAGAGAGAGAGAGAGAGAGAGAGAGAGAGAGAGAGAGAGAGAGAGATATTAGGGATTAATGTGGATCTCGGCACAGTTGGAAATGGGATAGAAACAAAGAAGGAAGAAGAAATCAAATGAGGGAAATCTTTTAGAATTGTTTCTACCTTACTTGTAGAGACGCCACAGCTACCGGTGGTCCCAGGTGGTCCCAGTCTGCAGTGGCCTGGCTGCCAACACTTCATTTCTGTCCTGCTCCAAGAAAAGTTCCTTTCTTTCAGAAAGTAAAAAGTTTGCATTGATCTGGTGTCTTTTGAGGCTATTTGATCTCACAGGCTGGAAATATTTGGGACTCAAGGGGGTGCTACAGAAGGAAAAGAATTCAGAGAGGGTTTGAGAAGGAAAGGGGAAATAAAATTGCTATTTAAGACTGGGACACTATCATCTGCCTAGGGTCGCCAGCTGTCAAGCCCTTGGCTCACACAGTCCTGGAACGCTAGAGTAGAGCCTTCTCAGAGATAGGTTCGACCATCCATCTCAGAGGCAGGGCCCTCCTGCATGCACCCACTAAAAATCGGTGGAAGCCCCTGAATTTCCCAGAGTGCTTCGCAGTCAGAGGAGGAGTGGCTGAATGACTCTGACCAATGAACTGCAAGTGATCCTGAGCCAATCAGGTAAGAGATACTTTAATCCCTCTCTGTTCATGCTCCCACCCTCTGATGACACCTTCAGGGTAACACCGCCATCAAAGGGAAGATATTTTATCCATTATCATCAGAAGAAAGCAAGTGTCGTTGTTCATGCTCCTGAAACTTAGCACTTCTTTGCTACTGAAGTTTGGGCTGTACTCGAATGGCCTAGAGCAGAGAAGTATGGGAATAAAGAGCCTTGGTATACAGCAGGTCCTCTCCACCAGTACAACAGGATCAAAGCCGGTAGGAAGGCAGACTTTCTGCTCTGGGTGACGAGCAGACAGCAGCATCCTCTCACCGCCATGCCTGATAGTCCTCTCGACAACCTTGGCAGCGCCATCTTCAGCCCCACTACACTGGGACTTCAAGAGAAGCCAAAAGTAACAGAAGAAAGATTGACCCCAAACATGGCAGCAAATATCTCAAAAGAGGGGCTGAAAAGAGCGTAGGGATCGGAGGAAGGGGGGGGGGGGGTGCGCCACAAAAAGACATCTTTTGGACATGACATGGAGAGTAGACTCATGAACTCAACCTTAGCTATGGCAACTATATAAGACCTGCACAACACTGGGTCCATCAAGTTTTCATCTCGAATGGACTTCATGAGGCCCCACCTCTCGCTGAGGGACTCCTGACAGTTAATGACCTCTGGAGATGAGGATGTCGCTTTCTTCAGTAATGGAGCCACTGATAAGTTACCCATGTTTCAGTAAATCACACACACACACACACACACACACACACACACACACACACACACACACACACACACCCATACAGATACAAACAACCCTAATTAAACTCGGTAGGTCACAAGCATGCTCAAAAGTAAGAAGGTCACATGGGAAGAAGGGCTTGGGGGGGAGGGGGGGAAGAGAAGTGGGAGAGCCACTAATTCATGGAGGGATAGAGAAAGTGAGAGAAAGGGGGAGAGAGAAGGAGGGGGAGAGGTCTAAAGACTGAGAAGATGAACCAAGAAAGAGCCAAGACTAGAACAGAATTCGGCCCATGTTTTTAGAAGGCTGATGTTGTGTTGTGTTGTGTTGTGTTTTGTTTTGTTTTGTTTTAGAAACAGGGCTTCTCTACATAGTCCTGGCTGTCTTAGAACTTGCTCTGTAGATCAGGCTGGCCTCAAACTCAGAGATCTGCCTGCCTCTGCCTCCCAAGTGCTTCGATTAAAGGCATGAGACACCACCATCTGACTAAAATACTGGTACATTTTTAAAAGATGGTTTCTGCCTTTGCCCTCCAGTCTCTGAAGAAAATTGCTTGCTCTTTGTAGCCTTCTTCTCCCCATGGGCTTGCTTTTGGTGAATGTTTGTGTCAGATAACTTCAGTTTTGCCTGGAGAAGTCACTCTGGAGATAACTGGAGGCACCCGAGGAGTCACAAGGCTGGGGAGGGGGAAACCCCGCCCTCAGAGGTCCCTGCCAAGAGTCCCCTCAGAGGTGCAGCCACTTGTGGTTGCAGTCAAACCAGCAAGCGAAAAACTACATTGGGCCACACCAAAACAAGATTTCTTTTTTAAAAAATCCAAATCACATCCATGTTCCTCTTCCTGCCACACCGAGTGGGCGAAGGGGATCTTTCTTCTTCTGGGGCTCTTCCTCTTTTGGCAGAAAGGGGAATGAATGGCTGAAAACCAGGGCAGGTTAAAGGCCAGGTTAGGGAGCCCAGCTGTGATGCCCAAACTGAAGCCTCCTCTCCTGGAGTTTGCACTCCCTGAGAAGTTTGGGCCCTCTCTAGCCCCTAGCCCTGGCCATCTACCTGATCTGAAAAGTCACTCTGCCACTATCTATGCCCACTTCCGGTTCAATCCCACCTTTCCTCCAGCTTCCCCCACCTTGAGCCTCTCCCATTTGACTTTCATCTTGAACATTTATTTATTGTTGTCTCGTGGCTTTGTTTTGTTGCTTATGGGGGATTTTGACTTTGTCCTGGGTTTTGGATGTCTATGTATTTATTTTGAGACAAGGTCTCACTGTGTAGCCATAGCTGGCTTGGAACTGGCTGTGTATACCAGACTGGCCTTGAGCTCACAGAGTCCCTCCTGATTCTGCCCCTCAAGTATTAAATTAAAGGTATACATCGCTGTGCTGACCTTGCATCTTGATTTTAAAGCCATTCTCACCAAGGACATTACTTTGATGCTGTTACCCAGACAGTGTGATTTTAGGTTCGGTCTTAATGACAACTTCGTTTATTTTGGGGAGTGTATATATATACACTGAGATCTCCCCAAAATACAAGTTAACATTCTCTCATTCTAACTCCTTGGGGGCCACAAATCAAGAGTATACACAGACACAGACAGACACACAGACACACACACACACACACACACACACACACACACACACGCACGCACGCATGCACGCACACACACACCTACCTCTTAGGTCAGGCCCTTGCCTGACATTCCTGTCCTGTGAGAGGCGCTCAGTGCAGACCGCAGGTCACCTCTCCAGTTGGGTCGAGTGTGATTGCCAAGTTAGGTTTGACTCCAAAGTGGTGGGAAGGGAAGAGACCACAATATCATGTATTTCAGACTTACAAAAGAAATTAAGTTTACACTGGCAATGCTGCTCACACAATTAAACTATTCTCCCGCCTAAAACACCTACTATGTGTTCTATAACTCCCTTCTAGAATGCCTCAAGCCTGAAAGTCTCCCTTATTTATCTCACTCCTATTCTAAATTTCTTCCTGGGAACCAAGCATACTTTTTTTGTTCAAATGTTACATACTGTGCACTTCAGTGGACCTGGGAGCAAGACTAGTATTTTCTACTCCAGTCTTTTTAGTAACAAGTGCAAGGCTAAGCTGCTCCTCTGGGGAATCCCAACTCTCTCAAACTAGGGAACTTGTGTCGCCCCTCTCCTCCCTATGCCCACTGGGTTCTCATAGCCTCCTTTAGGCCCCTCAGAGCAGAGCTGGCTGGGAAATTGGTGTCCAACCCGACCTAAGGCATTAGCATACCTAAAGGCCACATTTACATTTTATTACTTTATAAGAAGACCTTACAATTCTGATATAATACAACCTGTAATAAACCGAGGGAAGGGAAAATTGACCATTTTCCTGGGAGGGGAGGTAGTTAAACTTGCATATTATTTTAAAAACATTTTTAATAAGGAAATGGTTGATGACGTAAGAAGGTTTGTGGTTCACTCATTGTCTTATTTCACTGATGTTTCTGCCTCATTTACCCAATTCTTTTTGGGTAACCAAAGAAATTGTTCCCTAATGGGGGAAATCCCCGATTTAGTATTCAAAACCCTCCAAACTTAGTTCCTCACCTCTTCTTATTTGTGTATTCATCTTTGAGCATAGCTAGGCCTCAGAGCGTAGTCCTACTAGATGAATGAACAATGACTGCATGAATGGATGGGCTCTAAAGTGGTTACTCTGGCCCTAGGGTTCTTGACTAGGGTGTGGCCTCAGCAAGGAGTTGCCCACACATCAGAGGATATCCTGGAGAGCCTGGACCTCAGGGAAGGGGAGGGTCATAAAATTCACATCTCCCATGACAAGCACAGAAATTTCTTTGTCCCTCTGTGCCCTCTCCTGAGCTCTAAGTGACAGGTCTTACTTAGCACTGTAATAAATTAAAAATGACGGACATATAACCGGGCAAGCTAACAGTCACTTTTTAGAGCAGTTTACAAAATTTATCAATATTTTAAATATATAGACATTCCCTTTGTCCTGGTTATTTTGGGCATAAAAATTTATTTTGCAGAAATCTATTCACACAAGCTCTCAAAGGCAAATAAGCAGATGTATTCATTATGCTCATGTTTATCATAGTCTGAGAAGCAGAAGTAACATAAATACCAATTAGTGAGAGAATAATTAAGTGACGTACCATATGTATGTACTACAGGAAAGTGTACAACTGTTTAAAGCAATTAGTTCAAGGACTGGCTAAATAGCAAGTTTGGGGCCAGCCTGGGATTCATAAGACACTGTGTCAAGAAATAAAATAGGTCTGGGGAGACAGGTCAGAGGTCAAAGCACTTCCCCCACAAGTAAAGGGACATGAGTTTGGGTCCCCAAAACCCACATAAACACCAGAGGGTACAACAGTCTTCTTATTATTCCAATCTCAGAAGGCAGAGACAGGGCACCCCTGAAGCAAGCTAAGTAGTGAGACCAAATGAACCAGGGAGTTCTGGGATTGATCAACAGACCCTGCCTCAAAGGAACAAGAACAGTGACAGAGGAAGATTCTTGACATCAACCTCCACACACATACACATATGCACACAGAAACCACATACAGGCACACCATACACACCATACACATACACCCAAACACAACACATACATAAACATATACACAATATACAACACACACATACACAGTATAAGCATCACACCACACATATACACAGGCACACATACCTATTTAGAGAGAAGATCATTTATGTGTTTATATGGTATATGCATGTACATGGACATGTGACAGGGCAAACATGTAGAGGCCAGAGGTCAATGTGAGGTGGCTTCCTTCTTCTTCTCCACCTTATTTTTTTGAGGTAGGGTCTCTCACTAAATCTGGACCTCCCCAATTGCCTACCCTGATTGGCCAGTCTGATTGGCCAACAAGCAGCCAGATTCTCCTGTTTCTGTACTCTTCTGTCCCACCCCTCCTGGCACCAAGCCCCTCTCCCGACCCTGCAGTTGGGATTACAGACACTGGCCGCCATGACCCACTTCTTTTGTAAGTGCTGGAGATCCAAACTCAGGTCCTCATGCTAGCACATGGAACGGTTTCCTGACTGAGAGTAGCTTTAATGGGATAATCAAGATGAAGTCTTGATCAAGAAATAGTATCCTCCTAAGAAGAGATTAAATATTACCCTTTACAGAATGAAGGCATGCAGAAGACAGCCATGCACTCGCCAAGGCAAGATGACCTCACAGTTGGCAGATAAAAGACAGGGTGCTGACTTCTCACCCCAGACCTCTGCCCCCACAGAAACGCATCTCTGCTTTTTAGGCTACAGTGAACTTTACATGGTGACTCCTGCAATCCTTTCAGAAAATGGTTTTGTTTTTCTTATGTCCAACTTAAGGCCAAGTCTCCCCACCCTATACGAGTTGTATCTAAAGTTCACATTTTGCTGCTAAGCTATAAACCCCTAAGAATTCTTTTTATCTGGTTGAGAACAAAAGGGATGGTTGTGCCCTTCTAGAACTCCAGAAAGCTTAGGGAATGTCTGGGGTGCAGCTGCATGCAGGAGCATTCCCGTGGGGACTCGGAGCCCAACTGAAGATGTCCCAACATTGGCTACTTTCAGATTATTTACAAAGAGAATGAACTGCCCCATATAAATCCAGGAAATAAGGTAACAAAACATCCTTTAATTTGCTGCAAGAACAATATGTGTTTTCAAATGGCTTTTGTTTTCTTTTCAAACAGAGATTCATGGAGCCCAGACTGGCTCGAACTTGTGCTGTGATTGACCTTGAAGTTCTGATCCTCCTGCCTCCAGCTTCCAAGCAGTAACAGGTATTTACCACTACACCCAGTTTATTATGTGGGGTGTGTGTGTGTGTGTGCGCGTGTGTGTGTGTTTATGTGTGTGGTATGTGTATTGTGTGCTTGTGTATGTGTGTGTCTGTGTGTGGTGTGTGTGTATGTGTGTGCGGTGTGTGTATACATGTATGTACACATGTATATGCAGAGCAGAAGTCTGACTCAGGAGTCCTTCTCCAGACATCATCCATCTTGTTTGTTTGGGGTTTTTTTGTTTTGTTTTGTTTTGTCACAGGGTCACTTTGAATAGGTTAGCTGGCTAGCCTGTCCCAGGGACACGTTTCCACCTTCCATGTGGGTTCTGGGGGTTGAATTCTTGGCTTCATGCAAGCACGTTATTGACTAAGCAATTTTTCCAGCCCTATGGATTTGGGCTTTTTCTATTTTTTTATTTACTTTTGGAAATTTTGGAGAATGTAGAGAAAAAAATCTCCATTTATCAACCACCCTGAGGCCACCTCTGTTTACCCTTTTGTATATTTTTACTTTGCTTTATATAACTATTTCATAATTGGATACAGAGTAACATATACAATTTTACATACTTTTTTATTTATAAAACATTCCTCCACACTATTGTAATCTTTCTATAAACATCGTTTTAAATGATGGCAAAATCCCATCAAGTTTATCAGTTTTCCAAATGTTGATCTACAGAACATCTGTAGTGGAGTCATATAGGGCATGTTGAAAATAAGGATTTCTGGACCCCATCCCAGACCCATTAAATCAGAATTGCTCGTGGCAGAGGCTGGGAATCTTCATTCTCCTAACTTTTCAAGCTGCTCACAAACCTATAAAAGGATGAAAGCTGACAGAACTAACATGCCTATAATTTCAGTACAACTTTATCTGAATGCTGGACACTGCCGTGTTCCTGGCATTGCATAAACAGCTTCTCAGCAGACATCTTTGTGCAGAAAGCAGTCTTGCAAATTCTATAGCATGTCCTTAGAATGGTGTAGTGATTTGAATAGGTTTGACTCCCATAGCCTCATGTGTTTGAGTGCTTGGCCCACAGGGAGTGACATGGTTAGGAGGTGTGGCCTTCTTGGAGAAAGTGTGTCACTATAGGGGTGGACTTTGAGGTCCGATGCTTGAGCTATGCTCATGGAAGAAGAGAAAGACACTCTTCCTGGGTGTCTTTAGATCAAGATGTAGACTCTCAGCTCCTTCTCCATCACCATGTCTGCCTGGACACTGCCATGTTTCCTGCCATGATGATAATGGACTGAACCTCTGAAACTGTAAGCCAGCCCCAATTAAATGTTGTCCCTTATAATAAAAGTCGCTTTGGTCATGATATCTCTTAACAGCAATGAAACCCTAACTAAGACAGATGGTTTTCAAGACCCAATCTGATGATATCCAAGATGTGAACCTTTGAAGATCCTTGGTAAACGTATGTCATACCTACACACACATTTAGGAGCACGGTCCACTCAGGTTTCAGGAAGATAGCTGCTGCCAAAATCTGACCCGTATTTCTATTCATGCTTTCTCTATTTTCTATCTTTATTAATGACAGGTTATAATAAAGTAAGAAAGGAATGAGAAGATGGTCAGGTACATATCCTTTATAGACATATACAGCCCTATATGTAGACAAATAGGGCTCTGGCCTACCTACCATGCAGAATGAGAGTGTCAGATAGTCACAGACACCCCAAGGCTTACCAAACACCAACCACAACCAAAAAAACACCCCAGCTGTTCTCCAGAGAACCTCTGCTTCATGTGGCACAGGAAGAGTTCTATTCACAGTGACACAGTTGAAGGCAGGTACACAAGGATGTGTGCACAGGTAGGTAGGATTGGGCACACCTGCCTAAGAGGACCCATCTCTCCAAGAACAGCCACACAGCAGATGGGTTTAGGTACCTCCATATAGGAAATTGGTTCAGGGACCTATCATGCACTCAGGTCAGGACAGCTTCTATACATATGGAATCTATGAGCTGTCAAGGGGTCAGGGAGAACCACAAAATAGAATGTCAAGTTACACCAGTGCACTGTGCATAGACGGCAAGCTAAAATGACTCAGGAGAAAGGAGATGACCCAGAGACACCAGTAACCTAAAGCCACCTGCCGCGCTCAGCACCCACCATGTGCTAGGCATTCATCTAAAAGCTCCATAAGCAGTAACCTGACCCTCAAACCGAGGCTATGGGGCGGTATCACCCTCCATTCTACAAAGAAAACTGAAGTACGGGTTGGGAGATGGCTCAGCAGGTAAAACACTCGACATACAAGTATAAGGACCGGAGTTCAGAGCCCCAGAACCCATGCAGACGAGCATGACAACCTGCTCTTCCAGTGCTCAGAAGACAGAGACAAAGGATTCCAGGAGCAAGCTGACCAGTCAGACTAGCTACAGTCAGGAAACTCGCTGTTCATCAAGAGACATTGCATGTACACATGAGCTTGTGTGTACAAGTGCACACACACATACAGAGAGAGAGAGAGAGAGAGAGAGAGAGAGAGAGAGAGAGAGCTAAACAAACATACACATGCCAAAGATGGAGAAAGAGAGATTAAGTTACCCAGCTAGTGAGCTGCAGAGCCAGTCACTTGAGTCTAAGTACTGCCGCCCTGATCTTTGTGCTTCTTAGTTTTGAAAGGACTAAGGCACCTAAGAACTCTGCATACGGAAAGTAAGATCAACTAATAAAGCAGAAGCCAAGTCAGCAAGAGTGAATTTCAGAGTAGAAACTGTAGATCCTCACAACCGGCACATTTTAGACACATTAAACTCTTCTTTACGAACTCACAGTTTAGCCTCGGTCTGCCTGGCTTTGTGTGTAGGGACCATTGAAGAGCAGCATGAAGTGGGAGGGGGGAGGGGAAAGGGGGAAGGGATCATCCATCTTCCTGAGTAATAGATCCATTCTATATACACCCCAGAAGTACATATGAGTGAGTATGTGTGTCCCATGCCCTTGTCCACTTATGTGACCTGTTCACTGCACCCTCCATGTCACCACATTAGCTGGACCCTCAGAACCACAGAGGGGACCTGTTAGGTAACCATGTCTGCAGATTCACATTGTGCTGCCTGAGCCTTTCGAAGGTGGGAGCTGGGAGTTGGCACTTTCTTGTACCATAACTCTTCCCCTGAGAGGACATCTCTGCATTTCATCTTAAGAATGCAAAGGCCTCCACCAGAATCCATCCTCGCCTGGCCACAAGGCCTTCCACCACTGCACCTAATCCACTGTGATGTAAACTTGCATGTGGAAAAAGTCCCCAAGCTCTCCCATCAAACTTGGTGGGCTAGCAGACGGCTCGCACCATATATTGGAGCAAGCTAGATTCCCCCTTTTAAAAAAAAAGTATTAAGTTAATAATAATGACAGTCTTAGTTTACTAATTAATTCTCATTTATCCCTCCTGCCAGGAACAGGGATAAGGTCTGCTGGACTTCTAGTAAACTGAAGTTTCAGATCCATCTCTCTTACAATGGCACCGAAAAGTTATTGAAGAATCAGCTCAATAGCTCTCAGCTGGCTCAGCAGCCACCAAGACTGTTGACCTGAGCCATGTTGACCTGGGCCCACATGGTGGAGGACCCAATTCTCATAAACTGTCTTCTGACCTCTACATGTGCTCCCCTACACACACTCCAACCAATAAATGTAAAGTGTTAAGGCTATTGAAGAGTATAACTGGGAACTGGACTCAGGTTTTGCCCCACTGATGCCCCAAGTTGATGCTTCTGTTTACCCTTACCCAAGCACCCAAAGGCCATGTTTAGAATGGAGAGGATCCTGGAATCTATCTCTGCCACTCCAGGTGGTGAGTTGTCCCTGCCTGTCCCTTGGCAGAGGTGGCTTTTCTCTGTCTACCTGCCAGCACAAATGAAATGCACTTGGGTGTCTCAGTGTCCCTTGCTGTCATCTTCACAACCACTCCCCTCTCCATCTGAGCAAGCCATGGCTCTGGGAGTTCGAATGACACGTTCAAGTTCACAGAGCTAGAAGTACCATAAGCCTGTTGTCTGCAGCTCTTGTCCTTACTGAAGATGGTTGGTCAAGAAAAGTATTCTGAAGCCAGGCGGTGGTGGCACATACTTTTAATCCCAGCACTTGGGAGGCAGAGGCAGGCGGATCTCTGAGTTTGAGGCCAGCCTGGTCTACAGAATAAGTTCCTGGACAGTCAAAAATTCTATCCAGAAAAAAAATGTGTTCTGAACACAAATGAGCTGTGTACCTCATAGCTTTCGAGAGATCAGAAGATTCAGGTTTAGCATTGGGCACTGACCACAGAAAAAACCCTTGCCCCTCACACCGGTCTCTAAGGACTCTGGGCCCTGGGCATCCACAGTTGAGTAGTTTGTAGGCTCTAGGGGAAGGAAGGCTTATTCCTCTGGGAATGTGTTCTAACTTAGAAACTTCTATTCTCGAAATGCAAAGAATGCCGCTGCCTGGGCCAAACATCCTGGCCTGATGTCATCAGCCGAGTGATTGAGTCCATGCTTGAGGGGACCTTCACCCAGAGCTGTGTTTAGGAAAGTTCATGCCATGTTCCCCGTCCTCTTGGCCTACCCTTACGTCCCATCTTCTTCCATTTGTTCAGGTACTGGACGTTCCCCTGAGGCCATTAACACTCCATCTAGATCATGTTTGGTTCTCCCAATGATGACATAAAGAACTCGTGATTACTGTGTCACAGGTTTTACAGAGAGAGAAACTGAGACACAATCCTTTTATGCCTTTCTTGGGTCACGCAGATGAATGGACCTTTAGACTCTATGGTCAAGGCTTTGGCCTCCAGCTGCTTAAGCTCCTTTCTTAAGCTTCCCCACCAGTGACCCCTCCCCTTCAGGGGACACTAAGCTTGTGGAGGAGGTCAGAGAGCAAATGGCTGTACAGTCACATTTCTCAACAAGTGTGGCCTCTGTAGATCTAATGATATTTCCCAAGAAAACTCAATGGTCAGAAACCAATGTCCTCGCTAGCACCTTGGCTACCGGATAAGAGATGTGAATCGCCTCTTAAGAGCTGGCGATTCTGTTTCTGAACATGTACTATTGTTAAGATTTAAATAAAAAGGAAGTTCACTTGTTCTTCTGGCTTCCTGACTAGTCGGGTCTGGCCTAACCATGTCCCATCTGGGATTGGCATAGTTGGACCTCATGTGAAATATCCTTGAACCTTAAATATCTACAACCAATTAAAGAAGCTGGCATATTCCTGGGGCCTCTTTCACACAGCACTGTGACAGACATGACTTTACGTATCCCAGCAGCATCCTCACAAGCTCAAGGGGAAAAGGTGGACCAAGAGACCCTTCTTTTCAAGCCGGAGACCCTAAGTCACAGAGGGAAATGGAGTCACCAACACTGAAGAAGAAGAAGAATCGAAACAGACCCAGTTATCTGCCAGGAGATATGTGCTCTCCACTCCATGGAAGGAAGGATTAGTCCCGGGGTCTCCTGAAGCAACTGGGCTGGAGTTGGATTTTTATATCTGTTTAAAGAAAGGCAATGCCCCAAGCTATGGAGATAGTTCAGTCAGTAAAGATAGTAGCCCATTGAGAAAGACCACATAGATCACAGAAAAAATATTTTGACCACTATACCATTGCCTGCTGTGCCCCCTCCCTCTTTGCTACCTTACAGCATTGCAGACCACTCTAAACACCACTGGCTGGCTGTGGTTTCTGCCTGTTTCTTCCATGCTGGGATCTAAACATCAGGTCACAAAGATACTGTGATCTAGGAGAGCTCAGGTTGACCTAGGACAGGTTCTGTTGGCTATCAGCCTCCACAGCAGGGACCCCACTACCTCAGCAAACCATACGACCCACAAGCCTACAGGGCAAGAGGAGTAGCTGACTCCAGTCTCCTCAGAGGCTGGCCCTAGAATCCTGGGAACCTTTTCTAAAATAAACTGGAAAGAAAGCCTAACAATGAGCCTGGTGCCCTGACTCCCTCCTCACCAACCTACCCTACCCTCCTGAGTTTCTCCGGGCCCTTTCCCTCTGCTGGCCTCTATGGCTGAAGCCTACTCATTGGCCTCTCATTCAACCCCACCCAGACAAGCCCCCAGGCCTCACTTTTCAGAGAATGAGCTGAAGAGTTCCTGAGGAGCAACTCGATAGTGTAACAGAGGATGAGCCTTGACCCAGCAGCAGGACCTGGGAGATTCACGGCTGCTGTTTGGTACTGGCAGAGCTAGACGGGTTTCCAGGAATTTGGGAAATGTTTGCTCCACCAATCTGTACACAGAAAGTCAACAGAGGTGATTGGAATGTCAAGTCAGGGGGCTGGGGGTATGGAAAAATGAGTGTCGTCCATTTCTAAATGCGCCAGGGTGGAAGGGCTGTCTTCCCAGGGCCATGCTCACTGTTCACCAGCGTGATCTCTTAGATACAGACTCCAGAGCTGAGAGGCCCCAGTCCTGTCAGTGACAGCTGATGCCCAGACATCGTGATCTCATAAACTTCCCTTAGTCACCCGTTAATGATTGACTCTAACTCCTACGGCCCTGTCTTATGCCCTCCATCCAGGCTCCGTTTGCTTCCCTGCCCTTCCTCAGAGGGGCTCTAGCACCCAGGGGTGCTCCATCACATGGAAAGAGTGAAAAAGCAAAACCAATGGATCTACAAAGGAATAAAGCCAAACCTATTTTTTTTTTTTTTTTTTTGGAGCTGGGGACTGAACCCAGGGCCTTGCACTTGCTAGGTAAGCGCTCTACCACTGAGCTAAATCCCCAACCCCCAAACTTCTATTTTTAAAAAGTATAATGGATGCCAGGCAAGGTGGCCAGCACCTATAATCCTAGCAATCGGGGGTCTAAGGCAGGATGACTGAAGCAAATTCAAAGCTAGACTGGGCTACATGGTGGGTTCTAGGCCAGCCTGGGCTACAGAGCAAGAGTCTGACAATCAATCAATCAATCAATCAATGCAAACAAAAAGTCAAGAGAAGTAGCACATGACACATGCAAACAGTGCCAGCACCCAAGAACTGGAGGAAAGGCGGTCGGAAGTTCAAGAACAGCCTCAGTTGCATAGAGAAATCAAGGGCATCAATGATTCATAAAAATAATAACAACAATAATTATAATAAATACATTCAAATAAATATAAATAACTTATAAATGTAGAAAATAAAATTACAATGGCACCGATAATGGAGAAAACTCCGTGATTCCCAATCACCCATCACCTGTAGGCTCTTTGACAGAAGAAATGACACCTGCCACGCCTCAGCCTTTCAAGTCTCAGTCTTGTTACCAGTGAAACCGCACTGTTGCCTCTCTTACGCTGCCTCCTTGTGAAGTTAGAAGTAGACAATGGACTGGGGCTAGTGAGATGGCTTAGCCGTTAAGAGCACCGGCTGCTCTTCCAGAAGACGAGGTTTAATTCCCTGTGCCCCCACAAAGGTTTACAACTGTCTATAAATCCAGTTCCAGGGGCTCCGATACCCACTTCTGGCCTCTACTGACACTACATGCATGTGGTACACAGATATATGTTCAGGCAGACATTCATACATATAAAATTAAAACACTATTTTAAAGTGCCCCGGTTCCTCAAATGCTCTCCAAGCCCAGCCAATTGCTTGTTATTAATATAATGTTCCCCTGGCATTTGATAGAGGCCGACTGTAGGGGGCAAGGAGTAGAGGGAAGTTACTTAGGTAACTCGGCCAGGTTAGCCAGGAAGCTCCCACCAGCCTGCTTTAATGAGTTCCCCTTAATCATCAGGCCTCTCTCCCAGTGCCTGGCTCTTTCTGAACTCTTTGTGAACCTGTCAGTCCCTGGCTCACCCTACCCACATGAGCCCATGGTCCCTCTCTCCAACAAGATATCAGACCATCCCAACAACAGAGCCCCCCTCCTTAGCTCCTAGGTCAGGCGTTTCTCAGCTCCCATCCTTCATAAAACTATGGCGGTTCGCACAACCCCTCCTTTCTCACTGAAGTATCAGAAAAATAGACCACCGCCTGGCTAGCCCAGGTCTCTATAGAGAATGGAGTCTCCAGTTCACTAGGTGTCCTGGGGGGACATCACTGTGAGGAAGTGGGAGGTAGGTGGCCTTGGGCCAGCTTGATGTCCCCCATCCCTGGGTTCCTCCCATTCTCTGCACCCCATACTAAATCCTAGGGAGGAGCTGGGAACTAGCATTTCCTAATCCTCTATTATGTGCTGGGCTCTCTGCCCATATTCACACTACTACTCCCATTTAACAGATGAGGAGAAACAGGTTCCTAGATCTACATCAGGCAAGGCATAGAGGAGTGAGGAGAAATATAAATCCAGGGCTCTTACCCTCAGCTTGGCTGTGAGGGTGGATCCCACATTCACAGTCATCTGCTGAGTCTACACACAGCAGGTTTAGTGGAGAAGATCAAAGCAAACAAAGTTCTCCGGACTCTGGATTCTGAGATTAGGATCTCTGTAAGTGCTGGAAATGGATAGGAAAAATCAAGACTTGCTATTGGGGCGGCAATCTTTTCATTGTTGCATTATTTTCTCAAAAAGAAATGTTATCAGCAATCTCTCTTCCCAGAGTGAACATAAACAGCACATGCACATAAACAGCAGCAGCTAATATCCATGGACCACTTACCATGCACCAAAGCCCATATAAGAGTGTTCCCACGGAATCCACCAACAGACTGTACAACTGTCACTGTTAACCTGCTTCGAGGGTGCGGGACAGAGATGAAGACGTTTGCCGTAGTTCAATAAGCTAGGGGGTTTAACCCCAACAGTCTGATAGCATGCCTTGACCCATTATTCTCAACGCCTAACCCAATGAAGGGACCTACTGTGTGCGGGTGTCGAGTGTCAATAAAGAACGAGGATGAAAGCTGTTGAATTCAGTGGGAAGGAGGATGGGAGGGAAGACAGAGGGAAGGAAGCTGGTCAGTCCTGAGGATGATCGTATGGACACGGAAGGGTTGAGTCAGCTGGCTGGGAGGTTCTAGTACCTTTCCTACTGCACCCTAGAGGGTAGGACAGGAACTGTGGGCAGATGCAGGGTGTCTGGAGCAGCACCCTGCCTGATGGACTGCCTCTCCATGCTCAGCTTGCCTCTCATCCATCCTGCTCCTGAGATGTACATCTCCCAGGACATCATCTCTAAGCCATTGCCATTATGGACCCATTCAAACCCCCAGCCACAGAACACACCAATTGCTAAGCTGTGGCAAGGAAGGACCACCAGGTGAGGAACACAAGCCCCTGCATTCCCCGAATGAGAAGAGTTCCCCACTTGTGTTGAGAGAACAGTCAGTCCCCTGGGGTCCCTCATCTCCTGTTCTAAGTAGTCTATTACTGATGCCCTTCTCTACCTCCAGGTCTCCTTTTTGCCTTCCTTCCTCCCAACCCTGTGCTATCCCCTCTGCTTTCTCCCACTTCTTCACCTGCTTGGGAGGCTCTTTCACTGGACCCCAGGTGACAGTGTGGTAGTTCTGCCAACCTTTCAAATTCCATTTCCATATTGACCCTGTTAAATGATCTTACCCCAGGTTAGGACCCTCACAAGACTTTCAGGGCATGCCCTGACTGGACCATGAGTCATACAATAATTTCACTGCCTTTAATCTCCACAAGGGACAGACTGGATCTGTTCTGCCATGACTCCATGCTGAGCCTTAGTACAGCACATACTACTGGCTTCTCACAACCTCCCAGGTCCACAGACACGGGACACTGCAGACTCAGCCTGTTTCAGAGAGGCGAGGAAACACAGGGCAAGGAATTCTTGAATTGGTGTAAACATGTTATCACTAGTTCTGTTGTGGCTGGAACTCCTTTCTCAATTGCCTCGAGACCAACAGATCCACAGGCCAGGAAACGTGTAGTTACCAGCCATTTCCTTGGTTAAGAATCCCCTCCCACCACACTGAGCATTCAAGCCTTCAACTAGCCAGCTTCTTCTGTATTAAAGTCTGGAGGTCAAAGAGGGGTGGGTTCTATAAGTCCTGGAGGCCTTGGCTAGCTGAATGCAAACCTCATCCAGGAACCCCAGACTGCCTTCTGGCCTCCCCCACCTCCCTCAGGAACCAGCCAACAAGAACCTAAGCTTGTATAAACAAGGCCACAGGAAAACCAGTCCCTTATCTGTTACCGGCTTTGCTTCTCCAGCTCAGCCACTTGGCTGAAACGCCAGGAGGAGGGAGCCACCCAGACTCCTCCCATCTCTACTTTATCCTCCCTAGCTGGCTTCTCCCCCAGTAGTGGCTCTGCTCCCAGGTCACTGACCCTTACTAGCTGGAGAAGGGAGGACAAGGCTCTCTTAGCAATCCATGCCAAGACTGAATCTCTGATTGTCAGTGCTGGAGAGACTCCTGACCCCCTAGTCCCACTTCCCTCTTCCTTCAGTCAGAATGGGGGTCATAGATGGGTTCTTCTTGCCAGAGGAAGTAGACAAAAGTGGTGGATAGGGGTTGGGGATTTAGCTCAGCGGTAGAGCGCTTGCCTAGCGAGCGCAAGACCCTGGGTTCAGTCCCCAGCTCTGAAAAAAAAGAAGAAAAAAAAAGTGGTGGATAGCTGCCTGTCAGCTAGTTGAGAGTCGAGGTTCTGGCTTAGACATCTAGGCCAGGAGGTATGCAGGTGGGTCCTCAGGACTAATATCCACTTGCAACAAGATGGATTCATTGGGTTCATTGGGGACAAAGTCTCCTGTTGCTCCACTAGTCTGTATAGTGAAATAGAAGGCTACGAAGGATGCGGCCTGACTGTCTCCATTTGGATTTCTAATTGCATAAACCTGTTGCTGACCCAGAGAGAGTGGGTGTCTGATTAACGCTGCCCAGGCTGTCAGAGTACACTGGAGAGATTCCAGTCTGAAAATAAATCTGGAGATCTGAGGTGTTGGGTTCCATGAAGTAAAAATATCTGAGCCACATCCCTAAGAAAATAGATTCCCAGAAAAAACAAAAAACTTTACAGTGAGCAGAGGGGAGGAGAGCCATGCTCTTTTTCCCTCACACAACCACTGCCCTTCTCTTCTTCCACCGTAACAAAGGTGCTTCCTGGAGAAGGTCAAGGGTGAGGTAACATTTATTTTCCCTCAGATACACAACGAAGCAAGATTGAAGACCTGACTAGGTCAGAGACACATGGAGACATGGAATGTTTTCCAGGTCTAAAAGAAACACAAACTCTAAATAGGTAGGGCCCATGCCTGAAAACCAACGCTGTGGGTAGTATGGGACTTAATTTTATGAAAATGAGAGTGAGGAAAAAATATATGTGTATGTTCCACAAATAGCCTTGGAAGGGGCACTGAGGAAAGAAAGTGCTTGAGAAGCCAGCCCTGTGGCTGAACTAGAGGAAGCCAGCTACAGCCTGCCTCCAGCTGAAGTTTCTGGTTTCTACTACCTCTGGTGGGTGGTGGGCTAGACAGGAGGCTAAAGCATTTAAGAACCCTTACTAAAGTAGGTTTTTAAAAAATCTAAGCCTACACCTAGTTCTCAGCACTGCTTGGTTCGGGAACATCAAGATACAACTCTGTTTGTACGTTTTTGTTGGCTGCTCTCACAATAGCACAGATTCAAGTTGTTCTAACAGAGACTATATAGAGCCTTGAATGCCTAAAACATCTCATACTGAGAGACAGACCAAAACAGGAGTCAGAAACGGCCGGTCAAGGCAGAAGATGAGGTGCAGCCAGCCTGGCTCTAACACAGAATGAGAGGTGATCATAGTGGGCAACAATCACCACATCATAGGGAGAAGGCACACGAACTGCTCACCTGAGGTCCGATGGCTTCTCAAAGCCACCTATAACTTTCTGAAACAAATGTACACTGAAGGGTCTGTTTGGGGCTGATGGGATACGCCCCTCAATAAGGGAAACCAAGACACTGCTTTACAAAACTCAGATTCTAGTCTTATGTTTTGTTGTAACTCTATTTCAAGTTCACCAACTGGATTCTGGCTTCTGAGGTCTGTTGCACAAGAATTGGTAAGGCTGGAATAGTAACCAAAACAACATGGTACTGGGAGGAAGAAAAAAAAAAAAAAAGACAGCGATGGAACAGATTAGAAGTCCCAGTCATAAACCCATATGTCTCCTACCAGCAGCTTCTCCACAAAGGTGCCAGAAACACACAGTGAAAAGAGAACCTCCCAACTGATGGTGCTGGGGAAATGGGATATCCCTATGCAGAAGATGGAGACTAATGTCTCATCCCGTACAAAACTCAACTCGAAATGGATTGGAGACCTACACGTAATACCTGAAGACACTTGGAAGAGAACATAAGAGAAATGCTTCAAGATGTTGAAACAGGCAACACTCTTTCAAATATGACACCCCCCCCCCCGTAAAGCGCAGGAAACAAATGAACGAAAAATTGACAAATGGAATGACACGAAACCCAGAAGCATCTGCATAGCAAAGGAAACAGTCGACCATGGAGAACACATTGGCCAGCCATTTACCTGTTGAAGGAAATCCAGAGTATATAAAGAACTAGAAATGTTTAAAACAGCAACAACCATCCAAGTTTAAAATGGGCAAATGGAGGCTAGAGAGATGGTGCCACAGTTAAGAGCACACCCTGCTCTCACCATGCTTGGTGGACCACAACCATCTCTAACTCCAGCTCCAAGGGGAATCTATGCTTCTCACCTCTTTGAGCACCTGTATTCACACACACATAGCCTCATGCATATAGCACATATAGCCCACAGACACATATATACATATTATTCAAAAATAATCAATCAATCAATCAATCAATCAATCAAATCATGACACATGCCTTCAATCCCAGCATTCAGGAAGCAAAGAGTCAGCACTTTGTGAGTTCAAGGCCTGCCTCAGCTATGTGATGAGCTCCAAAACAGCCAGGATTACACAGAGTTACCCTGTCTTAAAGAGTCAAAAAATAAAAATAGTCTTTCAAAAGTGGGCTAACGATCTGAAATATATGTGCTCAACAAACATACAAAGAAAAGAAAATTAGCCGGTGTCACCAGCCATCGATACAGTACAAAGCATAACTTTAATGGGAAACTGTTTCACCCCAACTAGAACGGATATGATACATAAACAAACACAAAAAACAGCAAATGCTGGCAAGAATGTGGAGAAAGGGGAACTCTTATGGAATGGATGTGAATTGGTTATGGAGAACAGTGGATACCCCATGATCCAGCTACTGTGTCCTACTGTTGTGTGTGAATCCAAAGGAAACAGTCAAACAGAAGGAGATACCTTCCTTCCTTTCTTCCTTCTTTCTCCCTTCCTTCCTTCTTTCCTTCCTTCCTTCACATCCATGTTTACTGTGACACTGCTACAGCAGTCAAGGTGTGGAATCAGCCTTGGTTCCCATAAACAGAGCAGTAAATAAAGAAATTGTGGTCTATATCACAATGGAGTATTATTTAGCCATAAAGAAAATCAAAGTCATGTCATTTACAGCAGAACTGGATTCAGTTGAAGGACATCACATTAGGTAAAAATTAAGCAAGCACAGAAAGATAAGCACCAACGCTCTCCTGTGTGAAGTCTGAGGGAAAGTCGTTGTGGATGCAGAATAGCAATGAAGAAGTTGGAGGGAGTGGCTGGAGAAAGTGAACAAAGGGAGCTTGGACTTGACAAGTTTTTGCTGTATATGTATATAGAAATAGAACATTAACACTGTGGTGGTTTGAATATGCTTGGCCCAGGGAGTGGCACTATTAGGAGGTGTGGCTTTGTTGGAGTGGGTGTGGCCTTGTTGGAGGAAGTGTGTCACTGTGGAAGTGGGCAATGAGACCCTCCTCACAACTACATGGGAGCCAGTCTTCTTCTAGTAGCCTTCAGATGAAGATCTAGAACTCTCAGTTCCTCCCACACCAAGCCTGCCTGGACATTGCCATGCTCCCACCCTGATGACAATGGACTGAACCTCTGAACCTGTAAGCCAGCCCCAGGTAAATGTTGTCCTTGGTCATGGTGTCTGTTCACAGCAGTAAAACCCTAAGAAAAACACCCATTAGTACATACAATTAATATATGCTAATTCAAAATCCAATCAAAGAAATAACTTTTAAAAATTCATGAGCCCAAGCTCATTGCCTGAAACAGAACAGACTTAAAGACCTTTCCCGTGGCTTGGGCTAAGGATTTGTTCAGTCGTTCAGTCAGTAGGGTGTGTCTAGCATGCGCAAGGCCCTGGGTTGGATCCCAAACACCTCAAACACATCTGTAGTCCCAGCACTTGGGAGAAGATCAGGAGTTCGAGGTCATCCTTAGCTACATAACAAATACATAGTGGGTCTGGCCTGAGCTAAACAACAGAGAAAAGCTTGTCATTTCTTTTCCTTTGTGACTGCTCATTGGAAGAGTACTGGACTCTGTCTTAGACAGAATAAATTTGCCCATATGATATCTTTTGACCAATGAGGTATGTGTAGGTAGGTGTGTAGAGAAGTGACAGCTTCATACCTGTGGTGATGTTGTAAGTATTAACGGGCAGTTCAGTTTATGTGTTCCAAACTGATGTGTACCACAGTCACTCCACTAAATGAAAACCATTAAGTTGGACTTAAGAGACGACTCAACAGTTAAGATCATGGCTGTTCTTCCAGATCAATTCCCAGCACCCACACGGTGGCTCACAACCATCGGTGACTCCAATTCCAGGGATCCAACACCCTCTTCTGACCTCCATGAGCATCAAACTCACAAGTTATACACAAACAAGCCTGCTGGCAACACCCCCCCCCAATACATAAAACAAACGTAAAGAAAACCTTTGAGTGATTTCCAGCTCATAACGGACTTAAAATATTGATGAAAAAAATCACCTTTTTGTCACCAGAGCCCATCTTGAGCTCATGTTCGTTGGCTAGCTGTGGCCCCAGGAAAATGTACCTAAGAGGACAGAGGGGCTCAGAGCAGAAGGGGGTCAGGAGTAAATAAAACATAGGACAAAAGCCTCCTTACCAAGAAAAAGTATTTAACACACACACACACACACACACACACACACACAAAATGCACTCACACACTCACACACCCATGCACATACACACATAGGCACTCACACACTCACGCACGCACGCACGCACGCACGCATGCATGCACGTCCTCTGCATGCCTTGTGGGTATTATTGGTGATGCTTTTGGAAGGACCCTGGCCCAGCTTCATGGCCCGGGAAACAGGCATGGATATGTGTAAGCCCTGGGCATGAGCAATGACAGACAAACACAGTCAGTTTGCTATAACAAAGACAAGATGACACAGCACTTTAATGGTGCCTGAGGCAACTGAGTTTGGCCTGCTCCTCTTTCCACTTTACTGAAACAAAGTGAAGAACTGGGAAGACCCAGGAAGCACTCCCTTGCGAAGGTCTCCAGTCAAGCTCCCAGAAGGGTTCCTCCTGGGGCCTCATTCCTTCCACTAGCCATGGTCTCCTTTGTTTCTTCTGGATTTTATCTTGTCACATGTGTGGTCCCGAGAGGGAAGAGGCTGGATCCTATCTATTCTTTTTTTTTTTTTTTTTTTTTTTGGTTCTTTTTTTTCCGGAGCTGGGGACCGAACCCAGGGCCTTGCGCTTCCTAGGTAAGCGCTCTACCACTGAGCTAAATCCCCAGCCCCTCCTATCTATTCTTAACTGCATCTCCCACAGTCACAGGTAGGCCTTGGGAAACATTTGTTCATCCAGTGCCTGAACAAGACAAGTTAGGACCATCTCCTGTATGTCTAGGCTGTCCACCTACAGCTATCTCAGCACAGCACATCCACAGTCAGGGGCCCCTCTACATCTGTACCTGGGTATTGGACTATGGCCCATCCACATGAGAATCCTCCTAGCCTAGCACAGTGACTCAGACACAACTGCTGTTGGTATGCAAGCATTCCGCCTGGCTGGCTCTTATGCCACAGCTGCCTTCGGATGGTGTCCAATTCTACAGATGGAAAATTTAAGGCTCAGAGAAGTTAGCTGCCTTGACCAAGGTCACCTACCTTACAGAAAGCAGAGAGGGCCAAGAGATAAACTCAGGTCTATTGGGTACACAAAGTCATGAATTCTTCTAAATCAGCTGCCTCCAATACCTCAAAGAACAAGTAACACAAGAAACCCTCTGGGTCAGGGCTACAAAGGCCATTCTCTCTGTCCCTCTCTCTGTCCCTCTCTCTCTCTTTGTCCCTCTCTCTGTCTCTCTGTCTCTCTCTCTGTCCCTCTCTCTGTGTCTCTGTGTCTCTGTGTCTCTCTGCCCCTCTCTCTCTGTCTCTCTCTGTGTGTCTCTCTGTCTCTGTCTCTCTGTGTCTCTCTCTCTCTCTCTCTCTCTCTCTCTCTCTCTCTCTCTCTCTCTCTCTTCCCACCCCACCATCCCACCAGAGAAGCCCAGTTCTTCTGGGACCCAGATAGGCGGTCTCAGAGATCAAGCATAGAACTTTCTATTGGCTGCGCTGGGAGCATGGGAAGGAAGCAGGTGTTTTTCTTCCTTGAGGCCTGGGTGGCTGTTTCCTACCGTGACCTGCCCTGGAGAATGGCCGGAAGAAGTGGCTTCCGGCGGAGGCGGTCTCTTCCCACTCTACAGAAAAAGAGATATTTTTTTTTAAATCCAAAGTAGCAACTACTTTGCTTTGCTCTGGGACAGTGAAAAAGTGTCAGGAACGGATGAGCTTGAGGGGAATTATTGCATTTGCTTTTAGTATAATTGATTTGATTAATTGTATGATTTCACATTTGTGTGAGCTCACGCTTAATAATGGCTGACTCACGAAATAACTGAGCAATCAGCTCTCACGAGCCAATACAATAAAGAACCAATTACGTCTTAAGGCTGTTGTAAAACTAAATGGGATAATGCCATGTCCTCTAGCCGGGTGCTGTAACCAGCAGGGCCGTCCTGGGCACAGTTCCTACCCACCTGTGCTTCAGGTCTTGGCCATCTCTGAAGTGAGGCAGTTGCCCTGATCCTAAGTGAATGTGTATGTGAAGAACCACAGTGAGACCTGGGGACCATTGTGCTCACAGAGGGACAGGCACTGTCTTGAGTCACTCCTCCCTGCCTGTACAAGGCTGGTGTGCATAACACTTCCCTGCGTCCACCTCATCTGAGCCCCACTTCTGTCGCCCAGTAGGTGCTTGCCGATATTATGCCAGGCGCTTCAAGGAGAGGGTAACCTAGCAGAGGCCAGCAAGAGAAAAATTAGCTAGGAGTTTTGTGAGCGAAACAGCAGCAAAGCCCGTTGCTGTGGGGCATATGGGAGATACCCGGTGAGCCACTGAGATAACGAGAGTTAGATTTCAGCAAACAGCCCCACTGCCTGCTGGGAGGACTGACCCATCTCTAGAAGATTCGGACTGTATCCAGAAGCAGCTGCTGTAAATGAGTTCTCTGCACTAATTTGAAAGGTGAACAGAGAGGCCGGACTCTTCCAGTGTGCTTTCTGCTACCCAGCACAAGAGGGTGGATACAAGTTGTCATTCCCCCCATTCTGGTTCTTTCCTGGAAGTAGACAACAGAGGGAGACCGCCCTGTCAGCCCTGTGGCTGCCCAAACTTCCTGTAGTGTTTGTGATGGGGAGGGGGAGATGCTTGTATACTGGTCAGAGAAGACTGGAGGGGTGGGAAGGTTTCACAGGATGAGGGTGTGAGGAAGGGAGATTGAGGGGGATTCCTTGCAAAGTATGGCTGGAAAAGGTATGTGACATTGAGAGATGACAATGGTCGACCCTCAAAATCATCTCCTCTCAAGGCATTGCTTGGGCACATAGATAATTAACAATGAGGTCTGATGATAAGTAAGAAAGTTGGGTTTGTAGTCCTTGGTGCCTCCATCACTCTGGGAAAATTCTCCTGTCTCCCAGTGGCTATGAATGACCATTTCAAGATCTCCAGAAAATGATACCCAGAACCATGAAGAAGGTCCCTTTGGGTTCCAAGGCAGATCACAGCACCACGGGTGGGAACCCTTCAGGCAGACCACCTTTGACCCCTAAACATTTGCACTGCACCTGCTTAGTTTACATTTGGCTTCCCAGGTAGAGATAATCCAAAAATACCTCGGGCTTGGAGGGGAGGGGCTTTCTTTAACATTGAAGATAAGGGGACTGGCGATGGAGTTCCATAATGGAGTGTGTAACATGCAGAAGGGTCTACATCTAGGCAACACAATGGCAGCAAATTAAGTTGCCAAAATACAAATTATACGTCTTTGACCTAGCTTCATACAGCTCAGCTCTTTGCTGTTCTCTGCCCACAAGGCCACTGCCACAGGAAGCGCACATTGCATGCTACCCCTCAGAAATGGCTGCTCTCTTAAAGCAGACAAAGGAGATGAGATCTAAAAGAAGCCGGGAAACAGATAATGCAGGCCAGATACTTTCCCATACTTGAGCAAGAAAGCTCCTGACTCCCACTGTGTTTAAAATAGCAGAGCACACACTGGTTTTGATTGTCTACCCATGATCATAAGATGCCAAAGGGCCTGGGCCACGGTAGATTATTTGCAAAAATAGCTGTGTGCGTTCTTCTTCCTGACTTTGCAGTTGCTCCCATGAAGGAGTCTCTTTCCTTACCCCATGACTCTGGGTTTACCTTGTGACTTGGGTCAACAGAAGTGATGGAGGTGGTGTGTCGGTTCCAAGTCCAGCGCTCCAGAGCCCTTGCCTGCCCATCCTCCTTCTCTTGGAGTGCATTGTCACCCTGAGAACAAGTCCCAGCTAGCCTGAGAGATCATGTGAGCAGATATGCACTGTCCCACTGAGGCCTTCTTAAATCCCACAGCTCTCAGCCATTGGCCTTCTGACCACAGAAACACAATTATGCCTAGCTGAGTGCAGCTCAAGTTGTCCACTGGATGGAAAGCTAAATAGATGGTTATTTTAGGTCCTAGTTTGAGAAGATCTCCTATTATATAGCAAAAGTTAACTGACACAGGGCAGGGTCAGCTCCTCTACAAAAACTCTGGAGTCAGCAACCAGAGCTTCCAGGGACTAAGCCACTACCTAAAGACTATACATGGACTGACCCTGGACTCTGACCTCATAGGTAGCAATGAATATCCTAGTAAGAGCACCAGTGGAAGGGGAAACCCTGGGTCCTGCTAAGACTGAACCCCCAGTGAACTAGATTGTTGGGGGGAGGGCAACAAGGGGGGGGAGGATGGGGAGGGGAACACCCAAAAAAAGGGGAGGGGGGAGGGGGATGTTTGCCCGGAAACCGGGAAAGGGAATAACACTCGAAATGTATATAAGAAATACTCAAGTTAATAAAAAAAAAAAAAAGAAATGGAAATAAGAAATACTCAAGTTAATAAAGATGGAAAAAAAAAACTCTGGAGTCCAGTGGTGATGCCAACCTGTGCTGACATCGTGGGTACAATGGAGTCATAGACCCACATCCCACCCCCTTCCTTCCCACCATTTTGGTGTACATCTGTCCAATTTTTTTCTTAATTTATTTACATGGGTGTCCTGCCTCCATGTATGTCTGTATGAATGTGTCAGACCCCCTGGAACTGGAATTACAGACAGTTGTGAACTGCCATGTGGGTGCTGGGATTTGAACCTGGATCCTTTGGAAGAAAGGTCCACAGTGATCTTAACCGCTGAGCCATCCTTCCAACCACATCTGTCCAATTCTAATTGTCAGTCCCTATGTTAGCCCGTAGTCTCTCACCACTTACAGATGCCTAAAAGTGCCAAGCTGCCTTCAAACACTGACTGAGGGAGATGGGCCATCAATGCCACAGCTCCCTCACGCCTGTCATGCTCTATGTCTAAGGTACATGTTCTTCACCAGTTTCCAGATCTTCTGAGCAACATGAAGGCCTAGGGCCACCCTGGCCATGCCTGTCTTAATAAGAGGTTCTTTATTTGTTATCTTCTCTTCTCTGACTCAGATCCTCCAAATCTATCAGTGCTTCCTGGAATCAACTCTCAAGTAAACTCAAACCCCAGTTCTTTTCTCAAGCTTTTCTTCTAAACACCTCAAGCAAGCAGACACCAGAAGGAAGCTCTCACCCACAGCCATTGCATCATCGAGCCCCTCCCCACAGGCTTCCACTACTTCTGTCCCATTCAGGTGTCAATCGGACAAACACTGCCCACCAACCCCTGGCCACTGCCCCAGGCACAAACATCCTACACGGCCCATCACATGGTTTAAAGGATGTCATCCTTGGACAGATGGCTTTGTAAACAGTGTTTTCTTTCCTCCCCTTTCTAACCCACCAAATGTCTCAGCTCAAGCTCCAGAGAGTGGAGGTGGAGTGACTTAGAAAAGAGAAAGAGCTGGAGTAGTGGTGGTGCGTACCTTTAATCCTAGCAGATATATAAATATCTGTGTTTGAGACTAGCCTGGTCTACACATTGAATTTGAGGATAGTCAAGGTGACACAGAGAAACCCTATCAATGGAAAGAAAAGAAAGAAAGATAGAAAGGAAGGAAGGAAGAAAGAAAGGAAGGAAGGAAGGAAGGAAGAGAAGAGAAGAGAAGAGAAGAGAAGAGAAGAGAAGAGAAGAGGAGAGGAGAGGAGAGGAGAGGAGAGGAGAGGAGAGAAGAGAAGAGAAGGGAGGAGGAAGGATCAGTCTTGGGACAGATAGGTGTGTAGCAAATTGAAGGGACACTCCTGTCCTTTCCATCCTGCTCACAAATTACAAAATGTCCAACCTGAGCCCCCAGCAGGCCAGGCTGAGCTACTCAGCTATTAGTTCAGCAAATAAAAGCTTCTCTGGCCAGCATACCGGTTCCAAGTTATTTACTGAGTGCTAGTTACTGGTCAAGCTCTTCTTTGGGTACTACTCTGCATTAGCAGAGATTACATGGACCACAACCTGGCTCTTATATCGCAGCGGAGACATAGAACACACACATACAATGCACATATGTGTCTCACTAGGTCAGAGATGTCTACCTTAGAGCCTCATGGCACAGAGGTTGCAACAATGAGAATGACTTTTGGAGTCTAGCCGGCTTTCATTCAAACCCTCTCTGGGTCCCCAGGTAACCGTGTGATGAGTTGGGTAACCTTGTGATTGGGTATGTTGGCTAACCTCCTGTGTTTTTCTCCTCATCTACAGGGCATTATACTGCAAAGGTTACCTGGCGTGCTTTAGCCCTGAGTGAATCTCAGCTATCGGGATCACTCTTGAGGTGGTATTTCTCTGTTAGACAGCCTATGGTGTTACCCACAAACACAGCGAGCATAAGAACTGAGCATGTTACACAGATGACCGAGGCTGCAAACTACGAAACTCCTTCAATGACCCACCTATGGCAAATGCACGATGCACAGGCTTTCTCTTGTTGGCTTTGTTTGTTTGTTTGTTTTTGTTTGTTTTGTTCTTATCTTTTTTTCTTGCTTTTTGAATTAATTTCTTTTATATGTATAGGTGTTTTGCCCATATGTATAACTGTGCACCACATACATTTCTAGTGCCCACATAGGCCAGAAGAGATTGCTGGATACCCTAGGAGTGGAGTTATAGATAGTTGTGAGCCAGTCACCATATTGGTACTGGGAATTGAAGCCTGGTCCTCTGAAAAAGCAGCCAATGATCTTAACCACTGAGCCATTTCTCCAGTCCTTCCTTCCTTCCTTCCTCTCTTTCTTTCTTTCTTTCTTTCTTTCTCTCTCTCTCTCTTGTTAATTTGCTTCTTATTGATTGGCTGATTGATGTTTTATGAGACCAGATTCTCATGTGGCCTGGGCCGGCCTTAAACTTCCGATGTGGCTGAAGATAACCTTATTCTCCTGTTTATTCTCCTCCCACATCCTGGGCTCTGGGATTCGAGGTTTGCACTACCACACCCAGCTCCACTGCCTCCTTCAAAAAGCACTCAGCTCTCCTAGGTACTTATTTTTACTCTGCTAAGGATGAGAGTCCAGAAAAATATTTCCTTATCATTTGAGGATAGTGTTCAGGAGTTTGGGGGATCACAGTGAGTAGTGGGTACTAGGGTGCCCAGGAAAGTGCAAGCCTTTTCCAAATGGATGATTCCAAATGGTGAACCTTTTGTGACTAGATACCTGAGTCTCCCCCCTTCTCCCAAGAGACACCAGAAAATTCAAGCTTTTGGAGAAGTGCAGGGAATTAAGGGCAGAGCCTTATTTATCCCAAGCAAGCCCTCTCCCACTGAGCCACATCCCTAGCCCTTGAGTTGTTATAAAGAAAAGCAAATATTTATTTATAAAAGTTGGGGCCAAATTTTAGAACTGTTATGTACAAAGTAGTACATTGTAAGGGCCTGTGGACTGACTCGACCCCATAAGCAGTGGCCTTGAGACCTCTCTGTCCCTGCTCTTGTCTCTCCATACCAGCTGTCTTGAGCCCTACATGATATCCACCTATAGAGATAGGCAGGTAGCTGATAGTAGGAGGGTAAGAGGTCACTCACTTTTGGGTTTTGAGTCTGGGACTCAGAGCAGTAAGAGCCAGGTCAGGAGGGGTCGCTAGCTGATGCCTACTTAGGATCCTTGGCACTGATGATGACAGCCAGTTAACAGGATATCACAAGCTGAACTATCTTTGTTACTGCCCCAAGTCCCTATACGTTGAACCATTCTATATAATCTTATTTAAGGGACACGGTATAGTCTGGATGATTCATGGTTTCTTTGGGGAGCACGTATAATCCTGCCATATCAAGGACACCAATGTCTCAGATTCATGGGGATGATAAGATCTTCCCCCAGGCCCCCAGCCCCCCAACCCCCCAACCCATTCAGAGTAGGGATATTAACTATGTACAGAAAGTATCAACCACAGCTTTCTCCTCCAAGATGACTGCAGCCTGAGGCTGCCACCCCAGCTGCCCCCCGAGAGAGCCCCCACCAAGATTAACTAACCCATCTCCTCCTTCAGCTGTGAATTTTAGAAAGCACTGAGTTTCCAGGCCGCTGGGGCATCTCCATCCGAGGGCCCAGGGCCCATCTGATCCCAGCCCTCCTGCATGTGCGGCCGGCAATCTGTGATTTCTTCCGCTCCTACCACTGCAGTGACGTCGATCCCTAAACCGTATTCTGCGTCTTACCTTCCTAACTAAAGTGTAAACTTGTTCGGTGTGAGAATCACATTCCGTGCCTTTTAAAAATAGTTATTTTTCCATCACCGTGACAAAATACTTGGCAAAAACAACCTAAGGAAGGAGGTTCTTATTTTTACCTCACGGTTTGGGGGTTCAGTGTCTCACAGAGCGAAGTTATTCATGGAGGCAAGAGCTTTGTAACGTTGGGGCAGGAGTGTGAGACAGCTGGTCATATTACATCCTTGGCCGGGAAGCAGAGAAGGATGAGACCGGGTGCTCAGACCGTTTTTTTCCTTTTCATTCAGTCCAGAACTTCAGCCACAGGAATGGTGCAGCCCACATTCAGGATGGGTTTCTTCCTCGCTTAAAAGCCTTTCTGGAAGCATCTTTATAAACACACCCTGTCCAGTTGACAAAGAAAATTCTCCACTATTCTCTTTGTCGTCTTGTCTTTTTTTTTTTTTTTTTTTTGAGACAGAGTCTTATTTTGTAACCCTGTCTGGCATAGTTCTCATGATGTAGTCCAGGTTGGCCTCAAACTCACATCAATCCTCCTGCCTCAGATTACCAAATGCTTGGATTACAGACATCCACCACCACATCTAGCTTCGGATGCCTTTTCAAACCACATGCCTGCTTTATTAAATTGAACCCAACAGCAATACCTTTCTATATGCTAATTCATCACAGAAGTGATTCAGCTTTCTTGGTTATTGTAGATGGCAGGGAAGTGACTTTTAGGACACAGACATGGAGATCTATCCCGGAAGTGTTCGGAAAGGGGCATACGTACTTAACAACAAAAGTTATTTGACAGTGAAAAAGAGCCCTCTTGGCCTATCAGAATCGGCATGTGCCAGCTGCAGTGTATCCTTGCAAAGAAAGTGGTCGGAATATTGTCACAACTTGAAATTTCTCATAGAAAATAAAATGGATTCATTCAGGTTCACATCTCCTAGAGCACCCAAGAAAGAAGAAAGGGTGAGGGGACTCCATTTATATAAAAATATTTTTCCAACATATATATATATATATATATATATATATATATATAGTAGGCTATCCATATTCCTGAGTTCTAGATCCTCAGGTTCAACCAATTGTGTATGTAAAGTATTTTTAGTTGTGTCTGTACTGAACATGAACAGACTCTTTTTGTCATGACTCCCAAAGCAACAGAGTATAACAACTATTTACTTAGCATGTGTGTTGTATTTGGAATTATAAGTCATCTCGAGACGATTTAAAGTATGAACGAGAAGGCTGGAAATAGAGGTCAGCCAGTGGCCAAATGCTTGCCTAGCACGCACAAGGAAGTATTTCCAAGGTCAATCCCCTGTACCACAGAAAGAAAGAAAGAAAGAAAGAAAGAAAGAAAGAAAGAAAGAAAGAAAGAAAGAAAGAAAGAAGGAAAGGGAAGAAGGAAAAAACAAGAAAAGAAAAAGAAAAAAAGGAATGAATCAATAAAAATCTGTAAGAGGAGGCTGTATGCTATGTGCACCAACCGTGCACATATACATGTTCATATACATGACTTGAGCATCTTCAGATTTTGGTACACACACACAGGTCCTAGAAGCAGTCTCTGAGAGTTATGAGGGAGTGTATTACCTTCGTTGCAGATCAGCGTTCTGCTAAGTGACAATCATATATCAGTTTCAACAAATCTGTTGGGCTGGGGATACAAGCTAGGTAGGATGATTGCCTAATATTCACCAAGCCCTGGTTCACTCCCTCAGCACAGCATAAACCAGGTGTGGTAGTACACACCATAATCCCAGCACTCAGGAGATAGAGGCCTTGGTTACATAGCAAATTCAAGGGTATCCTGGGCTACATAAGAACTTGTCTCAGAAAGAAGAATCATTAACTGTTCATTTATAACTGGGTTTAATTTTTAAACAGTCAATTTTTTAAATAGTCAGTTTTTATCAGTCAATCAAAGCATTCGGGATTTCAGAAGGCAGAGACAGGTAGATCTCTGTGAGTTTGAAGCCAGCCTGGTCTACGTGGTGAGTTCCAGAACAGCCAGACCTCTGTAAAGAGACTGTCTCAAAACAAACAAACCAACATAGTCAACTTCCTCAAGTTTAGTTATAATCCTTATACTTTGCTATGAAGAATACAGTAATATGTTTTCACTTGTTTTTACTGTTTGCTTCCCAAGGCTACTTGGTTTTTTGTTTTGTTTCATGTCGTGTTGTTTTAATAGGCCTAGAACCCCCAATTAAACAGAGTTGAACAAACAGCGTGAGAACAGAAGAATGGGCTCAAACAGAGTGCTTGAATCATAAAGCAGTCCAACTGGAAAGGGCAGGAAGAAAACTCAATCCATAACTACTCACCAATGGAGCAGTTGAGATTCAAAGGGCTTGAGTGACTCATTCAAGGACACAGAGCCAGCCATAGGCCTCATGCCCCATTCTTTGTGCGTGCTCTGCAACTCAGGAACTTCTGAACCCTGCAGCTCCCTGAAACCTCCATGGCTAGACAGTGGAAGGGTCCAATCCCTGCAAAGCACCGTTCCTAGAGAAGCCTCAGCTAAGGGCAAAATGCCATTCGCTTGGTGTGTGTGGAGGATCTGCGCTGGAGGCAGAGCTGTAAGGGATCCCAGACACCTGCCTCCCTCAAAGATCCTGCACTTTCATGCAGTTACAAGTATTAAAATAGCAAGTCCATGTGGCAGCGAAGAGGAGAGGTTGCTTTCGGTGTACATTGGGAAGTCATTCTGCAGAGCCTCTACCTGGACTGGTGTGCCTCGTTCCACCTAGCTTTTGTCTGACCATCGCCGTCAAGAGAAAACTCACTGCCTCTGATGGCCAGCTCATTAAAAAGATCCATGGACTGAACTGAAATCCACCTCCCTGAGACTTTAGCCTTTAGTAACTTATTCTTTAAATGTCAGAGAAACCAGTCAGCTTAGCTCCCAGACAGGATGTGCCAAGGCACCTAAGGCCCTGCGTGTCAGTGTTTTAGTTTGAAACGGCATGTCTGGGAAAATACAACATGCCAAGGGGATGACTTACATGTTCTTTGTCAACATACAGTCCATAAAAGTGGTTCAAATCACTGCTTCAAAGGATGTGCGCACAGCCAACCTTTAGAGCCCCTGACTGTGTGAGTCACCTGATGTCAGTAGGTCCCACCAGCTCCCCTCTGCCTATAACTCTAGTCAGGGTTTTATAACTCCCACCCAGCTGGCTTCCCACACACACCCCCCTTCAGCATGGGCGGAGGAAATTTGGCTTTTCCTAAAAGGAAAATCCGTGTATTTTGCTTTCTAAGATATTCATGGAATCATTAAAAGGCCTTTTTTGGTTCAACTCCAGTCTTTCATAGACAAAGACAAAGAGGTCTGGAAATAGAAAGTAATTCCTCCAGGATCCAACCAGTGAAGGCTGGGACAGGTCTGGCTCCCTTCATCACAGGGCGTGAATGGTTCAGTAGCTATACCACCGTAGACCCCATGTTTGCCTCTCTCCAGGGCGGGTCTCCAACTCTCCAGGGCTATTTAGTGCATGCATATTAAGAGAAAGCCTAGTTTCTGACCACTTCTCCTAGGGAACAAAACAGTATAAACCTTCCTAGAACATCCACTACTTCCCCAAGGGATCCCTGTGACTATTCGATGTGCCTTATTTCTGTCGTGGGTGCCATCTGCAGTGAGACAGGAGGCAGTTTTTGCTCCCAACCCCACTGGAAGATGCTGTAGGATGTGAGAGAGAAGCAAGGGTCAAAGGCCATCCAGATACCAAAAATATTTCGACTTTTTTTTTCCGGAGCTGGGGACCGAACCCAGGGCCTTGCGCTTGCTAGGCAAGTGCTCTACCGCTGAGCTAAATCCCCAACCCCATATTTCGACTTTTACCTGAGTCCATCAGTGACTTTTACCTGAGTCCATCAGTCTGACCTAGCAACCGCTGTGCTTGTCCCCCTACCTCCGATCACAGCTCACTCGAGAAAAAAAAGGAAGAAAGTGGCTCCAGGAAACAGGACTTCTTTCATCAATTACCAAGTCAGAGAGTCCTGTCATCCCCGCCCCAGCTAGCAGCCATGGGGGTGGGGTGTGAGGGAGCCCTGAGCCATGTCAGTGGCGGCTACGCTGATTCCGTAGGACCTCCTTCATCTTCTCTCCCTGAGCGGTGCTGTCGGAAGGAACCCTAAGAACCTGACCTTTCTCCCCCTGTCACCCTTACTCTAAGAACAACGTTTGGTGGAGGAGGACTATGGGAATACAGCTTAACAATTATAAAGCATAGGGGCTGGAGAGATGGCTCAGTGGTTAAGAGCACTGGCTGCTCTTCCAGAGGACCCAGGTTCAGTTGTAGCACCCACGTGGCAGCTCACAACCGTCTGTAACTCCAGTTCCAGGGGACCTATACCGTCACACAGACATGCATGGAGCAAAACACGGATGCACGTAAAGTAAAAATAAAGGATTTTTTTTTTCGGAGCTGGGGACCGAACCCAGGGCCTTGAGCTTCCTAGGTAAGCGCTCTACCACTGAGCTAAATCCCCAGCCCCTAAAATAAAGGATTTTTAAAAATTAGTTATGCACCCTATCTTTCAGAAGGGCACCAGCAAAGAAGACATTAGCTCCATCAGGGGAGGCCTTGAGGTTCAGAGAGGCCACAACACTGGTGGCTGGTGAGAGGAATCAGCTGAATCTTGTTCTGCCTCTTGAACCAACATCCCCCTGAGAAAGAAAATGTGACACACACCCAGACCAGCCATGCCTCAGCTCATCTGAGACATGGGCTTAGCTCTCTGTGGACCACTGCACCTGAGACTCAGCCTAACACAGAGGCCATCACTCTGTCACACCTCGGTTTCCTCGTTTGCCAAAGAAACTGAAATCAAGGCCAACTTCTCCTCACTGCACACCCTCCTGGGCTGGAGAGAGTAATCAGATGAGATGGAGAGATCAGGAATGGATGAGTTGAGAGACTCCATAACCGCGGGTCGGTCCCTAGGGAAGAGTGCAGCCACTTGACATCTGTCTCCTCACCATGTGGGGACTGAGAGCTGGGGTGTTGACAGACTGGTGGCATATAAATGTGTGATCAGGAATAGTGATCTCTCTGACTTTCCCCGATCTGTAAATGGGACAAATGATAATAGTATTTAAAGATACCATCACATATAATCACATAAGGAACCGGCGTGGGGTCTCCACAGTGCTGGCTCCTGTTACTTTAAGTATGTGAATTTTAAAGAGTCTTCTACAGCACACACACCACCTGTGAGCCTGCTGCGGGGAGTCTAGTGGGTGGGCCAGGTTCTGACTCTCAGGCATCCCTAACAGAGGCACTGTATAAGCCCCTACATCACATTCACCTCTGTACAGGGCCCTTTCCAGAGTGCCTTCCTCCCTCCTATCTGCCCCACATTACCATCCTGTCATGTGGCCAAGGTGACCATGCTTCCCAACTCAGAGAGATGAGGCCATCGGCAAAGTCACAAATTCAGGACTGCTTGGTACCGTGGAATGAGGGTAAGACAAGTTGGATGCCCACAGTAGAAGATTTAAGGAGCCACTAGCTCAGCAAAACCCCACGTGGGGATGCCTTATATTCTTCTCTGCTCTTTCTCCCCAGGCCTCAGACCCCTCCCCAAGGACTAAGGTTGAGCTTTGTGACACACTCCACAGAAGGCCCCCTAACAGCCATTCCTGAGCCCTACAGCGGCTAGGTCTAGCAGCTAAGCCAACATCTGTCTCGGGGTCTAGCTGCAGAGGGTGGAAATAGTTATTTAATAATTTCAGAGGGAGATCAGATGGGATGAGGAGGTTTCCGTGTACCTTTAATCCCGAGGGCCAGGGAAGACAGGTCCAAGTCTCACCTACACCAGACTCCTAAGGCACTACAGCCTCATCAGTCCTGGAGAAGGAGTGGTCAAGCCCTGTGGGTGAGCAGCCCATATGGACAATCTTTAGGACCATGGCTTCTCAATGCTGGCTCACCCACGAACCAAAGCTCTCCTCTCGTCAGTCCTAGCATGGCCTCCTTTTGCCCTTCCTATGAATCATGAGAGGTACCAAGTACCTACAGGAGATTTATTTTAAATCTGCCAAGGGGAAAATTAATTTCTGTTGTGGATGGCTGCATTTACTAATTAGTCCACTTCCATGCCCCCACATTACTGTCAACGTTCCTATAGAAGCAACACGTGACAGTCGGGTATTTCAAACTCCCTCCTCAGCCAGGTCACTCTCCTACTCTGAGCCCATTTCTTTCTCCCATAAAAGGGGGATCACAGAGCTACCAACATCTTGTAGCTGTTGCTGTTACAAAAATACCCACAATTTATTAGTTTCCTATAGCCCGGTACTGAAACTATTTATTTATTCATTCATTCATTTACTTACTTATGCATACTATTTAGCACTCAGATCAAACTTACAGGATTTTTGTTTTGAATTACAACGTTTTTTAGATTTATTTTACTTTATGTGCATGAAGATTTTTGCCTACATGCACGTATGTAAACTGTGTGCATATCTGTTGGATCCCCCAGAACTTGACTTACAGATGGTTGTGAGCCACTATGAGGGTGCTGGGAATTGAGTCTAGGTCCTCTGTATGAACAGACAGTGCTCTTAACCTCGGAGCTATAACTCTAGCCCCTTTTTTGTTTTGATGTATAATTTAAATACGATAAAGTACTCATGTCTTCAGAACAGCTCAATGGATTTTACTGTCTTATCATAGACCCCTTTTGCCCAGTCTCCAACTCCTTACAAATGAACTCATACTGTATGCACCTTTCCTTCCTTTTTTAACTTGGGGTCTCTTGCAGCCTATGCTGACCTCAAACATGTAGCAAACTGGGCCCTAAACTGCTTTCTAACTTTGTGGCTTAAGGCTACAGACTGGTCCTGAGGCTGAAGAGTATCTTGAACCCAGGTTCCTTTGACTCCAGAAACAGCTCCTTCCCCACTTGCTGTTCCGGGAATAGAAGAAATGAAACCTGCCCCCTGTGATCATGCTCTTGCCCCCTAAGATATATCTGGAAGAAAAAGATAGATCCAGGGGCCGTGGTGACACAGACCTTTAATCCCAGCACTTGGGAGGCAGAAGCAGGCAGATCTCTGAGTACAAGGCCCGCCTGGTCTATAGAGCAAGTTCCAAGGCAGCCAGGGTAACAGAGAGAAACCCTGGCTTAAAACACACACACACACACACACACACACACACACACACACACACACACACAGAGAGAGAGAGAGAGAGAGAGAGAGAGAGAGAGAGAGAGATATCCAGGTCCAGGTAGAAAGAAAACGACACTAGGTTTGGCAATTGCCAATATTTATTTTTGTTGCACGACCAGCTGATAGGATAGTACAGGTATGGCCGTCACTCATAGCCCTGTACCTTGAGACCAACGCTTTGCCAACATTTCACAACAAGTACAAACAAGCTACACAAGGAAGAGATACCCTCCTCCACTGATCAGCAACAACTCCCAAGCAACCCCTTGCTCTGCTCCCCCAAACTAGTTTCTCAGATAGGAGCTCAGTTGTTCCCATTTGGGACTCCTCCAAAGAGCAATGCAGGCCTTCAGGCCAGGTGTCTCTTACCCAAGCATTACCCATCAAAGAGTGGAGGCCTCAGAGCTAACCTGACCTCAAGAACAGGCCAAGGTGTTTGCCCTGTTCCCAGCTCTCTGTACCTGCAGGCCTCAGCCGGGGACCATCTGCAAGGCAGCCCAGCAGGCAACAGGAGCCTTGCTGACCTCCCTGCCACCTCACCCCCTGAACTCAGGTAGCATTCCAGTCAGGCCAGCCAGACATGATTAAATGCTTGGCTACGTGCAGGGGTGGGAGACCCTGAGGGAAGAAGGGCTCAGAGCCAACTCCCTGAGACACCCAGGGCACCCTTTGGTCTGTTGATCATTAACAGAAGCCACCTCACAGCAGGTAGAAAGGGGAAAGTCCAAGGGGATGGCCTGTTCCCTCCTCCCAGCACCCTTCTCCAAACATGCCAATCCAGAGTTTCATGGGCCATGAGCTCATGACCCTGGGGGAAGGTGTGTGCAGAGTCATCCAATCCAGCCAGTGCCTCTCGGCTTCTGCAGCTCACCACCAAGGGTGAGGGAGACAGGAACTGACCCTGGTCATCTGTCATTACTTCATGCCAGGGACTGTGCCCAGTGACTTCAGTGCAGCAGCCTATGACATTCCACAGGACAGTGATAAAATGCCATGACATTGCTAATGAGCCTGAGTTCGGGTCCGGAGACCTTCTCACTTCTCCCATGCAAAATGCTGTATGTGACGGTCAGTTTAATTGTCAACTTGATACAACCTAGAACCCCAGAGGAGAGGAGTCTCGGAGACGGAGATTGTCTAGATGGCTTGGCCCACAGGTGTCCTGTGAGGGACTGTCTAGATGGCCTTAACTGACACCAGAAGACCCAGGCAGACATCGAGAGGCGTCATTCCCTGGTTGGGAATCCTGGACAGTGCAACAGTAGAGAATGCTAGCTGAACATTAAACACGTATGCATTCATCTCTCTCTGTTCTTGGCTGTACTTTCACTAGGTCCTAAATTCTTGCTGTCTTGGTTTCCCTGCTGTGATGGATTACAACCTGGAACTGTGAGCTAAGACAAACTCTTGCTCCCTAAATCACCTCTCTGTCAGGGTCTTTTATCACAGTCATGAAATGTCACTGGGACTCTGTGGAACTTCCTCCGTGCCATCAGTGTGAGCATCTGACACTAAGGTCCTAAAAATACTGCCTGGTATCCATGAAAGCTGCTGCTACTGTGTGTCCCCTTAATCGCCAGTCACCCTTAAGACAGGTGGTTTGGCTTGCTAAGATGGCTCAGTGGGCAAAGGGTCTTGTGGCTAAGCCTGAAGGACCCACCCACACAGTGGAAGGAAAGAACCAGCTCCTGCAAGTTGTCCTCTGAGGTCCACATGCACACTGTGGCACTCATGCACTCATACACCTTAAATAAAAAAGAAACATTCTTCTGCTCGCACTCTCTGTCTCTCTTTGTCTCTGTCTCTGTCTCTCTCTCTCTCACACACACACACACTCACACACACACACAAACACACAAACAAACACACAAACACACAAAACTATCTACTAAAGTGCCAGGGATTTGTGATCCAATTACATTTCTGAAGCCCAATAGGCCTCTACCTTCCTTCTGATAATGAGGAATCAAGACCGGGAAAGGTCATCCTGATCTACATAGTGAGTTACAGGTTAGCTAAAGTTACATAGTAAGACCTTATTGAAGAGAAAGAGGAGGAGGAGAGGGAGAAGGAAGGAGGAAGAAGAAGAAAAGGAAGAGGAGGAGGAAGAGGAAGAAGAAGAGGAGAAGGAGGAGAAGGAGAAGAAGGAAAAGGAGAAGAGAAGGAGGAGGAAGAGAAGGAGAAGGAGGAGGAGGAGGAAGAGAAGGAGAAGGAGGAAGAGGAGGAGAAGAGAAGGAGAAGGAGAAGGGGAAGGAGAAGAAGGAGGAGAGGTCAGTAGCCCAAACAGCTCGTTGCTTTGAGCTGCTCCAGAGGAAAGCTGGTAGAGACAGCAACCCTGAGGCCTTGCCCACACAAAGGAGATCTTGTATAAGCTGGAGATAACCCAGATCCTGGGCAGGGGTAGGATCTGTACCCGGGCAATCAGAGCAGGAGCTAGTCTTCAGGGACACAGATCCTTGTGTGGACCTTACTTTCAGCTCCCACTGCAGGGTTTAACCCCCGCCATCTGTGAAACCACATTTCCTGATGTTCTGGGGGCCTAGTGCTGAGGGCCCCTGCCAAGGCCCGTTCTAATACACCTGGGAAACACTGGGGCTGAACAGCTGTTGCTTCCTTTCCTAAGTAGTTTCAGGCTCATCTCTTCCAGTTCAGTTCTAGATGGTAGGAAATCAAGCTATTGGCCTGGACAAATTAAAGCCTTGGGTTCCTCGTGGAAACACTTAGGGTTTGGAATTAGGGTCTGCAAACAGCCAGCTTCCCCAGGCTCCCTTTGCCTTCCACCCTTCTAGGGCCTTCTGGATTCAATGCATTTCCTTGTTATTTAACTCCAGAGACTGACTCCAGAGGAGGATAATCAGGGTGGCTGCAAGTGCCCTCTGCACCCTACTTATGATGTCATGAAAGAAGGAATTAGATGTCCACCACAGGCTCTCTAGCTACAGAGAATGAGTTCAAGGTGGTTAACTAATTGTCTTTGCTTTTAATCAGAATGGAAGGTCATCACTACCCATTCAAACACACACACACACACACACACACACACACACACACACACACACACACAATTTCCCCTCTTAAGGAATGAGAAGCCTGGGTTCATCCAGGCCCCAAGCAAGAGGGCTGCCTCTTTTCTTCCTGTACCAATCAGCCCCTGCCCTGGAAAAGAAAATAGTCCCCATATTTCTACCTCACACCCCTGCCAAAAGGTAACTTGGTAACCTGGATAACTTCTGGATAGGGACGTGTCCAGAGAATACTGGTAATCCATTCAGTATTGGACAGTGTCTGCAGCAGATCTAGCTATGGAGGCCAGTAGTGTAGAGGAGATGGCTCAACCCTTAAAACTTGCTAAGTGCAAGAAGCCAGGGGCTCAAATATTATCTCTGCTCTCCCCAAGACTCAAATTCTCCCAGACCCTCCTTTCTCATAAGAATCACTTTCCAGCAGGGCACTGAGGCCACAGCCTTTGATCCCAGTACTCGGGAGGCAGAGGCAGGCGGATCTCTTAAGTTTGAGGCCAGCCTGGTCTACAAAATTCCAGGACAGCCAGGACTGCACAGAGAAACTCTGTCTCAGAAGAACAAAGACAGGGGGAGGGGGGATCACTTTGCAGTGGCTCCCTGATCTTGGCTGGATGTCTCATGATCCTCCTGCCTCAGCCTCCTTCAGCAAATCTTGTAATGTGCCACAACTGGCCTGGCTGAATTTCTGACCAAGGAGACCCTACCACCTCCCTATTTTTCATGGCACCTGAGGTATAGCAGCTACTGTGATGGGAACTATTGATTTCCTCTTAGTCTATGTTAATCTCCATCTTCCCTTTACAGTCCGGGTGCAGACAGTCCTTTCCCATCCTGGTGGTTCCTCCCATACCCGTTCAGGGAAGTAGACGCTAGGACCTTGCCTTGGTTAGTGCCTGTGAGACCAATACCTATGAGAGCTTGAAGCATTCGATCCAGGCCAGTCAGCCCAGCATGGGCTATACCTTTCTCAGTAGCACCCTGACCATACCCCCCCAAAGGAAGTCCCCAGTGGGAAACCTGGATGTGCCTGCTATAGCTCCCTAAAGCAACCAAGGACACACAGGTTACCCAGGACCTCCCTCCACCCCACCCAAGCTGAGCGGAACTTAACGCATCAACATCCAAAGCTATGGGTTTAAGCTTTAAGGATGAAAGACCAGCCTCCTCGATGCCCCAAGGAGCATCAGACCCACCCACGAGGAAAAACACCTATAGACAAATCATTTCTTGAAAAAACGGGGTTTATTGATTTTTAAACTGCAAATAGTCGTTACAAAAAGTTTTTTTTTCTTTTAAATAAATTCACACAAAGAAAGAGAAATAGAAAGCGACGGTAGTGACCAGCAAGAGGAATAATAATTACATTCATCTTTATGTGTGTGCCAGTTGTTTACATCAACATCGGAAAACTCCAACCTGGAGTCCAGAACCTCAAATCTGCAAGCGGAATGTCTTGAGATGGGCACATGGAATTCAAAGGGTTTTTCTCTCTCTCTCTTTTTTTTTTTGTTTTCCCTTTTAGAAGCTATACATAAATGGTGGTTTTCCTTCTGTACTGTCACAGAACTTATACATTCTCAGTCCTACCTGTGAAAGGCCTAAGGAGAAAGAAACTCAATTTGCAGTCCAACACAAAGGGGAGAATTTCTAAAATAAATAATCCAACAGTTTTTTGCATTTTTTTTAAATTAATTTTTCATTTTTTTAAAATAAAATAACCAAAAAAAAGTGTAAAGTTACAAAAATGTTGTTGAAGAATAATATATTAAAACTGTGGAAAAAAAAAAGGAAAGACACGTCACAAAATTTTAAGATTAATATGAAGATCATAATTTAACATAAAAGAATATATTCTATGGATTTGTCATCCCGATAAATATGAACAAAATTAACAAAAAAAAAGCATAGTTTGGCAATAAATACGTCTTGATAAGTTAAATAAGCTTTTTTATATTGATGTGCAGTGATAAAGCAACATTTTTGCTCTCCAATTTCTGAAAGTTAGATGAAGTTTAAACCCAGGGACAAAAGCATGGCGTGAGGGCTCTAAGGTAGACCTAAGGTATTCTAGAGCAAAATCCATTAAAGCTACGTCTACAGGAAATTGTTTTACACAGATATTGTATGTGGAATGAATACCATTACTGCTCACCCCTTACATGGTTTTCTTCTTTTTTTTTTTTTTTTTTTTTTTAGCTTTTCTCTCATTTGTTGTCATTTTTAAGATGTCACATATGAATTGGGGAACTTTAGCACCAAAATCAAGTCTCTCATAGTCCATCTAGTTTCCCCTTCCTCCCCACTTAAAAAAAAAAGAAAGAAAAAGAAAAAAAAGAAATTAAATCACAAAGTCCCACTTATGTCAAAACCTTCGTCCAACTTGTTCAACCTTTGTCCCTGGAGACCTACACAAACCCAGGCAAGATTAGTCAACAGGGGTTCGAGCTGGGAAAAAAAAAGGTTTTGAATGTCAAAATAGGTCCCCACCCACCCAAACCCCCGCCCCCCCCCAAGTCCAGCAACAATTCTCTGAGGGAGGCAAGTATCTACAAGGAAGAGGAAGAATGTGCGGGAGACTGAAAGGAAGGTGCACTTGTGTGGCCAGCTGAGGGAGCTGCTGGTTGCGGGTCACCGCTCCCCCGCCCCCAAACCCCACGGGCAGAGGCTCTGGGAGGCCCACGGGTGCCCCCTGGCGTTGAAGAGGTAATGTAGTCACAGTGACAAAGTTAGATTACAAGGCACTAAGTTGCTTCTGTAAACGGTTACTGCTTTTTTTCTTTTGTGATTTGGCACTTAAGGCTTAAGCCGAAAAAAAAGGCATCTACTGACAAAGATGGGACTCTGTTATGCGTGGTTAAGTGGGCTATGAAATGGAGGGAGGGGGTTTTCAAGCCAGAAGCTACCAACAAATTGACTTGTCCTTATGTTGGGGGAAGGGTAACATACCAAGGTTCTGGGAAAGGGGTTGAGCTTAAATGTATGAATGTAGGGTTTGAAGGAAAGTTAGGGGGTGGGGAGGTGAAGGTATGGGATGGGGTGCAGGGTGGAGAGGTGAAGGAGGCAGGGGGTCCCTCCCTACCCTGGCTTAGTCATCTGAGATGGAGAGTCTGCTGAAAATGGGCAGGCGTCTTGAGTTGTCCAAGGTAGGGGAGTCTGAGCCACTGTGGCTGCTGCTGGAGCTGCTCAGGTAGCCCTCATGGTCCGAGAGAGAATCCTGAGGGCTGGGGGGAGAGTCAAACATGTGAGGGGATTCGGACATAGGCCGGAAGAGGAAGGTGGTGGGGGAGCCTCCCCCGGGCAGCCCCATGCTAGGAGCAAAGAGGCTCGCCAGCTCCTGGCTGGAAAAGGCGAAGGGGTTATTGGTGCCATCGGGCAGGGTAGGTGAGCCCAAGAGGTCATCGGCGCTCAGGATGGGGGGTGGGGTGATGGACGTGGGGCTGTCCAGCAGCCCCGTGGCAGCGGCGGTGGCAGCGGCACTGGGAAACCCAGCAAAGCTAAAGCTATGCTGGAGGCGGGGACGGTCAGCGGAGAGGTCCCGGCCCCCCGCCAGGGCGCGTCGCTCCTCGGCGTTGTGAATGAAGTGGCAGCGGGGCCCATAAGGGCAAAAGCCGATGGTGTGGAAGGTGCGGCACAGCTCCGTCTTGTACTTGGGGTGGCGGGTCAGGCTGCGGAGCTCGTGGATGCCGTGCGCGAACTGGCACTTGTCCCCGTACTTACAGGCACCGTTTTCTTCGAAGGGGCGGCACAGCTCCGTTTTGTAGCGGCTGGAGTTGACCTGGCCGCTCCCAGGCTGCTTCTGAGTGGGCAGCAGCCGCTCGCCCCCTTCGGAGAAAGAGCGGTCTCGAAAGCGGCTGTCGCGTGAGCTCAGGGTCGGGGCCGGCTCACCCTTAAGACTGCTGAGAAGCTGGTTCTGATGGAACTTGGAGCTGGGCAGAGTGACCGAGTGCCTCCGAGGGAAGCCCCCGCCAGCAGGGGTGCCCACTGCCTTCCTGTCCAGCAGGCAGCCCCCAGCACTGGGAGTGCTGTAGTTGAGCATCTTGTTACCCTGGAGGGAGGGGGGAGAAAAGGACCGGTGAGTGACTGAGGACATCCACGAGGTCAGGGCATGGTGTCCACAAAGGACAGCACCTTTCATCTGATAGGCCTGTCTCTCTAAAAGGAGCCACCTGGGGTTTATTTTGGCACTGCTCATAAGAAACTACAAAACCCTGCCCTGTGTGGAAGAAAAAAAGTTACGTATTCAACCTGCTCCATGCTGACCCGATACGCAGCTTGACCCCCAAAGCCAATTTTTTCACTCGAAAATCCAGGCCCTGGTTCAAACATTCCTTAACTCAGAATCTTTCACACAAGACAGTCCCCTCTAACTTTTCTTCCCCTAACAGAATCAGGTAAACCAGGTTTAGAAGTTTAGAAGACTAAGCACCAGAGCCAAATCCTCTCTCAATCAGTCCCTGCTTACCCGCCATCCCCTCCCCCCACCCCCACACACATAAAATCTAGCCCCACACTCCATTTCCTCTTCCACAAATGTACCCTTCCTTTGGCAACAGGTCTTCAAACTGCACTTTTTCCTTCCTTTCGGAAGGGCCTAGTCTGGGATGTGGGGAGAAGGCTATATGGTGTCTGAAAACACAAATGCATGGCCCCCAAGCTTCAGGAAGGGTACCCCAGACCCTGGGAGGGACAACTCCCAGCATTCCCCACCCCCTTTCACTGGAAAGATGCCTTTGCACTTGGTCTCCTGGCTGCAAGAGAGGTCTGGATAAGAGCTCCAGTGTTTAATCTTGAACCAAAGTGCAGATGAGAACGTACCAGCACACACACACTCCACGACTCAGTCAATTGTGTGTGTTGAAGGGGTTGGGGGAGGTGAGCAGGGACAGGACAAACCCTAGTCACCTGCTCAAACGACCTAAGATTTAGAAAGAGTGGGGGTAGGAAACTTGAAAGTTATCTCCAGGCCCCTGACACATGTGGGTGTGTGTCATTGTGCAAATTCTAAAGTTAGTCCCTTAGGATCAGCAGCAGGGGATCGGGAATCGGTAACCCTGTAACCGCAACCACCCCACCGAGCGGATTACAGGAACCCAGAGGAGAGCCGGTTCCCAACAATGAGGTTCATTTAAAAAGTCCTGCGGGGGGAGGGGGCAAAAGAAAGAGAAATAGATCAAAGAGCGGGCAGCAGGGACGAGAAGGATGGAGTTGCCTAGCTCAGGCAGCCGCCGGGGCAAACAGACTTGGAAAAACGCAGGGAGGGAAAGAAGCCGAAAATGCAAAGTTTTGATGTTGCTCTACTGCTCCGGCAAGGCCCTGCACCCCAACCCTGCAGCCCTGGGGCCTTGGCAGCTGCATCGACAGGAGCAGCAAGCTAGGAAGAGAGCAACATGACCCGACGTGTTTAAGGGAAGGCAAAAACAGTTCAGCAATTAAAAGTAGCCTAGCAGCTTCAGCCTTTCAAATTGGGGGGTTGGGGGATGTAGAGTGGGTAAAAAATTAACAACATCCACAGAGTTGAACATTTCAACCGCACTCTTGGAACATTACGGTTTTAAAAGTTTGTGTTTTGTTTTGCTTTCCGAAAACCTGACTGGCAAACTACCCCATTTTGGCCCTCTTAAATCCTAACTGGCGGGAACTTGAGGTCTGGCAGCATTTTGTTCCCCTATTCCTTAGTCAACGAACCGTAGTGCCTCACACACAGGTAAGCAAACACTTTCAGCCCAAAGTTTGCAGCATGATCGACCAGCTCTCGCGGAGGAAGCCTAGTTCAGCTGGGGCGGACAAACTCCACTACAGAGTCACTTTGCCTACATCTTTTTGAACCTTAAGTTGGTCTTTTTTCTTCGCCGCATTACCTATTAGCCTCCCAAAGCAGACAAGAAAATTCTCCCAGTCACATACCGCCCTAAGTCTTGGTTTTTCCTAGAGACCCCTACGCCACAGGCTAGCAAAAGGTGTTGAGTAACCTCGAACACCTCCAGCGGGCACAGAAAACCCAGAGTGCACACCGTGAAGCCGAACCCATCCGCTTACCCCAGCTCCAGCGGTGCACCATGCAGAAAAGAACCCTTCAAAATTTGTCCCAATCCTAACCACTGTTCCGCACTTCCTTGCCCCGCAAACTGGAGCAGTCGCCCAGAACTTTGCTCCCCGAATTCATATAGAACTTCACCTGGGACCTGAAACTTGGGAGTGAGGACGACATGACCAAATTCCTTCACCATGGAGGGAAACACAAGCAATGAGTCCTTCACTCCCTCTACGCTGTTTCCCCAGACCCAAACTTTTAGTTTCTTTAAGCCCAAGAGAAACTTTCAAAAAGCCAACGCTCCGCCCTACTTTACCTTGCATAAAACTTCGCTCAAGTCGAAAATGGTGGCGGACACGAGGGTGGTGGTCATCGTGGGCGTTCGCACGGGGCAAGGACTAGGATCTGTTGTGTCGTGAAGGTCCCGGTGCGGGGAAGGCGCAGCCTCCGGCTCTCCGGTCAGGAGTCCCACACGCCTGCTCCCGGCGCCCCTCGCCTTTCTGACTCTCCCGGGCTGCGGCGAGCAAAGCCCAATTTATAAGATATGAGGGTTGGGAGGGTGGAAGGAGGAGCTTTAAACTTATTTAAATGAAGAAGAGGAGGTGGAAAAAAAGTTGATTGACACCGAGGTTGAATCAGCCATGCGGTCAAGAGGGAGGGAGGGGGAGGGAGGGAGGAAAGAAACTTTCAAAAGGAAGAAGGGGGAGGGAGACGAGGAAAGAAGGCGGAAAAAAAAAAAAAGCACTCGGAGCGGCGCAAAACTTTTTTTTCTTAAAGAGGAAAAGTTTCGAGTCCGCGGGCTCCGCTCCCGGGCTCTGGGGGCGCCCCTCCCCTGGGCCGAGCCGGGCAGAGGGGGAGGGGGGCCCACCCTTTGTCAGCCTCGCTGCTCGGCTCTGTGACATCACTCATTCCACCCCCTTCTGAGTTCTGGTTGTTGTGTTTGTTGATTTTTTTTTTTAAGGGTTGGAAGGCGGGCTCCACTCTCTTCCCCCAACCCCCCTTTCTCTCCTCTCCTCTCTTACTCTTTTTTTCTCTAGCAGGAGCTGAAGCTGGTCCCGAGCGGGCCAGGGCTGCGGTTTCCATCTTGAGCTAGTGTCCCTTGAAACTTCTCCAAGTTCCCGCACGACTTACCGTCTCCTGACTTCCCTGTCCACACCCGGCTACCCATCGCAAAACGAGCCGGGAGAGGAGTTTAGGAATGCGGAGCACCCCAAATGTTCGAGTCAAGAGTTTTATGTTTGTTGTTTCCCACCAATGGGAAAGAGAAGTAGGGGTGACCAGAGAAACTTTTCCTCCCGGAGAGCCCAGCCTGGCGGGGGCGAGAGCAGCAGGATTTTGCGCGCAGCGCTCGTGTACACGCGTGCTGGCCCGCAGCCTGCGCTGGCCCGGTAGGGTGGGGGCACCGTGGAATAGACCACTGCCTGGGCAGAATTCTTTTAGACAGACCTAGTTGGGGCGTCTCGTTCACACAACCGATCTTTAAACTTGCTACTACAGAAAAATCCAGATTTTCATGGGCGCCCCTTGAAAATAAAAGAGCAACAAGTCACTTTCCGCGCGCGCTTTGAATTCGGGCTACCTCCTCCACACATCCCCGAATGTTAAAAACAAGGGGAAAGAAGTTACTTTGGTAAGAAGGAAGGTAGAGGTGGGGGAAGCGACACTTTTAACTTCTTGCTGCTCTCCCGCCCCCACGCGAACGGAACATATGGCTTGTCACTATGCCCTGTTTGGGGGTGCCAAGCAATAAGACCCACGGAACCCAATGGCCTTCAATGAATTATACCGCCCTTTAAAACCGCGAACTATGTGTTTATTTACTATTAGGTTTGGCTGCCTCCCACCCGCACAGGCTCGCGTGCTGCAGTGGAGACCCGGGCGGAAATCGCGGGCCGCGCCGCCCAGGCCTCGCACGTTTCTTCCCAGCATTCGAGGCCGCCGGGTCTGTTATGAAACCCGGTGAGCCGAGTGGCTACGAGCGAGTTCCATTGCGATGTAATTAGGTCACCCCATTACAAGTACGTTTCTCTGGAAAGGACGGAGCGGGCGGAGCGGAGCGTTCGAGGCGCACCACCCCTTACACACACGCACACTTTAAAAAAAAAACAAAACTTTATTTATCGCCAGCTTCTGGGCAAACCCAGGGAAACCATCCAAATCACAACTGTTTTAGAAACAAGTTTTTTTTTCTTTTAACTTTGCGAAACACGACTTTTGCTGCAGCCCACGAGCCTAACATTAATTCCCCGCGGAGTCTCTGCTTGATTCGTCTCCAGTGACTTGAATTGATGGCTCCCCCATTTTTAACACGGCTGCTGCCCCTGGGTTTTGGTGCTGCTGCTGTCCAGCCGCCGGTTGCTTCCCTCCCCCGCTCCCATTTTTCATCTTTTCTTGAAATCTGGCAAGCGGCAAGAAGGGAAATAACTTCCATCCACCTTAATTTAAATCATTCGGGTTTGTAGGTTTCTTTTTAAAGGGATGTTTGCTCGGTCCCCTCCCCAGTTCCAAGGGGGTTGATGTGTGCGCGCGGATTTCGTGCCGTTTCTCGGTGATGAGGTAATGAGTTCCAGATTTCGGGACAGAACAGGGTGCGTTAAAACCACAAGGTTAGACTGAGTCCTGATGTGAAGCTATTTCGGCTTTTCATTCCGCACGACCCGCCCGGCTGGTCTAAACTCCCGAGTGTTTGCGGAGCTCAGCTGCGGGAGACTCTGGCCGGGGAGGGGCGACCTCGCCCGGTGGTGCTGTCCCTGGGGCGGCGGAGCGGGCTTGGACACTCCGAACTGCCTAAGTAATTTTGTTGTTTTTCTTTTTTTTCTCTCTCTCTCTCAAAGAAGAAAGGCGATTCCTCGAATTTCCTACCCCTTCCCAGCTCCCTTGGGCCTCCCCTCCCCCGCTTCCCGGGGCGCGGGCTCCGCGGGCGGCGCGCTCCCGGGTTGTTTACCCGCCCCGCCGACCGCCCGGGTTTGTTCCTGCTCCCAGAGCCCGTCTCTATAATTAAACTCTTTTTTCTAATTGTCGGGTTGCAACGTCATTTAGGGGACTTTCCAGGGAGGTGGGGGGAGGGAGCACTCCTTAACCCTTCGCTATCCCTGCGTCTAGGACACAAGGCCCGCGCAGAGGCCGGAGACCCGCAGGTGGGCCGCAGGTACCCAGCCAGCCTGAGCCAAGCCGCGAGGCTCCAGAGACTCGAGCCCAGGCCTCCCATGCGCCGGGCCGCACAGGCCGCCGCCTTCACCTGCGCCGCCGCTTCCGCCCGGGGGGCGCCGCTGTCGCCGACTTCCGGTTCGCGCGTCCCCGGCCGCGCAGGTATTTTGGGGGTGGGGGCGGGGCCGCGAGGTTTTGAGACCCGAGAAAGTGAAAGTCCTCGGGAAGTCCGGAGGTGAGGAGACTGTGTGAGTCCGCCAAACCCGAGCCGAACCAGTTGACCTTGCTGAGGGGGAGCTTGCGGCGCGGGGTCGCCTGCCCCCAGAAGGCGGAACCGGTCAGTGGCGCCAGGCGACGCCTCTGAGCGCCTAGAGGGGTTGCGTTTCCTCCTAGGCTCCCGGTCATTTGCGAAATCTCCCAAAGGCTTCGGATTGAAATCTGATCTTTCCCAGTCCTTGCTACTTGAGCCCTGGGGGTGGCCTCGATTTCCCTGTGTTAAAGGTAAAAAGAACTGGCCCAGTGAAGCCCTGAAGTTACCTGGGTTACCTGTCTGGATTGTGGACCCCAGGCACAGTGATTCAGATCCTCTAAGGATGGACCCAAGGAACTGGCACTGAGCAGTTGGGGATTCAAGTGTTGGTTCTGTCTTCTAGCTGTGATTTATTTTTATTTATTATTGACACGAGGTCTTGCTATGTTGCCTAGGCTGGCCTCAAATTTGTGTATTCAGGGGAGCCTGGGAAGAGTCAGGTGGGCTAGGAATGTGTCACGAGAACCTGTTGTGTAACCTTTCTGAATATTCTGATTATTACTACAAATGCAAACAGTAGGCATGGGAGTCTTCGAATAGGGGTAGAAACCAGTCTCCTATGTGTTTAAGTCCTAAGCCCCTCAGAGCACTTAGTATCATTGAGCTGTCACATCCTCCAGAACCAGGCAATGACCCCAAGGACAGGGCAGTCCAGATCCTACTGTAAATGAAGCATTTGCCCTGGGTTTGAGTCCTTAAGAGGTGAAGATACAAGGCTATCTCCTAGACTACTGAGAGTCCAACCCTGATCCTTGCTGGGACCTTAATGGGGTATTTAAACCTCCATTCTTAGGTTAATTGTTTCAGATCCCTCAGGAGTAGTTGGAAACTCTTCCCTTGGCTGTACCCTCTTGCCTGGGCCTAAGGAGAACAAACCCCTCTTCTTAAACCACAGCCCTTGACTTTCACTATTACTTCCACACCCCCAGGGCATTCTTTGTGCTCTTATTTAAGGGAAAATAAGTCATCTTCCTCCTACCCCTGTGCCTTTGCACATGCAAATCATGTCTGAAGTCACGGGCCCAAGGGTTTTTTGTTTTGTCTTGTCTTGTCTTAAGACTGGGTCTCTCCTTGTAGGTCTGGTTGTTTTGGAACTTACTGTATAAACCAGGCTGCCTCAAACTCAGAGACACTCCTGCCCCTGCCTTCCAAGTGTTGGAATTAAAAGCTTGTACCACCACACTTGGCTAATTTTTTTTTTTCATTTTTGAGATAGTTTCATGTAGCCCAGACTGGCCTCAAACTCAATTTATAGCTGGGGATGGATGCCCTTTGAACTCCAAACCAGGTGCCAAGATTATGCCCAAGAAAGTTTGTAATCATTGTTTTGTAGCTCAAACATCACTTCCTATGGAAAACATTCTTGGCTGCAGGCCGACCTCAGCCAACACAATGTCTCCTCCTGCTGTGTGCCCATGGAATGTGTGTTTCCTTGAGTAGTTTTGAGTTTGATAGCGCCTGGTCCTTCTTATGGCTGTTTTACTTTTTAATACAATAAAGTTGATCTTTGATATACGTATTTATGAATATTAACAGATTCACTGAGGAGTCACCACGGAGAGTTCCGTCATCCACAGCAGTTCCATCAACCCTCAAAGAATACTTGGTAGTGTCCCTTTGTGGTCAGACCTTGCTCGATCCTTAATCCCTGGCAACCACTGATATGTTCTCAATCGCAATAATACTGTCTTCTCTAGAGTGTCATATAATTAAAGCCAAACAATACATATTTCACAGCACAATGCCCGTAAGATTTATCCACGTTGCATATATTGATAGCTCATTCCCTGCTATTGACAACAATAGCCTCCTGGTGTATAACTATATAATAGTTTGCTTACCGTGAACCTATGGGGCATTTGGGCTGGAAACAGAGCTGATTACATGTTCATACACAGATTTGTGTGAGAGCATAGCTCTAACATCCCTCGGGTAAATAAAGATTTCTAGGACCATAGAAATTAAAACTACCGAGCCTTTTGGTATTGAGACAGAGCTTCCATATAACCCTGGCTGTCCTGGAACTGACAGCCACCCACCTGTCTCAGCATCCTGGGGGTAGGGATGACGCCACACACAGCTCTAACAAGCTGTACAAAATGGACTTGACAGTTTTGCATCTCTGACATGAGTCTCCAGTTGCTTTACAGCCTCAATGCTTAAGTTTCCATGTTTACTTCAGTCATTCTAGTAGATATACAGTCATATCCTCTCATACATCTGGTTTGGATTGGATAGAGAAAGGGTCTTGCCATAACCCAGACTGGTCTAGAATTCACTAAAGTCAACTCCAGCTGGCCTTAGACTCAAGGCATGTCTCCTGCCTCAGCTTCCCAAGTGTAAGATCCCAGGTTTGAGCCTCTATGCCCACCTTTTTTATTACAACTTAGTTCACATGTCTCCTATAGCAATGTTCTGTCTGTTTAGCTGTGACCTGTGCAGTCTCAAGTCCTTAGCATATTTTTAACTGGGTCATTATCTTCTTTCTATTGAGACTTGAGGTTTTTGTTTGGTTGTTTTGTTTTACATATTCTAGATACAGTTCCTTTGTCAGACATATAATTTGCAAGTTTTCTCAAGCCTGCACCTTACCTTTTCATCCTTTCAACAACATGTCTTTCACTGGAGGGAAAATGGTTTCTAACTTCAATGAAGTCTGATTTTTCAATTTTACCTCTTGTAGATCATGCTTTTGGTGTCACAGCTGAGTCCTCCCCAACCCTAGTCATTAAGGTCTTGTTTTTGCCTGACCTGGACACAGGTCTGTAGGCCAGCTAATGTAGAAGCTAAGCTAGGAGGATCAGAACTCAAGGCCTGCCTGGGTAACTTAGCAACACCCTGTCCCAAACAATGAAAACTCAAGGGCTGGGAACAGACTGCAGCTGTAGAGAGCACCCCTGGCATAGCTTGAAGCCCTCCTTTCAAGCCTCGGTTCTGGGGAAGTCGCTTTCTTCCAAAAATTGTATATTTTTAAATAATTCAATTAACAAATGTTTGTAATTGTTCTGTTACTGCTGTTTTGAATGTCTGATTAACATATAATATCCTGGTCTCCTGTAATCTTAGATATGTGAAGGTCAAAGGTACAACTGGCAGGACCATCAAAATGCAAGCCATCTTGTCAGCCTACCTACAGTCTTTCAAAGTCAGTTTGTGTCTTCATTAGGGTTTCTATTGCAGTGAAGAGACACAATGACCATGGCAACCCTTATAAGGAAAACGTCTAATTGGGGCTGGCTTACAGTTTCAGAGGTTCAGTCCATCATCATCATGGCATCGTGCAGGCAGACAAGGTGTTGGAGAAGGAGCTGAGAGTTTTACTTTGGGATCACAGGGAGCAATGAAAGAACTGACCTGAGCTGCTGAGACCTCAAGGCTCACCACCACGGAGACACAGTTCCTCCAGCAAGGCCACACTTCCTCCAACAAGGCCACATGCTCTTATAGTGCCACTCCCTATGGACTATGGGCTGTCCCTATTCAAACCACCAGTTGGCTCTCTTTTCCATTTATTCTTTTTCTGTTGTTTGTTTTTGGTGCTAGAGATTGAACCCAGAGCCTCACGTGTCTGTAGCCCCTGAGGAATCTTTTTCTGTCATTCACCTTCAATCTATTTGTGTCTTTGGATCTAAAGTGAGTCCCTTAAAAGTGACATGTAGTTGAGTTACAGTTTTTCTTACCCATTTTGCTGACCTGTCTTCTGACTGGAGCGTTTACTCCCTTGCATTTATATATCAGTAGTAAGGGGGCTTTATTCTGCTACCTTAGTGTTTTTTCTTTCCTCCCACCTTTGCTTCTTGTGCTGGGATGGATCCTAGAGATGCACACAAGCATACACTGAGCTGTGTTCCCAGCCCTCACTGTATTCTCTAGATGCCTAAGAACTACTATCCTTCATGCCCTGCATTCCTAGAGTAGTTTACCAGCTTGTTAGTAAAAGATGCGTTCTAGGATCCCAGGGTTGGGTGGGCAAGATACCGCCACAGGCTTTCCAGCGCCCTCTTCTGGCCTCTGTAGGCACTTCACACACTTGGTGCACAGACACAAGCGCAGGCAAAACAACCACACACATAAAATCAATCCCCACCCCCACCCCACAAAAGAGACTTACGTTGGAGTTCCTTTTTTTTTTCTTTTTTCTTTTTTCTTTTCTTTTTTTCGGAGCTGGGGGCCGAACCCAGGGACTTGCGCTTGCTAGGCAAGTGCTCTACCACTGAGCTAAATCCCCAACCCCTTATATAGATTTCTATCACTGCAAAAAAGAGTCCTACTTGGAAATCAGGGATGGAGTGTCTGCTTTCTGACTTACTTTCTTTTCTGTAGCTGTGATTTAAAAATAAAAATAAAATGACCAAAAAGCAACTTTACAGGGAAAAAAGTGTTTATTTTGGCGTATGGTTACAGAAGGAGAGTCCATGGTGGTGGGAGGCATGGCAGCAGGAGCTGGACCATGAAACTGGCTGATCGAATTTCATCCTACATGAAGCTGGACCGTGAAGGGGGTGAGGCTACAGACCCTCAACGCTCACCCCCAGTGGTGTACTTTCTCTAGCAAAGCAGAGCCTTAGAGCCTCATAACTGTCCCAACAGTGCCACTCATACCTCAGATCAAGCACTCATATATGTGAATGTATGGGGTGAACATTTCTCATTCAAACCACGGCATTTTCAGTACACAGGGTCCTAGAGTTAACCCCCAGAATAGCACAGATTTAAAAACATAATAATTTCTAAGATTTTTCTAGCCATAAATACAGCAAATGTATTTATTTAGGTCTTTTTATCGGTGGGAGATAGAGTGGGAGGCTGCCGCGGTTTGAACCTAGCAAGCCAGACATACATGCTACTTCTGAGCTGTCCCTCACACACACTTGATTTATTTAATCGGTGCTTTTATGATTGGTTGGCTGGGGTTGTCTTGAGACAGCATCTTTGTCTGTAGGCCAGCCTGGCCTGGAACTCAATGCTCCTCCAATACTTCCTGAGTTCTAGGATTGCAAGCCTCTACCCCATGACAATGGATTTTGGTATATAGATGCTAATTTTTTTAGCTTTGTACCTAATATTTCCCATTTTTGAACTCTCATAATTAAATCTTTGTTTCTAGTCATTTATTACTAATTTATAGAAATAGAGTTATATTGTTTGTCTTGTCTCCTATGAGCTTATAAAAATCACTTAGTTATAAGAGGAGCTTTTTGGTAGATTTCTTGGAAGACTTTGTTTTCACTGTAAATAACAATGCTGTCTGCAGTCGGAGGCATCTTCCTTTCCAGTGCATTTTTGCTGTTGAACAGATGTCAGGAGACCCTCATCTTGTTCCTTCCGAGGAAGGAAACTTCCATCCTCCTACATTAAGTCTGATGTTCCCTGCTAGTTGTCTTTAACCACTTCAAAATTTAACCATCTCTCTTCCCAGCTCTCAACTCAATCCCTAGTGCCCAGCACATAGTAGACCCTTTATAAGTACTCAGTAGGAAAAAGTGAAGATCCCGTTATCGCCTGCTTTGTTGACGTATCCAGCTTACTTTCCTACCTGACAGACAAAAGGGGACTTGGTTGAATATGCTCAGACATCACAAAAAAATAATCTGGCAATAAATACTTGTCAGATTCACCTAGGCACTGGCCCCACAGCAGCCACTATTTTAAGGGGCAGAGCACTTGTAGACCAGCTTTCTAGCAAGCCTTTTACAATGTCTGGGCATCTATCTGGGAGGAATAGGTGACTTCAGTAAAATAAATATTTTAAATCAAAAGCATTCCATCCCCAACAGAATTCACACACAAAGCTCTCAGCTTTAAAAGTGAAGAGTTTCTGGGTGAGACTCCCACTGCACTGAGACCTTGGGCCCTCAGCTGGGTAGGGGAGTTTCACTACATCTATTTCAGCCACTTATAGAAACAGAAAGGGGAAAGTGGGTGGCTGTGTGCACAGCAGCCGTGGCTCTGTTGTATTAATATCTACCAGGTCCAACTTTTATTAGAGTTTTGTTTTACTTTGGGGGACTGAAGAGGCAGACAGAAAAACCTTGCAGCATCTGAGCTATAGTTTCCCACCCTTCTCTCTAAACATTCCTCTTGGTTACCCTGCTGCCAGCCCACAGCCCGGCCCCACCTCACAGTGCCTGGAGGGTGGTTAAACTGCTCCCTGAGCACCCAGCACTGTGGTCACACCTGGCACCTTTGGCATCAGCTTTTCTCCCGTTCCCAAAGGGGTAGGGGAGAAAGATTAAGTTATTTGTTCCTTTTCTGGCACAAGTGTGGGTGTGTGGAGACCTGGCCAGCCTTTGTCCCTGGTCCCCACCCAGTCCAATGCACCCACCTGCAGCCACTGGACTTGAGTCTAAAGTTTGATACATTTGAAAGGCCCTTTTCACTCTAGGTACCTCCTTAGTGTCCCCAAAGCATTTGGAGCCACATTCTCCATAGTCCCTGATAATTTACCAGACCCTGCTCCCACAACCAGAAAAAGAATTTTAAATGAAACCACCATGTTGATTTTCTAAAACCTGGTTTGTGCATTTGAGAGCAGCTTTGAAATACATGCTCATTACCTCTGACGAAGGAGGAAACTGGGGTGAGAAGGGGAGGGGAAGAGGCAGCAGGTGACCCGTAGCCAAGATGGCTGGGGAAGATCAATATTCAGTCTATGGCTGACCCTCAGAAGCCCCGACTGAACCAGAAAAGGAGCTTGTCTTCTGTGGCTGCCACCACCCAAGGCTGAAAGAGGAAACACTCGTGCACGGGGAAGTTCTGAGCCTGCAGCCCTTGAGGCTTGAACAAGCCCATGAGAATGTGGGGAAGCCCCCTGCAGTGGGCCTGCCTGTCAGAACCCAAATGCCAGCCTGATGCTCTAACAAACTCATGCTCCCTGGGTTACCAAGGAAAATGGGGAAAGAGCCCTCTAATCCCTGCTAGGAACCAGTAGGAGGTAGGATGATCTATGCAAAAACTGTAGGCGGTGGCCAATATGAAGATTTGCCAGCAGGTTCTTGTCCTGATCTCAGGGTGGTCTTCAGGGCAGATGGAGACCATCCCATAGCCTGTTAGTTGTGAAGTGCTCAAAAGTAAACGAAGCTACTATTCTGTTCTGGTGTCAGACAGTTGGCTCTGTTACTGTCTAAAAGGCTGGGATGCCACAGATCCCAACCCTGAGAGCCATGTCTTCAAGAAGCAGGCATGTCTCAAGCCAGACCGGGATCCACAGCTCTTGGCAAACTGCCCATGGACAGCTGGGGTGGAGGGGATGAGGGGGGTCTGGCTGGAGAAGCTACCCAACAGGGAGAGTGACTGTGCTTCAGTCACAGCCCTGTGACCTCTTCAATGTTGCCTCTGCCAACTGCACTCTCTACCCGGAGGGATCATGGGCTCCCACACCAGGGCCTGCCCTGTCTGACCAAAGGCAACCAGATCAGCTGCAGCTGCTGGGTGAGAGACCAAGCACTCAGAGGGACCAGAGAAGCAGCTGGAGAAAGATTCCTGGGGTGTAAATATTTATACAACATGGTGCGTGGGAAGAGGCAAGTCGGGGGAGGTGGTAGGAAGTGAAGACACAGACAGATGCACAGAGCCTGAACTCGGGCTCAGGCAGGGAGGGCAGGGACTGCTGGGATCCAACATTAGAGGCTGAGTCCTGGCCAGTTCTCCTGCCCCAGTGATGGGCACAGCTTAGAAACTCATCACACAAGTATGTCCCAGTCATTCCCACTGTTGAATCTACACTGTGTGCATTTGATGTGGATACTGACAGGTACAGATAGAGAGGAGGAGGATCTGCCTTGAATCAGAGCAGACAGAAAACAAGTGTACAGGGTCTGAGGATAAAGGCCTGGGGACTTGTGAGGCTTATGCAAGCCAAGATACCTCTCAAGTCCTTCTATAGTAGATGGCCATGATAGTAATGAAGGGACAGGTTCTGAAAAGGATGAAGTAAATGAAGTACGCCCTAAGTGACACTCATCAGGAAGTGTGTGCCCACCATTATGTGGAACCTAGGCAGACAGGGCCATCCGAAGACACCCTTGGCTGCTCTTGGGCACCCCACCCCTGATGCAGCTTAGTTCCAGGTGTGCCTAGGTAGAAGCTGACCCAGGCATCCTTCCCCTGTGCTTTCTGCAGACTTAGCCATGGCCCAGCAGCTCTGGTGTTCCAGGATGGGAAGGGAGCCTGAGCTGGTGGGGACAGCCAGATGGACTCCAGTCAATTTGCCTTGGACAGCTGGGGAGCAGGGCTCAGGCCACTCCCCTGTCACTCCAGACTAGGAGGGGCACGGTTGTAACTTCTAGGATTGCCCTGCTCCCACAACCACCAAGAAGTGCCGCCTGCCTCTCTCAGTGCCCAGGCTGACCCTCAGAACCTCCCACAGACGGATTCTGGGCTGCTCTCAGTGTCCAGTAGTCTTGACCTTCACACTGACAAACAGCGGGGTACTGGGGAGGAGAAGGACAGATCTCCAGTGGGAATATGCTGTCATCTTGGCAGATCAGCCCAAAAGTAAGAACGATAGCAGCATCAGTGGGGAGAGGGCTATCAGAGAGTCCCAGACTCCACCGGAGACAGACCCCTCTGCTTCAAGTCCCTCATCACTTCTCCAAATATCTTCCCAACAGGACACCACCCCTAAGTTCCTACCTCTTCCTGTGAACCCCGCTGACACTCACTCATCCACCCACGGAACTCCCCCAAGCAATGGGGTCCAGGCCCACACACTGAGCAGGAAATGCCATCTGTCCCCACCTCTGGCCAGGGCCTGGCAGACAGCATCAGTTTGTCTTGAAGGGCTCCTCTTCCAGGACATTAGGGCCAGGGGGGAGCATCTTCAGGCACCCAAGACCTCTGGCACCATGGCCCCTGCCGGCTGGTTGCAGTTCTCCATGCCAGCTCTACTCAAACAGATGAGCACCAACAAATGCTGTACAGCCTCAGGAAAGCTGCAGGGGGAAGACCTGAAATAGGGTAAAGACAAAAAAATGTATATATATATTAAGGCAGGCAGCCTATGGCAGGGAAACAGGCTAAGAAGGAAGACCAAGGTGGGAAACAGATCTAAGAATGATAAGGAGAGAGACAGTTATAAACACTCTGAAAAAGAAGAACACAAAAGCAAAGGAGGGGAGGGCAGGGATAGGCGACCCCAAAGAGAAGCAGGGGGACCGGTGAATTCTGATCCTTAATCAGATACTCTCAGGAATGTTCTTGTTGCTTTGGGGGTAGGGGTGGGGAGTGTCAAACTCTTCAGAACACTGAGCAAGGACAATACGAGGAAAGATAACTTCCTTTCCTACCTGCTTCTCCTGAAATCCTCCCAGGTCACTTTCCCCTTTGGTCATTTGTAGAGTGAGGACTGTCTTCCTAAAGTAAGGCCCAAACTCCATCCCTTCAACATGGGCACTGTCAACTTCCAACACGGCGCCCTGTGGAAGGTTCCTTGGTGCATCTTAACGGAGCCTGGCACTAGGCTTTCGAGTGTAAAGGCTCACTGGGAACATGGGCTAACCTATAGAACTGCCACACTGGAGAGTGAGAGGTTATAGAGTACTAGCCTACCATCTCTTTGCAAACTCAGAGAAATCCCAGCAACTGGAAACAACACAGAGGATTTAAATTGGTTTCTAGACATTCCTTAGAAATTAAGGAGCAGAACAGTCCTGCCTTTCTCCTTGCAAGGGTTGGCAAACAGTTGTAGAAATTTACCCTCCATGCCTATGTCTGGAGAACCCAGGGAGAATCAGAAGTCCCTGACCTCTTGTGGCTGAGTCTCCATTACTCTGCTGCCTCTCTAGTGTCTGTCTCTGCCTCTTCTCCAATGTCTTTAACAAACACAGCCCTGCCCACTCTTCTACCTGCTTAGGATATCAAGAGCTGTGAGGAAGCAGAGACACACCAGGCACACACGAACACATAAGGGTTTCCTTTAGGACCCAGCATTGCCAAGTCAGGCTCCCTTGGGTTGGCAGGGCAGGCTTCCAGTAGAAGGGTGGCTCACGAAGCCATCTAAAACTGACCCTTGTTAAGAATGCTGACTGCTCTCCCAGAGGTCCTGAGTTCAATTCCCAGCAGCCACATGGTGGCTCACAACCATCTGTAATGGGACCCGATGCCCTCTTCTGGTGTGTCTGAACACAGCCACAGTGTACCCACATACATGAAATAAATGAATCTTTAAAAATAAATAAATAAAATGAAACTGACCTTCAAAGTTCAGCCAAGGGGAAAGCATATGGACTGAACTCTGATCCACTGGGATAAAGAAAATGGCGCCCTAGCCAGCGCTCCTCCAAGAATTCTAAAGGATTTGGTCCTGATCCTGTACATGCCAAAATATCACGATTTCATCTACCTCAAGCTGGGAGATGTGACAAAAAGCTTGGAAGGGACTGTTGAGGCTGTGGCCCATCGTCCTATCCCTGCCAACCTTCAAACCTGTCACAGTCATAGAATCCCTGACTCAAACGATTATTTAGTTGCACACCAAAAAAAAAAAAAAAAAAAAAAAAAAAAAGACAAACTAGGACACTAGAGGCTAGACAATCTACTCTCCCAAGCAGCACCTATAAACCTTACTCTATCTGGTCACAAGATGTGGACACAAGGAAAATTCACAGAGACTGCAGATTTTAGCTTTTTGAGATTGGGCCTGGTCAGAGGTCAAGTTGCCCCTGGTTTCTCAAGGGACTCTAAATAAACATTGGGAGTCACCCTGTTACAGGCTGTGTTCCAACCCTAGCATTGCAGCTTCCTGGGCAGGCAAGGGACCTACCTGCCCTCCCCTAGTCTCCTCTGTGAATGACAGTAACCACGACACTGGTCTCCCGGGGCTGCTGTAAGGACAGATGAGCAAAGCACTTGGCATGCCGTGGACAGGCATGACACCCGCAGCCCCCAAGCAAGCCATTCAACTTTTGTTGTGTGCTGAGCAGCCCGCAACTGACAAGGCCAAGAAGGAGGCTGGAAGACCCACCAAGGCGGACTCCATGGAGCCACTGGAGCAAAGTCAAGTATCCCTAGCAAGAGAGACAAGCGGGTCCCCAAGGAGGCTCGGACAGCTGGTCAGTAGAACACTCGGTGGGAAAGCCAAGGACAACGGCCCAAAGCTGAGTGTCTGAATAGATGGGGGATACAGAGCTGTACTCTCATCTCCCGTCATTACCTCAACGGGGCTGCCACACCTTTGTGTGCATTTATGCTCACGTGAAACTCTGCACCAGAATAATCCCAGGGCCTGTCGGAGTAGAGAAATGTGGCTGGAGTGGACTTAGAGTGACCAGTATCTCTAGAAACCTACTTACCGGGTATTTCTGCATAGATGCAAAAACTGGTCCTTCTGTGGGGTGACATTATGAATAAAATGTTCAAATACTTTTTTATTATTAATTATTGCATTATTTGGGGGGGGTGTATCTACTGCAGCACTCATATGGAGGTCAGAGGCCAACTAGTATGGGTCAGTTCTTTCCTTCCAATCTGTGTCCTAAAGATCAAACTCAGGCCAGCAGGCTGGACGGCAAGTGGCTTTGCCCACTGAGCCATCTCTACGCTCCACACTAATACTCTACTTAGGGCAGATGTTATTTTTTTTTATGTGAAATAGGATCTAATATATAAGATTTCTTTCAAATTTAAGAGTGGGGCTCAGAATGTGGCTCAGTGGTATAGTGTGTGCTTAGCATGTGTAAGGCCTTCCCAACTTCTCCCCCCCCCACCCCGCCCTTAGTTTTTCAAGACAGTGTTTCCCTGTGTAGCCCTGCCATTTCAAAGCAAATCAAATACCAAAACAATAGTACGGGGAGGAGGTGGCTGGGGCTGTAAATGGACACGCTTGGCTCTGAGCTGGTGATGCTGAAACTGGATAATGGGTCCATGGTTTTGTTTGTTTGTTTAACATTCCACTGTGTATGTTTAAAATTGTCCCAAATCATAAAGCTGAAATTATTTTTAACTCAATGATTGTCTTATTGGATCTTGCAACACACTGCTTCCTATACACGCACTATCTCCAACTACTGATGCGGTCACAGAAAGATCTGTCAGGACAGCCCTACCCAGGGTCAGAGAGGTTCCTTAAACCCTTCCCTTTTCTTATGTGAGGACCAAGGATGGGATCCCTTCTCCCATGGCCACTGGGCCATTGAAGGTTGGGAACCACATTTAATTTTTTTTTAAGTTCCATAAAATTATTTTTCAATTGGTTTAATGCATTTTAAGACATAATGAACTTTTTAAACCTCTTTAGCAAGGCAAACTATTAAGCCTTTTCTTTCAGGAAAATGGGGAGGATCACACACACTCCACCTCAGAGGGTGTGAGGGTAAACAGGTTAGTATATTGTGGTACCTGTCACTAGTGAGCATCACCAAATGCCATGGCTGGAGGATTGTCTTCTGCAGGCGGCAGCCTTAGCCTCTGAAACTCTTAGCAGAGGAACCCCTGCCCTTGGCACTATAAGTTCTAGATGCTACCACCTTGGTTTTTATTTTCAGTATGTTTGCTGCCAAAGCAAGCACTTGTTTTTGTTTTCCAGACAGGGACTGTATCTCACTTTTGTAGCTCAGAGTGCCCACAGACTTACAGTGATCTTTCCTTCCTTCCTTCCTTCCTTCCTTCCTTCCTTCCTTCCTTCCTTCCTTCCTTCCTTCCTCGGTGTTAGGATTACAGGTATTGATTGGCCATGAGGCTCCACTATCCAAGACTTTTCTTGACTAAATAGAAAGTCATGCTAACTATTCTGAACATCTTAGGGCCTGGCATCCTGCCAGGCATTGAGGAAGCCATGGCTACTACCCTCCCCGGATGCCTAGAATATACCCTCTGGCCCAGAACATGTCACTTTGGAGGATGAGTTTTCGTTTTCTCTCTCTCTCTCTCTCTCTCTCTCTCTCTCTCTCTCTCTCTCTCTCTCTCTCTCTCTCTCTCTCTCTCTCTCTCTCTCTCTCTCTCATGATGTAGGCCACTGGAGATGAACCCATTCCTAAAGACTGGGTTGGTTTTGGCAAGTACTGAAAGGGCTGTTCACCCTGGTTGGCAAACAAGCCATGAAGCCCTCCACACAGCAGGGGGCAGTACAACACATCTTCAAGGACTGGAGGGGTCTCCCAAAGGACCTGACCAGAGCTATGCTTCCATGGTCAGTAGCCATGGTTTGGGGCCTCAGGTGAGGGACCTGCAAGTGAACAGGTGAAAGGACAAAAGAAAAGGTACTACAGACATAGCAGCCATGTCTGAGTCCCTACTCCCAAGGCCTGAGCCAACCAAATGCAGGCATGAAGAACTCAAAGCCTGCTTTAGATCCCAGTCTTTCCTTAGAACCACTGTCTGAAGAACCAAGAGGAGGCAGATGGAAGGGCTACAACAGCTCCAGCTGCTCTGTCTCCTTCCTGAGGTGGGCAGGAAGCGGGCAGAGCTCACGACGAAGCAAGAACGATCTCAGAAAGCCCTTGGGTCTTAAGACCTATACAATGCATTAGTGAAATTATCCCAAAGTGTCTAACCTTCTGCCTCCAAGGAAGATAGCAATCTCTGAGAGACCTTGGGAGCAAGGGCTGAGGCACCAGATTTGGGAGCCAAAAAGTTTGACTTCAAACCCTGGGCAAGGCACTTAACACGCTTTTCCTGTAAAATGAGCCTAACCTTTGCTCTATATAAAGCTGTTGCTTGGAACAGTAGAAGCCAATAGGCTTAGCAAGAGTCCCCAACCCAATGGGGACACACTACTACTGACTGCATGGAGGGGGTTCGGCGAGAAAGGAACATACAGTACACCTTGGCAGAAGAAAGACATGCACAGAACACTGCTTCCAACTCAGACCCAGAACCCCAAAGACTTATGCCTATATCCCTCAGATTGCAGCTCCCAGAAGCCACCAGGCCACAAAGGCTGCATGAATCTGCAATGACAGTGGACTTAACCTGCTTTTTCCATGGAGGGGTCAAAAGGAAAGGGGGCATTGTGGGTTTTCTGCTGGGACAACCTAAGCTAGGCTAACTGAGCACATTCTCACATGAACATACATGAAGACAGTCACCCTGAGGCCATGTCAACTCTGAAGGTTGTGAGGCTGGCCTCTTTAGTCAGAGCAGACTTAGGCTTCTCCTAGGCAGGGAGGAAAGAGTTAAGCCTGCTCTAGGCTGGGAAGGAGGGTTCAGCAGTTATAAACAGTGAGCCTAGGGAGGGAGGGAGGGAGGGAGCTAACACAGGATGTGGCCAGGGCTTGAGCTGTCTGATTATTAACTTCACTTTTATTTGGAGGGGGATTCATTCTCTGTTTCACTTCCCATCAAGGAAGTGAAAGCCCAGGTCTCAGAGGGCCTGGTTTCCAATTGTTTTGTCACAGCTCATTTATTTTCCCCCTTAAATAAATAAACAAAACCACCTCTTTGTTTTCCCCGTAATGAGCATTCAGCAGATCATCTGTGGCCGAGGCATGAAAGGGGTTTTCAGGAGTCCTCCACCACGGGAGAACTTTGGGTTTCATCTTTTAAAAGGGAAAAAGAAAGGGTCCCTCCGTTGGCATCAGCCTTCTCCGAGCTGCAACGAGCACTCCTTTCCTGCCTGCTCCTGCGACCTCAGCCCACACCTCAAGTCCTGCCGAGCATTTAGACCAGTGGTCCTCAACCTTTCTGACGCTGAGACTCTTTAATACAGTTCCTCATGCTGTGGTGACCCCCCCCCCTCACACACACACACATAAAATGATCTTCGTTGCTACTTCATAATCGTAATTTTCCCACTGTTGTGAATCACAGTGCAAATATCGGTGTTTTCCAATGGTCCTTTGATTCCCAGAGGGGTCTCGACCCACAGGTTGAGAACCATCAGCGTGGTCAGTCTTCAGTTGGTCCTGAGCCTGCCTGCCTGGTTGTCCTCCCATTGCTCACAGCCCGGGCCATACAGAACCGCACAGAGAGGCTCTGAGGAGTCATCTTCTCAGTCTGGTTCACACCTACGGTTTTGGTTCCTACCGCACCCTGACAGTCCTACTCAGAATAACTTTCAGTAAACACACAAAAGGGTTCCATTGCAGGGCTTAAGAAAACACCACCACTATACATACCCCTGTGCTAAAGTTCAAAACACCTGTGAACCTTGCCTAACTCCTAGCCCAAATCCAGATTAAAACCTATTCAATCATGGTAATCCTCTTGCAAGGATTCTTTCCTGCGTGACCTACCTACCCAGTAAGAAGACCAACTTCTTGATGGGCCTGACACTCATGGGTCCTCGAGATTCAGAAGGGGAGGACGCAGCCACAAAGACTGAGAGTAGCCGAATCCCACTGATGATGGCATGTAGGTGGGCTAGCCAGGAAGAGGCAACTTCACCGGAAACAGAGGAGGAAATTAAAGAAGGCTTCCTAATGGGGGCTGACAGAAGAGAGAATATTCTAAAATCTACAAATGATAGAACAACATGTAAGCTAGGCAGAGAGGAGGAACGGTGGGGTCTTCTGTTCCTTGGATGACATCAGAATGATTGAGAAACTGGAAATGAGCTGATCACCTATAACACTGGAGCAGTTAGTCCTTGACCCTGGGTTGGTACGACCCGAGGGCATCCACTGGAATATCACCTTGTCTCGGACCCTGACACTGGGCTGCCAGGCAACCGCCTGGTGATCACTGACCTACTTCAACCACCCATGACTTTAAGCTCTTTGAATATAGGGCAAAAAGAACTAGGAGGCGACTGGGACAAATCCAATCACTGACCGAAGCGCGGGCCCTGCCTGCTAATGGCTAACTGATAGCATTCCCAAACGTCCCAGGGAACGTGCCAAGACCTCCGGTTTTCTTCCCGTTCTTAGAAATTCCTTCCCATGCCCATGGCATTTCGGTTTCCAAACCTAGGTCTACTGCGGGGCTCGGTGGCCGGACCCTTGGCCGCGCCCAGAGCGGCCAGGAGCGGGTTAAGGGCGCCAAGATGGCCGGCTTGTTTTGCTCGCCGAGGCATCACGCGGAGGCTGCCCTTTGCCTCCGGGGCCGCGGTCAAGGTTCCGCCGCCCTCTCTGGCACACTGCCCCGGCCGGCCCGAGCAAGCCTCCTCCCCTGAGCCCCGGCGCCTCGCGAACCTTCCAGACCCGGACGCAGCAGAGCGGCAGAGTGGCAGTGTGGCTTGCCCGGAGCTTCAGGGCCGCTGCTGGCCCTTCCGCATCTCGGAGCGTCTGCGGCCGGGTCCGCGGATGGCGAGCCGGCTGCGGTCGGCAAGCCGGTCTTCCCCAGCCGGCCTCCCGGGGCCTTTCCCGCCGCACCGCCAGCCCAGGAGGCGCGATGGGCGTGGCAACACTGCCCTCCACTGGCCAGTGTGCCAAACAGCACATGCGGGACCACCAAAACTGCCCTGATCACCTGACACTGAGACTCAGCTTTCTAGAGAGTTCTCGAACCACGAGAGTGCACCACACTTCCCAAGGCATCCAACACTTCTGTTAGCCCGGCCCTGATTCAGAGTTTGCATTTTACGGAGTTCCAGGGTGGATACTGCTGTTGCCTGCTGGTCCTGAACCCACCAGCTTGGTTCTCTTACTTAGATGAGGGCTCGACCATCCACTCCAGTATACAAAATACGGTGCAGACAGCACAGAGGACCCTGACAAAGCTCTCCCCTATATGACACTGAGCAGAGTAATCTCACAGATCTATGGCGGCACTTGAGAAAGTTTTCAATTTTAAGCGCATAGATGTCTGCCTATGTACTTCTGTGTACCATGTGCGGGCAACACACTCTAAGGCCAGAAGAGGACTTCAGATCCCCTGAACTAGAATTACAGACGTTTGTAAGCTGTCACGTGAGTGCTGGGAATTGAACCTGGATCTTCTGAAAGAGTAGCCAGTGACCTTAACTGCTGAGTCATCTCTCTAGCCCCCTGAAAAAGTTTTGATACATTTATACATACGTGTGTGTGTGTGTGTGTGTGTGTGTGTGTGTGTGTGTGTGTTCACAGGTGTGCTTACATTAAATAAGGACAGTTTTCAAGACTGGTTTCCCTCCTTCCAACGTATAGATTTTGGGGACAAAACTCAGGTCATTGGGCCTGTGAATCACCTTTCCTAGCCCCAATTTGAAAAAGTTTTCAAATTTTTCTGAAGGAACACATTAAGGCACTGAGAGAAGACATAAATAGGGAACTACAGTCCCCAATTTATCATAACTTCACTGTAAGTTGGAACCTAAATAATATACATTCAGTAGGAGCCACGGTTGAATTTTTAACTCTGGGTTTTCCCCCTGGACTAGCAGTAAACACAATATTCTTTTGCAGAAAGTTCCCACAGTCGTGAGTGGAAAACAGACTGTGGTCTGTAGTGTACTGCACTGCACAGGGGTGAGTTTGATAAGTTAAGGAAGCAGGCACACTTTCCACACTACCTGGCATTTTCGGTTTATGGTAGGATTGTTGGGACATGGCTTCCCTGCAAATCTAGGAGCATCTGGGAGGTATGGAAGTTGCCTTCTGGTGGAAAGTCTAAATCGGGTCTAGAAGAAGGGAGCAGGAAGGTCCTGGGGAGAACCCAAGACAGTGCTTGTGGCAAGCAAGCAGATGGGACAGAGCACTGCCACCCATTCAAAGGTTGAAGGGCAAAACTGCGGAAACAAGAAGAGAGACCAATGGGCAAGATCCAGACATCTGGTACCCAGGACCTCCCTCTTCAGAAGAGACCCTGGGAACTGAGATCTCACACCAAGAATGATACCTAACTTCCCTTTAGGACTCCCAGCCAAGTACTTGTGGACTTTTCACTAACTGAGTCAGGTTTGTCTAGGCCCTTCCTTGAGGCCTGAGGGAGAATCACATTTGACATAAGCGGATGTGTTGGGCAGTGGTAAGAAGATAGGGTGTCATCGTCCCATCCGTGTAGTCCACATTTTGTCTGGGGCCCATTTCTCCAGGGAACATTGTTAAGCACCTGCTGTATACTTGGTACTGGTGTCACAATCCCGACGTGTGGGGAGGGCCTCAAAGGACAAGCTCATGCTGGCTCTGCCCTGCTGCTCCAAGCACTTTGGGGAACAGATAGGGGGACGCCAAATCTCCTCCTGAGTCTCGGTTCCCACCCCTCTTACTTATTCCCCTCCCTAATGACCCCAGGGTTGGCCAGGTTGGCACACCGCAACCACAAATGCTGTTGTAAGGATGTTTGTTGTAGGGTACCCATGCCACACTGAACATGTGGAGAGATAAACAGCAGTCACTGCCTCCCTGCTGGTCAGACTTCCATGGAGAACATTTCCTGTTAGTCCTGTCAGCTTGCCCAGCCCCTTTCCTCCTCAGAAGAATGGTGGATTAGGATGAGGTATTAGATGGTCAAGCTCAGCCTACCAGCACCCTGTCAGGGAGAAGGAAGACAGGAGAACTCCTATCCAGGGCCCCCAAATCACTCCAGTGTTATGCAAAGTCTTTGAGGGTCAGTGGACTCCAGGCCCATTGAGCTGGGGAGAAGAACTCATAAAAACAAACAAAACACAAGTCACTTTCCAGTTCAAAACCAGCTTTGTGTTCTCTCCAGCGGGTAGCTTAATCTCTCTGAGCCTCAGTCGCCTCATCTGAGAAGTGGGAAGGCACAGCATTCTGCCTTGTCGGAAGATTCCAAAGATTAGTAATGATCAGCTCTCGGGTGCTGACTCCATGCCAGGCACAAGGGCTTCTCATGAGGTCATGTGTGGAAGGACTGGCCTCTGGCCAGCCAGGAGTCAAACCCCATCATGGGAGCCACAAGTGCCATTTCACAATAGCCCTGGTGCTCGGCACATGTGCTTAACATTTAATAGGTGGAAGTTTAGCAAGCCCTAGGCACATAGTAAGCGCTCAATAAACGGCCTTCATTATGGCCAGAGAATGGGGATCTGTGTGTGGAAGCCCCGTGACAAAGAGTGCGGAGAGGTAGGCGGCCGATGACGGCTTGCCCCATTTCCTTCTCCCCAGGAAAGCTAGCCCCATGTGTGCTAGGCAGCTCCCAGGCTGGGATGGCAGCTCTTACTCACCCTACCCAGGGAGAAGCTTAATTAGCCTCCCAGCAGCCAGGAGCACCCCAGATGAAAGGTTCTGAGTGTGAGTATAAGGCGTAACCCCCATATTTATAACCAAGGTGAGGAAGGGTGGGGGCGGAGAGGCAGGCCAGATCAGGGCCTTGCCTTGTTTATGACAGAGGTTCTCAGGAAAGGGAGCTGGCTAAGGCGGCTGGGTCTGAGAAAAAGTTTCCAGGGGTGGGGGCGGGGCTGCTGAGGGCCTGAGAGTGGAAGGAGTTGGGGGGCTGAAAGGGTCCGGAGGCCACAAAGCTAATCATTGTTCCAGCTCCCGCAAGTTGCAAGGCCAGGGCCCAGGCTCGGCTGGGGTGGGTCTGGGTAGGTAGAGGGCTCTGAGCTGGGGCTAACAGGTCCAGATCCAAACTCTATTATGACATTCTGTAGCCTCGAGTCTGGCCTCCCTCACTGATTGGCAGTACTTAGCGGGCAGGTGCTGGCACTCACGACGCACATAAGGAGCATCTGTGCCTTCCATAGGCGTTAACTGAGCAGCTATCCCATGCCAGGCTGGGAATACAGCTCAGCGGGAGTGTTTGCTTGACTGCATGGCAGACTCCAGGCACAAGAACAAGAGATGAGGGGCCAAAAGAGCACACCGTGACAGGGACAACGGTTGTCACATGTCACATGCAGTGGTCACAAGCACTTCAGTCCTCCACACAATACCCTGGGTGAAGAGAAGATAGAGACTGACGTGGGCAGATTCAGAGACAAGGTTGGAGGGCCAGCTTTGCAGCACAGGAATCGAGATGCCCATCTAGCAAAGCAGGTTTCGATCTGCCTCTGGCTCCTTGTCCCCTGGGGTCCTGCTGGAATTCCTGCAGTCTGCTGCAGTGAGACCAAGAACTGTGTAACCACCAGGCTAAGGACAGTTGTCACGCTGCTGTCTGAGCTCAGCCGGCTTTTTCTGGAGACCTTCCGTGCACTTGGTGAATGGGTGGCAACCTTTTTAAAACATTGAACAACTCCATGGCATTCATATCGATGACGTTGTGTGACTCTCTCTCTCTACCTGAAGCTAGTTATACTTTTTTTTTTTTTATTTTAGATGAGATCTCACTATTTAACTCTGGCTAGACCTATAACTTATTATGTAGACCAGTCTGGCCCTGGACTCACATAGATCCACATACCTTTGTCTACTGCTGGGATGAAAGGCTTGTGCCTCCCTGCTTGTCAAGCTACATTTTCATCAACCCTAAAGGAAGCCCATGCCCACTGAGCATCCCTCCCACACCCTCCAGAAGACACCAATGTACTTCCTGGATCTCCCTCAGCTATCCAAGGTTTTTTGTGTCTCCTTTCTTTCACTTACCTACACTGTCAATGTTTGTCCACATGTAACATGCACCCATATTAACTTCCTTTTATGGTTAAACAATGTTCCACAGCCATACATATATCTCCGTTTTACAGTGGAGGAGATGTGGGACAAGCAAGCGATACCAAGAGGTCACAGCAAATTCTGCAGAAAGGAGGCCTGGTTCCAGCCCGAGTCCACGCTGTGAAGAAATGAGCTGTGTAAATCTATTCCCCAGATGGCCTCATCCTGTCATTCGTGTCCAGGAATAAGGCCACTTCGGTATGGAGATGCCGGCTCCCTCATCTCTGAGGTCACTTCTCAGCACATGTTCCCAAATGTGGGCGAGGTGGTCTAGTCACCGTGTTCCAGGCAAGGCCACAGTGTGGTTGCAAAGACTACGTTCTGAGGAATTCCAGCCCTTGACACCCAATGGCCTTAACACCTCTGGGGCCCCAAACTCTTCCTCACATCTTGTCCAAAGGGCTGGAGCCTGCGAAGCAGACTAGGGAAGGAGTTCTGTTCCCAAAGCAAGAAGCCTGGGCAGTGCAGTCAGGGCCACCAGCAGAGGGATCATCGGGCGCACACGAAGACCCTCTTCATGCCTAGAGCCTTATAGTCTCTACCTCAGAGAGCTCGATTCCCAGGGCAGAAGTGGGTGCTGTGCCAGGGAGCAGGAAGTGGGGGTTCCCAACAGGCAACACGATGCTGAGCTCAGCATCTTTCACACTGGCAGTTCTGGGTACCACCCCACGTGGGGTGACCCTCACCTCAGAGAACAGGATCTGTCATATCAAGAAGGCTAAGGCATGAGTGGCCCTGACAACACCCAAGTCCAGTACAGGTGGAGGCCACAAGACCTAGAATGCCTAGGTGCCTGGGATGTCTATTTGGCAGTGCCCAGACAAGAGAGTTTATACTAATCCATGTATCCTGTTCAGGACATGTCTCTGCCTGGTATCTGGGGTTTCATTCATTCATTCATTCATTCATTCATTCATTCAACGCAAGCCACTCTGCTGGGCAACAAGGATTTAAAGGTTGAACACAATAACAAATACAGAGTCCCTATGCTCTAAAGAGCTTAAAACAGAGAGCAAGGCTGGGTTGTAATTCTAGGAGAACACTTACACAGTACGTGGAAACCTGGGTTTGACCCTCAAGACTGCAAAAAGAATTAGCTAATTATTACTGTGGCATGAGGACCAAAGCAGCAATGGCCACATACCAGCGGCAAGGCTGAGGTGGTACCCAACCTGTGGGCAGCTAGAGAGTGGAGATACTCAGGCGCATCCCACATCCCCCATCTTTCCATCTCCACCAAAGTGGACTTCCTGGCAGAGCAGGCCAATAGCATGAGCCTGCACCCTACCCTACGCCTGTATCTGGAAGGTAGGCTACCCTGTTAAGGAAACAGAGACGGGAAGGGGATAACGCTCTGCACCCACCAGGGCCTCAGGGCATCACCCCAGGAGCAGTGTGGGATGCTGGGCTGAACAGAATGGCAGGGGCTTTCTCAAGGTTGGACATAGTCACCGTTCCCTTGTAACAAAGCACTGCCTGGCTTCTAGGGGTGTATTTCTTCAACTACTAAAATTTTACCAATGACTTTCCCAAGGCCACAGGGCTAGTATGCAAAGGATTTGCAGTTTGGTCTGACTTGCCCCAGAATTTAACATATACACATTCCCCCAAGCAAACCAACATTTGTTTTTCTAAAGGAGCTCACAATGGGTCCCTGTGTACTTCTAGACGACTGCCTGCCAAGGAATGAGGGGCAAAATCATCAGAGTTCCCACCCCAGCCATGCTCCAGCCTCTCTCCCTATTCCGGCTGGTCTCGGTCCACCTGTCCACAGACAGGAAGTCCCTCCTGCCTCCAGGAAACTCAGAGAGGGAGCTGGAGGGAGCTGTCTCCACTAGGTCCACGTGGGTTCACTGGGGCCCGGAGAAGGAGGAGAACTGAATGGGGAGTCTGGGTCCTGGTGGTCAACGGGCCTCAGCTAGAACTGAAATGAACTCTTCAAGCCTCTTCAACCTCCCGGCGCTGTCCTGGGGGAACTGCCACAGCAGAGCCGAGGGAGCAAGCCAGATCTTGCTCCAGCTACCTTGACTGACCAGAGGAAACCCCGAGTTCCCTCCAGGGAACCTGGCCGAGGGAAGGGGGTGCGTGGGAAGGTGAGTAATTACTGTCTTCCACTTCAGGGCGGGGGTGGGGCCACCTGCCTGGGGAATATGGGCTTGTTGTTCAGCAGCGATGAGCACCTGCCTATCCCAGGGACACCAAGGGTCAGGCAGGGTGACAGGTAGGCCCCTCGTAAAGCCAGGACATCGTCTCTGAGAGCCCACTAACCTCGGCTTCGTTCTCTGGCTCCCCACTGAAACATTTCATATACACGTGGGCCCATGGCTGTATGGTCAGTCGGGATGTGCGTTTGGCACCTCTGACTCTTAACAGTTTCGTCTTTGATCTCCACTTAGAGCTTCTCTGTTGACTGTGACCAACATCAGGGTCAGCAATGGAGCCGCTGCCTGAGGGAGGGAGGGAGGAGTTACATGAACTTTCCCCTAGTACCGGAGTAGATGAGTGAGTGGTGGAGTGGGCCACTGAGTGGCAGAGTAGACCAGTGAGTGGCAGAGTGGACCAGTAAGTGGCAGAGTGGACCACTGAGTGGCAGAGTAGACCAGTGAGTGGCAGAGTGGACCAGTAAGTGGCAGACTGGACCACTGAGTGGCAGAGTGGGCCAGTGAGTGGCAGAGTGGACCAGTGAGTGGCAGAGTGGGCCACTGAATGGCAGAGTGGACCACTGAGTGGCAGAGTGGACCAGTAAGTGGCAGAGTAGACCAGTGAGTGGCAGAGTGGACCAGTAAGTGGCAGAGTGGATCACTGAGTGGCAGAGTGGACCACTGAGTGGCAGAGCGAGCCAGTGGGTGGCGGGGTACATCAGTGAGTGGGTGAGTGGGTGATTGAGTGGTTAGCTGCATCAGTGAGTGGGTGAGTGGACCAGACACTGGATGAGTACATTGGTGCGCAGAAGAGTGGTCAGTGAGTAGAAGGGTACGTCAGGGACTGCATCAGTGAATGGACAAGTGAGTGATGTCACATGGATAATAATTGAATACACGAACAAGTAGAAGCAGAGTGGAATTGTAGACACGTGACAGGTGGCTAAATGGCTCAGCTAGACACAGAAACAATGGCTACTCTGTCAAATGGCCTTTGGGGGAGATATAAGAGGGAATGTGGCTTCTGAGACCAGGTTCCAGGCTTATCCAGAAGAGTGGCCAAATCTCCCTCCCTATAAAGAAGCCTTCAGGAAAACAGATCCTGGAGGCCCCAGAACCCTGTATAGTACTATGAACCCTCAATGACTGGCTGGGTCAATCAATCATTGACAGGCCTTTGAGAGATCCATTGCTTAAGAGGACCCTGGGATTGACCTGCTGACCCCAGCAGGGCAGAAAAGAGGAATGAAAGATCCATTGGAGGCAGAGGACTGGGTTCAGTGAGTAGTGGTCAGTGCCCCAGCCCTGTTTACCTAAGAGAGAGGATACAAGGTGGCATAGAAATGGCTCACGCAGGGATCACTGTTAAGACCAGGGAGAGCCACCAGGTCTCTCCTTTCTGAGTTAAGGTCCCACTTAGGATCTAGACTTGGGGATAAAGAAGACTGGCCCAGCCCTAGGTATGGAGAAAATGTGAGTGAGAAGGAAGCCATTGGTCAAATGTAGTTCTGTATATCAGAAACCTGGGGAGACAGGTAATTAGGGCCCCAAGTCCACCCCTACTACCTTCTGTGAAGAACAAGGGAAGAGTAACCCGACTACCTCAGGGTTGGCTGTGAAGGAACACAGAGAAACCCATTCGCCCTCCATCTAGCATCCAACTCTCTGGGAGAAACTGAGACAAGCCTGTACTGGCTGGCCAGTGGGTCTCTGAAACACAAGCTCCAGATTCTGTTGAACTCTGAGACAGAGGTTAAGGAGAGAATCCTAGCGGTAGTGAAAATGTCTTCTGTCCACACTTCTAGACTCTTCAGCTAGGCTAGACATTAAAGTAACGGGAGACAAGTCATATCCCATCTAATGTCTGCACATAGTCACACAGAATATGAGACTTGAACAAAAGTCACATGACGTGAGCCTGCATGGCTAACTAAGCTCCAGAGAAGAATAAGCATTTGGGGTGTCTGGGCGACGGCCAACACCCTGCAGGAGGCAGAGCAGATCTGCAGCCTGAGTAGCCCTTGTCTTGTTAGAAAGAATGTCTCTCTGGCCCTAAAAGTCTGGAGCAACCCCTTCTATGGTAACTGCCAATGTATTTCCTTTACGGTCAACAATTTCTTTTACGAAAGAGCAGGTTCTCTGAGCCACTCCTGTGCCTGCAGTCTCTCAGGATAAGTAGGTCAAATTATGCCAGAGAAATATTTTCGGGGGTGGCATATTCTGGTCTCCTACCCCTCATGCTTTGAGTGAAGTGTCAGGGCCACAGAATCCTTGGCCCAGGTGTAGCCTGGCCCATTCTTTCCAGTAGCTTCTTGTTGGGACATAGGGTATCATCCAGTAGGGGAACAAAGGGTCTGAGGGGAACTAGCAATGTGGGGTACACAGAAGTCTGATTGACAGGCAATACCCTCTCCTGTGCACTGATGTTCTGCTTGTGCTGCCTAATATGGAGAAAACCTCAAAAGGGACCACCGAGGAACAGCTCCCAATCCTGAGCTGGGTCCAGGAAAGCCACCGACCGCAAAAAGTCTGCTCACCCTGCCCTGGAACCAACTGAGCAGGCTCATTAATCTTTTATTCTCAAATAAAGACTTTCTGGTGTCTAGCATCCTTTCTGGAAAATGCCACAGAGGCCAGTTTATGCTTGAGGCAAGGCAATTCTGCAGAGCAATCTTTAAGGAAAGATGCCTTTCCGGCTAGCAGGGACCCTGGGAAGCGGCGCGCGCCCTCTAGTGGTCACTTTCCACACGGGCTGAGCAGAGAGTCCCTATCCACACTTCCGGTAAGGTGGTGGGTTAGAGGCTCTGCCTGTGCGTGTTGGATGGGGTGAATTAAGAAAGCAAAGCATACCCTGGGTTCGGTCCCCAGCTCCGAAAAAAAGAACCAAAAAAAAAAAAAAAAAAAAAAAAAGAAAGAAAGAAAGCAAAGCATAGACTTCACTCAGAGATATAAAGAGCAGAGAGCATCAACTATCACCGGCGTGATAGGACAGCCGAGAAAGGCAGAAGGCATCTCTAGTCATGCTCCACACCTCTTAGTACAGCACAGACTGGACTCGGTGGGTTTATGTTTTAAGTTGTGAGAGTATGGAGACTGGAATGTGGATCTTGGAGGAGTTAGGAGGAGGAATGGAGGGTGAGTATTGTCAAAACACAAAAAGCACATGTATGCATGTACTCAATTCTCAAACAATTAATAAAACAAATAACATTAAGATTTCTCAACAGAAGTCCTCAGCCAGGAAAGCTTGAAATGGCATATTTCAAGACCTCAAAAGCAATAACCATCAACCCGGATTGCTAGTTCAAGAAAAGTTATGTTTAAAATTGTCAGGGAAAAAAAAGAAGAAGAAAAAATAGTAATTAATAGAAAAAAACAAAAACAAAAACAAAACAAAAACAAAAAACCTGCCAGAAATCAGAGCACTTTGAGACAAGCCCAAACTGAAGTAAGTCAGGAGCTTGAAGCCAGCATTGCAGAAGGTCCACCAAGGAACTTTGAAAACAGAATAGGGATAAAGATAGTTTCGGTTATGAACACACAAGAATCAATTCCGGGCGAGCACAGAAAACAACACAGGTGAGCACAGAACTGTGAAACAACCTGTCATGCCCAACACAGTAAACCGCCAGACTCCTACGACAAATAAGAGGAAAAGAAACAAGCCAGCAGACCAACCAACCAGAACACATAGAATCCAAGCAATTAACAAGCCCCTGTCTATAATAATCCTAAATAGAATGATCTTAATTCTCTAGTTAAAAGATGCTAACCAGGGGCTGGAGAGATGGCTCAGTGGTTAGGAGGACTCACTGCTTGCTCTTCCAGAGGTCCTGAGTTCAATTCCCAGCAACCATATGGCGACTGACAACCATCTGTAATGGGATCCGATGCCCTCTTCTGGTGCATCTGAAGAGAGCAACTCACATACATAAAGGAATGAAATGCAGACTAGCTCGGAGGTTTCAATACTCAGTTCTCTGTTCTCACCAAGAAACACACCTCACTGGCAGATAAACAGAGCAAAAGGATAGAAGTTAATTTCCCTAGTAAATGGTAAAATTAAAATGGTAAATTAAAATGGTAAATTAAAATAGTAAATTAAAAAATGCTGGCAGAGCCATTCTGTGGCCTGACAGAGTCCACAGAAAGCCATATTAGTGCAAGGATAAAGAAGGCCACTACCCATCAATAAAGAGAATGATCAGCACTGGCCCCCACATTTCCTGAAAACAAACACTAGCAGGAATAAAGGGGCCAATGGATCTTAGAATAACAACAGTGGGTGACCTTAGTTCTTCATTCCCACCAATAAATACCAGCTAAGATGTCTATAGATGCAATAGTGTCAAGTCTGTTATACGGTAACCAACTGCTTTCTGATTGGATCTGATGCCCAATTCACAGATGGTGCTGTAAGCCTAGTCAAAACCCCTTGGCTGTGGAGGTGTGGAGGTGTGAGGTCAGACAATGCTCCCACCAATTGGATTATTAAGTGAAAATCTCAATGCCAGGTGTGGGAACCACACCCCTCACAAGTTATTGGTCAGTATGCCATTTACTGTTTGGTTGTTGTGGTATTTTACACAGGCAACTTAAGGAAGAGTTTATTTTGGCTTCCAGTTCTTGGGGCTCGGTGTCCATAATGGCTGGGAAGGCATGGCAGTAGCATGAGAAAGCTGAGAGCTCGTATCTCCCCATACACAGGAAACAGAATAAATCAAAAACAGGACGAGGCTATAAACTGTCAAAGTCCCAGCCTGGGTGACATGCTTCCTTCAGCAAGGCTCCTCTCCTAAATGTTCCACAGCTGATCCAAATAGCACTACCAACAGGGGACCAAGTGTTTAAGTGCATACACCCATGGGGACATTTCTCCTTGAAACCACTAGTCAGGTAGGCCCCAGAGGACCTGAAAACAACACAGGCTACTGTGATTGCTCTTGAATGCTCACCAGAATGAGGTTGTAAAACCATACTGCTGAAAATGTGACAAGATACCAATCTGCGATTGACCTGAACACTTCCTGCGGGCTAAAGTTTCTAGCCATCAATGTTATTACCAATAGTGAACTCAGAATGCTGCAATACCAACCTTCCAGGCAAGATGTGCCCACTGGTGCAATATTGGAATGAAAGCCATGGGATAGCCATCTGCTTTTGAGTGGGATTGAGGCCTGCTCTACTGGTGGGAATTCTGTGCCTGGTGTTGCAGATCTGGTCAAAAGCTGATAGCTTAGAATGCCATAGACCCAAAGGAGGAACCTATTATTAATTGTTGTGCTAAACATATATCAAATTGCCCTCTAAATATTCGTGTTGATATACCTAGAGTAATGCTACCCTCAACCTTGGGCAGAAGATCTTCTTTTGGCAGTGGTCAGCAGTTGGGGCAGACTCATTAATGCTCAAAGTCTAAGGCTAAGCGACTGTTGAGAACTCAGCCCTAAATGGGACATCTGTATCACACACACACACTCACACACACTCACTCACACACACGAGTGCATACACTCACACACACATATACACACGTGCATACACTCACACACACATATACACACGTGCATACACACACACTCACACACACATACACACACATGCACTCACACACAACACACACTCTCACACACACTCACACACACATACACACACATGCATGCATGCATACACAGGTGTACAACTTGGAGCATAAACAAATCATACTCGATGGAGGGAAAATAATCCACAAGTGGTCATGAAACAGGGAGGGAATCTGCTGGGGATGTTCTGGGAGGACTGAGAGCAGGGACTGGGGTGGACATGATCAAGGTATATTATTTACACATATGGAATTGTCAGAGTGAGTAAAAGATTTCTTATTAAGAGCATCCTGACAAAAAAGGTGCTCTTGCCCAGTCAGCACAACCCCAGCCTTCAAAGCACAGTTCTCTCCTGATCAGAATGACTGCATCAACGAGAGTCACGTTTCATCCGTACAGTGTTATTTCTGCAAATGAAAGGGAAGCTCTCTTCGTAGCAGATAGGAATGCACAGACCTTGGGGTTTGACTCAGCTGCAGTCTCAAATTCTAGGTACCTGCTTCTGCTGCTGAGACTCTACAAGAGAGAATCCCTCCAGTCAGAGGGGCATCTGCCTCTTGTCACCTGTCCCCATAATCACTGTTGTATTGGAAGAGGCAGGAAAGTGGACCCCGTTGCTTTGATTAATAGTCCAGTGAAAAACTTTCTTTATTTTGCCCGTATGGTCTCATCGACACTTCACACCAGCCCTGTATGGAAGGAGGCATCAGCCTTCGCAGCAACTAGTCCAATCCTCAGCTGTAGCTCTCTTCCTGCCCCATAGCTTCCTAAGCTCCAACTAGGTCACACCTAAATTAAGGCTCAGCAAACTTAGAACTGTAACTATCACATAAATGTACCTCGTACAAAAGATAAGAGATGTCTTCAAACAAATGCATCTCTCCACCCCAACCCCTTAGTTTTTCCAACCAGGGGATATCTGTGTAGCTTTAACTGTCTTGGAACACGGATCTGCACACCAGAGCTGGCCTTGAACTCACAGAGATCTGCTTACCTCTGCCTCCTAAGTACTGGGCTTAACGACTTGTGTCACCACCACCCAGCTAACAAATGGATCTTTTTGTGGGTTTTGTTTTGTTATCATCTGCTTGCTTGAGACAGGGCCTCACTGTGTAGTTTTTGCTTACCTGGAATTCACTGTGTAGATCAGGCTGGCCTTGAACCCAGAGATTGGCCTGTCTCTGCCCAAAGAAGCTGGAATTAAAGACCTGTATCACCATACCCAAAAAATGGATAGATAGATGATAGATAGAGAGATAGATAGATAGATAGATAGATAGATAGATGATAGATGGATGGATAGATAGATGATAGATGGATGGATAGATAGATAGATAGATAGATAGATAGATAGATAGATAGATAGAGATAGCAATAACTATCATCTTTTAGCACAACAGGATTAAGTTAGACATCAGTAAATAAGAATTAAAACTGGGGCTGGAGAGATGGCTCAGTGGTTAAGAGCATTGACTGCTCTCCCAGAGGTCCTGAGTTCAATTCCCAGCAACTACATGGTGCCTCACAACCATCTGTAATGGGATCTGATGCCCTCTTCTGGTGTGTCTGAAGTCAGCTACAGTGTGCCCATATAAATAAAATAAATAAAGTCTTAAAAACAAACAAACAAACAAACCTAAAACTGGAAATGTCACAAATTAGTAGAAATTTAAAAAGAAACCTTAAATGATTCAAGAAGAGTCACAAGAAGAATTAGAAAACACTTAGAGATGAAAGAAAAGAGCACATAACACGGATACAGAGGGTTGGAGAGATGGTTCAGTGGTTAAGAGCAGTTGGTGCTCTTCCAGGGGACTCAAGTTCAATTCCCATCACCCACATGGCAGCTCTCAACTGTCTGTAACTCCAGTTCCACACGATATGCCATCCTCACACAGATACATGTGCCGGCAAAAACCAATGCACACAAAAATAAATAAGCTTTAAAAAGAAACAGAGGGAATTACTGCTATAAATATAATTATAAACACTTTTAAAATGCTTCCTATCTTTAATGATGCACTGGAGTAAACTGACAATAAAGAGAGAAAAAGGCAAATAAATTTATTACATGTAGAGAGTCGCACGCACTCACCTACATCCCAACATGGTTCTTAAGCTTACTACACACCCCATTTCTATAGAGGAGAACAGAAACGGGGACATAGACAATTTTATAAATGAGTGTAGGGGAATTCAAAGGCTTGGGACAAAGACTGGCTAACAAAACAGAGAGCCGTTTATAAATGATTGTCTTTGGAATGGGACCAAGTGAAAGACAAACGTGTGTGACGGCAGTCTGTGGAGGTATTGAGCCTTCCTTTTGCTACTGGTATAGTCCATGGGAAATCAGAGAAAGGATGTTGGGTAATTGTTTTCTCCCCTGGCAATCCAGAATCCAATCAGACAAAGAAACAACGGAGAAAAGGCTCTCCCAGCATCCTCTGCACTCAGAGTTCCTTTCTCTTAAAAGAATAAGCACACTGGGGTGCCACATTTTGAGGTGACCACTCCTGAACTCCCTCACTACGTTAAAAACAAGAACAATTTCAAGAGCCAAGCTTTACAATCTAAGGAACTAGAAAGAGAATTCTAAATTAAGCCCACAGCAGAAGGAAGGAAGGAAGGAAGGAAGGAAGGAAGGAAGGAAGGAAGGAAGGAAGGAAAGAAGAATGGTGCAGGGGAGAATGAAATAGAGAACAGAAAGAAGGAGTTGGGAGGAAGAGCGAGAAGAAGAGGAGGAGGAGGAATGGGGGAGAAAGAGAGGAAGGAAGGGGAAGGGGAGGGAAGAAGATAGGGAGGGAGACTGGAGGGAAGAAGTTGGCTGGAGAGATTGATCCACCGTTAAGAGCACTTGATGCTCTCACAGGGGATCCAGGCTCAGTAAGCAGCAGGCATCTGGAGGCTCACAACCGTCTGTAACTCCAATTCCAGAGGATCCAACGCCCTCTCTTGGTCTCCATGGACACCAGGAACATGGGTGGTACATTTAAATACATGTAGACAAAATGTCCATAAACATAAAACAAAAGTCATGAATCTTTTCTTAAAACAAAGGAATGCTGCTTATCACCTGCTTCCAGTCACTGTTCGAAAGCTTGAAGAATAACGGAGACTGGGAAGGGATTGGTAGCCAGAGGCCAGGAGAACTTTCTGGGTTGCTGCTGGTGCCTTATACCTTGACTGAAGTCCGAAGTACATTGATAGACACATTTGTTAAAACTCAAAAAGGCATGGCTGAGGGGCTAGCTCCTCAGGAACAAACACTTGCTGAACAGGAATGAGGACTTGAGCTTGAATCCCCAATACGCATATGAAAGCTGACTGTTGGCAAAGCGGAGACAGGAGGATGGCTGGAGTTTGCTAGTCAACAAGCTTAGTCGAAAAATCGAAAAGCAGTAAATTCCAGGTTCAGTAATATTGTGTCTCAAGGCAATAAGGCCAAAGGCAGAGGAAGAAGGCATCCAATGTCATCCTCTGACTGCCACAAAGCACCTGCACATGCATGTGCACATTCATGCATCGCACACACACACACACACACACACACACACACACACACACGCACACACGCAGGCATGCACGCACAATCAGTATGTGTATATTGTAACGTTTTACTTCCAAGGGCTAAGAAGGTAAGCAATACTGATCTCTGACGAGTTGTCTGCACAAGGAGGCCTTCAGAGGAGCCTACTGATGGGTCTGACCCAGCTCCAGTGTTTCCCTGCTGTGTCTCACTGTGCCAGTGTGGTTCATGACCTGACACAGACTCTGTGTCTGAGCCTGAAATGGTGCGTTTGTAATAAGGCCCTGGGTGTGGCTGCCATTGGAGACCATGCCTGCGTAACCAGGACTTGGAATCTTACCTTCAGCCTCATCCCTCTTCACCTTCACCTCTTCACCCTCATTCCCTTCACCCTCTTCACCCTCATCCCTCTTCCCCCTCATCCTTCTTCACTTTCACCTCTTCACCCTCATCCCTCTTCACCCTCACCCCCTTCACCCTCATCCCCTTCACCCTCACCCTCTTCACCCTCATCCCCTTCACCCTCATCCCTCTTCACCCTCTTCACCCTCATCCCTCTTCACCCTCATCCTCTTCACCCTCATCCCTCTTCACCCTCATCCCTCTTCACCCTCATCCCTTTTCACCCTCATCCCTCTTCACCCTCATCCCTCTTTACCTTCACCTCTTCACCCCCATTGCCCTCACCCTCATCCCTCTTCACCCTCATCCTCTCACCCTCATCCCTTTTCACCCTCATCCCCTTCACCCTCATCCTCTTCACCCTCATCCCCTTCACCCTCATCCCTACTGCTACTCCCATCTCCAGCTAGGATTGCCATCTGAATATCATACACACTTATCTTTCAGGTCTATCCAGAGCTACAATAGCTGTGCTCCCAGTGATGCCTCTTCCTTCCCCTCCCCCAGCCAAAACCTTAGGTAACCAGGGCTGCTTATTCAGAATGGTGCACACCACAGGGCCTGAATAACTCCTAGATTCAACTGTAACTGGAGCATAAGGACCAACTTTCTCTCACACTGGCCTCTGGCTTGGGCGCGCCCTCCGCAGTGACCCCTAAAAGCCAAAACTCTCCCCCAACTCTGCACATCACAAGACAGGTCCTCCTGTCTGGCTCACCCCTCTCCCAAATCCTTCCTGCCATTCTATCTCCCATTTCAAGGTTCCTGGGATCCCATACTGAATGAGACCCCATCAAAGACTCCATTTCCCAACTCAAAGACTCTCAACACTCACTGCTGTTCCCACCCATCAGGCTCTGAGAGGGCAAGGGGTGAACTGTCTTGTCAAAGTTATGTCTCCAGTCATAGCATGTGGATGAGGTAGGGGTCTCCTGGCTCGGCCTGAACCCTAGAAGGATGGGCAGAGTACCTTCAGCCCACCCTGAGTAATCCTCATAGAGTCCCATTTAGACTCTATCAACCTCTGTCCTAAACTCAGAGATCTACAAGTAGAGACTCTGCCTCCTCAGACCTGAGGCATGTCTCAGTCCAAACCCTGAGCCCTTCTCTGAGGTTCCCAGACCTTCCCTGACAGCCCCAAACCCCTTCCTCCCACAAGCTCCTTGGTGGTTTCTCTCCACCCTCCTAAGGGTGGCTCTTGGGAGGATATTTTATTTTCCCAGACAAGCTCAGCAAGGCAACTTCTCCTCCTAAGAGGTTAACCTAATTGCTTTTCCCAGAAGAAAACCTTCAGAGGTTTCCCTTGTGGTAGAATAGGAGGTTTGAAAATTATATGTTCAGAGCCCCATCCTGGTTACTATATTCAGTCCATTTTCCCAGATAGTGACACCAGAGAGAGCACAAGCGCCACTTGCTGGCCCACAGAGGAATTCCAGGAGAGGACCGGGTTCATCGGTGCCATTGAGAGTCAGGCACACAGCACGCTCAACACGCACAGTCCTCTGTTGGCTAAGAAGCAAGGCCACAGGTCAAGGGTTCAGCCTACTGCTCATTTTTAATGTTACCCCCTTTCAAAGCCTGGTGACAAGTGTGGCATTCAATGTGTTGGCTTTTACAAACATAAAATATGTGATGTCCAGGGGTGGAGAGTCAGAGGGGCTTACCAACATTAGGGAAGAATAATGCACAGTATTTGCATGCACGTCTGGGATCACATGATACCTCAGGGTACCTCATCTGGGCCTACTTGAACTGTAGGAGTCCGACGGGGCTCAGAAGCATGGTTTCTCTCTGCTCTTCCTGTGCAGTCTCTGTCCTTTCCCCTTCCCTAGTGGTTCCTCTTCTCTAAAGCAAGCCATACATTCTAGAAACGTCACTGTCTCCCTTCTCCCTGGAAGACACCAGCCCCAAGGGAGCAGAAATGCTGCACAGACATGCCGAGAAACATCTGAACAGGAGGGCCTTGCTGGCCTGCTGTCTATCATGTCGGTTCATGACCTTTGACCCAGGCCCAATTCTGTACCACTGCCTAGCCTTCACTGAACCAAGACATAAAGATACATTGTTTCCCTGGGTCTTTATGTAACTTTGCAGGTCAATATGCTATGCCTTTCTCTTGTAAACTCTTCTTTTGTTAAGGAGTATTGGTCATGATCCTTAAGATAGGTGAGAAGAGATATCTCCTAGGTCTGTCTCTGGTCTCTCTGTGTGCCTGTGTGTCAGTCTCTGTCAGTCTCTCTGTCGGGGGTGGGGCTGGGGGGGAGGGAGTGAGACAAAGTAGGGAAGTGGGGACTAGTTAGAGGAACGACTTGTCAGTCCTCACTGGGAAGGTGGAGTTATTGGATTGCTTGGTCAACCTGACGCCTCACTCCTGACACAGCTGCCTGCTCCCCTCCCAGGCCCTCAGAAACAGGGCTCACTCCACAGCTCTGCATGCGCCAACAGGGCTCATGGGAGGATGAGGGACAGCAAACCTGGTACGAGTACCTCATCCTCTAAGAACAGAGGGCCTGTGGATGACCCTCTCGGTTTCTCCTGTAGCTCAGTTCTGCCCTCACTGAGTCTCCCAGAGGACTCAGGGAGAGACAAAGTGACTACCCTGGCCCCTGGAAGGCTTGATTAGTCACACCCACCCTAGCACAGGTCAGGAGAGCTGGCACTGCAGGGCCGCTCAAGCAAGGTCTTTGTCAAATGCAAGCCACCAGGGGCAGCAGCCGCTGTAAAGGAACAGAGGCAAGTACAGGCTCAGACAAGTACAGAGAAACAGTGCGGGGCTGCCCCTGGGCCTGGCACAATAGAGCCAGCTACTAGAGAAGCTGACACAGGAAGGTTAGTGGATCACAGGGGTTTCGGGCCAGCCTGGACAATGCGGTAAGAACTTTCTTGTCTCAAAAATAAAATGAAGGGGCTGGAGAGATGGCTCAGAGGTTAAGAGCACTGGGTGATCTTCCAGAGGTCCTGAGTTCAATTCCCAGCAACCACATGGTGGCTCACAACCATCTGTAATGGGATCTGGCTGTGCAGGCATATATGCAGGGAGAACACTGTATCATAATAAATAAATAAATAAATAAATATATCGTTTAAAGATAAATAAAATAAAGGCTGGAATATGGCTCAGTTGATAGAGTGGTTGCCAATCAGATATGAAGCTCTGGATTCGATCCCTGGTACCACAGAAACTAGGCATGTTGGTAGCCGCTTATAATACCAGCACTCAGGAGGTAAAGGCAGGAGAATCAGAAGTTCAAAGTCACCCTTGGCTACTCAGTGAGTTGAAGACCAGCATGGGCTATGTGTCAAAAAATAAAATAAGAGACTTGTACTGGCTGGTCTTGTGTGTCAACTTGACACAAGCTGGAGTTATCACAGAGAAAGGAGCCTCCCTTGAGGAAATGCCTCCATGAGATTCAGCTGTAAGGCATTTTCTCAACTAGTGATAAAGGGTGGGAGGGCCCAGCCCCTTGTGGGTGGTGCTGTCCCTGGGCTGGTAGTCTTGGGTTCTATAAGAGAGCAAGCTGAGCAAGCCAGGGGAAGCAAGCCAGTAAGCAGCATCCCTCCATGGCCTCTGCATCAGCTCCTGCTTCCTGACCTGCTTGAGTTCCAGTCCTGACTTCCTTTGGTGATGAGCAGCAATGTGGAAGTTAAGCTGAATAAACCCTTTCCTCCCCAGCTTGCTTCTTGGTCATGATGTTTGTGCAGGAATAGAAATTCTGACCAAGACGAGACTCCAGCAAACCCCGCCATTCTTTTCATCTTCTGGGAACACAGAGAGGAGGCATTCATGAATCTACAAGCCTCCCAGTTAGAGAATCTTCCGGCCTCTCTTAAGAAACTCCAGCTGCTGTGATAAAAAACAACATGGCCAAAAACAACTTGAGGAGGAAAGGGTTTATGTCAGCTCACAACTCTCAGGGCACACTCTGTCACCAAGAGTCACTTTTCTAAGGTTCCCTCTTCCCAAATATGTTCAGGGTATGTGTCAAGCTGACAAAACCAACAAGCACAGGGCCTTCACCAAGCATTGAACCAGGCTTCATCTTGGATCTCAGCCTTTAGAATGGTGAGCAATATATTTCTATTGTTTGTAAGCCAACCAGGCGAGGGTGCTTGGTTATAGCACTGGGAACTGACTTCTTACCATCCAGCTGCAAGCTCAGAGGTTCCCAGGAAGCCCTGGTTCTTGCCTGTGGCCCGCCTGGCCTTCCTTGGAGCAGCTCAGTAACTCGGCCTCCGGGACCTGGTTCCACCTCCCACCCTCCCCAGATCTGAATTTCTGCTGCCTTCCCAGACCCATGGGGATCTTGGCTGGCCAGCCTCTCCCTCTACCCACCCTGGGCCCTGTTTGAAGAGGTCTGACCAAGTTCTTCCCAAGGTGGCAGTTTGGGGAGAGACACTAATTACAAGTTCTCTGTCAAACTGGCCTGCACCATACCCAAGCCAGGGCTCACACTTTCAAAATAGCAATGACACAGCAGGGAATCTGGGGAGATTTGTCTGAGTGCTAATCCAGACCACAGCAGACCAAACAAGAGTCCCTGTTCTCAAAGAGGCAGAGGGAGACTTCTCTTTCTTCCACTGTGCCAGCACCCTGTCCACTAAGGACTTGTTACTCTCTATGCAGCACTCCCTCCACAGTAGACACTGGCTCATAGACTGCTTTGGGGGTGTCCCACATAATTAGTTCCCCCTGCCAGGCCTGGTGAACTCAGGGTTGGAGTCTGAAGTCTTGACGGGGAGGCTTCCTCCAAGCAGCCTCCAAGCGTAGCATGGCCTATTCAGGGTCTTCTCTGGGTCCTAGTGACTTTAGAGGCATGGATATTAATGAGGGTGACTTTCCTGCTTCTGTGGGTATTTCAGCTTCAAATGCTCACACGTGAAGTCTGCATTCTGGTGTCCTTGGGGCTGACAGCAGCAGGGATGACAGGGATGGCCTTGAGCTATAGGACGCCCTTGAACTCTTCGGTTGGTATCAACTCTGGCTCTCCAGCAGGCTCTGTGCTGTGACTCAGCTTGCTCTAACTACAGAGAAAAATGGCTCACCAATGAGTCTATTACCACAGCCTTCCTCAAATAGAGTGGAATATCAAGGAGACCTGTGTTCAGCACAGAGAGCCACCAAGACTGGAGGCTCTGTCACTAGAGCAGTGGTTGTCAACTTTCCTACTGCTGTGACCCTTTTCTCCCCACGGCTTCCCATTTCATTTCAATGGCTCAGTAAACACACACACACACACACACACACACACACAGAGACACATACACACACACAGACACATACACATAGACACATTCACACACACACACACATTCACACACACACACACACACATACACACACACAGACACATACACATAGACACATTCACACACACACAGAGAGAGACATACACACACACACACACACACACAGGTACATACGTATCATATATACATTAGTAGAAATTAAGGCACAAAGAAAACATAGTAAAACCTTAAAATTGGGAATTAGCTAAAGAGAGTGGAAAAGTTGATTGTATCTCCTGGCCACTCCCTGTAGCTTTGGGGTTTTAAACACAGGGACACAGATTTCAATAATCACATGATGCTGTTTACAAGTGAAAACACTGGCAACAAAGTGACAATTCAGGATGATGGAACTCTGGGAAGGAAAAGCTCATGCTGGAGAACTTCACAGGAGCTCCCGATAGGGGGGGTGCGGTTGCTAAAGAAATCCTACACCCAAGGTCAGACTAGGGAAATGTACTCTGAGCTACTCATCTTAGCTTTCCATGAGAGAGTTCTGATACAATCACCAACTCTCAACACTGCATAATTTAGGTGTTACGTTTTTCTAAACAATTTCTTCAAGTTTTATACAGCATGCCACGGTGCACCCACACGCATTCTGTATATCCAGCTTAAGTGTATTGTGATCCTGGAGTTACAGGTAGTTCTGTGCCATGTGGGGGCTGAGAATCAAACCTGGGTCCTCTACAAGAGCTGAACTCTCTCCAGCCTCTTTTAAAGGAGTCTCAAGACCAACACGCTAACAAGCCAGGGGGTTTATGTTGTGGAGGTGAAAAAGCTCAGGGCTGCTGCTGAGAGCTCCACAAAATGAGAGATCGTAAGTCCTCTCTGTATGGACTAAAATGACTAGAATTGCAAATATGTATACTGTCTATGTTTAACCGCAAAGAAAAAGGAAAACTGTGGGAATGCAAAAATTTAAAACTGACGCGGCTGGGAGTGGAGTAGCTCATGGGTAGTGTGCTTGCCCACCATGTGTGAGATCCTAAGTTCATTTCCAAAGACTGGGGGATCGGGGAAAGGCTGTCTCCTGCAGATACTTTCTAGAGTTGCTTAGAGAAGGTATATTAGGGGCAGTGGGGCCTGGGACAAGGGATATTTTCTGAGTGAGGAATTCAGAGATAATGTTTCATTTGGGGGTATGAAGCAGGCCATACTCTAAACCCTTGTCTGCTGAGTATCTATAGAATGAAATTCTTATGCGAATGCACTCTTCTACTATTTTGCATTTGTCTCTGTGGGGGGAAATGATCTTTACATTTAAATTTATTTCTGGAGTGTTGAGAATTGGACCCAGGGACTCATTGCATGCTAGACAAGTGGTGCTCAATGACTGAGACATACATATATAAGGACCTCTTGCAAAATAAGAAAAAGGCTATTAAAAGAAAAATGACCAGGTCTGGAGATGGAGCTTGGAGAACAAGCCCTTTGCTTAGGCCCTGATCAACCCCTAGCATAGAAGAAGCAAGAACAGAAACAGCCCTTATGGTCTTTTATTAGCACAGTTAAAAGATAAACTTAAAGGCTGGAGAGATGGCTCAGCAGTTAAGAGCACTGACTGCTCTTGGAGCGGACCTGGGTTCAGTTCCCAGCAACCACACTGTGATTTAAAATGGTATGAAAGCCCACACCCGCGGATCCCGGCCCGCAGCAGCTCTCTGCTCCCAGACCCGGTGAGAGAGAAACCCAACCGCCTGGTCAGGTGGGCACTCCTGAGGCTGCAGAGCGGAAGAGACCACCAACACTGCTCACCCCTGCCCACATCCCTGGCCCAAGAGGAAACTGTATAAGGCCTCTGGGCTCCCGTGGGGGAGGGCCCAGGAGCGGCAGGACCCCGCCGGACCCTGAAGGAAACAGACCGGATAAACAGTTCTCTGCACCCAAATCCCGTGGGAGGGAGAGCTAAACCTTCAGAGAGGCGGACAAGCCTGGGAAACCAGAAGAGACTGCTCCCTGCACACACATCTCGGACGCCAGAGGAAAAAGCCAAAGACCATCTGGAACCCTGGTGCACTGAAGCTCCCGGAAGGGGCGGCACAGGTCTTCCTGGTTGCTGCCGCTGCAGAGAGTCCCTGGGCAGCACCCCACGAGCAAACCTGAGCCTCGGGACTACAGGTAAGACCAAATTTTCTGCTGCAAGAAAGCTGCCTGGTGAGCTTGGGATACATGGAAGCAGAATTTCTCTAGGACCCAGCACGTTCTGTGTTTACCGGAAGTCCCCCACCCTCGGATCCCGGCCCGCAGCAGCTCTCTGCTCCCAGACCCAGTGAGAGAGAAACCCAACCGCCTGGTCAGGTGGGCACTCCTGAGGCTGCAGAGCGGAAGAGACCACCAACACTGCTCACCACTGCCCACATCCCTGGCCCAAGAGGAAACTGTATAAGGCCTCTGGGCTCCCGTGGGGGAGGGCCCAGGAGCGGCAGGACCCCGCCGGACCCTGAAGGAAACAGACCGGATAAACAGTTCTCTGCACCCAAATCCCGTGGGAGGGAGAGCTAAACCTTCAGAGAGGCGGACAAGCCTGGGAAACCAGAAGAGACTGCTCCCTGCACACACATCTCGGACGCCAGAGGAAAAAGCCAAAGACCATCTGGAACCCTGGTGCACTGAAGCTCCCGGAAGGGGCGGCACAGGTCTTCCTGGTTGCTGCCGCTGCAGAGAGCCCCTGGGCAGCACCCCACGAGCAAACCTGAGCCTCGGGACCACAGGTAAGACCAAATTTTCTGCTGCAAGAAAGCTGCCTGGTGACCTCAAGACACAGGCCCACAGGAACAGCTGAAGACCTGTAGAGAGGAAAAACTACACGCCCGAAAGCAGAACACTCTGTCCCCATAACTGACTGAAAGAAAGGAAAACAGGTCTACAGCACTCCTGACACACAGGCTTATAGGACAGTCTAGCCACTGTCAGAAACAGCAGAACAAAGTAACACTAGAGATAATCTGATGGCGAGAGGCAAGCGCAGGAACCCAAGCAACAGAAACCAAGACTACATGCCATCATCGGAGCCCAATTCTCCCACCAAAACAAACATGGAATATCCAAACACACCAGAAAAGCAAGATCTAGTTTCAAAATCATATTTGATCATGATGCTGGAGGACTTCAAGAAAGACATGAACACACTTAGGGAAGCACAGGAAAACATTAATAAACAAGTAAAAGCCTACAGAGAGGAATCGCAAAAATCCCTGAAAGAATTCCAGGAAAACACAATCAAACAGTTGAAGGAATTAAAAATGGAAATAGAAGCAATCAAGAAAGAACACATGGAAACAACCCTGGATATAGAAAACCAAAAGAAGAGACAAGGAGCTGTAGATACAAGCTTCACCAACAGAATACAAGAGATGGAAGAGAGAATCTCAGGAGCAGAAGATTCCATAGAAATCATTGACTCAACTGTCAAAGATAATGTAAAGCGGAAAAAGCTACTGGTCCAAAACATACAGGAAATCCAGGACTCAATGAGAAGATCAAACCTAAGGATAATAGGTATAGAAGAGAGTGAAGACTCCCAGCTCAAAGGACCAGTAAATATCTTCAACAAAATCATAGAAGAAAACTTCCCTAACCTAAAAAAAGAGATACCCATAGACATACAAGAAGCCTACAGAACTCCAAATAGATTGGACCAGAAAAGAAACACCTCCCGTCACATAATTGTCAAAACACCAAACGCACAAAATAAAGAAAGAATATTAAAAGCAGTAAGGGAAAAAGGTCAAGTAACATATAAAGGGAGACCTATCAGAATCACACCAGACTTCTCGCCAGAAACTATGAAGGCCAGAAGATCCTGGACTGATGTCATACAGACACTAAGAGAACACAAATGCCAGCCCAGGTTACTGTATCCAGCAAAACTCTCAATTAACATTGATGGAGAAACCAAGATATTCCATGACAAAACCAAATTTACACAATATCTTTCTACAAATCCAGCACTACAAAGGATAATAAATGGTAAAGCCCAACATAAGGAGGCAAGCTATACCCTAGAAGAAGCAAGAAACTAATCGTCTTGGCAACAAAACAAAGAGAATGAAAGCACACAAACATAACCTCACATCCAAATATGAATATAACGGGAAGCAATAATCACTATTCCTTAATATCTCTCAATATCAATGGCCTCAACTCCCCAATAAAAAGACATAGATTAACAAACTGGATACGCAACGAGGACCCTGCATTCTGCTGCCTACAGGAAACACACCTCAGAGACAAAGACAGACACTACCTCAGAGTGAAAGGCTGGAAAACAACTTTCCAAGCAAATGGTCAGAAGAAGCAAGCTGGAGTAGCCATTCTAATATCAAATAAAATCAATTTCCAACTAAAAGTCATCAAAAAAGATAAGGAAGGACACTTCATATTCATCAAAGGAAAAATCAACCAAGATGAACTCTCAATCCTAAATATCTATGCCCCAAATACAAGGGCACCTACATACGTAAAAGAAACCTTACTAAAGCTCAAAACACACATTGCACCTCACACAATAATAGTGGGAGATTTCAACACCCCACTCTCATCAATGGACAGATCATGGAAACAGAAATTAAACAGTGATGTAGACAGACTAAGAGAAGTCATGAGCCAAATGGACTTAACGGATATTTATAGAACATTCTATCCTAAAGCAAAAGGATATACCTTCTTCTCAGCTCCTCATGGTACTTTCTCCAAAATTGACCATATAATTGGTCAAAAAACGGGCCTCAACAGGTACAGAAAGATAGAAATAATCCCATGCGTGCTATCGGACCACCACGGCCTAAAACTGGTCTTCAATAATAATAAGGGAAGAATGCCCACATATACGTGGAAATTGAACAATGCTCTACTCAATGATAACCTGGTCAAGGAAGAAATAAAGAAAGAAATTAAAAACTTTTTAGAATTTAATGAAAATGAAGATACAACATACTCAAACTTATGGGACACAATGAAAGCTGTGCTAAGAGGAAAACTCATAGCGCTGAGTGCCTGCAGAAAGAAACAGGAAAGAGCATATGTCAGCAGCTGGACAGCACACCTAAAAGCTCTAGAACAAAAAGAAGCAAATACACCCAGGAGGAGTAGAAGGCAGGAAATAATCAAACTCAGAGCTGAAATCAACCAAGTAGAAACAAAAAGGACCATAGAAAGAATCAACAGAACCAAAAGTTGGTTCTTTGAGAAAATCAACAAGATAGATAAACCCTTATCCAGACTAACGAGAGGACACAGAGAGTGTGTCCAAATTAACAAAATCAGAAATGAAAAGGGAGACATAACTACAGATTCGGAGGAAATTCAAAAAATCATCAGATCTTACTATAAAAACCTATATTCAACAAAATTTGAAAATCTTCAGGAAATGGACAATTTCCTAGACAGATACCAGGTATCGAAGTTAAATCAGGAACAGATAAACCAGTTAAACAACCCCATAACTCCTAAGGAAATAGAAGCAGTCATTAAAGGTCTCCCAACCAAAAAGAGCCCAGGTCCAGACGGGTTTAGTGCAGAATTCTATCAAACCTTCATAGAAGACCTCATACCAATATTATCCAAACTATTCCACAAAATTGAAACAGATGGAGCCCTACCGAATTCCTTCTACGAAGCCACAATTACTCTTATACCTAAACCACACAAAGACACAACAAAGAAAGAGAACTTCAGACCAATTTCCCTTATGAATATCGACGCAAAAATACTCAATAAAATTCTGGCAAACCGAATTCAAGAGCACATCAAAACAATCATCCATCATGATCAAGTAGGCTTCATCCCAGGCATGCAGGGATGGTTTAATATACGGAAAACCATCAACGTGATCCATTATATAAACAAACTGAAAGAACAGAACCACATGATCATTTCATTAGATGCTGAGAAAGCATTTGACAAAATTCAACACCCCTTCATGATAAAAGTCCTAGAAAGAATAGGAATTCAAGGCCCATACCTAAACATAGTAAAAGCCATATACAGCAAACCAGTTGCTAACATTAAACTAAATGGAGAGAAACTTGAAGCAATCCCACTAAAATCAGGGACTAGACAAGGCTGCCCACTCTCTCCCTACTTATTCAATATAGTTCTTGAAGTTCTAGCCAGAGCAATCAGACAACAAAAGGAGATCAAAGGGATACAGATCGGAAAAGAAGAGGTCAAAATATCACTATTTGCAGATGACATGATAGTATATTTAAGTGATCCCAAAAGTTCCACCAGAGAACTACTAAAGCTGATAAACAACTTCAGCAAAGTGGCTGGGTATAAAATTAACTCAAATAAATCAGTTGCCTTCCTCTATACAAAAGAGAAACAAGCCGAGAAAGAAATTAGGGAAACGACACCCTTCATAATAGACCCAAATAATATAAAGTACCTCGGTGTGACTTTAACCAAGCAAGTAAAAGATCTGTACAATAAGAACTTTAAGACACTGAGGAAAGAAATTGAAGAAGACCTCAGAAGATGGAAAGATCTCCCATGCTCATGGATTGGCAGGATTAATATAGTAAAAATGGCCATTTTACCAAAAGCAATCTACAGATTCAATGCAATCCCCATCAAAATACCAATCCAATTCTTCAAAGAGTTAGACAGAACAATTTGCAAATTCATCTGGAATAACAAAAAACCCAGGATAGCTAAAGCTATCCTCAACAATAAAAGGACTTCAGGGGGAATCACTATCCCTGAACTCAAGCAGTATTACAGAGCAATAGTGATAAAAACTGCATGGTATTGGTACAGAGACAGACAGATAGACCAATGGAATAGAATTGAAGACCCAGAAATGAACCCACACACCTATGGTCACTTGATTTTTGACAAAGGAGCCAAAACCATCAAATGGAAAAAAGATAGCATTTTCAGCAAATGGTGCTGGTTCAACTGGAGGGCAACATGTAGAAGAATGCAGATCGATCCATGCTTATCACCCTGTACAAAGCTTAAGTCCAAGTGGATCAAGGACCTCCACATCAAACCAGACACACTCAAACTAATAGAAGAAAAACTAGGGAAGCATCTGGAACACATGGGCACTGGAAAAAATTTCCTGAACAAAACACCAATGGCTTATGCTCTAAGATCAAGAATCGACAAATGGGATCTCATAAAACTGCAAAGCTTCTGTAAGGCAAAGGACACTGTGGTTAGGACAAAACGGCAACCAACAGATTGGGAAAAGATCTTTACCAATCCTACAACAGATAGAGGCCTTATATCCAAAATATACAAAGAACTCAAGAAGTTAGACCGCAGGGAAACAAATAACCCTATTAAAAAATGGGGTTCAGAGCTAAACAAAGAATTCACAGCTGAGGAATGCCGAATGGCTGAGAAACACCTAAAGAAATGTTCAACATCTTTAGTCATAAGGGAAATGCAAATCAAAACAACCCTGAGATTTCACCTCACACCAGTGCGATTGGCTAAGATCAAAAACTCAGGTGACAGCAGATGCTGGCGAGGATGTGGAGAAAGAGGAACACTCCTCCATTGTTGGTGGGATTGCAGACTGGTAAAACCATTCTGGAAATCAGTCTGGAGGTTCCTCAGAAAATTGGACATTGAACTGCCTGAGGATCCAGCTATACCTCTCTTGGGCATATACCCAAAAGATGCCTCAACATATAAAAGAGACACGTGCTCCACTATGTTCATCGCAGCCTTATTTATAATAGCCAGAAAATGGAAAGAACCCAGATGCCCTTCAACAGAGGAATGGATACAGAAAATGTGGTACATCTACACAATGGAATATTACTCAGCTATCAAAAACAACGAGTTTATGAAATTCGTAGGCAAATGGTTGGAACTGGAAAATGTCATCCTGAGTGAGCTAACCCAATCACAGAAAGACATACATGGTATGCACTCATTGATAAGTGGCTATTAGCCCAAATGCTTGAATTACCCTAGATCCCTAGAACAAACGAAACTCAAGACGGATGATCAAAATGTGAATGCTTCACTCCTTCTTTAAATGAGGAAAAAGAATACCCTTGGCAGGGAAGGGAGAGGCAAAGATTAAAACAGAGACTGAACGAACACCCATTCAGAGCCTGCCCCACATGTGGCCCATACATATACAGCCACCCAATTAGACAAGATGGATGAAGCAAAGAAGTGCAGACCGACAGGAGCCGGATGTAGATCGCTCCTGAGAGACACAGCCAGAATACAGCAAATATAGAGGCGAATGCCAGCAGCAAACCACTGAACTGAGAATAGGTCCCCTATTGAAGGAATCAGAGAAAGAACTGGAAGAGCTTGAAGGGACTCGAGACCCTAAAAGTACAACAATGCCAAGCAACCAGAGCTTCCAGGGACTAAGCCACTACCTAAAGACTATACATGGACTGACCCTGGACTCTGACCCCATAGGTAGCAATGAATATCCTAGTGAGAGCACCAGTGGAAGGGGAAGCTCTGGGTCCTGCTAAGACTGAACCCCCAGTGAACTAGACTGGTGGGGGGAGGGCGGCAATGGGGGGAGGGTTGGGAGGGGAACACCCATAAGGAAGGGGAGGGGGGAGGGGGATGTTTGCCCGGATACCGGGAAAGGGAATAACACTCGAAATGTATATAAGAAATACTCAAGTTAATAAAAAAATAAAATAAAATAAAAAAAAATGGTATGAAACTCCAGTTCCAGGGCATCCAATGCCCTCTTCTGGTCTGTACAGGTGCTTCATGCACATACATGCAAGTACAATACATATACACATAAAGGAGAAAGAAAGAAATCTTTCGAAAAACTTAAGGTGAGAAAGATGGTTCCATGTATAAAGGTGTTTGCCTTGCAATCCTGATGGCCTGTGATTGATCCCAAGGACACACGTAGAGGAGGAAGAAGAGAACCAAGTCCACAAAGTTGTCCTCCTATATGCATTCTCTCTCTCTCTCTCTCTCTCTCTCTCTCTCTCTCTCTCTCTCTCTCTCTCTGTATGTGTGTGTCTGTCTGTCTGTCTCTCTGTCTCTGTCTCTCTTTCTCTCTATCCCACACACATACAAATAACTTTCTTGAAAAGTTAAAATCAGATGACTGCACTCCTCAGAAGAAAACACTGAACATATGTGTTTTTCCTATGTTATTGTTCTTTTCTTTTTCGTTTTGTTTTGTTGTTTTTCAAGACAGGGTTTCTCTGTGTAGCCCTGGCTGACCTGGTATTCACTCTGTAGACCAAGCTAGCCTTGAGCTCACAAAGATACACATCCTTCTGCTTCCTGAGTGCTGGGATTGAAGGTATGCACCACCACCGCCTGCGTGTGTTTCTTATAACTTACTGATTTCAAATGTATTTACTTCTGCAATACAACAGCAGGTGGCGCCTTAGCCCGCTGAGCACATTGAACGAAAGATAGGAAAGACCTCAGAAGCCAGAAGTGTCTCAGCCTTTTCCGATCCTCCTCTCTTCCCCAAGCCGTAGAAAACTGCAAACCCTCTCCCTAAAACAAATCATAAGACCCAGAAAGACCTACCCTCTGCCTTACCTCTCCAGACACTAGGCTCTCAGATCCTAATTCCGCAGAATCTTGCTTCATTCCTGTGGTGGAGGCAGAGCGAGCAAGAAGAATCCGAAGAGAGAAGCCTTTCTGGCCCTCCTCCATTCGTTATGATATATTATGGATCTCGAATCTCCCCCAAAGGGCTCACACACTGCAGGCTATTGGAACCATTGGAGGTAGGGACTTGGGGAGGGAGTTGGGACATTTAGGCCATGACTTTAAAGGGGACGCCGAGACCCTGAGCCCTTCTACTCCATCCCCTGTTACCCGACACAGTGAGCTGAGTCCTCCTCCTATTTTGCCACCATGTTATTGCAGACCCCAAAGCAACTGGGCAAATGACCACAGACCGAGACCTCTGGAGCCTACACAGCCCTTTCCTCGGATGAAGTTGTCTATCTCAGTGTTTCGTTACTGGGATGGAGCACTGGGTAACACAATTACCGCTATTCAGGCTCCCTTCTTGTCCAACCATTTCCCCCACAATGTCCCTGAACCTTCGAGTGTTCGTTTCTGCAGGTCCCCACGTCACATACAAGTTTGATTAAATCAGTGTGCTGTGTATTTTCTCTTGTGGACCTGCCTGTTGCTGTGACGAGTTCACTGTGACACCGTGGGTTGCAAGGGAAAGCCCCCCTCCTTCCTGTCCTGATAGAAAACATCTGGGTCTGGGTTTGGTTTTGGTTTTTCAAGACAAGAGTTTCTCTGGTTGTCCTGGAACTCTGTAGACCAGGCTGGCCTCAAACTCACAGAGATCCGCCTGCCTCTGCCGTGCAAGTGCTGGTGTCAAACGCGTGTACTACCACTTGGCATTGAAAAACAAAAATCTTTAAAGAGGGAAGAAGAGAAATTGTGAGAGGGAAGAATAGAAAAAAAAAAACATGCTTGGGCAAAGGAGTCTGGGAAGGCCTTATGGGCATATGGTGGGGGGTGAAGAGTCCTTGCTGGTCCTAGAAAGAATGAGGTTCCTCTGGTGCTTGGGGACGTCATCTTGCAGGCCAGCCTCCTTCGATGGACTTTACCGCCAAGCAGAGGCAGCTGGAGGGGCCTCTGATCCCATGGACACATGGCTCCAGAATTTACCCTCTGCTCCCAGAGTTGAGTTTGCAAATGAAAATTTCAGTCTAACAACTCTCAAAGACCACACACACACACACACACACACACACACACACACACACACACACACCTACCTCACAGAAGCCATGCCATGAAGGCACAGGCCCTTCCCTAAGTCACAGGTCTTTGCAGGCCAGAGACTCCAGGTTCCTGAGTTGAGGGCCAGTGTTGGTGGGATGTTCTTGTACCCCTTGAGCTGGCTGACAGTCCCAGCCAATCCCTTCCCCACATCACTGAAAGGGCTTAGTTCTTGATCCTCAAAGCTTGGGTCTATCTTCCTCCAGTCCCTAAAGGTCTAGACAGAGGCCTCAAAGACCCTAAAAAGCCTCGAGCCTGGGAAACCATCAGGCCTGTGACCACTGCCCAGGGGATTTCCTACCCTTGTCTTCCTGAAAGTTCCCCAAATGTGAAATAACAGAACCATGAAGGGGCTGGCCTCTCTGCTGCCAGCTTCCCCCAAAGTCTGAATGCTGCTGCTCTGATTTCTTAGGCCCTTAGAGACACCGGGCTTACATGGGCACCTTTCTCTGTGGAGAAGGTATCCTGTGGTCTCCCACAGAGCAGACCCACAGTCACCAAGATGTAGCTCTCAGGCAGACAGACAGAGCTCTTTACCTGCTCCCTGGATGATTCCTGGGAATCAGCTGCTCCGGAAACCAATGCTGGCCTAGCAGCTGCACACCCACCACTCCCTCCTACTGCAGCCTATTCTTGGCAGATGGGGCATTTGAGCTCAACAGGCATGCTGTGCCTGACCCTGACATTTATTAACAGCAGAAAGGTTCCCCACATCACCGAGGTGCTACATTCACACGAGGAGAGCCACATAAACACAGGAGCAAGCAGGCACAAGACCCCTAATTAGAAGAAGAGAGATGGGGATCTCTCCTTTGGAGGCCCTTGATCTTGGTGTTCACACCTGCAAACTGGAGATGGCCAAATCTAAGGGATCAAGGAAAAGAGAGGATGTGAAAACGCCTATCAAAAAATGTCTGGGGCTGGAGAGATGGCTCAGCGGTTAAGAGCACCGACTGCTCTTCCAAAGGTCATGAGTTCAAACCCCAGCAACCACATGGTGGCTCACAACCATCTGTAATGGGATCTGATGCCCTCTTCTGGTGTCTAAAGACAGCTACAGTGTACTGATATAAATAAAATAAATAACTTTAAAAAAAAATGTCTGCACATAGACTTTAGTTCAGTCAGAATACATACCATTTGAAACTGGATGTGACATATATATATATTTTTTTAAAAGAAAAGAAGAGGAAGGTGGGGAGGGAGAAAGAGGAAAGGGGAGGGAGAGGAGGAGGCCTCTGGAGAAATGGCTCGGTGGGTAAGAGGCTATTCTCCCAGAGGACCCAGGTTAGATTCCCAGCACCTACATGGTGGCTTGTAGCAATCTGTAACTCCAGTTTCAGGAGCTCCGACACTTTATTCTGGTCTCCTCAGAGGTACGTATGCACACAGTGCACTTACATGCATGCAGGCAAAAAACACATAAAGTAAAAAAAATTATTTATTTATTTATTTATTTATTTATTTATTTATTTATTTATTATTTAGTGACAGACTTGCTGCTTTGTGTAGCCCTGGCTGTCCTGGAATTCACTCTGTAGACCAGACTGGCCTCAAACTCAGAGATCTGCCTGCCTCTGCCTTTCCAAGTGCTGGGATTAAAGCCATGTGCCATCTCCATCTGGCAAATAATTTTTTTTAAAAGAATATAGGAGTCAGGACCGGAGAGATGGCTCAATGGTTAAGAGCACTGACTGCTCTTCCAGAGGTCCTGAGTTCAAATCCCAGCAACCACATGGTGGCTCACAACCATCTGTAATGAGGTCTGATGCCCTCTTCTGGTGTGTCTGAAGACAGCTACAGTGTATGCATACTGTATATGTACATGGACATGTGTATGTATATAGAAAGATGTATATATGACTATTTGACAGTCCTTGTTTATATCCAGAAAAAAGGTCTCTTTTAATAATGCTGAGTTTTTAATCTATGGTGTCTCAAAATATAGACATAAACTTGTTTAGATTGTTTTCTGCCCCCACCTAGAACATTCAAGGGACAAATCGATAGTCTGTCCCCTTACACAGAATCTCCAGGACCGATCCAAGGACCCTGCCTGTTTAAACCCTTGGTCATATGAAGTTGCAGGACCACTCCTAAGATGGGTAAAACGTTGCTCTCTGGGTTAGTGAGACTCCAGATGTGAGCAGTCAAGGCCTTAGCCTCTCATCTCTTAAAATAGGGAGAATAAGCTGGGTGTAGTAGCAGGTGGATCTCTACGAGTTCAAAGCCATCCTGATCTACATTGTAGGTTCCAGGACAGCCAGGGCCAAATAGAGAGGCCCTGTCTCAAAAACACCAAAACTAAAATAGGGTAACAATGGTAAGGGTAAAGTCAAAGCAAGTGTGAAATGCTTGTCTTAGACCAACATAAAGTAAGTGCTTACCAAACGGTAGTCACTCTTTCCCTACTAACGTGCCCAGGTGCTTCTGCCGTCACTCTGTGGTATGGCTGTAGCGAGTAGCTCACAATCCCGTGAATAACCCACCTGCGACCTTTTCAAAGTCTTCCCAGGAGGTAGAAAGGCTGCACTTTTTCATTCTTTCTATGAAAGGCTGTAATTTTTCATCTGGCCACTAGAGAGCAGCATCTACCTGTCTCTTATTTTTAAATTGGCCATTTATTTATTTATTTATTTATTTATTTATTTATTTATTTATTATTTGCTTATTTGATTATTCAAACGGGGGTTTCTTTATGTAGCCCCGGCTAACCTGGAATTCACCAGGTAGCTCAGGCTGGCCTTGAACTTAAGAGAGATCGACCTGCCTCTGTTTTCCTAGTGCTGGTATTCTCTTCTATTTTTAAGTTATCTTTCCTAATTTTAAAAACACTTCTAAAACAGCATTTCCTTCCCTAGTTGTGTGGAAGGTGAAGGGAAGCTGGCTGAGATTTACGTAGGCTGCTTACTTTGCCCAGCGTTTCACTCATGTGCACCCTCCCCCAAGAAATCCTTTATGGCTACCGGTAACTTAAGATAAAGCCTGTACAATTTCACACACGGCTTGTTAAAATGCAGTTTATATAATACCCTAAAAATACTTTTCTTAAAAGCCCAGTTTTCCCAATGCCTCAAATTATAAAGTAATGATTTTGCTCCTAAGTCTAGAGTCTCCCACAAGTACCTGGTGGCAGTTTACTGATCCCTGCAGGGCCACACAACTGCACACCAAAATAGTCCTGCTTACTGCCTGCATAAGCTACCATTCTTCACCCTCCAGCTGGGGTGTGTGTGGGAAAACATACGGGCAGCCAGGGGGAGGTGGTGGCTCCTTCTAGACCCTCAGTGTTCCCACCTTAACGTGGCTGCACAATTGGCTTCCTACCCTGAAAGACCAATAGTTCCGGCACTTGGAAAGACTGGGTTCCCATCTCATGAGCTACACAGAGGTTCCCTGTGACAGCCACTCTCCAAGCAGGACCCTGAGGGTGATCAATATGCCTGCTTGGGCATTCACCACCATGTGAGGTCTATGTGAGAGGATAGGAGGCAGATATGAAAAGAGAATGAGGAACAGACAGACAGACGACAACCAGGTATGGATAAAGGTGAATAAAGGCCACCACTGCAGACAGCTGGACTGGACTGTGAATAGGGACACAGCGAGAAACCAATTAATCCCAGATGTAAGCACACGGAGTCACTCATACCCCATCCCTGAGGGAGCCCGCTGGTCCTCAGACTGAGTGTCTGCTGTGGTCAGGCAGAAGCCCCTACAGGCACGCACGATTTGCTGGAGCAAACAAAATGGAAGATGCAGACAGTGTGGTGACAGTGGCAGCTGGAGGCTGCCTATAACTGTCCACCCGCTTCCAGCTCCCCTTTTCTTCAGTCACAGCTTCTGACCTGGGGCAGGAGTCCCTTCATCCCCCATCCTTGTGGGTATCTGTGGTACATGTCGGCCAGCGGGTGAGCATCAGGGAGGCAGGCGGTTTCGGCTGCTTGCAGAGCCCTAAGGCATTGCAGTGAATCTATGTGGCTGGGATGGGGCTGCGCATTCCACTGTAAAGAGGTTTACAGGACCTAAGTGAGGCCAAGTCTACAAGCAAATCCTCTGCTCTGTGTGGGTGTACCACATGGCATATCCACAGTGGATGCCGCTTTTCCCCCCAAATATGTCTCTTGCTAGCTATGGGAAGTTGGGGAAGCTAGAGCCACCAGCTGCCACCTTGCTGCCTTAGGGGGAGAGGTATTTGAGAACGGGGTCTAACCAGAGAGTCTAAATCCTGCTCTGTTGGTGGACTCCTGCCTGAGCATTATGGGAAACCAACATTACCCCTTACATCAGTTACTTGAGCCAATAAACAATCCCGGCGTTACCAGCTATGGTTGCATGTTATGTCTCCAGCACCAAGAAAGGCTCTAACCAATAATTATAGAGTGTCACGACTGTCGCTGGGTTGGGCCATTGATGAGCGATTTTATCATCCCATACTGATCTTATAGGACTCCTGCTGGCTCTCTTCTAGCCTCTCACTTGCTTTGGCTTCAAACTTTGTCAGCGTGTAGCACGCACTGGCTTTCCAGGAGACTGGGGGTTAACTCTGCCACAGCCTACCCGTGGGGTGGGCTGGAAACACACTCCAGGTCCCCACTTGTCAACAGAAAGGCTAAGGCAGGCTCTCAGGCCTTCCCGCAGAGCGATTTTCTTTTTCTTCATGTTTGTATTTGGCCAGGCCAATGACGTCCCTAACCACCTCAGTGTTTCTCAACCTGTGGGTCAAAGGACCCTTTTATAGACCATCAGAAAACATAGATATTTACATTATGATTCATTACAGTTACAAAGTAGCAAAAAAAAATTATATGGTTGGGGGTCACCACAACAGGAGGAACTGAATTAAAAGGTGCAGCACCAGGAAGGTTGGGAACCACTGCTCTAACCCTTCCTTCTGTATTCCTACTGCATTTCCTCTCGCAGCCTCGCTGGGCCCCTCCCCCTCTCCCTTTACCAAGTAAAAATTTGCCTTCGGTAGAGTCCTGCAGGTCTTCTCATAGACAAAATATTCTGGATCGGCAAGAAGAGCCATTCTAATTCCCAAACAAGGTACCAAATTAACCATAAGCCCTGGGTTTTGTATTATTGCATGTGTCCCGCTTCCTTCTCCTATCTCCTTATGACTCTGAGTAGGCCTTTTGGGTATGAGTGTTTGAAATCCACATAAACTTCAATTAGGAAGGTCTCCTACAGACATGGTGGGGTGCAGACATGGTGGGGTGCGGGAAGGTGATACCAGTAACTTCCAAGATAAGGAGCAGGCCTAGTTAAGTGCTTCAACACACTGGACTCATGAAATTCAGAATCCTGTTGGGACATTTTCCATTTGAAGAGCTGGGTTTTTTTTGTTTGTTTGCTTTGCTGTTGCGTTACCAAGTTCCAGGCCTTAACTTTGTCCTTATGAAGTGTATAATTTTATGAAATTACTGCCATCACTATGGCCCAAGAGTTTTTTCAGCTCTCATTCTCCCGTTTGCCTTATTGGCTTTGTTAAGACTCTTGAGTTTGATGAGTCCAAATCACCAGGGAAACAGGTTGACCAAGCCGGGACCAACCCCATAAGCTGGGAGGAGCCGAGCATGCTCTCTTAGTCACTTAGATCTCTAGAGGGAGGAGCCACTGATTGTGCGGCCCAACTGTCAAGTGCCCTCTGGCACTTGAGATGCAGACTGCCTAAATTTTAGCATGAGCCGAGATGTCTTTGTACTGACCTTCATGAACTTAGGTATCCAAGCGGTTCATCTCGGATAAAAACCATTGATGCAACAGCGTCTTCTTCATAGAGCTAGGCTGAGCCTGGGGTTCTCTACGCCTGTTTCCTGTGCCGTTTGTCCTGAACTCATGATGCTCCGCCTTTCTCAGCCTCCTCCGAGCACCTTGGGACTACTGGGATGCGCTACATACCTGGCTCCTTAAGTTTTCACAAGACTTTGGGGAGGGGCATAGGAATTGGGCCTTTGAAATGCTTTCTTGTTATGCGGCCTAGGCTGGCCTCAAACTACCATTCCTCCTGTTTCAGCTTCTGCTTCCCGAGTAGTGGAATTTCAAGTCTGTGCTCCCACATCTGTCACATACCATCTTTTAAAATGGCGTGCAGACGTCAACTCCCGAGTTAGTTAGCAAACCTCTTATGTTGTCGGGAAAGCAGAACTCAAGGGGACTTCCAGTTAAGACAGCATGATCCGGAATGAAAGTTGCCAACAAGGGATAACAAGGAAGTATATGTTAAGCCTGGTGTGGTAGCACATACTGTAGCATTTTGGAAATAGAGGCAGCAGTATTAGGAGTTCGAGGCTCCTCACCTATACAGTAAACTTAAGGATAGCTTGTGCCACATGAGACTCTATCTCAGAAGAGCAAAGTGTATAATAAAATGTTGAAGTTAATTTGTGGTTAAAAAATAGTCCAGGGGATGGAGAGATGGCTCAGCCGTTTGTTCTTGTGGATTACCTGGGTTCAGTTTCCCAGCACCCAGATGGTGGCTCACAACTATCTGTAACTCCAGGTGCAGAGAGTTACAGTGCCCTCTTCTGGCTCCCATGGGTACACACACACACACACACACACACACACACACACACACACACCACACATACCACACACCACACCCCCCCACACACACCACACCACACACACCCAAAAGACTCATATACATAAAATCTTTTTATTCATTTTATATCCATATTAATGCCCCCTATCTCCCCCTCCCACAGCTTCTCCTCCTATTCTCCTCTGAGAGGGTGGGGTCCCCCTACACCCCGATATCCTCATGTTCTATACTGTTATTGGATGTATTGTTTGTTTGGTTGTTTTTTGTGTTTTTATACAGGGTCTCACTATGCAGCTCTAGCTCGCACAGAACTGGCTATGTAGATTGGGCTGGCCCTAAAAACCAGGCTGCTTCTGCCTCCTGAGATGCCAGGATTCTAGCTTTTTTTTTTTTTAAGATTTATTTATTTATTATATACAAGTACACTGTCCCTGTCTTCGGACACACTAGAAGAGGGCATCAGATCTCACTACAGATAGTTGTGAGCCACCGTGTGGTTGCTGGGAATTGAACTCAGGACCTCTGGAAGAGCAGTCACTGCTCTTAACCGCTGAGCCATCTCTCCAGCACAGGATTCTAATTCTAACTTTCTTAAAAATTGGTTCTTGTTTATTTATTTGGATTTTTTTTTCTTTTTGAGTCAGGGTCTCTCTGTGTAGCCCTGGCTGTCCTGAAAACTCACTCTGTAGACCAGGCTAGCCTCCAACCTGGAGATCTGCCTGCCTCTGCCTCTCAGTTGCTGGGATTAAAGGCATGTACTAACACTGCAGAGTTGATTTTAAATTTCCCTTTTTTATTTATGAGGGTGACCTCCTGTAGAGGCCAGGAGTAACTCCCCCAACCTGTTAGCAAATTCAAGGCCAGCCTGTGTCACATGAGACCCTGTCTCAAAAGACAAAAGAAAGTGTAGCTGGTTAAACTGCCACAGGATGTTTCCATCTTTAGAGTTTTATTCATGTATTCACCTGTGTCTGTTCGACGCGTATCATCGGGCCTGGTTTTGACCTGTTTCAGTGTGTGTGTCATTAACCATTACCATGCCATCAAGCTCAGAGCTCAACCCTGTTGGTCTTGGAGTGCTGTCGTCCACACACCTTCCTCTCCAGAGCTGCGTGTGCAGTCAGCAGGTTGTCTAGGGCCCTGTTCTTACCGGGTGTCCACTTGCAAGTGCTGGCGGTGATGTATGTCTTACTGAGGCATCTGGGGAGACTGATCATGAGTTGTGCCTCAGTTTCAGAGCCGACAAAATGGGAAACTGATGGACTGAAATAGCTCTGACGAGGTCCCCTTAGAGCGAGGATGGTACCCTCCCTAACCAATGAGCAACAGTGTCATCCAACAGGTCAGACCAAGCGTGTTCTGGAAACTTGGGATTGGCACTAGCTTCTGTGGGGTGAGCCTGTCCCCCACGAGCACAGAAAGTGGGACAGGCCAACAGCAAGAGAAAGCAGGCCTCAGGGTTTCCCAGACCCTGTGTCTGGTCCTACTTGAGCCTACTCTTCTAACTCCTGCATCCTGTGACATTCTGAAGCCTACCATGTATGGTTGAGCTGGCTGGCTAGTCCATGTTATTGACAAAAGTTTCCCTTGTGTTGACAGTTGTGTCTCTATGCCTCTTCTCTTTTTAGGTGGTAGCTTCCCCCACCTGTGGTTACAAGAAAAGGTGGAACTGGTAGCACGCCCAATGCCTCCTTTCACTCTCTGAAGAAGCTGCCACTCTCCATCCTGGTGCTGTGGGTTTAGATCAGAAATGTCCCCTAAAGGCCATGTATTGATGGCCCTGATTCAGCCTGGGCTGCTGTGGGGAAATGGTTGGATCCTTAAGAAGTGGAGCCTTGTAGAAGGAAACCTCTGCTGCCTGGCTGCAGTAGCATGCACCTCCTCAGGATATGCTCCCCACCATGATGCCTTGCTACAGGCCAAGAGGCAACAGGGCCAAGTATGGATTGAAACCCCCAGAGGCATGAGTCAAGCATCTCTTACAGATTACTCCCCGTGTATTTCATCACACGGATAGAAAGCTGGCTAACATGCTCCGTACTTACTAGCCAAGTGACTGTACTCTGGCTACTACTGAGTTTGTGCCCAGAGGGAAAATTAGAGATGGTCTAGCAATGGAAACAGCACTGAGTCAGCCCGGATGCTCAGACTAGTCATTAGCGATTTCAAAGGTGCTGTCGAGTCAGAAAGAAGCTCGTATCCACAGACCAGCCTTGTGGGGCTGTCAACGGTCCCCAGAGAGGTAGGATGGAGAAGATGTAAAGTTAAAACGTGTCTTCTACACAGGCAGGAAAGAGATGCTTCCCATAGGTAGAGGAAGCTGTTAGCTGGGTCATAGAAGGGGATTCCATCCAAGCATTTAGAGTAAGCTGGAATACTGACCAAGAATAAAATACAATAAATGTCTACAGACAAGTGATAAAAGGCAGGCTGGACCACCTGGTGACAGGCAGACAGCTTCTATTAAGAGATGGGGTTCACCTTGAGCGACCTTAAGTGAAACAGAGCTGAAGATGGTTGGCACATGCCTGTTTACAAAGTCCATGTGATATGATGGAACAACTTCAAAGGTGGAAACGTAGCAAGGACTTTGAATCTAAAATAAATAACAAACAGGTACGACTGAAGCGCTGGTGTTTGACTTGTCCTCAACATGACCAACTGTCACAAATGAGCAAAAGAGGCTGCCACGGATTGGTTTTGTGGTTTTAGTCTAAAATGTGTGACTAAGTCAGGCACGTGATTTTAATTTGGGCCGTGGGAGGGGATCAGCTAGTCAAACAGCATTAGATTGCTCACAGGAATTGATTTATGATATTTATAACAGTTTCAGTTGTTTTGTGCTCAGCAAGATGTCTCAGGAGTCTAATATCCCGGGGAAAACCATTAAAACTTGTAATTATGGTTTAAAGTGTTCAGAGGAGTTTAATGAGGTTTGCCAGTGGGGTTGTTTTGGGGGAGGAACTAAATCAGTTAAGATGAACAAATGATTAAAAAAAAAAAAACAACCCACAAGATGTGTACGATGGCCTTAAATGCCTGTTTTAAATAAGGGGAGAAGCTAACTCAGTGGTGGAGTGCTTGTCTGATTCACACAAGGCCCTGGGATCCATGCTCAGCACTGAAAGAGAACCTTTATCCTCAATAGACTAAAACCTAATTTGTGGGATAACTTGGTGGGGGTGGGGGGCACACTTTTGTTCAAACGACTTATGAGATTGTTAAAAATAAACACTTAAGAAGAACCATCCACCAGGTAAAGCTCTTGCCATCAAGTTTGGTAATCTGAGTTTGATCCCTGGAACCCACATGGTGGAAGGAAGCCAACTCCAAGTCATCCTGTGACCTTCTGAATCACAGGATGTACACACATGACCCCTACCCCAGGTAAACAAATGCTTAAAAAATATTTTTTAAGCACTGCTAAGGACATAGACTAACCACAACTTCAGAAACTGGAGCATCAAAATGCCTATACCCTGGGTCTGAAAACCCTGACCACCTATACGTACCTTTAGCTAATTTGCATATAAATAGCTAAGAACAAGTTTGTCTGCCAGCTCAAGGTTTAGAAACCAGGATCAGCCTACTTCTGTGACTTTCTCCATATAGAGATACTCATTATCTTCCGAGCTTCCCATTGTTCCATGGTAAACACAGAAAGTTCCCAAGGCAAGTGCCAATCCCTCACCTAGTATCCTCAGTAGCTCAGGGGCCAATTCCCCAGGTTGAGAGCCCCAGAATGTACCCTGAACCAATCCCTACAAGGTTTCACCACAGACTTCTCTAGCTCAGCCCAGAAAGTTCTGATGGCTGGTTCTCTTTCCCATGTAGGTCCCAGGGATCAAACTCAGGACCTCAGGCTTTGCCGCAGGGGCCTACCCACTGGCCTACGTGTAAGTGATTCTTTTTTTTTTTTTTTTTTTTTTTTTGGTTCTTTTTTTTCGGAGCTGGGGACCGAACCCAGGGCCTTGCGCTTCCTAGGCAAGCGCTCTACCACTGAGCTAAATCCCCAACCCCTGTAAGTGATTCTTCCAACGGCACAGAATCTTTAAAGTGAGATTGGCCACAGCCAGCACACGTGTGGACTAGTGTTCTCCACACGCCACCATCATGTTTATAACAGCAGCACTTAATGAATGAGAGTGTGGCAGAGAGCCAGCCACCATTTTTTAGGAGGCCCAGCCACGGATTTTAAAACCGACTCCAGGGGCTGGAGAGATAGCTCAGTGGTTAAGAGCACTGACTGCTTTTCCAGAGGTCCTGAGTTCAAATCCCAGCAACCACATCTGTAATGGGATCTGATGCCCTCTTTCTTCTGGTGCATCTCAAAACAGCTACACTGTACTCATATAAATAAAAATTAATAAAAAAAATTAAAAGCCTAAGACATCTGGAAAAGGTTTAAAAAAAAAAACTGACTCCAGGCAGAACTCCCAAACATCTATATAAATACCTGAGAAGTTATTTTAACCATGATCATGCTTGCACTGCTCTGAAGCCTTGGGACTTCTGACAACAGGCTCCCAGCACCACCGCCACCACATTGTCTATATCTTAGACAATAAATGATAAGTTAGAGCTTATCATCACGTATGTTTGGATATGGGGGGAGTGCTGGCAATCTGCACTGTCAATGACCAACAGCTACTATCTGTGGTACATTTTGGGGTCTTTAGGGATTGAATTCACTTCTGGAAATCGGTGAAAAGAAAATGGGCCTGGCGTATGCTCATTGTATACCCTGCCACCAAGCCTCAGCCCTCTATGGGAAAGAATTGTATACCCTGACACAATTTAAGCTGTCCCCTGCAGCAAAAACAAAATGGTTGGGGTCACAGAGAAGTTGCAGATGTTACAGGAAACAAAGTTGGGGCTTTTTACCAGGGGAGCCTCATGTACTCGTGACCTTTCAACCCCCAGTACACTGAGGAGACCATCTTTTCCTCTTCAAAATAAAGAAGAAAGACTGACCATACCAGGCTCGAAATCTAGAGGCGGGGAGATACGGGTACCACACAACATTCTTGATACAACCCAGCCCCCATTTCTGGAAATCAGCAAAAGGAACACGCAAAGTAATCTCGTGGGAGTGTTGTTTTAATACAGTCTGTGCCAAGCAACATCATAATCTCCAAGTTTCTCCTATCTTTAATAGGCAATATTCAGAATTTAAAAAAAAACAATAACAACACTGCAGTCATAAAACAGGCCAGCGACACTTTTGAGGAGACTTAAAAATGAGAAGCCATGAATTATCTTCTTTGAAAAGCAGCCATTTCAAAAGGTTTTCTTTAATATCATAAAATATTCTCATGGACAAGTGAGCGAGCAAACACACATGCACCAGTGTGCCTCTGACAAGAGTACCCACCTACCCCACCCCCAAGTGGACATGAAATTAGAGAAATGAACACAGCAGATGGAACAGGTAGAAGGAAAAAAATTCAGTAAAAAGAATGGAATATAACTTTGTGCTTGGTTATTTTCCTATGTCACAACAAAAACATTTCGGTGCAAATAGTTAATTTTTCCTCTTTTCCATTTAAGACTGGTGGAGAAAAAAATACTTTTTTTCTATAATAAAATATGTAGTTTTTTGTTTTTTTTTTTCTTTTTAAACTTTTTTTTAAATGTAACTTTTTTTTTCCTTTTTTGCAGAAAATAATTTTGTAAACTGTCACTTTGCGGGTAGGGAGGCTCGGTGCCGCCTGGGTCGGAGCTCTGTCCCCTTGGTGGCTGAGCTGAAACCAAACGCAGACAGCCATACTGGGCGGAGCAGGAGCAGGGTGGGGCGCACGCGCAGAAGGCCAGGGTGGGGGGAGGCAGGGGTGGGTTAGAGGTCACTCTCGCCGTACAGCGCCGTGGAGAAGGACATGTAGTCTAGAGCACCCGGCACGGAGTCAGGGCCCGCGTAGGGGGCCATTCTCGCGATGCAGTACTCGGCTTGGTCAGGTGGCAGCTCGCGGCGCAGCTCATCCCCGGTGATGTAATTCTGCGGAGAAAGCATGGTCAGGGTCGCAAAGCTCGGCAGTGGCCGGAAAGCAATACGGCATTGCCGCAACTATTAGGTCGTAAACTTGCCAGTCATGTTCAGCAACGCGGCACTGGCACGATTAGGTCATAAGCTTGCCAGTAAGGTTAGGTACCTGTGTTTTTCCTCTCCTAGCTCTACTTGATCCGCATAATACATGCATGCATACATAGAACACAGACATCTATATGTATGTACATATATATTTTAAGTGCATATTATATATTTACAAATTATATGTCAGATGTATTTGTTATAAACACGTCATGTTTTTCATTTTAGTATCTACTTCAACTTCCTTCTAATCCTATTTTACTCAGACTCTTTTCATTCATCCTACTGGTATATTGTAACTACGTGCTGGCTCAGTGTCAACAGGTCAGTTGGTGGGACAAGTATTGTTCCCAGGAGCTTTACACATTCACACAACTGGCTTCTCTAGAGACCTCCCACCGTGTCTAATTGTGAGAGTAAATTGAATGTCTATTTTAGGCGTCACATCTATGGGCCACGCCACACATCTCAGCCAGTCTGGGCCTCTGGGTTTCCTTTCCTTCCCCCACTGGGTAAGTCATCGAAGTGGCTGTTTTTAGGAGCTGAAAAGTCTAGGGCAGTGGTTCTAACCTGAGGGTCAAATGGCCTTTTCACAGTGGTTGCATATCAGATATCTACATTACAATTCATAACAGAAGCAAAATTGCAGTTATGAAGTAGCAACGAAATAATTTTATGGTTGGAGTGTCACCACAATGTGAGGAACTATATTGAAGGGTCACAGCATTAGGTTACTGCTCTAGGACTCACCAAAGACTTTATACCTCCAAACTCTTCAACCAGGAGACCTGGGGACCCAGTGTGAGGAAGAAATGGGGCTGCCCTCTGTTCACTGCAAAAGTCAGGGTGACCACTTCTTCTTTCTGAGCTTTTTACAAATTTATTCATCTCAACTAGATGGCTTCTTAGGATCCTACATACTCCAGCGACTCTACATTCGCCTCCCCTTCAACACACGTGCTTTTGCTGACTTGCTGCTGGGTTCCTTGCAAAACCTATACCATGTCCTAATGGGCAGAGATGCACAGCAAGGCCAATGGGACCCTGAGAGGAATGACTGAGATGCTCATATCCTAGCCCCGTGACCAACAGATTGGAGTCCAAATGGTGCCTGAACCACAGGAGACCCACCTTATCTCCAGCCAGGATCTTGAAGGAAGCCATGACCTGATCCGCTGTATCTGTGTCAGCCGTCTCTCGGGACATGAAGTCGATGAAGGCCTGGAATGTCACTACCCCCAAGCGGTTGGGGTCTACAATGCTCATGATCCGGGCAAATTCTGCCTCTCCCTAGAGGAAACAGCCAACGCACACCTGTCACCCTAGTGGCCTACTGGGTGTCTCAGGTGTACGTCCAGCCCTAAGTAGCCTATGGTTGGAACAGGAGGGCACAACAGACCTCTGATCTGGCTTGGGTTGCCCCAGGGTATGAACGTGACTCAATAGTTGGGATTTTCAGGATTTCCAACCCCCCAACCCCCTGCAGTGCCCTTGGTTTCCTTTATAGGAAATGATGGCAGTATTAATTATAATGACAATAAAATGAACAATGGCTAACACCCACACAACATGTATTATATGCCATCTACTATTCTAAATTCATCTTGTCATCGCAACTGAATACAATCATAGTGTTCCATTGCATGGGAAATCTGAGGCCCACACAGGCTAAGTGACTTGCCCAAGGTCACACAGCCAGTAGGTAGGGAGCTGGGATTAAGGCTCAGGCAGTTTGGCTCCAACATTTGCTGTTTCCCTAACACTGTGCCAGACGTGTGCACAGTACTCGAAATCACTTTATTTAACTCTTACAACCACTTCATGAGGCTTCCTCACTTCATCTGAGACCACAAGACCTGGATGGCAATGTGATTTACTGAGTATACTTCTGGTCTAGCCTTTAACCCTGCTGGGCATCCCATGGGCTCTGTACTCGGTTCAATGGACACCCTTCTGTCCAGCTAAGGTCCTATCCTGCTCAGAAAGCCGGATACAGAGGGGACAGAACAAGACTAGAGAGAGGCCTGGGCCAAGAGTGGTCTGGATGGAGCTGTTATCTGGGCAGAAGTATAAACTTCCATTCTCATATGGGACAAAGCAGAATTATCACTCCATAAGCCTTGGGGTTGGCTGTCCATAGCTGGTGTCCACTGTGGGGGTGAAAAAGCCCTTTTTCCACAGTATGTACCATAAGATAAACTGGTCAGAGACCATGAGGAGGAGGCCAAGCTTCCCAGCCACACCCTGATGCCACGGGTGGGCTATTTTTCAGGTGCCACTTTCCCCAAGGATGGCGATGAGACTCCCCCTGAGGAGGGCAGTTCTAACCTAAGAGCCTTCGTCCACCATTTCTAAGACTTAGCTTCTCCAGTCAGGTGGCTGCCTCCAGGCCAGGGCAAGAGAAAGCCTGGCAGGTGGAGGATGGGGTTTACATTACCATGTTGTAACCCATGGAGATAAGGCAGGCGCGGAAATCATCCGTGTCCATCATGCCCGTCTTCTTCTGTGGGCAGTGGTGCCAAGACACAGGAGGGACAGACAGGTGGGAGGAGGAGGGCCCAGGCAGAGGCCAGGAGGACAGCAGAAAGAGGAAGGGCCCGGTTTATGGTGTGAAGATTAGGAGGAGCCGAAGAATGTAGGAGGAACATGTTGAAGGAGGTCAGAGCAAAGAAATGCAGAAGACCAGTCCACAGGTGAGATGTGACGAGGGAGAGGAGGCGGATACCCAAGCAGGTTCCCAGGAAAGATAGCCGAAGTCAGAGGTCAGAAGTCAGAGGAACCCGACAGGGGGCAGGCAGGGAGAGCAGGAGAGGATGAGCCCCATGGCCCACAGGAAGGGAGACAGGGAGAATTCAGACAGAAGAGAGAAGAAAAAAAGGAGAAATGAGTTATTTCTCGCCCCAGAGGCCACCCTTGAGCGTGCTCCATGCAGGAGGCGAGTACCTGGGGGTCGTTGCCAATATCATAACCCAAGCTGATGAGGCAGGCTTTGAACTCTTCGGGACCCAACGTGCCGGAGTGATCCTGGGGCCGTGGTGCGCCAGGCAGCGAGCCATGCGGTGCCAGGGAAGAGGAGGCCGTGAGGGGGGTGGGGAGGGTGGGCCATGCCCCGGGGTGGAAGGTGGTGTGTGTGGGGAGACACAGGGACAAAGGCATGCGGATGGAGAGGGTGGAGGGGAAGGGGGGGGGAGAGGGGAAATAAAAGTGCACACAGTTAGACACACAGACAAGGTTCCAGAGGGGCGCCCTGTCCCTGGCACACACAGTCCTGCTTGGGAAAGCAGGGCTGGAGGGGGGAACATGATGAGCCACAAGGGTGAGAAGCTCCCAGAAGTGCCCCAGGTTACCTGATGTCTCCCAGAACCCTCCCCCCACACCTCGCCAGGTCCCTGGAGGGCAGTGAAGCAGGCAGGGTGGTGGAGAGCACCTGACCTCATGCCCAACCTCCCTTGTGGCTATCCCCAAGCTCAGAGCACCGGGAATGTGCAGCCTGTCCTGAAGCTGATATGAGAATCCAGGAGAGTGGACTCTAATGTCCCCAATAGCGGGTCCCAAAGGCAGCCTGGGTAGGGGCAGAGTCTCTTTTTGTCCCTTTGTCCCAAGGCAGAGGTAAGGGACAGTCCCCATAGCCACAGGCACAGGGCTTTACTTGTGGCTCCAGCAGCCTCGTTTCCAGGGGTTGATTTCTCTCACAGGAGACACAGAGTGGAGAATGAAGAGGAGCTTCCTCTTTTCACCTACAACATTAGCATTCTCTCTAGGAATGCTGTGAAGGTTTACGGGGCAAAGTGGGATTTCCAAGGTCAGCTCAGGAAGCCTGGCTCTGTGGGGTATACTGAGTCAGGGCAGGCTGTTATCAGTTTCTTCCTCTCTCTCCTCCTCACCTACCCAAGGAGCAGGCTCATGCCCTGGGCGATGCCCTCCAGGGCTCTGGGTCGGGGGTTGGAGGTCACTCTAGGTGAGCAAGGATTGGGGCTCTCACCCGGTCAAAGTGGTTGAAGGAGGCTCGGAATTCGTTCATCTGTTCCTGGCTGATGCCTTTGGCATCCCGGGTCAAGATCTGGTTCTCCACTTCATTGATGGTCCTGGCAATGGTGGTGAGCAGCTGCTCCCAGCCCACACGGATGTGCTAGGGGCAAGCAATGAGCCCATCAGAAAGGAACGGCAGGCCTGGGCTCCAGGCTGTCCCACTAACGATTCCTCCTCCCAACTCAAAAATGGTGGTTAAGAGCATTTGTTGCTCTTCCAGAGGACCCAGGCTCTCAACCATCTATCATTCTAATTCCAGGCCTTCTCGAACACCAGGAACAGACGCAGTGCACAGACATTCACTCAGGCAAAATACTCATAGCCATAAAATAAAAGACCAAAACAGTTAACTTGATCTTCTATCTGGAGTTATTGTATCAGCATCAGGAGGGACACAGCACACCCTGCCAGGATGGAAGGCCTGCAGGAGGCTGGAAGGAACAGGCCTTTGCCCAAAGAGCAACAAGACCCAGATTTGCTATTGAACTCTGCTAGTGGAGGAAGCTAGCTCTTGTGGTGGGAAAAGCTAAAAAAAAAAATCAACAACAAAAGAAACCAAAACAGAATGCCCCGGTGGCACTACATAATGGCCTTCTGGTCAACGACAAGCCAAATACACCATGGTGGTCTCCCTGACTGCATAGTTAGTTATACTGCAGCCAGTGAAAACACACTCTGATATTTGAACAACAAGGAGACCACTTAACAAGGCAAACCTCAGAACATACCCTGTGGTTAAGGGATGAAGAGCTAACATCATTTAGGAAGCAGGTACCTAAGCCAGTGAGGTCTTGAGCCCACTAGCATCAGAATCACTGGCGAGTGCTTGTTAAAAATTAAGGTTCATTAAGTTCCAGCTAGGGACCAGATGTGTACCCTTGCAACAAGTTCTCAGGCATCCAGAAGGTACTTGCAAACTGAAGGTGCAGAGTTTCAGGGGTAGAGAGCTCGCTCCTCCTATAGCCTGATTCAGTGGGAGATGCTACCCCAAGGAGGATAGGAAGAGCCCCAGGCTTCCTTCCAGAGACGCAGGCCAGGCCTATTTACCTCCATTGTATAGTTGGTGTGCTTATTGTCGAAGATAAGTGCTTCCTGGATGAGCTGGTGGTCGCCCTCCAGCTGGTCAATCTTTGGCTTATAATTGACGATGCTCTTTTCATACTGCCGCAGGTGGCTGAGTTGGTCCTCCAGGGTACCGTGCATCTCAATGGAGATCCTCCCAATCTCCTGCTCATCAGAAAAAGATGTCATAACACCTTACTCTGCACTCACGGGGCAGAGACCTGTCCCTATGGTCACTTCTCCTAGCCCTAAAGAGGTTAGCACTGGCAACACTTAGCAGGAACAGATATTTAGCACGGTGATCCTTGGTAGGGAGGCTGCATCCTCTAATTATACCCAGCCATCTTCCATCTATCTCATGCTGAGCCCTCATATTTCTCAATTCACCTGATGTGCCTCCTCTACAACCCTGTTGCTTTGTCTCCTAGAAAGGTTGTCCAGTCCCTACTGAACCCCATTCATCTCCAGGAGCCAGGCCTAATGTACACTTCTGCCAGCCACTCACTCATGTAAATGGTTCTTGGTGAAAGCAAGTTCATTCAGTTCAGTCCTGTTAAAACATACCAAGCATTTACAAGTAGAGTCTTGGGGATGCATGCACATGAGTGTGTGTGTGTGTGCATGTGTGCTTGAGTGCACATATGTGTGTAAACTTGACACGGACTCCACGCACAAGATGTTCAGTGATCACACCCTGGCCATGCTCCTTCCTTGATTGATCCTCCCATCCTACAAAATATTCTATACCTGTTGAGAGGCTCCATTCTCTTTCTGAAAAGAATTAGACCCACTGCCTGGAGAGCAGTCATAAAGACAAGACAGCCCAGAGGGCCTGAGCTGACTATGTTACTCTTCCTATGGGGTTTTCATAGGTAGCTCCTTTATAGCATCCTACTTTGCTCCAACAGAGACAGGGACCAAACCATCGTCACCCCCTGCAACTGAATAATCATGGGTTTGGACCTCGAGATGTCATGGTCCTTCCTAATAAGCAGGTGACTGGGCTGGCTGGAATGGTGCTAAGTAGGAAGAGAAAGAACATTCCCAGCCTGCTTCCCATGACAAAACTCACCTCCATCTTGGTCTGGATCCAGGGTCCGATGACATTGGCTTGTGCCCCAAACTGCTTGCGTAACCTCTCGTTGTGCTGCTGCCTCGAGTGCTCCTCTGTTAGAGCCTGGTCCCTCCGGGGCACCAGCTGCCGTACCTGGGGTGGGAACAACGGGGGACTCTGTGGGTGGGCCAGACACCTCTCAGGTGAGAAAGTGGGGGCCCCACTGAGGAAAGGGGGCAAGTCAGAACACAGCAAGAGTAAAGATGTCAACTTGGACTAGAAATTCACTCACTGATAAAGATAAAAATCCCACCCTTAAGAAATGTACGATGGCTCAGCCTAGGCCCATCCGCCCTTCAACTCACATGGTCCCATTTGCCATTGATCTCCTGAGGTGTGATGGTTGTATAGGGGTTGGTGCCTGCCATGTTGACATGATAGGTCTGGACAATCTTGGACACTTCATTGTGGATGCCCAGGATGGCCAGGCGCTCCTTGTCTGCATCCGGGAGGGTAGCCTTGAACTGCTCATGGGCTGTGGTCAGTCCCTGGATAGACAATGGCATGATGAGTACTGATACTCAGGGGGAGTCAGGGCTCTCCTCAGACGCAGTAAACAAAGCGAGTCCAAGAGGTAGGAAAGAAAGAGTTGAAGAGCCCTGAAAGCCAAGTTCCACACCTAGCAAAGACCTGGAGACATCAAACCAAGTTCTTAAGGCAGAGAACCAGCAAGACAGGATAGCTAGAGAAAAGCAAGGGCAGAGCCCGCAGGACAACAGCTGTATCCTGAGGGCTGGTGACTCAACAGTCACTGTTGGGGGATGTTCGATACCATAGCAGTCATATGGGGGTGGGGCAAGTCCTGTTCCCCAGGTAACCTCTTCCAATACTAGTTCCTTCCACTTCCTGCAAAATCCCCTTTTCTTCCTCTACCTTGAGAAGGCTAGGATTAAAGACATGCACTCACATACTCATTTTATGCAGTGGTTGGAATAGAACTCAGGGCTTCATGTGTGCTAGACAAGCATACTACCAACTGAGCTATATCCTTAGCCCCTGCAAACATTTGGATCTAATGTTCTATAATTACACAAGAGACTGAGGAAGATGGGAGCCAATGGGAGCTCTAAGATTAATGTTAAAAGTCAAGATTTGGGATATGATATATAATAAAGTCTACATTTTTGTGTATACAAAAGGTACAAAGAACACATAGAGAAATGCATTTGTCTGTATACACGCAGACTCTATTTATACATTACTTACCCCTGAAAAGGGGAGTGGGGGCCAGAGAGGACTATGGGAAGACAACCTTGCCTTAGTATCCCTTTATCTTTAGGATATTATACTATGTGCACATATTACTTTGTCAAAATAATCTAAGTGCTAGACTGGGTATGGCGACATACTCCTTTAGTCCCAGCACTTGGGCAGTGGAGACAGGAGGATCTCTGTGAGTTTGAGGCCAGCATGATCTAGTGAGTCCCAGACTAACCAGGAGTACACAGTGAGTACAAAGACCCTGTAGGGGTAGGAGGTTGGAGAGATGACTCAGCAGTTAAGAGCACTTGCTGCTTTTAGAGAGGACCAGGGTTCAGTTCCTGGTATACATATGACCATAGCCAACCACCTGTAACTCTAGTTCCAGGGGAATCTGGGCAATATATGCAAGTGGTGTACCTACATGCATTCAGGCAAAACACCAGTATATACAACATAAAAATAAATCTTAAAAAAGTCATGTGATCTCATATGCCAATACTATTAATCTATGGAACCCTTAGGCTTTTGTTCCTCAATTTATACTAAAAAGGACCAGCCTCTTGGGGTTGCCCACCTGGATCTCCTCAATGGTATGTACGATGAAGGTGTCTTGAAGGTCCTCCATGGCTCCCTCCATCCAGTTGTTGAAGGGTGCAGCCCTCTTGGCGTACTCCAAGTATAGCTGGTCGATGGTCTCCAGCAGCTTCTCTGTTCGCTGGGAGTATCAAGTGGGGCAGAATATTTAACAGAGTGACACCCAGAGTCAGCACCCCACCCTCCCACCCCGACCCAAGCATCTTGATCTAGGAGCACTGGACTGGATGAGGCAGAAGGAACCAGTTCTTGAGTGGGTCTGAGTTGTGGTTGTCAATTGACAGGACATCTCCCATTGGAATCAACTTGTCCTGGCCCTAAGAGGGTCTGGTTTACAGAATAGGACAGCTCTCAAAAGGCTAGAGCTAGGCTGACAAGTTCACTGAGCTGCAAGATGAGTTAACGTTGAGACAGGAGGAGGGTCTCTGTAGTGAGAATTCTGGTTTCTTTAAAAAGACAGAAATGTTATGGGAATATGTATCTGTTTTAATCCCTGGTATGGGACACGGGGCTGCTCTAGACTGTCCACAGCAGCTGACTATGATTTGCTTCATGCTCTAGCAGGGGCGTGATTTTGCAGCTGCAGAGAGTTTCTGCAAGTGTATGACATTTGAAATTCTGGGGACTCTTGACAGGGCATATAAATGCTAGGGCCCCAAGAGGCATTGTAGGTCAGTGATTGCTGTGGTTTGTTAAATAGTTGTGTACAAAGAAGAAACAGTAAGAAGTTAACAGTGAAGATCAAACTTGCTCCAAGGAACTCAATGCTCCTAATCAGCAGGAAATAGACTATCAATAACATTATCCCTTCCCCTTCTATCCCCTTTTCTCTCCTACTTAGTGTTAGGGGGTAGAAAGGGTAGAAGAAGAGGGGTGGAGGAGGGTGGAAGAAAGAAGAACCCACAAAGTAGCAACAGATCTCCACTTGCACACTCTAATCAAAGAGAGTCATTCCAACAGGTCAGAGCAAGAGATGGTTCAGGGCATCATGGGAATTCATAAAGCAAAGAACTGAGGAAGAGGGTCCTACCTCTAAAGCTTCCCTCCGCTTCTGAGTCAGGGCCCCTAGATTGTCCCACTGGTCACAGATCTTTTGGCATCGAGCGTTGACACTTGGTGAGTCATAATAGTCCAGCTCACTGTGGAATGAGAGGAGACAAGGAGTCAAGTGACAGTGACACAGACTGAGAGGTTTAAGGGGGTACTGCTGTTCCTGTTCTTGGGAATGTTGGGAACACTAATGGTGCTGATGGAAATGAAAGTGCCCTCCTCCACACACCATCCAGCACCCTCCCATTCCTGCCTCTTCGGAATTTAAGAAACGGAAAGCAGGGGTTGGGGATTTAGCTCAGTGGTAGAGCGCTTGCCTAGGAAGCGCAAGGCCCTGGGTTCGGTCCCCAGCTCCGGAAAAAAAAAAAAAAAAAAAAAAAAAGAAACGGAAAGCAGGGAAGGTGGCCACTCCCCTCCAACAGTCCCTGCCCCAACCAAAGTTGATTGTGACTCTAATGACCGATGACAGGAAGCTGCTGAGGCCCAAGGGAAAAGCTCAGAGCCACAGACCAAGGCTTGGGAGCTGGGCCATGGTGACTCATGCCTGCAATCTCCATACTCTCCTAAGAGACTGAGACAGGAGGATTGCCACATAGTTGAGGCTACCCTGGGCTACACATTGAGATCTAGGCCAGCCTAGGCTACAGAGTTTGAACCCGGTTTCAAGAGAAAAACAAAACAAAATCTGAGCTGGCAAGAAAGGGCACCCTGTGCAAGCCTGAAGACCTGAGTTCAAGCCCTGGAGCCCACAGTAAAAACAGGAGGAACCAACTCCTTCAAGTTGTCCTCTGACCACCATTGCACCATGGCGAGCATATGCCCACATGCACACACACTCTCTCTTACACAATTTAAAAACAAGACAAAAAATACATAAAAATGTGGTAGCAAACCCTATGCAAACCCTAAAAAACAAAAGGCAAAATCAAATAAAATAGGGTGTGAGCATCCTCTGGTCTTGCCCTGGTGATAGGTGATATAACCAAATGTCTGCACAAGAGTGGAATGGTTGGAGCTCTCTCCCACCAGGAAGGGGCCTTGCCTTCTGTATTGCCTCCTTTCCCACGTGGGCACAACTCTCCTCACCCCCACGCCAAGTACCATCTGTCTGTACAGTCCCTTATTTCCCACCCTCATCTACAACAGCTGAGAAAGCAGATCTCAGACACATGCTGGGGCACCAAAGGGAGAGAGGTCAGAGCAGGCGTACTTAAGCTCCTGGGCAATGGCCGCGATCTGCTCCACGCGGTCCTGGTGGGCAGCCAGGTCACTCTCAAAGGCCTCGTGCTTCTTGAGTAGGGCCTTGATCTCGGACAAGGTGGCCGTCTCATAATCCTTCTGCCGCAGCATGGCTTCTTTGCCTGGGGCCGGGGGGGAGGGGTAGACATGGATGAGCAGGAGCTCGGCAAGCATGTTTGGTCTAGTCCCAGCTCTGCTTGTCAGGGTATTTCTCATGGAGGTGCTCGCTGTGTAGCAATGTACAGAGAGTGGACATGTAGCACGAATATCCAACTGTGGGGAGGGACTGGAAAGACCACTACCTCAAGGGAGGGTTTCCAGGCCATTTAAACTAGTTGTAGAAACGCATGAAGCCAGACATTTGCTTCCTAACTTCAGGAAACACAGCAATATATGCTATATGGGATAACCAGGAAAAACCAAAGCGAAACAAGCCAAGCACTTCATCAGTACCCAGGTTTCGAATGTCCCTGTCCCTGTTACTATGGATGAGTCCTGAGAGCCCAGCAGGAACCCCCTTCCTAGACATTCTCAGTGCAGTCAGGGATCTGCACTCTCTGCTCCACACATCCATGGGGGTTAGAGCCTTCTCGGACCATCGGTCATGCCTAGGGCAAAGGCAGCTCTTGCAGTTTTGAACCTGTTCTCAGAAGAGGAAGGCAGGGATGAAAAATAACCTCTCTAAAAACCTTCCGAGCTGCCTCAGGAAGGACCTTCTCAGGACAGGGGCGAACTTGCTTACATGTAACATCCGCTATGCTGGCCACCACAGGATGTTTGTACCTTCTTGGTCTGTGAGGTTAAGCTATGCACAACAGTAAAGCATTTCTGTCTCTCTTCTGGTATTGAATTCCCCCTCCCATTCCCTTTAAAATTGTAACTCAGTGAGTTTAAGATTTAATTTACAAATAAACCCATTTATCTATTCCTATATAAATTATGTTTTCTGCCTTTAAACTATTTAGTAGCACACGTTATCAGAATTACTACTTTGGCTTCATGGTCTTCTTGGATACAGTGGTCCTTCAAGATCTGTAGGGGACTCATTTCAGGACCCCTAAGCATATCCCAAGATGCTCAAATCCCTTATATAAGACAGCACAGTATATGCATATAATCTCCATATATTCTTCCCTATACTTTAAACCACTCAAGTTGCTTAGTATAAATGCTATCCAGCTAGCTTCTCACCCATATTCTTCAGGGAATGATGACAAGAAAGCATAAGCTCAACACGGACATAATTCCTTTCTGTTCTTAGTACTTTGCTTCAAAGCTGGTTGAATCCTGAGACACAGAACTCATGGATGTGAATATTTTCTTGGCCAGACTCCTTCAACAGAGCTGCTCATTGCTCTGTGGGGCACCACACCCAACCCCACCCCAGCTTGACCTGTGGCAGATACCCCTGTGTGCTTCCATGGCTAGGGTTAATTCCTTAGTCTCAAGAAATGAATTCCTGTTGGGTGTGGTGGTGTGGACCTTTTTTTTTTTTTTTTTTTGGTTCTTTTTTTCGGAGCTGGGGACCGAACCCAGGGCCTTGCGCTTCCTAGGTAAGCGCTCTACCACTGAGCTAAATCCCCAGCCCCGGTGTGGACCTTTAATCCCAGCACTAGGGGGCAGAGGCAGTTGGATCTCGAAGTTCTAGGACAGCCTGGTCTCCACTGTGAGTTCTAGGTCAACCAAGGCTACATGATGAAACTGTTTCAAATGAAAACAAAAATAAAGTAAAACAAAATATACAAATGGGTGAGTCAGGCCCAGCGATCGCCACCATGCCTGTCCACTCTGTACTTAATTATATGGGATCCTAAATGTGCCACTTAGCTGGCTGTTTTCTTACCGACCTAGGACACTCACATTTGGCTATAGACTGTGATCCTCCCTGTTCACTCCCAGCCCAAGGCCAAAGGGACATGACCTGGGGCTGAATAAAGAAGTCTTACAGCACCAGTGACCACTGGCTCTGCCTCTGGGGCTCCAGCCAATGTGGCCAGCAGAGTGCAGGAAAATGGGTGGGAGCCATTCCACACTCTACACCATGGTTCTCCACCATAATGCTGCGACCCTTTAGTACAGCCCCTCATGCTGTGGTGAACCCCAACGGTAAAGTTATGAATCATAAATCATCTGCATTTTCTTATGGTCTTAGGTGACCCCAGTGAAAGGGACAGTTGACCCCCAAAGGGGTCCAGACCCATGGGTTGAGAACAACTGCTCTAACCAAAACCAGCTTCTGAAGAAAAGCCCCATCCTGCCTGACTGTCTCTATTCAGTTAACCCTCAGCATCACTAAGCAGACGCCAGATACCAGCCTGGGTGACTACATAGGAGGGACACTAACATCTACATGTCAGAGATTTGGAAACAGACAAACTGACCATGCTTCTCAGGGACAGTGTGTCAGCAGGACCGAGAGCCACACTGAAGGACTTGGAAAAACCAGTGGCAGTGATCCGAACAAGGCAAGAGTAGTGCTCTCACAAACTGCTCTCAGCAATCCTCAGCCTGCCTGCGATCTCACCATTTAGCCCTTACAGACCCAGGAGGTTGGAACTACTAATGTCCCTACTTTACAAACACAGAAACCAAAGCAACCAGAGGCTAATGAACTTGTCTAATGCCAGAGAACTCTGAAGATACAGATCAGATGCCACGAACAAAAGCAAAAGGAAAGGAGTTATAGCTGGTGGCTGGCTGGGTGGGCGTCAGAGGCGGGAGCTGGCTCTGCCTCACCGTCTGTCCAGGCTTCATGGATGGAGGCCTTCTGCCGGAACTTCTCTGCCAGGTGGTCCAACCTCTCTAGCCTCCGGATCTCATTCAGCAACCACTCCTCGTAGCCCTTCTCTGCCTGTTCCAGGCAGCCCCAGGCATTGTTGATATCCTGCAGAGATGGGGAGCACAGGCTCAGAGAACCCGGAGGGGCTGCAGCCTTCCAGGAAGAGATGCTTCCAGATCTTAGCACCCATGCACACCACAGTCAACTACTCCACACCTAATTAGTATTTCTTGGCCAGACTCCTTCAACAGAGCTCTATCACCTAATTAGTATTTCCCCGACTCTTGGATAGGAAAGGAATTTGAGTCCACATAGGCCATCCAGCCATGGAACCCCCTTGCACAGACCAGCTTCCAACAGGATCCTGGCTAGTCTCCGAGGCCCAAGAACAAGCCAGAGGACCAGACCAATTAAGAATGAAGCAATCTGGGGCTGGGGATTTAGCTCAGTGGTAGAGTGCTTGCCTAGCAAGTGCAAGGCCCTGGGTTCGGTCCTCAGCTCTGAAGGAAAAAAACAAAAAAGAATGAAGCAATCTGACAGACAAGATCCAAGATATGCATCGTCCTATTAAGCTAAGGACCCCAGATTCTGGACTTTAGGCTCTGGAGAGCAGCTTGGATGAGAGAGTCAGGCACGATCATGAGCAGAAAGAAATGCATATACCCTCTGTATAAGGTACCCAGCCGGAACAGCTAGGGCAGAGCCAGTGTGAGCACCATCTTCCTGGGCAGGCGGCAGGCATTTGCCCCACATCAGAGGCACTACCTTTAGCTCACAGTGACTTTAACAACCCTAAAGCATCTGATTAAGCCCTGAGCTTTAAGGGACTGGTATTCCAAACTGCCTGTATGACACACACACAGGCCTACTTCCTCTGTGCAAGACCATCTTGCTCCCACCTCCTCCCACTTGGCCTGGCCTCTCCGGCCTTGCTCAGTGTGTCTGGGTTTGGTTTGCTCGGTTTTTGTTGTTATTGTTACTCATTGTCCGAAGGGATAAAAGGTTCTACCTTGATGAGTTTGTCCTGTATTCTCCAGGCTCAAAAAGCCCTGGGGAAGGATAAAGGGGAAGGAAGGGATGGTAAAACACAAAAGAGGACATAATGGAGGGGCACTCGTGATACAGAAGATTGATTTGGATATTAGGGTTTTGTTTTTGTTTTCCAGATAGGGTCTAGCTTATACAACCTGGGCTGGTCTCGAGCTTGCTATAATCCTCCTGCCTCAGACTCCCAAGAGCTGGGATTATAAACATGTGTCACACTCAACTCCTTATAGGTGTTTTTGTTTGAAAGAATCTTATATAAAGCATGCATGAAGAATTACTTAAAACTATATTTATACATAACGATTAAAACTGGACTTAATAGCACAGGCCTGAAATCCTAGCTACTTGGAATACTAAGGCAGGAGAATCCTAAGTCAAGGTCTTCATGGGCTACACTGGAAAGTCTTTGGCCAGTCTAAGGAGTTGACAAGACCCTACCTATCTCCCAGAAAAAAATAGAGAAGGGGCTAGCACTTGAATCAGAGCACTTGCCTAACATTCATGAGGACATGGGTTCAGTGCCTAGGATCACTACTATAATAATAATGATAATTAATAATAATAATGTAAGCAAATAAATAAATATCTTTTCAAATTAAAACAAAAAAAAATTTTTTTTTTTTTGGTTCTATTTTTCGGAGCTGGGGACCGAACCCAGGGCCTTGCGCTTCCTAGGCAAGCGCTCTACCACTGAGCTAAATCCCCAACCCCTTAAAACAAAATTTATAGTAGGTAATAAGATCATAAACAACTTCTACTTCTTAATATTTTACTTATTAGCATATTAGAACCATACTACGAAAATTAATTTTTATTTAAGATAACAAAAGTGGGTTTGTTTTTGCTGTTGTTATTTATTTTGAAAGTACTCAAGGTTATATGAAATTAAAAATTAACATTACTGTTTGGTTCAGTACGACCAGATATTCTGTTTAAAAGTTTATTTTTTAAGGTGTAGGGGTGTTTGGAATGCTCGGGGCTTGAGATGGACAAACCGGACAGTCAGGGGGAGAAAGTGGCTGTCCCTTTGTGCCTGGGCGCACGCCTGAGTGATAAAGTGTAAGAAACATGGTTTGTAGGTAGAAGAAAGCCCACCTCCAAGCAGCTGGGGGATAGAGGCGGCCGGGCAGGCCCCAGACTTGCCGCTGGCACTCACCGAGACCATCCTGCCCTCGGAGGGCATGAAGGCAGGCCGGTTGCTTAGCCGCAGCTTGGTCTGCAGTGTGTTGAAGTTGATCTCCAGCTGGCACTTCTCCTGCACCTTGGGCGGCTTGTGCAGGCGTCGGTAGTCTCGGAAGTCCTCCAGCTTCTGCTGCATGGCCTGCATGGTGTTCTCGGGCACCCGATTCTCCAGCCATGGGATGGTGCGGCGGATCCACTCTAACAGCTGAGGTGTCGAGACAGAGGAAAGAAGGGCACCAGGGTAAGGATGTGCAAGGGCCAGTTTGCCTTTTTTCCATAGGCCTTCCCCTCCCAGGAAGAGGGCTGGCAAAAAGTCTCTCCTGATGGCACACTCCCTTCAACCAACTACCTACGAAGACCTCACCATGCCATGTAGGAAGGCTTCTGGGTACTTCCTCCAAGTTGACCAGGATATGGTCAGCTCAGAGCCCACATCCCTCATCTTCTCTGCCCCGATACAGGAAGAATCAAAGAACCACGGGCTGCTTTAAAAGCAGGGAGACCTGAGCTTAAGTCTGGCCAGGCCTCGGTTTCCTCATCTTCACCAAGCAGGAGTGGAACAGAACGGGAACCTCTGGCCCCAGAGGAAGAGGTTAGGTTCTGGGACAGCCTAGATTTCTATCCTGGAGCCATGGTGAGGGTGAGGAAGAAGACGCAGGATTACTAGGGTGGATGACAGGAAGCAGGTGGGACACCTGCACGTTGCCAGGCATGACCCACAAAGTGACTCACAGGAATAATCATAGAAATACTACATGGTCAAGTGCTACGATCACCCCCTCACTGTAGAGGAGGTCTCCAAGGCTCTGCCAGGTCACGCAGCTTGCTGCAGTGACTGGCCGGAGCAGTGAAGCAGGGATTAAAGCCGGGGCAACTGGCTCTCCTCACTCGGCTGGAGGGCAAAGCCACTGAACGGCCAGGGGAAAAGTTCAAAGGGCTGAGGTCTGTAAGGAGGAAGCAAGCAGCACCTTAACCAAAGGACAGCAGGTCAGCTGATTAACCTCTTCCCATCCTGTCCCCTGCTGGCCTGACTACTAAGTACTAAGTACTGCTAAGTACCAAGCCTGAGACAGTACTCAGCCCTCCCTGGCACATGTCTTCTAAGTACCTGGCACAGCCCTGTACTATCTAGTTCAGGCAAGCCTTCCCAAGGGGCAGTTTATCAGGCTGCAAATGCCTCTGAGGTCTAAAGGGCTCAACTCCCATTCAGTAAGTGAAGGAAAGCAAGAGGCAGAGAGGTGAAGGCATTTCCCAGGCCCACTATAGCCTGGAGACCATCTCCCCGACTTCACTTCTGCGCTCCCAGAGGCCCAGAACCAAGCGGCCCTATGCTAATGGTGGTTGATTGGATCATGCACTACACCAGCCTGGGACTGTGTGGGCAGAATGACAATACAGGTACAGATCCTGGGGGCTTCACTCTCTCAGGGTATAATACAGGGCCTTGCTGGGGCCAGGCTAGAAGAACAAACATGGGGGTACCCACATCACTGGCCAGCTTCTCATAGTCTTCCATAAGCTGTTCATTCTCTTGATTGACGGCCAACACTTTACAGATGCGATTGGCTGCTGTTTCCGCCTGGTGATGAGACAGAGAAAGGTCATGACCAGCCTGTCCCCAGCAGCAGGGGTACATGGACACACCTGTGCCAACAAACCCCTTCCACTCTGCCACTCCATGCGGTTGGAAAGAAGCCCCAGAGGCTCTGAGTCACATTCCCACCCTCCCCCAACCCCCACTGTCTTCTGCATCAGCACCTCTTTGCCAGCCCTGGACAAGGGCTGATTTCCATCATGCATGCTGGGAAGAAATTAATCAAGTAACCAAGGCATTCAAATATCTCAGGCCAGGTGGAGAGAGGAAGAAATTCATGCCCAGCCTGGAATTCTAGGCATCACAGGCCTTGGGAATCTTGAGCTAGATTTGATGGGATTTTGAAGATGTGAGGAGAAAGTGCTGGCTGACAATGAGGTCTCTTAGGGTCCCTGAAGATTCTCTGAAGGCTCCTGGTTCAAAGACCTTTAGAGAAAACCTAAGGTCGTGGCAGTGCACGGAGGATAAGATGTAAGGATCAACCCAGCACTAGGGGCAAGCCTAGGAAACCCAGCACAAATACTGATGGCTCAGCTAAGATCACACGGTGGACCAAGCACTGGGCCATGGCGGACCAGAGATCATCCTCAGCATCCAGAAGAATGAGGGATGGAAAGGTAGCCAGCCACAAGGCCTAGCCCCATGGAGACTCTGGTGGCTGGAAAAGATGCTCTTATCCAACACCAGCAGGGACCCTGGGCTCCAAATCCACTCCAATTAAGTGGTTGGGGGTTTTGTTTGTTGAGACAACATCTTGCATGTAGCCTTGGCTATCCTGGAACTCAACTCTTGTAGACTAGGCTGGCCCTGAATTCATGGAGATCTGCCTGCCTCTACCTCCCGAGTGCTGGGTGTAAACGTACTCACTGCCACCCCTGGCCCACTTGAGTGGTTCTGAAGTTGAGCTGTGTTTCTATACATGTGCCAACCCTACACTTTGATTCTGAAGCTCTTTTGGGACCACGGGGTAGAAAGGAGATGGTTTAGAGAGGACAATGCCTATGAAAAAGTAGATATGAACCCAGAGACCCTGGGACAGGTGACCTACAGAGGACATCTGGTGTAAGAGAAAAGGCGGCAAAACCTAAATCTGGTTAATGAACAGAAAGACCTTCTGTTACCACAAAATGAGACCGAGCGTGAAGAACTTCCCGAGAACCAGAAGGAAAGTCTATGACATGTGGCTTTTTCCAAGAAAAATTTCAAAGAGGAAAAGGCAACCAAACCCATGCCTGTGAGTAAGTGTGCTGGGACACACAGGGGATGGGGACAGAGCAAAAATGTCCTAAAGCTCGCTCAAGGGAAATGTCAAGAGACTATCCTATGGTGTGTGGGTATTGGAACAGCTGGGGCTCCAAGAGGAGAACATGGGAGTGGGCAGAGGGATCTAAGAGTCATCTGTATAGAGACTCTGGGACTCCTGACTGCCATGAAAGCCATCAGTCATCACCCCTTCTCTCAATTCAACCCTTGTCCTGGAGATGACATGGTCCTCTGTCAGACAGACGTCCTACTTGTCATCCTTCTTGAGAACCACTGAGTAACTACAGAGAATTACCTGAGGCACCGAGGAAACCGTTGCTTCTCAGGAGCCTAGTAGCAGGCTAAGACGCAGGATCCACAAAGACTGCAGACTTACAGCCCTAAGTCAGTATGCTCCATGAAGCTGGCTGAGGTGACAATCTTCCTGGTGTCACCAAAGCTACTTCTACTGAAGTTAGGGCAGAGGACCACAGGCAACCAGGAGGTGGTACAGCCGCAGACACTGCCACTAACAAACCGTGGATAGATCCTCATTGTAGATAAACAGGCTGGTCCAGAACTTAAGATTCTCCTGCCTCACACCCCAGAGTACAGAGATTGCCGGTGTGCAGCACCGTGCTAGCTTACTGCTATAGTTTCTAATGTAAATAAATCTCACCTTAAGTGTGTTGTCCTCCAGACGCACCCTGAAATCCTGGGCTCAACAGCTATAAGTTTGCATCCTTTTTGGCTACCCTGGAACTCGATCTGTAGACCAGGCTGGCCTGGAATTCACAGAGATCCACCTGTCTCTGCCTCCCGAGTGCTGGAATTAAAGGTGTGTACCACCACTGCCCGGCTAGAGTTTGCACAACTTTGAGAGCGGTGCCAGGTAGACTCGAAAGCTTTGTCACGGTCTGTGGACCATTCCACAGCCAAAGACGACTCCTTCGAATGAAAAGTGGGGAAGACTTCCACACGGGGGGCTCCTGGGGGCTTTTTGCAGGGATCTAACTAACCCTTTTACAAACGAAGCCTGCACCCTGGCCTATCCTTTTCAGGCTAGCTTCATGGAGAGAGAAAGCCAGAGGACTCCACCATACACCAAAAGGACCTGCCTTTGGTGAAGACAAGCCAACCGAACACAAGAGTGCTTTCTTTACAAAAGACCCATCTGTGGGTCACCTTTAGGGATAGTAGTCCTCTGAGACAGAGGCTGTCCTCAGAACACTGGTTCTCCACTTCCTCTTTAACCCTGAATAAGCCTTCCAGGGGCATAGGTGATATGTGTGCTCTCAGGTGGCCTCCTTATGAAGAGAGGCTAGTCACTACCAACCAACCTCAGTCAAAGAAGTGAGACAAGTCAGCCCAGTTGGCCCTGCATCCCTCTCTCATAGAATGAGGGGAATCAGGCTACAGATGGCAACAGCAGTCATCCCAAACATCTGGCTTCCCCTCCTCAGAGCTACAAGAAGCCCATGGCATGCATGGTGGGAGCGGAGATAGGGTCAGGGGAGGGGACAGCAGCACAGTGCATAAGCAACCCTAGCAAGGCTGCTAGAGATCAGAAGTACCAGAGAGGAACTTGGCCCAGGAGAGGAAAAGAAATGGACTTGGGAGAAAGGTGGAGTTGGCAGCCACCTCAGAAGAAAACCCAGGCTGGCTTCTGACTTTGGGTTTTCTATGATGGAGTGGGCTGTTCTAAAACCCATGCAAGAACCAGGCTGCCCAAGTCTTTCCAAATGACAGACTGTGTGCAAGCACAGATGTCAAGGGGCCGAGAAAATACTCCCAAGGAAGGGGCCAGATGTGTGTTTTCACAGTCTTTGTGACCACTTTCAACCATACTATGCATACAACTTAACGTACGCATTATTTCTTTATACAGGGTTTCTCTATGTAGTTCTGGCTATTCTAGAACTTGCTTTGTAGACCAGGCTGCTCTCGAGCTCACAGAGATCCACCTACCTCTCTGCCTCTCAGGCGCTGGGATTAAAGACATGTATCACCAGACCTGGCCACATGACATTTAATTTTATATTATAATCGCTTTCAAAGCCATGAGCCATTGTTTTTTAGAGACTTAGGTATCCCATGCCAAATTTCCACCCTGATAATCAGAGTCCTGAGTCACCTGAGATAGGTCCTTTTATAGAGAGGCTGTCATCAATTAAAGTGTCATCAAATATTCAAACTAGGCAAAGTAACATACCAGGGCTCCATCACCCACAACCCATAGTTCCTACCTATGATCTACAGGATCTCTAACTCTAGCTTAAATTACTTTTTCTTCCTCCCTGGACTACCTACCAACTACTACTGCGCAGTCTACCCCTTCCCCTGCCCAATCTACTACTACCCTTCCCTTGGGTTTGCTAAGTCCAGCAATGGCTCCTAGCCCCAGAATGGGGCTTCTCCAAGACAAGCAGGCTGGGATGGGTTTGGGAACACATATCTATCCCTCTACCTGTGCCTCAATTTCTCCAGAACTCCCCATTCAATAGTGGCCTGGTAATACGGACTTCCTCTCCTCTCACACCTCGAAGCTTCTGCCTTAGCTGTGCTGACCTGAGCCACCACTGTTAGTAACTCCTCGTGATGGTCTCCTCTCCCTTCCCTAGTGGTACCCAAGCCTTTCCTGGAGGCACCTGATCTCAGTGTAAGCCTCCAAGCGCCAATCTGCTGCTCGCAGAAAGCACCTGGCAGCACAGACCAGCTGCAGTGCAAGCCCTGCTCCGGGCACTGCCTCCTTCCTTTTCCAGACAGCTTCTGTGAATGGGAATACTGTTTGTCCCTTAGAAGGTTTACTCTGGAGGACCGAGTGATTGATGGACAGGTGGATGGATGCAGGCAGCTCCACCTGTCCATAAGCAACCAGAAACACCCGCATCAAATCAAGTCTTCCCATTCAAGAGCCAGGCCTAGAAATAGCTCCCAAGAGACCCCCACAGCACTAGCAGCATAAACAAAACCTTGATGCGCCCCCACCCAGTCCAAACCTGGGCTGGGAAGGAAGGAATCAGACTGCAAACCAGCATTCTATACAGAAGTCGGTCTCACCCAGTGAGGGCAGTCTCTCGGCAGCTGTGTACACCATATGCTTGCACGTCAATGTATACAGGCATTTGCACATGGCTTTTGTCTGGGAATTTTCTACTTCTATTATGTCTGACTGGCCAGAGAAAGGTATGGAGAGGAGGGTGGGTCATGGATATAGCTCTGGAAGGTGTTTGTCACGGTGACTAGCCACAGAGGGAGTCAAGGCAAGAGTGTGAGATGCAGAAAGGCTCGTTCATCTCCTCGTCCCCCACGCGGGAGGTTTGTATCCCTCCAGAGACGATCTTCCTAGGCAGGTGCTGTGGGATAACTCTGGTTGAGGTCTCTGACCAGGAGACCCGAGGATCAAACAGTATGCCCCACACTCCGCCACTGTCTATGCTCCCATTCTGGGGTATGGACAAAAGCATGAAATGGTTGCGACAGGGATGAAGAAAGGGAAGAGAGCACGGAGGAGGAGGACGACTTCAGAGGGATAGCCACACAAACCCCACACTCTGCCCACCATACACAGAAGAGATACACTTCATCCATGCCATGCATCTGTGCATGCACATGTGTACACACACACACACACACACGAATGCATACACATACAAATGCACACACACACACACAAATGCACACCCTCCACCCCCTGAGCATTATCTCCAACCAGGCCACAGAGAAGGCAGCAAACACAGGCAAGGCCAGTGTCGGCAGGCATGAAGCCCTGGGCAGAATCCTTAAAGGTAAAGGATCATGAAAAAGAAGATTGGGATAGTTGGATGGAGAGGAGAGGCCACCTCAAGTCAGCCTGGCAGTGCACTCTATGTGGTTAGCAGGCTGAGTAGAAACGCCCAATCAAGGCAAGCAGAGAGGCGGCTCATATACTGGCTAAGAGGTGGGGGACAGGGTTCAGGAGAGGTCGGGAGGAGAGCAGCAGAGGTGAGGGGACAGAGGAAGAGCCAGGAGGCCAGCAGGGAGGATCCCTTGGAAGTTGGAGGCTGGCCACTGAGGAACCAACAGCAAGGGCTGCATCCTCTGCAGTCAGTAGAAAGGCAGGTCCAGGTGCCCATGCCCTGGGCACCAGGGCTGCTGACTGCTCATCTGGTTGTCTTTGGGCAATGTTTGGAGGTGCCTTTTCCTAAAGTATTTCTCTGAGAGAGGGGGGTGGGGCAGGCAGAGACATTTTTTCTGCTGGACATGAAGCTTGGTGGTAGAATGTTTATCTAGCAAGCACAAGGCTCTGGGTTGAACCCCAGCACCAGAAGCCAGATGGTGGTGGTATAGGCCTTTAATCCCAGCACTTGGGAGGCAGAGGCAGTTGGAGCTCTGTGAGTTCAAGGCCAGCCTGGTCTATATATCAAGTTCCAGAACAGCCAAGACTACACAAAGAAACCCTGTCTTGAAAAACAAAACAAAACAAAACAAAACAAAAACAAAACAAAAAAGAAACCCAAGCAAACAAAAAACCAAAAACAAGCCAACAAAAAGACCAACTGAAAAAAAAAAAAGAGAAAAAACAAGAAAAGGAAAACAGTTTTGCTGCTCTCTGCAGGGTAGGTTTTAGTAATGAATGTTCAAAGTTCCACAGTCTACGGCATCCTAGTGGTATTCTTATATTGTTTGCAACTATCCATGAAAGGCCTGTCTGGCAAGTGACATTCAGGACTCTGGCCTGGACACCAGGGAGAAGGCAGAAGACTTCTCCCCACCCTGACTGCTGCCTAGATTTGAGAAGATGGTCTTGATTAGGCAAGAAGAAGAAAGGTTCAGAGGTAACAGGGATCCTGGGTCTTTAAGGGAATGGCTTAGGATCCAGGCTCTGACAGTTTGTCTGCCTTCCCCTGTGAGGTCCCCTATGCCCAGTGTTCACCAAGACACAAAGGAAGGCCACCAAGAGGCTGGGCTTCTCTGGCATCCCTAAGTGTGCTTGCCAGGATTCTGAGAGTGCCCTGTCCTCTGTGGGAATGGGTGAATTAACTAACCCTCTCTCACACAGGAACTACTGCTACTGTCCATAGAGGTGGTCAAGATGGACCAAAGGGCAGCCGGGAGAGTGGGCGAGGCCGAGGGTGAGCTCACCTTCTGCGCACCGAGAAGGCGTGGCAGTGACATGAAACATTAGGTCACATGGCCTTCCCCTCCGGCCTTATCGTGCCTACACATCTGCACAGAGAAGGAGAAGAGGTTGAGGAGAGAGTAGAGCAGTACAGAGAAAACTCAAACAGCAGCAGCAGACGGAGAGCACAAGACAGAAGGGGAGTGAGCAGGAGGAGAGGAGCAGGCCAGAGGGAGGTGAGCAGACAGGGAAATGAGCAAGGGAGGTAGGGGTGGGGGCAGAGCCTCCCATCATGCACTTCTGACAGGTCACTGAGGTCATGAGGAACATATGGCAGGCCTAGGGACCAAAGCCATGGAGGTTTGTGGTCACAGCCAATGTGCTGCTTCTGGGAGGGACGCCTGCTGCCCCAGTTAAGCATGGTACTAAGTGACAATTTCCAGTTTCCCAGTGCCCACAGCAGGAACTGGGCTCTGGTGTATTACAGAACCATACAACCTGGCTTTACCCTCTGCCTCCCAGAGCCTTCTGGGACAGGATACCAGAAGCGGCCTCACTGCCATTCACATCCTCTCCCCTCCTCCCACAGGTCATGCTTATGTCTAAGAACAAAGTGTATAGTGGGGGATCCAGGCAGGATAGGGTTCAAGGGCTGGAGACTGACTTGTTAAATCATGCCTGAGGGGGCAGGGGTATGACCACTTTGCAAACTGGTAAGTGAAGAGAGGAAGTGTACCATAGCCCAGTGGAAGCCCCAGTACTTTTAAGACTGTTGTTTCCACAGGAGTGGGGCTGCGGCTTTTGGTCTCCTGCAGCCGGGACCCACTGATCTCTCACACACCCCACCCTTCTGCCTGGGCCATGCGGCTGGGGCATGAGGTTCCAGAGGACTGTCACTTTGCTATATGTTTTCAGTACTGAGAGTTGGTGAGAGACAGCAGAAATGCAGAGCTGGGGAGGAGGCAAACAAGACCTCTTTAGAAACACAGCTAACTACCCACAAGACCAGAACCAGGCCGTCCCTGCACTTGGATATGGAGGGATGGACGGAGGGAGGGGGCAGGAGGGCATGGCTGGGTTCTGGCATGAGGTGTGCTGGGCAGAGAAGGAGCAGGGGCCCGGGTACCTTCTGGGCTCCAGAGAAGGCATGGTAGAAGCTAGACACATAGGTCATAATGGCTTTCTCATCTGGCCGGGCAGTTCCGACGATGTCTATAGAGAGACAGAGAAAGAGTTGCAGTTAAGAGCTACCTCGTAAGCACACATCTCTCAAGGGGATGCAGAAGCTGGCACACTATGAAGTGACCTTGCCACTTGGTCTGTCCTGAATCTAGCCAGCCTTCAGAGTCAACTTCCAGTAACAGGAACTTGGGTCACAGAGGTATGGGTGATGTGATATCCCAGAGGGCTAGCAAAGACTACCTTACCTGGCAGTCCTCCTCCAATTACAACGTCAGTAGCATCAATAGAAGGGGTCAAAGGAAGGAGGAAGTGACCTATAGAGTTCACCACCCAAGTACATGCATGGGCACAGCCAACCCACCCTCAGTGGCCATTTTAAACTACGGGACTCTGGTCATGCACATGACAAGAGATATAATGGAATCACTGTCATGTTTGCTAGATGTGAAACTATTTTTGTTTTTGAAACAGTCTCATTTATAGAACCCAGGTTGGCCCCAGATTCACGATCCTCCTGTCTCAGCCTGAGTGCTGAGACTATAGGCACATGTCAGCACATCTGGTCCCTGGAAAGTATTTTAGTTACATGCAAAAATACCCGTTATCTTTAAGGCATGTACTTGGAAGGAGGTGGCAGTGACATGAGATTTGAGATTTAATACAGTCCAAGAAAGACAGCAAAAGGACACAGAGAAAAAAAAAGGTGTGATGGAATGTCAAAAACCCTTCTGGAATGAATGGTGGGTGTTAGACCAGCATATGCTTCTGTTCATGCTTGGAATCATCTTGAAGAAATTTTCAGATCTAAAGGGTTATCAGGGGGCAATCTTGGACAATTCCCCTGCCCCAACTAGACTCTCTTCAGCTCCTCTATGTGGGGCTAAGGCACTGTAAAAGGCACATGAGCATTAGGATCAAGAAGAGCCCAAGGGACAGTGGCCGTGGTGCCTGCTTCTTCCAAAGGCAAGGGCAGAGCAGGAAGGTCTACCTTCCCCTCTCCAAAAGATTGCTCTCTGCTGTTTGTGTGCTATCAGCCAGTGCCTCTTCCTCTGACCCACACGGAAGCCCTGGCAGGCAAGTGATCCAAGCTCTTTAAGCTGAGCTTGTCCAGGAAGACAGACCCACTCACTCCCTTCGTGCCTTGGCTGCTGGGGGGGCAGGGGGAGGGTGAGGTGTGGGCCGGTGAAGAAAGCCCTTACCTTCTGCATCCAGCATCTTTGGAATGTCCAGGTATCTCTCTGCCACATCAAAGGCTGTGTTCAGGTTTGTGAGTGGATCATCCTAAAGGAGAAAAGGACCAAGTGAGCGTGTGGAGAGTCAGGTCACAGGTCAGCCCAGTTGGGAAAGGATGGGGCAGGCAGGGTGTGTGTGTGTGTGTGTGTGTGTGTGTGTGTGTGTGTGTGTGTGTGTAGAGAGAGAGAGAGAGAGAGAGAGAGAGAGAGAGAGAAAGATATCCTACCAGCCCCCTCTCAGGCTCTGGGTAAGAAAGGTTGCCTTTAAGGCCTTTTTTAGGAGCCACTATTTAGAGGTTTGAAACATTCTCTTTCCCAATCATGCTTCAGTATGTCAGGGAAATGGGGTAAAAACAGGCCCGATGTTTGAGTTGGGATAGGAAAGAACTACTAAGAAGTGGGATTGAGAACCATCAGTTCCGGCAGGACACGTGGGTAGAGAACTCAGACTTAGTTTCCCCGCTCTGAACTCAATAGTTGGGATGTGTGCTCCTAGTTTGTAAAGATTGAGTGAGAAGTTGAAGGTGACCCACTGAGTATTCCCACGTGTTGGGTTATTCTAAGAAGCCGTGGCTTTCTTCATGCCTCTGTGATCTTCTCTAGAAAGCTAAAGGTGGCAAAGGATGTTGGGGACTCTGGGATCCCTGCAGCCTGGAGTGCATTTCAAACAAGGAGTTAGTGTGAAATGGAGTTAGGCACATTCTCAGCCCAGCAGGCCACACACCAGTCTCCTAAGGTGGTGCAGCTGCCATGGAGGACCGTATGGAGGGTCCTCCAAAAGTTACACTCCTGCATGAGGCTCAGGGATTATTGTGAAAGGGGGTGGGCGGGGTGGGGGCATTGTAAGAATCACAGGGTTTACTGTGAGACTGCAGCTCCTATAAATGCCAGAAGCTACTCCCGTGAAGCCTTGCCACCGTGTCTGCCTACACATGACCTGAACAACGGTGACACTGGTAGCCATGCTAACTCAGAAGGGGGAAAGCCTCAACCCTAGACAAAGAACTGCAGGCCACTTAGGAACACTGGGAGTTGGAGAGAGAGCCTTCCCAAGGGAAGAGCACGGCAAGCAGTTACCTAATACCACATACAAGTACCATACGGACTGAGCGGTTTATATTTATGTATTTAGGAACACACACCAGCAGCAGCAGCAGCAGTGACAACAATAATTAAGGAAAACAACAGCAATGGTAATTAAAGAAAAGGTGGCTATGATTTGAAAGAGAGCAAAAGGGAGGGGATGTTTCATGGGAGGATTCGGAGAAAGGAAGAGAGAAATGATGTAATTATATAATAACCTCAAAAAAGTATTTAAAAAGATTTAACATGGGATTCCCACTGGATCAGGATTCTGAGAGGTAAGCAAAGAATTGAAACTGAGGTGTCAGAGAGAGAGAGAGAGAGAGAGAGAGAGAGAGAGAGAATGAATATGGGAGGTATACACTGGAATCTCAGGGCAGCCTTGTTCACAGGTCAGAAAGTGGAAGCCAGGAGCTCTCCAATAGGCACGTGACATATGGGACATTCTGTGACATATGGGACATTCTCCCCCATACAAAGGCAGCTGAGCTGGTAGGCTGGGACTCACTTCTCCCCCAGAAGTTAGCTTGAGACCAGTGGCTCTAGCTTTGCACACAGGGCCAGGCCTCAGGCTCCTCTCCATTAGTGGAGGGTGGGGATGGCTAGAGGGTGGGAATCTCATTTTTTTCCCCTAAACTAGGGGCCCTACCACCACCAGTTGCCTCAGTAGGAGCCACCAGGGCTTTCCTGGTTCCTGATTAGCAAGAAGGCCCAGGACACAGGTGTGTCTGCTTGAGGGTACTGGTAGGCTAAACACTGCCCTCAGGTATCCTGGGGAAAGGGGAGGAAAGGAAGACCACCTGCCAAGAGGGCTATACACCAACAGGTTCCGTTTTCATTCCATTCCAAAACAGCATAGAGCTGGGAAGAGCTCGTGACCCTGGCTTCATGGTAGATAAACATTCAGGACAGACCTCACCAAGGTGTCTAGGCCAGTGCCCATTGACCAGCTCAAATACTTGGAACCACCATGAGTTTACAACAGCCCCACCTCCTCAGCCCGTGACATACAATTCTCATGCAAGAAAATCACCAAGTGAACTGACATCCAGATATAAATGAAGGTTATGTAATGCCACATGGCTTCAGTCCCAGATACCTGGGAGGTTGAGGGTCACTTGAGTCTAGGACTTGGAGACCAGCCTGACAACATAGTGAAACCCACCACTATTTCAAAAGCATAAATAAAATTGAGGGTCAACACAAGAGATCAAACCCACCGCAGTGCCTGTCTAGGAACAGGGACACAGGGACACAGGGGCAAAATGTCTCTTGGGATAAAAGACACTTTACATCATCAATTAAAACTGTTGCCTTATAAAATCAGAAATGATGGAAGGGAGAAATGTCACTTTGCATAGCATCGTTCAAACACTGCAATCTTGTACTGGTGGCTTTCTTGGTGGGCTGTGTATGTGCAAAGGGATCTGGGAAGTGCACACTGGGTAATGAATGGAAAAAGCATTTCCCGCTTGCTTCCGGGTGGGGCTCAGCCTAGCTGGCCCATAGGCCAACAACTCTCAGGCTAGACAACGGGCTCTCAGAAGTGGTCCTGTCCTATCGTCCCTCAGCTGGTCTCCACCCACTGGGGACCAGTCATCAAGCAAGAGAAGACGGCATGCGATCAAGTGAGCACAAGTACCTTTCGAAGCTTTCCATAGTCAATCAACTCGGGCCGGTGCCGGTGGATCAAGGCACAGAAACCAAGACCATCCTTCCAACTGTCCAGGGAGAGAGAGGTGGAGCATGACTTCTAATGTTTATTAAACAGTTCTTTGAAGCATGATTTAGAAGACAGGGATAGAAAGGGAGTTCTCTGCCTGCCACATTCCCAGGTATTGGGGTCGAGCTTTTTGAGTGGTTGGCAAATTGAGATGAATCCACCATACCCACCCAACCCCCTTGCTAAAGTCTTAGCCTGTTGGTCTAGAACCCTGGGCTTTCTGACACAGTCCTGGGGGTCTTCCCAGTGTCACAAATTCCAACAGAGGTGTGCCAGGCAGTAGTCAGGTTTAAGACACCACAGGGAGGGATGGCAGATTCAAAGGGACAGAACCTTCCCAAGAAGAACTATAAGCCCCCCCCCCCCAACTCTTCCAGCCAAGGGTAGGTCATGAGATGCCCTAAGGAGGCAGGCCAGCCTCCATGTGACCCCCTGGCTCCAGCACTCACCTGATGTGGAAGTTTTGGATGTTGACATTTTTATATGGGGCTGTCTTCCTCTGACACCACAGGAGCAACCCTTCTTTAGCTGATGTCTCTGTGAAAAAAAGGGTGGAGGGAGGAGGTCAGTGGGCTCACCCAGGGAAGGGAGGACACTGCTCAGATGAGGCCCTACAGGGACCTTAAGAGCTCAACTCCATCGCTACAAGAAGGGAAGAAGTCTAGGGTATCATATCTATTTGTTAGGCAAAGTTGGAAAAGTTATTTAAGAATTAAAAAAGCAAGCCACTTACACCATAGACTAAACTGTCCAGACACAGCAGCTTTCTGAGTAACCTGCCTCACTCCCTCCTATTCAAGAGATGACTTTAATATAAGGGGAGTTAGCAACTGGTGGCTTCTCCAAGCTGCAAGAGTCCATGAAACTTACATGACCAGAAGCCCCCTACAGGGTGAGCATGGAGAACCAGGAAGAAGGGATTCCTGTCCAGGTTCATCTGCAGTAAGGCTCCTTCCCATTACTGCACCGATCTGACTCTGATGCCCTGTCATTCTATGTGGATCGGGTGGGCATCAGTAAAGCCAAGCACCCAAGGGGGATGGTGAACTCCCAGCACCCAGGCTGCGGGCTGCCCTGCCTCTGTGTGTTCAGATCCTTGAACTGCAGGTGATATCCTTTACTAAAACGGGTTCCTGGGCGACCTCACATATTTAATTCATAAAATGGACTTAAAAACAATGCTAAAGGGGCTGGGGATTTAGCTCAGTGGTAGAGCGCTTACCTAGGAAGCGCAAGGCCCTGGGTTCGGTCCCCAGCTCCGAAAAAAAGAACCAAAAAAAAAAAAAAAAAAAAAAAAAACACAATGCTAAAGAATGAGTGCAAAGGTTATAATTATTCAAGTACAAGCAACCAATTATAAATCGACACAGGAGCCAGGTATGATACGGCACATCTTTGATCCCAGCACTCTAGAGGCAGAGGCAGGTAATCTCTGGGGGTTCAAGGGCAGCCTGGTCCACATAGCGGGTTCTAGGCCAGCCAGAGGTACACGGTGAGATCCTGCCTCTAAATAAATAATAATCTATCTGTGAGTCGTCATGGGGCTGGAGAGGCGACTCAGTGCCCTTGCAGAGGATCTGAACTGGGTTCCTAGCACCCATGTTAGAATAGCTCACAATTGCCTGTACACCAGCTCCAGGAGCCAATGCGTCTGGCCTCTGGAGGGCACCAGGACTCACCTGCATATAACCACACACAGACACATACGCATATGCATATTCATATAAAATTAAATCTTTACGGGACTGAAGAGATGCTCGGTGGTCAGGAGTACCTGTTGCTCTTCCAGGGCTCAAGTTTAGTGCCGGCACTCACACTGGGAGGCTGACAACGTAATTCCAGTGTCAGGAGACCCAATGCCCACTTCTGGACTCTGGGGCACAAGGCATGCGCACACAGAACACAGACATGCGCAGGTAAAAACACCCACACGCGTAGAAAATTAAAGCTGCATATTTTAAAAGCATCTTATCTCAATCTCATCGTTTAAAAAAGTGTTTTTTGAATGTATAGATCATGTACATAGGAAACCGTGAACGGTAAGTGATAAAAGCATAATTATCAGGCACAAAGTTTTAAAAAAAATAAATAAAATGGCTGGAGTAAGGAATACAGAGAGGGTGTATTCTCTCGTACCAGGGCAACCTGTGTACATCTGGAAGGTGGCCACCAGGGGGAGCAATGAGCACATCAGTGGACAAGGGCGCCCTCACTTTCCTAAGATTCCTCCTAACTCTCATCCTAGCCTTGGCCTTCTCAAAGCCAGGAATGCTGCTGGGCCAATACTTTGGAGGGTTATTTGAAATCATACGAGGGAGTTCCGGATGAGGCTGGAGAGAAAGACTGGGTAGGCAAGGCAGGGGGAGAAGTGAGAGTTTGAGAAGGGACAGAACAAAGCAGGAAACCCACCTTCCACAGAGATGTCTTGGATGGCAAAACGAAGGATGATGGTCCAGATCATGCCCAGGGTCATCTTCACATTCCCGTCCACAATTTCTACAGAAACATGCAGGACATGTTAGGTGGGCCATAGCAAGACAGACACAGGTTCTCAGCAGTCCCACGTCACATCACAAACCGCCCACTTGCGGGAGGGAAAACAATGAACAAGTGACTCTCTTGAGACAGTGTGTTCTTCAGAAAGGATGCTGTTCTACACCCTGAACCACAGTCACCCGCCTGAGGGGACAGATTTCTAAGCCCTCACAAAGGTGGTGGTGGTGGTGGGGGGGCAATGAACTGGGGGTCTGTGGACAATCACGGCTCTCAAAATAGCCACTCCTGCAGGGAGCCTGGGGAACAGAAAGCTACACACGTCCATTTTAAGAGGCGCCATTTTAACCAACCCTCTGATTGGTCAACCTCCAGATGCCCTAAGTTTTAAAATAGATTTTTGTTTTAAAATGCATTCAAGATGGCAGCTCAGAAACCCTGCTATATTTAGTGCTTGCACTTTTCAGACCTTAGATGCTACAAATTTTATCATATTTTCCTTCTTCTCCCTCCCTCTCTCCCTCTCTCTTTCTTTCATTCTATGTATTTTTTTTCTTAGTTTCTAGGCTTGGTTTCAAGAATAAATATATAGATCAAGGCTAGAGAGATGGCTCAGGAGTTAAGAGCAGGGGCTGGAGAGATGGCTCAGTGTTTAAGATCACTGACTGCTCTTCCAGAGGTCCTGAGTTCAAATCCCAGCAACCACGTGGTGGCTCACAACCATCTCTAATGTGATCTGCTGCCCTTTTCTGGTGTGCCTGAAGACAGCTATGGTGTACTCATATAAATAAATAACCCCTTTTAAAAAAAAAGAGTTAAGAGCAGCAGCTGCTTTTCTAGAGGACCCAGGTTTGATTCCCAGCATCCTCATGTGTCAGCTCACAACTGTCTCTAATTCCAGTTGCAGGGGCTCCAACGCCCTCTTCTGGCCTTTGCAGGCAAGCACATAGCATTTGTATAGGCAAACACATACGAAATAAAAGTAAATATATCTTAACACAAATGAAAACTATAATTTAGCCTAAACCACAGAGCTGTTTTGGTCGTGTGGGCTGAAAGGTGAGGTTCAGCTGAGGCTCCTTAATCCAAACCAGTTTGCAGAACTAGACAGTAAGCTCCTCTCAGTGAAAGGCAAAGTCTCCACTGGATATCTTGCTTATTGCTCTCCGCAATACTACTGCGTTGGGTCTGCACTGGTGTGCTGAGTAAAGGAACACCAGTGATTGCTTGGGACACAAGGCATGTTGTAACTTGCTAACAGAGCCACAGATAGTCATGGGCCACAGGCCCATGTTAGAGTCCCAGAGAGCTGTGGTAGCAGGCAACTGTTTCCCCTTCAGTACAGTCAGCCAGAGCTCTGCAGGAAATACTAGAGGGAAGGCATTGGATCAGTATGTAAAGCTGGGGTGGGTGGGGTCATGTACCCAGGCTGACCTGTTGCTCCTCCTACTTTCATCTCCCATAGGCTGGGATTACAGGTGTGTGTTGCCGAGCCCCACCTCATAATGACCTTTTTTTTTAAAAAAAAAAAAAATGTGCTTTATCTACAACAGCTGTTCTGAACGCATAGGTCTTGACCCCTTTGGGGGTCAGACGATTCTTTCACAGGGGTCACACATCAGACATCCTGCATATCAGACATTTACAATTCATATCAGTAGCAAAAGTACAGCTATACGTGGCAGTGGTGATAATTTTATGGTTAGGGGGTCAACCACAACCTGAGGAACTGTATTAAAGGGTTGCCATTAGAAACCATTGATCTACAGCCTCCAGTACTTTAACATCTGTACCACCACAAAGGTTTAAACTGATATGCACAGAGTCTGAGCTCTCATCGGTCAACAGGTGAGAGACATGAATAAATACAGAACATGAAGTCAGGTATCATTTTCCCCAGACGTTACATTAGGTAACTTTAAACGCAAATTTAAACACACACGTTAGCACACCTCGGCTAAAAGCATAATTTGGCTTTAAAAAAAAAAAAAAGAAAACTCGCTGAAAAAGCTGGCAACAGGGACCAAGCATCCCAAAGCTGGTCAGTTCTGGCAGTGAAATTCTATCTCTGTCCCTGGCCAAAGACCTGCAGTACTGAGTAAAGTTTCTGTATAAATAACCTGTTGTTCAGTTATTTATCATGGAAACTATGTTCAAAGGACAGAGTGACTTAAATCCCCTGAGCCCCACCACCTTTCTCTTCTTCTCAAAGCCAGGGCTTTCCACTCCACCCAGAGGCTAGCGGCCAGCAAGGCCTTTTGGAGCTAGTAGAGCCTCTAGGGTCCCTCCTTCTGTCCTCTCTGGCATCTTCATTGTTCCCTCTCCCAGAATATCTACATGGCTTGTCGCTCCCTCCCCTCAGGACGCTCCCTCCCCTCAGGACGTCTCACTGCAGCCTTCCTTGACCACCCACTTAACCCTTCACTGTTCTCTACCTGAAATCTGTGGGAGCTTCCTGTTGTCTTCTGGATAGACAAGGGTTGGGACTTGTCCTGTCTTGCATCATTACTCAGAGACCAGGGCAGACCTAGCGCTGAGCAAGGCAAGGCCTCCATGAATGAATGAACGAATGAATGAACGAACGAACGAACGAACGAACGAACAAACAAAGGAATGAGGCATGAATCATGATAGGCAGAGGCACGAAGGCCTGTCATTGGCCCTCGAGGACTTATCAGTGCTCAGTCACTCCCAAGGCAGGCCCACGTGACAGAGCTCAGCTGTGCTCAAATAGATATTAACAGAACCATTCAAAGTTGCATTCCTGGGGTTTTAATGACTGGGCAGGGGGAGGGGGGTCCTTACAATGAAATTTTATGGACAGCATTCTGACTCTAGGGGGAAATCTTAAGCTTATGGAAGTGATAACATTGAAGTTCAGCCTTTCTAGAATGGATGTTCTCTTCCAGTCTGCCTGGCTCCATGAGGGCTGAACACAGTGCACTCCCACAGGGACCTTTCAAGTATGCGGGAGAGGTGGTTTCTTTTTTTGGAGTCCTAATAATTCCTCTCCCACTTCTCAGAACTTAGTGGATTCTAAGTCATAGCGAAGAGGCCAGCGAAGAGGAAGGACAGTGGGGTTTGTTCAGAATTTCTCACTGCCTCAGCCCTGCTAGTCTCATATGACCCTGGAAGCTCACAGACCAGGGAAACTCCAGCTCACAGGTAGCCTGACTACAAGGGCTGCTCAGAAGAATGAGGCCCATTGCCATTCCGGGTCCATGGTGAGTTAAACTCTGAGCTAAACTCTGCTCATATCCTGCTGGCTCAGACTCTGTTTCTCTTCCCCACTCCCAGGAATGCAATCGCGTGCCCACATTCAAGGACCAAAATGACCCCATGTAATGTGAAAGGTGTGGAACCTCAGGGGCCACAAGCCTCCAGGCCAACGCTCAGGCTTCTGCACCCACTCGCCCCCATCCTGACAGATCTGAACTGTAGGGATGGCCCCAAGCTCTTGGCACCCAAACATCAAGCTTCCTCTCAAAATCTCAAAATTTAAAAGTCCTGCTTGGGTCCCCTCCCCCCTGGTTAAATCACAAGCCCTCACCCAACCAAGTCTCCACTTCACGAGATCTAGATGTCCCAGACACAAGTGTCATAGAAGAAATCTCCCTGCTTCTGATGTGAACCTGCTCCATCTAGACACCCCAGGGACAAGGCAGGCCCACAGGAGCATGGCTTCTATTCCATAAGGTCTGGCAATCTCTCCAGGCCTGGTCCACACATGGGGTCTGTCTGCCAGGCCTGGTCAGTCAGTGTTAGTGCTGGAGTGGAGGGATATCCTGCCAGGGTCTGCTCCCCACATGTAGTCCTTGGTAGTCCCCAAGGTCTTCCCCTTCCCTTCTAGGTCTGCCCCCATGGCACTGAAGCGCTGTCTCATAGAAAGCAAATCCCCAGGGTGTGTTCAACTGGTTTCCCAAGCACCTCAGAGCATCCCGGGTTTGGACTGAACCCAGAAGTCTCAGCCTGTCTACTATAACGACTGAAGAAGACAGCTAAAATCTCACTTTATAACAAGGTTAAAGGGACCAGAAGGTACCGGATCAGCACAGCAGTGGGGCACAGGGACCCACATGGCCTGGCAGAGGCTGAGCAGTGTCAGGGGGCCATAGTGTGTCAGGGGGCACAGTGGAGCATGTCAGAATAGGAAGAGGGCTAGAACTCGGCCCTGGAGCCTGAACCCCAGGCCTGGGCCTGACTCTGCTGTGCAGGTGTGGAATAGTTCAGAACGACCTGACATTCTCCCTCTCTGGCAATTGTTCTTCACCCTAAAACTCAGTCTGTCAAACTCACTTCACCAGCCTGTCCCGATGAGGTCATCCTCCTGTTGGGTCAGGCTCAGGCTAGCCCAAGACACTTATCCATCTTCCACCTCCTCCCTTCCCCTTTGGTGGTCCTTCGCCAATTTTTCTTTCTAAAATTCTTGCCTTTTGGGGCTTCTTTTTAAAACCTGCCAAAATAGTCCCACACTTTCACGTACAACAGTCAATCAGAGCTATGTGAGCCTGCCCTTCTTCGAAGGAAAAGGCTCTCTCAATTCACTGCAGTCCCCACCTATCGCTACTGTTTCCCCAAGACCATTTCCCACACTCTCTCCTTCCCTCCTACCCTAGTGGAGACCTGAACTGGTGCCAGACCATTGAGTGGCATTTTTCTTGGCTTCCTCTGCCAGAAAAAATTGTCCAAGGTTTCAATCCCTCCTGGTAGAACACAATGTTCTTTTTATTCTTATTAAGAGGCAAAAAATGTTTTTCCAGCCACAAAGTTGAGTACCTACCACACACACGTGCTTTGAACTACACCGATTATTATCAGCTACCTATGGCCACGGGGTGGAAAGAACATAGCCTCCGCCCTTGAGATGGTCAGGGCTGCAAGAGTGCCAGGATCCAGGTGTCTGACACCTTAAGCACCCACCCAGACAGGTAAGGCCAGGGGTCAGCCAACTTTCCCAATAAAGGGCCCGACAGGAAATCGTTTTTTGGCTTTGCTCTCCATGTGGTCTCTATAGCAACTACTGAGCTTCGCTGCTGACCCCCAAAGCTGCACCAGATGACAGACAGGCCAACGAGCAGATGTGGCTGTGCATTAAGACCTTTGTCAACGAGACAACGCCACACACACTACAGTTTGCTGCCCCTGTCTTAAAGCCCACGGATGAGCATAAAACCCCTCCATGTTGGAAGCAAAAGGACTTTTCACTTTACCCACAAGTAATCTGCTCTCCCAGATTTAGGGGAGCAATTTCCCCCCAGGTGCATTTCTCCAATGTCATACTTGGACTGGACTGGGGTTCTGTGTTGACCACTCACAGAAGATAGGACCCAAGCAAGTCACATGACATAGTTTCCTACAGTGGGGGTGAGCAGTGGAGATGCTCCACCCTGGGGGGTTGCTGGCTAAAGCATTTCAGCATGGCTTTCCTCACAACCAAGTGAGTTAAGATGGCACCACTCAATCCCTGACATCCCCCAGCAGGAGCCCAGTGACCGCATGCTGTGTCCACAGGTCACGCCATCAGAGGGCCTGGTTAGAATATTCTAGCCTCAACTTCAGAGCCAGCACTGCAGACGCCAGGAGCCTGGCTACCTTCTTTTAACTGTGAGGAACATGTCGACAATGGCTTCAGCAGCTTTTTGTTCAAAAAACAAAAAAAACAAAGACAGTTCGAGGTGATGGGAAAGGAGCCAGGGAACTGTGGTGCTGGAAGAAGCTATTTAAAATTCGGCTTTGGCTCTCCCCAAAAGGTGGTGGTGGGCGCGCACACCTTTAACCCCAGCACTCAGAAAGAACAGAAACAGGCAGATCTCTGTGTGTTTAAGGTCAGCTTGATTCACAGAGTGAGTTCCAGGATAGCCAGGGCTACATAATGAGACCCTGCCTCAAAAATAAATGAATGAATGAATGAATGAATGAATGAGTGAATGAATAAAGCAAGCTACTTCAGGGGGGTGTGTAACAGGGGAGGTGCCCAGCACTCCACATGCAATTGCACATCATAAAGACTTTAGTGAGAGAATGGGCAAGGGCTGAGTTCTGGTATGGCTGAACCATGGAGGCGGTGGGGTACCTGTTTCCAAGGCCACGTGAACCCAGGAGTCAGGGGAGAGAGGGCCAAGGAAGCAGTGACCACAGCGTATTAGCCTCACCTTCAGCTCCAATGGACACCAGCTTGACCCCTTTGCTGGCTATGAAATCCAGGGCCTTGTTGACGTTGGAGATCTTGTGCACTCGCATCTTGCCTCTCTCTGGCTTGGCCAAACGCTCACCTGGTGAAGAGGAAGGAAAATGAAGGTGAGTGCAAGCGTCCTGGAGCCCGGGTGATCCACAGTCCCCCTCACCTGAAGCGCTTCTTAAATGGGCACATGCATGATGTCCCTGTCGGGTATTTGGAGTTGGCGTCCAGGCAGGGAGTCAGAGAGAAGTAGGGTCTACCTGGATTCTTCATCTTCCATATCCCAGAGACAAGCCTGTGTGTGTCGCTCAGAATTTATATCTTCAAGATATGTGTGTGTGTGTGTGTGTGTGTGTGTGTGTGTGTGTGTGTGTGTGTGTACTCATGCATGCTTGAGGCCAGAAGAAGGGCCCTGGGTCCCATGGAACTGGAGTGACAGGGAATTGTGAGCCACCCACTGTGGATATTTGGTACCAAGCCCGGGTCCTCTGGAAGAGCAGCCAGCCTCTTAACCACTGAGCATTCTCTAGCCCCAGCATTTATTATGATGTTACTAACAGATGCCAGAAACGGGCCAGGTGCTCGGAATATGAGAATAAACAAGTTTCCTGGCTTTTATGTAACTGTAGTCCAGTAGGAAAGAAGGTACTAAATTAAAAGTAAACAAACATGCACAACGGGCAAATATCAAGAAGGAACTGTGTCCTTCTAAGGAGGAGGAGGAAGGAGAGAGCCCAGAGCCCGGAGCCTCAGCTCCGCTCCAGGGCCACAACCTACCCTTCTCCATAGAAGGACACCTCTGCTCCTCAAGCTTCAAGGTCAGGAGACTAAAAGAATAATATGGGGGGGGGGGTGTTGCCTAATGTTCCACTAAAGGCACTTTACCCTCCAGAACAGACACTGTCTAGGGACCTATTGATGAAATGACACCTCCAAAAGGACACATGAAACAGATGTATGGAAGCATGAGTAGACGTGTACCAGGGGAGTCCAAGCGTGCTATAATCAAAGCTTAATGAGCGAGGCAGAAAACCAGGATGCAACAGAGGCAAAGCCAGACAGATAGGCCAAGGGCACATGAACGGACTAGAGGCACTCATGTTATAGTCTGGCAAAGAATTGGTCAATGTTGAGGGTGACCTGAAACTCTGTGGGAAGCTGCATTTAAGGGGAATGGGCTAATTGGATGAGTAATGAAATAGCATCCATCACACTCAGGCTGCGGCGTAGTTACCGGCAGGTGCTCTTAGCAAGGTTTACAGTGAGAATCAAGGGCGAAGAGCAGCACGGAACAATCTGGAAACCCTGAAACCTCGCCTGAAAAAGAGCAAGCGAAGCTAAAAGCTGTGAACAGGCAGGGTGTGTCTGTTGGAGATCAGTGGCATGGAGAAGCCCCAGACAGTATTAACAAGATCCAGGAGTTTCTTTCTTAATGGCCTTCCCCAGCTAGTCCTCTCTCCACAGTGTGGGACCTAACGACTTGTGACTGATAGAAATCTTTTGAACGCTACTGACTTAGCAGACTATTAGCTCCCATCAAAGCTTAGAATGTCATCAGATAGCATCTTGGGCCTAATAGAGAAGCCTGCCCCATCCTGTTGTAACTGTCTGTCTGATGCAGCCACCAACATATTTTAAAATTGTCTTGATTTATGACTTTCTTTGTTCCGTACAACTACAAAAACTTCATGATCCATGTTGCAATGTAGAATTTAGGGAAACCTAAATCTGTGTTTCTGGGTCACTCAAAACAACCCCAGAATAAACTATCCCTTATTCTCTTGGAAAACAAAACAAAACAAAACAAAACAAAACGCCAAGCACTTTACACTGGGTTAGGAAGAAAATGTCTGGAAATAAGGATGGCTTTGGCATCTAAAGAACTGGCCAAACCCCACCCATCACAGGCTCCATAATATAAAACTGTAAACTCGTTCAAAAGACTTTCCTTCCCTCCAGGAGAGGGCAGTGAGGGAGGGAGATGAATCAGAACAAAGTACTCAGGCATGTGCATATATAATGAAACCTATTACCTTATACGGTGACTAAAAATTAGTAATAACACAAAAGTAAGACCTAAGGAAAAAAGTTTTCCTTTAGAAGGGAGAGCTCCAGGAAGCATTCTCCTATGTCCAGCATCCAGGCATTCAGAGGCCACTGCAATGTGGGACAGAGGGATGTGCAGAAAGCTTGGCTTCATCCCTATGATGCTAGTTTTGCAGGTGTGCAAAATTCAAGAGTTACAGAGCCATGGCAGTGTCTATCCAGATTTCAAAGGAAGGCCTGGAAGGCCAGGAAATTTATAACATGGTTGAATTACCTACAAAGAGCTCTGTTGGAGTGAAGCCTGCGCTGTAATGGAAACCCCACGGATGCTGAAGATGCTGGGAATATGGAATGTCTGCTAATGAAAGCCTAGGGCAGTAGATGCAACCAACACAAGAGAAAAACCACGAGGAAGGAAGGGCTACCCAAGCCCACTGCGTTCACACGTACCACCATGCCTCCCCAAGATTGGACATGGTTGTGCAGGCTGCAATCTCCACCGTTCTGAGTTCTGGTCTTATTTCGGTACTATTCTTCCTTCCTATGCCCCCAGCCCTCTCATTAGTACCACAGTAAGTTAGAGGTATTTACTGAAGCGGTTCGCAACTAAGGAATCGCCTTGAGTCTCAGTGGGGACTCTGGGCTTAGATTTCTGAACAATGTTGGAATTATTAAGTCCATGAGGACTCATGGAGATAAATTGAATGTAGTCTTTTGGGGTTCAGGGGTGGAACGTTCTGATTTAAAGTGATGTGTTCAGGTGTCAAGCTGACAAGAGGCAGACGGTGACGCTCACTCAGTCTTAAGTGTTGACCTGAATGGATTAAGAGATGCCAAGATTAGTCAAGTACACGCCTGGATGTTCTCAGAGATAATTACATCATTAGGGATCTGACCCAATCAACAGGATGATGCCTTGACGGCTCCATAACATGATGGCTTCATTAAAAGGCGGTGAAAGCAGAAGGCGGGGCTTTGGGAGAAAGAATACCACTGGGCTCTGGCCTCTTCACGAACTCTTTTCTTGGCCTCTTGCTATCGTGATGCCCACTGACCTGCTCTGCCACATCCTCTCTGCCACAACATGCTGACACGTGTGAAGCCATGAGCCAAAATAAATAATCCCTCCCCTTAAAAAAAAATCCCAAATGGTTATGCTTTCCATTGTGTATATTTTGCTCTGCTCAGGTTTCACTTTAAAGGAAATATGAAAAGCTGTTTTTAAAGAAATGAGGCTGTCAGAAGTCACACAAACAGGAACGGGACAGCCTGTCATCTGGGGAGACGGGAGAGCCTCCCAGTATGGCAGAGGGCCCGAGGTCTGCTACCTTTTTGGGAAGAGTTAGTTGGAAAGAAAGCAGGTGCCAGCTCTCAAATGATCCTAAGGGCTCTGCAAAGGAATGTGGACCCAGGCTGGAAGCCCTGGGGAGGCACAAAAGCCTTCCCATCGAGGGAACAACTTGACCATATTTGGGCTGTCAGAGGATCTTATGCCTGGGGCAGCTTCACAAAGCAAGACTGCAGGGAGGAGGAGACAGGGAGGAGACAGAACCTAAGGCCTTCCTGGTTTCCTCTAGGTGGGTGTCACCAGAGGTCCACAGGATAAAAGGCTAAATAAAAGGGGATCCTTAAAGAAGGAAAGAAGGCAAGGAATGCAAATGTCATGTAGGAAAGAAAGGTGGAGACAGAGCAGTCTGCCATCCCAGGTTTGGTTTAAGATGATAGGATGATGTCTGCAGCAAAAATAGAGGCCTGCACACCCAAGAGGACACACAATGCTATGGTTTGCATATGGTTTGTCCCCTAGTGGTTCAGGTCCTGGAAGCTTGGCTGGTCCCAGCATGGTGACACTCCAAGTGGAGTTGGGCTGATAAGGTCATTAGGGTAATCCCTCCAAGGAATGAAAGTAAGTGGTGTTACTTTATTGTCATGATGTTACTTAATTAAAAGTGGTCTTAATTAATTCTTTTTTTGTATTTATTTTATTATATGAATGTTTTGCCTGCATATAAGCAAATGCACCATGCATGTGCCTGGTGCCCAAGGAGGCCAGTGTGAGCATGGACAGAATACAACCAATGCTAGGACAGAAAGAACCCAGAGGGTACCACCCGGTCCCTCTCACCTGAGATGACCTCCAGGAGCAGCATGAGCTTCAGGCCATCTCGGAAGTCCTCTTCAATGTTCTCAATCTGGGTCCCTGCTTTGCGCAGGTGGGAGTTGCACCAGGCCGTGAAGGTCTATTACAAAGGGAAGAAAAGCAGATGGTTCAGTCTCCTCATGAGCCACACTGTCTCTGAGGCACTCACCACAGGCCTCAGTGGCTTCCAGGACCCCCACACCACACCTTAACAGTTGTTCTGGGAAAGGCCTTCAACAGGCTTGGGCCATCTTCATCATACAAGCCACACGAAGAGACCAGAGAGGATGGCCACCCACTCAGCAGAATCTAGAGAAACTCTCAGTGTGGTTGTTCCCTGCAGTCACATTAACTTTATCCTCTGCTCCTAGTTTTATATATATATCTGTTCCATCATCTGCTGGGTCCAGTATTTACTCAAAATCTGCATCCAGGACAGCTCCAGGGCAGCTCCCCACAGGCGATCCGGTCTACTCTTACAGATGCTTCAGTGGGGCCTGCACCTTCCTAGCTGCAGATATTCTCACAGATCCTGGACATCAGCGAAGCAGCCAGATCCCAGGACTTGGCCAGCATCCCAGTTTTCTTAGGGCCCCCAAAGACATTGTCACCCCCAGTCATCAGGAAGTAGTCTAAAGAACACCTCACTCTAAAGACCTCCGTCTGAAGACAACCTCACTCCTGTCCCACCATTACCCCCTTCTAGCTCCTCATTTTTTAATTAAACAGGAAGGGAGAAATGTTAGCTTACAGGTGCTTCCCAGGGACCTAGCAACGGTTTACATTGTCACCTGCTGTCATTACCTGCCCCTGCCAGGCATGGGTGAGGTATAAAAGGAGTGCTCATCACCCAGTTCACTTTTTCTTTCTCTGTTCCCAGCCAGTATCTCTCTCTCTCTCTCTCTCTCTCTCTCTCTCTCTCTCTCTCTCTCTCTCTCTCTCTCTCCCCCTCCCTCCCTCCCTCCCTCCCTCCCCTCTCCTTCCCTCCCTCCCTCTCTCTGTCCTTCTCTGCCCCCCTTCTCTGCCTTCGTGGCTCTGCTCCCATCTGTCTGCCTCTACCCCTTCCCCCCTTCCTCATTCCCCCATATACTAGGTATGTTGCATGGCGTGATTTCTCAGGAGGGCATCTAGGCATGGGTCCACCAGGTGCCCCCTACCCCCGCCGAGTTACATTTCAAAGGATGTGTGAATCCTTAGAGTAAGTAGAGTACAGTTTCTACACAATCTCTCCCAACTGTCGCCTGTCCATACTTCACTTTGGGCCAGAGCCACCACACTGCACATTCACAGGGGCCGGGGATGGGAGTGTCTTATTCCATGATTAACATCTCCTATCTCCCAACACCTAGTTCTTAAGCCTCTTCCAGGCCCATCTTCCAACGTTTAGTCCCTTCCACCCTCAGCCAAAGGCTTCCTCCCCAAGGCTTCCAGGGAAACTGGCCAGTGCCAGCAATGGGAAGACAAAGTTCCTGATGGGAGTTGCCCAGCTGAGGGCTGTGAGTTCTTGTTTATTAACCTGGTCTCTAAGAGGGGGGAGGAGCTGAGGGAGGAAGAGGCTGTTGTAAGAAGACACTGGCTTGTGAAAGAGGGGAGCGCTGTAGAAAGCAGCTAGCCCATATCCTGGGGAAGCCGCAAGGGCCAAAACAACACCTGGGTTTGTTCAGGTCTCCAGGACAAAGCTCTGGGACCAATAAGCCTTTCAAGGAAGAGTCAATATAAAAGCCCTGGTCCCCAGAGCCCCACAGCTTAGTGCCCTGAACCCCTCCAAAGGATTAAAGTACCCTACAAGCAGTAGCCATAAAAAGCCCAGGCACAGGGGACATGGAGCAATACAATGTTAAGAACACACTCTTCTATGAACCAGATCTGAATCCACTGTTCTCCGAACTCCAATTCCCTCAGCAATAAAATGGGGATTGCAAGGCACTTTTCAAGTCCACAGGATTTAAAAACCGATTTACAAAGTGCCTGTCAGGTAGTAAGGGTGCCATTAACAGTAAGAAGGAAAAAGATACCCACCCACGCAGCAACAACAACAACAAAAAAAAAAACCCCACCACCACCAGCAGCAAAAACCATGACAAGGCTGGGAAGGGTGCTCCACTACAAGTGCTCTCTCTCTCTCTCTCTCTCTCTCTCTCCCCCCCTCTCCCCCTCTCTCCCTCTCTCCCCATCTCCCTCTCTCCAAAATCTCTCCCTGCCTCCAGTCACCAAGCTACCCAAGGCCCCGCCTTTCCAGGTGCTGCTTTGCTGCTCTGAGAGACCTTTGGGACTGGTGCTAATACTTAAAGAACAGACCTAGCAGACGGGTCAGTAAAGTCTTGACAGCAAACCTTTGCATCACAGCAGAGAAGCCACAGACCACCATGTACTGCGCAACTATGTTCTCCCTAGGTTGCAAGGTCCCCACAGAAAGACCATCTCTTTAGCAGTAGCCCGAGGACTCAGCAAGAAGGAAAAGCTAGCAGCCAAAGGGACACCCATTTCAGAAACTCCTGGCCCCACACAATACCCAACAGGGTGGGCAGTGCTACACTCAGAGGCCTAATGATCCAACTTCATAAAATAAAAAGGCGGGGCCTGCATCCCAGGGCCTTCCTTTACCTAAGGTTCCCTCACCCACAAGTCTTCACTCTCCTCCAGGAGCCTGTTTATCTCACAGTCTAGTAAGGAGACAGGGAGAGGGAGAAGGTGGTTGGCCCCTTCACAAGATCCACTGTGCTCTAGAAATGTGCTTGGAGGAGGGGTGTGTCACACACAGGGTCTCAGGAGCTATGCTTAGGCAAGGACCATACTTGAGACTTACTCCCACAACTGTGGCAGTGCCTTTGCTGTACCCCTCTAACCTGTACCCCCCACCCCGTGCACACATATACACACATACATGCACATGTCTGCTGTGCCCCTCTATACCTGTATCTCTCCCCCCTGTGCACACATATACATACATACATGCACATGTGTTCATGTGCATCCAACTGCCAGCCTCTGCAGATCTTGGACAGGGAGAGGAAAAATGGGTCCCCTCACCCCTCCCTGTCCTTGGTACCTAATGGTGGCGTGAAGGGAAGAATGCATCCACATAGCAGGGAATTTTAGGGGCACAAAGGATAGGAGTACATGGGTTGGCCAGTGAGAGAGACACATCTTGTCCCAACTCCTCCTAGGGCCTGGCTCTCAGTTTCCCGGCTTCTACCATGTTCTCATTTTGCCCTTAACAACTACCATGGCAACACGTCTCCTTTAATATACCTTGAGAACGCTCCTGGTTTTTGAGAATGTGTCTTTCCTGTCTCCTGGCTCAAAGGTGTCTATAATCACACAGCCTTCTTCATATACCTCAGTTTTTTATATACAATGGGGACAACAGTTAACTACCAGGCATGACTGAGGCAAAGCTTAAGTGAAATAATACTAAGTAGTAGTATTTGCTTATATTAATAATGGCCCTGAAATATGACTGTGTCTGAAATGGCCCCTGCTGTTATCACGACTGCCTCCATTGTTGTTTCTATTAAGATTTCCGAATGGTCACACCCAGCAGGGACTGGGGTAACATGATTATTCCCATGGCAGGAGTCAGGGGCTGAGTTTTAATGTCAGTGTCAGCCATAGCCTTGACCTTAGCGGAAGGAGGGCAGCAAACACAGGAAAGCCACAAGCTTCTGTGGCCTCCCTCCACAGAGCAGGAATTGCAGGACCACACAGGAGAGATGGTCACAAAGATACCCACAAAGACCCCACATCTATCACTGTGGGTGAGTGGCCTGTCACCACTCCAACTCAGGTATCCAACAGGCACATGAGAGTAACAACGCAGACACTGTGGACTGTTAATAGAAGGTCTGAGGAGAGTCCTCTTAAAACCCGGGGAGGAGGGCATGGTGGCACACACGTTTATTTAACCCTGGCACTTCAAGGAAGAGGCAGGTGGATCTCCATGAGCTCACAGCCAGCCTGATCTACATACCAGGACAGCTACATAGGGAGACCCTATCTCAAAACAAAAACACGAAGGGGGTACCTGAGCTGGGGGGGGGGGGTAGGGCTACTCTGTGGCTTCTGAGCAGCCCCATTGCCATGCCAGAGGGAGAAAGCTACGGTCTTCACAGTGCATATGATAAGCACACTCCATCAATGGCTTTGCGCTTGAAGAGATGTTTAAGTGTTGAGTCCAACATCCTCCTTTTAATATTGAGGGCACAGGATCAGAGAGGGTTAAGTACATTTCCTCGGGTCACTGACACCAACTCTAACTCCCTTACAACTTCTGCTTCCCAGAATGACATAGCTTTGCGGCTCAGGTAAGGGCGAGTAGGGTGCTTGAAGGGGTATAGAACCAAGGCTGAAACTTTCAGTGGTCACACAAGTGAGCCAAATTTCATGAAATTCCACTGAAAACCAGTGGCCGGAAAAATGAAAGCCACATGGGTTCTGGAAACCCCCACCAGTGTCAGCAGTGCTGGTAAGAGAGAGACGGCCTCTCTGGGTAGCATGGCAGTGAGATGTAAGAAAGGGGATAGTGGGTGACCCTCCAAAGGGAGGCAGACCAGAAAGAGATGGGCAGGGGGAACAGGATTCAGGAACTGGGTCTCTGACCAGCAGGAGACAAGGCCTGTCTGAGGAGGTCATCTCAACTTCCATAGTCAAAGAGGCAAGCCTGATTCGGCCCCAGGCAGAACAGGCAGCTGGTGGGAAATATGGATTCTGTGCAGCTGTACCCAAATGATCCTGTGCAAGTGACTTCACTTCTACAACTCTCCATGGCCATACATGGAAGATCCCGGTGACACAGATCCTAGGCAGCTGCTTTCAAGAGGATAAAGGACAGAGAGCTTCGGGAAAGATCGGAGCTCAGTGGACTGAGGGACCCAGAGCTGGACGTGTGGTATGTCACAGAACACAGTGTGAATGTGCTGAAGGGGTTCACACAGTCCCCTGGGCAGGGCTGAGTAAGGTTCTTTACAATGGTAATCCTACAAAAGCCCAGGCAGCTCCTGGAAGTGTTGATTAAGACCAGAACAATTGTTAGGCCACACCAAGGGTCACATGCTTCAGGACGCAAGCAGGGTATCTTGACCTTGATACTCCGGGATGTAAGGTCAGAATATCCTGCGGCTGGAGGAGTAGCACGATCTCAGAAATCAGACGTTTAGCACCATCATGGACCCTACCCACTAGATGTTAATAAGCCTATCTAAAACTGAGACAACCCCTCATCATGCCCTGTGGAGAATCTGGTCTTACAGAGGCAAACATACATGCCACAGTTGAAGTGACAGTAATTGTGCTTACTAAGCACGCACGTGCTTACTATGGGATGGACCCTCTTCTGAATGTTGTGTCTCACTGAACTCATTGGATCTTCACAGAGATGCCTCAACAAGAAAAGAAAAGGGCCAGAAACCTGGACTTCTATGTGGAACTGCTCAATCTTTAAATACTGCCAAAACTGAAAATACAATGCATGTTGGAAGGACCCGGTCTGCCTCCAAAAAATTACAGTCGGCAGCCAAATCTAAATTAAGGCTCACTGGGTATCTCTGCTCCCACAGTGGGACGTCATGGACCCTTTCTAAGTCTGTGAACACATTATATACAAACACACTGTGCGGCGCGTAAGCACCAACCGATACCTGTGTCTATCACTCATAAAGGACACCGGTGACATCAGCCATTTGAGAATCTGGTAGCAAGAGCTGGGGGCATTTCTATCAAAAGTAGAGGAGGGGACATCCTGTGGGGAAGGGAGAGGACTCCTCAGCTGGAACTGATCGACAGACCATGTGTTTCCCAGAGGACATTAGATGGCTACACACATTCTGCCATGTCCTGTGAATTAAAACAACCGGTAAGCTCGTTGTGCCGATTACCTGGTCAACCTGACACAAGCTGGGATCATCTGGCAAGGGAGCACCTCAACTGAGGCTCTGCCTCCATCAGATTATCCTGTGGCAAATCTGTGGGGGCCCTTTCTAAGCTATTGATTGATGGGGTGGGAAGGCGACTCGCTTCGACAATGCCACCCCTGGTCAGGCAGCCCTTGGGAATATAAAAAAGGTATCTGACTGCGACACAGATCCTAGGCAGCTGCTAGGATTAGAAAGTCAATGAGCAGCCATCTTCCGTGGTTCCTGCTGCTGCTCCTCCTGCTTGAGTATCTGCCCTGGTTTCCCTCACGATGAACTCCGATCTGGACATGGAAGCAACATAAATCCTTTCCTCCCCAAGTTCCTCATGGTCCCGGTGCTTATCACAGCAATGGGAAGCAAACTAGGACAGCCAACCATTATATTTGCAAAGTGAGTTCTTGCTAAGTCCTATTGTTAGAGGGTGTGCAAGGCAACGCCCCTGTACAACTGTGTACAGGCTGCTTGGTTACAGCTCTAGAGGAAATCAGCTTGTCAACATGAACCAGCACAGGCCTGAACTATACACCTCAATTCAGAGACTTTCTCCTGGGTATAAAATGCCAAATAAAGAAAAGGCATACAGCATGATAACTTGTTCCCTAGCCTAACTGAAGTGAAGAAAACCAGAAAGCCCCCTAATTGTGTTAATAAGGCATATAGTTACGTAAATCATCATGTGTCCACTTAGTAATGATTAATATGATGGGTTCTGAAACTATGTGAGCACAGGAAGATGCTTATGTGTAACTAAGTCTGGAATAAGATTGCATGACTTCTGGGGTTGGGGATTTGGCTCAGTGGTAGAGCGCTTGCCTAACAAGTGCAAGGCCCTGGGTTCGGTCCCCAGCTCCGAAAAAAAGAAAAGAAAAAGAAAAAGGGAAAAAAAAAAAAAGATTGCATGACTTCTGCTTATAAACACAGGTTTAAAGCTGTATGCAGTCACACAGACGTGACAAATGACTAGGACCAAATGTGTCCAAACACAAACACACTTGTGCTCCAGGAATTAAAGTTCCCAGGATCCTTAGCTGCTCTCCTGGCCTGACTGCCTATAAATACAGTTGGCTGGTTACACTCTCAGCCTTCTCTCATGGCAAGCCTCTTCTTTTGGACATTTATTCCTCTGTTCATGCTTAAGTGACCTGCCCAGAGAGGCTCCCCAGTGACACCAGTACAGAGTAAACAATGCCCTGCAGCCAAATGAGACTGGCTAGGCAGGAACAGGACAGCGGCAGCCTACCACAGGCTGAGGCCTCACCTGCTGGCCACACCTTTCCTGGACACAGCTCTGTTTCTTGGAACCAAGGTTACCAGTCCTGGCACACTTCAGGGAAGTTGGTGTTCAAAGGACTGGAGTCAGTCAGGAAGCCTGGGCCTGCCCAGGTTCAGCTAGGCACGTGACCTCAGATAAGTTAACCTCACTCAGCTCTGAAATCCCATCATCTGGTGCCCCAACAACACAGCTAAAGAGAACACTTGGTAACAGTCTTCTGTTCCTCTGTAGTTTCTTCCCAACAAATTCCACAGGGACCAATGGTTTAACCTCAAGGGACTCAAAACATGACCAGTGTTTTGGTTTTAAGACCGCAGCTCCTGACCCTCCCAGCCCAGCAGAAAACTGTAACCAGTGTACTAAACAGGCTAAAGCTTGGCATCCAGGGAGCAATGGAGGAGCTCACGAGGCTGGAGAAGGAGAACCATCAGTCGAGGTTAGCTTAGATGACCTAGTGAGACCCTCTCTCAAAAAATGAAAAACAGAACCAACCAAGCTTGTACTGGAATCTCCTTAGAGGACACAAGAGAACGTGGGAACCGGGACTGGCTCTAGGGTGGAGGAAGAGAGGTTTGAAACTGGGGAGGGAGAGCTGTTTGCTTTCCACAGAATATCCTTTTTGTTTTCTTTTGAATGTTTATACCGCATGCCACGGTTATCTATTTAAAAACCCATCCAAAGGTAAAGAGAGTCTGTCTGAAGTGTGTAAATTTCAACATTACCATAAGGCTTCTGAGATGAGACAGAAGACACTTCCTGTTTCTCTGGGACCATTTGGTGGAAGAGAGTGTCTATGCTATTACTGTATTATTGATGGCTTCCATAACAAAGAGGGGAATCTACTCCCTTATATTTAAACGAATGAAGGCTGTCTATGGTGCCTTGTGCTTATAAGTCCAATACTGGAGAGCTAGAGGCTGGAGGTCAGTTCAAGGTCCTCCTCAGCTACACACTAAGTTGGAGATAGCCTGAACTAAATGTGATCCCGCCTCATAAGTACATACACACAGAGAGAATATGACAGCCGGGCAGTGGGTGCACCTCTTTGATCCCAGCACATGGGAGGCAGAGGCGGGCAGATCTCTGTGAGTTCAAGGCCAGCAAGACCAAGGGTGCCAGGATATCCAGGGTTACACAGAGAAACCCTGACTCAAAACAAAATTTTAAAAAAGCCAAAGCATGAGAGAGACAGGGGGCTCTGAAAACATCCCCTGGTAAAATCCTGTAAGAAAAGGCGTAACTAGACACAGGGACAGAGGGCAATCCGGGGACATTTCCCCCCACAGCTAAGTCTATAGTGGTTCATTGTGGGGAAAGTCAAAGGATAGCCCCTTAGCCACATGGTCCCAGAGCACCCAAAGGAGAAACTAAACCTCTTGAGGTTGGCCTGGGACTTCCTATACAAACTGGCTCCTCTCCTGGGATCTGCTTCCCTGGAGCGGAGCCAGCAGGTCTAGGCAAAACAAACAAAAACAACAAACAAACAAACAAACAAACCCTCACTGGACCCTACAGTCTTTCAATTCCACCAGCAAGTGCCATGCTAGTTGAGATGCCATGGGTACTGGACAAAGCCAGACCCCAGCTGTGGCCAGAGTTCCTGGTGTGCTTGGGTTTAAGTTCCCTGCTTCACCTGCCAGCTGACATAGGGAGGGGCACTCCCCAGGGCCACCCTAGAGTCCCTCAGAGTCCACAACTGGCCCGGGAACCGGGAACGTGTTCTAGGTATTTTGTCTAAGCAGAGACCCACCCAGAAGAGATCTCAGAAGCCTGGTGTGCTGGTAATGTCAACAGGAGTGTCTGGTTAGCTTATTAAAGGCCACTGGCCAGCTTTTCAAAGCAAGCGTCATCAGCTGGTTTCCCCACCCCCACCCCCACCCCCACCCCCACCCCACCCCCACCCCCACCCCCAGGATAAAAGGCAGAGCTCTGTGGAACATCTCCACCCAGATCTGTTTACTTTCCACCCACCTGGGAGCTGCTGTGAAGGAGTCCTCAACCCCTGGTTGCTCTCTCTGCTCTCTAAGTCAACCCATCCACCGCTCACATCCATGCATGAGTGCAGGGGTCAGGGCAACTCAGAATACAGATGGCCAAACAGGCTAAGCTTTGGGTCCCAACCTAACCTCTCACTAGCCTTAATTCCACGGGCAAGGTTCTCAGTTCGAGGTCCTCACAAGTAAAATGGGGCTAACTAGACCTACAGTCAGTGTTCTGTCCACAGCAGACAGATGCTTTAAACGTGCCAGCCCAGCTGGTCCAAGTGACCTTACTAATCCACCTGGGCCTCAATTGCCTGACCGCACAAAGAGAATAAACAATGCCATTACTTTGAGGGCTTTCAGGATTAAGACAATGTATGCTAACCAGCCAGCAAAATGCCCTGGTTATAGCAGGAGTCCAATAAATGTCCCTTGTCACTTCCTCTCTTCTTTCTATTTAATCAGAGTTAATCATTCACAGAGAACCAAGTATTGGCAATCAAGGGGCCCTGTTTTCTCCCATTGATGAGGAGAAACACATCAGCTTCAAGCGGAAGGGGAGCTGTGTTTTCTAGTTCGTGTCTATCTAGAGCCCATTTCAGCAAACACAGTGCCAGAAACCGGAAGGGTCACCAAGGTCAAAGGGGCTGCTGGATCCCTGCTTGGAAAGGGTCCACCATGAGACCCTGGCATGGTCTTCCTTGCCCTGTACAGAACCTGCAACCTGGGAGAATTCATGACACTGGGACACATAATCCAGTGAAGACACACAGTCTGTCCTCTTAGCTCCTAGCCACAAGCGTCAGCTGCACCTACCAATCTGCCAGTGTCACATCCCCATCACTGCCTTGCTCCTAAACACGGAAGAGTCCACAGCAAATGCCCAGCAACTACAAGTTCTATCACCACCAGCTTTATAGTTCCAGACTTGCTTGGTCTCTCTGAGTCTTGGTTCCAGCATGAGTAAAAGAAGAGCAAAAATAACCTCATTCCATAGGACTGCTGTGAGCTATGGCAAAGGGACCAGTCTAGAGCTCATGGCGTGCGTGCCTGCGTGCGTGCATGTTCCTTCTACACAGACAGAAAATACATTAATAAAGCTAGGCTAAGGGCCTGGCGCTTGGAAGCCTGAGGCTGGAGGACTCAAAAATAAGTAAATACAGCTGGGTATGGTGGCACATACTGGGTAGGAAGAGGCAGGTAGATTTCTGTGAGTTTGAGGCCAGCCTGGTCTACTCAGTGTGCTTCAGGCTAGCAGAGATGAGACCTTGGCTTCAAAATTAATCAACAAATTAAGTAGTGGTTGCTTAGAGCTGGTGGTAATAGCCAAAGAGTAAATATTCTAGAATCCCACTGAATCTTTTATGCAAATACTGGGTGGGGTTGTTTTTTTGTTTTTGTTTTTGTTTTGTCTCTGTCTACTTGGCCCATTGGAAGAATGCAGTCTCAAAAGCAGGCCCTGGATCCTTCATGGCTAACGACAGAAGGAGGAGCTAAAGTTCATTCCATTACTCACTCCACTTTAAGCCTTCGTGTGTGTGGGATGAGGATTTGAAGGCTGAAGGAGCAAGTCTTCTCTAAGCAGAGTGGCATCCCACTCCCGGAGGCGAGGCGGGGATGGCTGTCCCTGACTCACATCTAGAGTGATTCTGGCCCTTGCTGATCTGACAGCACACAGACCTCAGCAAGTCAGGACCCACAGGACTGGCCTGTGCATTCCTTCCCCATAGAAGGAAAAGCCACCTAGAAGTGAGCTCATTTGGTTTTGTCTGGCACCGATCCTAAGACCTACAGGTCACCCAGTTCCACAGAGAACTCCCACACATGACAAGCCTGCTAATCTTCAATGTGGGAGGGAGGGTTCTGTGGTCTGGCAGGCTCTAGCCCCTAACGCACCTCTTCCCTAGTGTCGAAGTACGGCATTGACGCAGTAATGTTTGCACCTATGCGTGAGAGGATTGAATCTACCCCTTCCGTGATGATGGAAAAACACTTGATTTCTGATGAGGGCCCAGAAAACAAGATCAGGTTAACGGCCGTCTCTTCCTGGGCCATCTCGGTGGAATGCACTATGCTGACCAGAGACGTGGAATTGGACTGGATTCCAAGGCCCTGTGTGGAATTTGCTCTCCAGGGGTCAAACCACAAAGCATAATTTGTTTGGTTTGGTTTTGAGACAGGGTCTCTCACGTAACCCAGGCTGGCCTAACACTATATAAGAGGCTGACCTCGAACTCCTGATTCCACAGACAACAGACAGATCGGTTTATGTGCTGCATTTTTTTTTTAAACCAAGTTACCACATCCTTAGCACAAATTGCAAATTCCAAGGACAAAGTACTGCTTAGACGAAGACGCTGTCCAGGTCTCCCCTTTGTCACTCCGGCCCCTCTGCTCTGAGTTGTACCACAGTCCACACACCTAGGCTCATCTAGATCCTTTGACCCAGTGTCCAGAAACTCAATCCTCCATGCAATGGCTGGAGATAGCTGGGACCCTGTCCTGCCGACAGCTTTCAGGGATTTGGGAGGGGCGGAGGTCTCAGGCTCCACAGAGAAGCATCTCTGTCTGTAACAGACACCCAGTACCTTGAAAAGCAGTCTGAGCCAAAATCTGGGCTCACACATACTAACCCAATGTTGGAAAGGAAGAAAGGAGGATGGGAAAAGAGAAGGACAGAGGAAACACCTGAGGGGAATGGGCCTCCAATTTGAACACACAGCAGAACCACCAGTTAGAATAAGTACGGATGTGTCCCACTGCCAGAGCTCCTGCTTCCAGTGCTCTGGGAAGGTGGAAACATCCTATTTCTCCAGATGCCACTGCTCTGTGGACCCCGCCATCTAAGAACCTCGGGTTTGGTGGTTAAGAGATGAGTCTGGAGGGGTTGGGGATTTAGCTCAGTGGTAGAGCGCTTGCCTAGGAAGCGCAAGGCCCTGGGTTCTGTCCCCAGCTCCGGAAAAAAGAACCAAAAAAAAAAAGAGATGAGTCTGGGCACAGGAGACCTGATGCGCCCCTGGCCTACCACTTTACTGACCTTGGGATCTAATTGATTCCTGACCTTTCTGAGCCTCAGTTTCCAGGATACCTTTCCTGCTGAGGGGTAGAGGGCATTCAAGGAGCTCATCCTTGCAAAAAGCCTAGAATGCCTCAGGCAGTCAAAGAAATCCAAGGTACAAGAAGGGAAAGGGTACGGGAAGGAACACCAATAAATGAGACTGCGCGAACCATCCTGGGGCTGTGGAACTGCTGTGTATACCAAGGGGCTCTTTGAACCCTGGAAAGCTCCTGGAAGATGCTGGGTGACATGGGGACTCTACAGCACTTCCAGAGTGTGGTCTGCATCCCATGAGAGATTCAATGTGCACCCACCCTATAACCCAGCAACCCCCATCCAGGACATTCTCCCCGTGGCTGAATACTGGATTGCATTGTTGGAATGTAAAGAGTGGAGGGGTCTGAGAGGGTCTGTTGTGGGGAGACTTTAGGGTAAATGTGACGGTCGGTCAGTCATCTGCCATGGATCCTTGATGACAGTGGACTATGATCAAAGGACCTAATTACCTCAATTCCCTTAACCTGAGGTCCAGTCACATTTCTTTTCCTTGAGCACATACAGTACAGATCAGCACCTTAAAAAGTAGCTCAGAGCTGGGTGGCGGGGGAGGAGGCAGCAGTGCACACCTTTGATCCCAGCACTCAGGAGGCAGAGGAAGGCCGATCTCTGTGAGTTCAACGATAGCCTGGTCTGCATATAGACAAAGCTCCAGAACAGCCAGGGCTACACAGAGAAACTTTGTATTGAAAAACAAAATAAAACGAAACAAAGTAGTCCAGAGAGGCTTTGGGATATAGCTCTATGTTAGACACTGACAAGTATGTACAAGTTCCCAGTTCCCAGAACTACATACATGCATGTGCATGCACACACCAAAAAAGCAGCACAGAAACTCTAAACCCCTTTAGAAGGAGAATTAGCCAACCCTTACCCATGGTCTAGTTGATGGCTACCTGTTACCATCACTGCTCTCCCAGCTTGTCCGGGAGAACCATCAGTAGCCAGGGTTATCAGGAGCCCAGCCTAACAGATTTGCTGGCCTGGCAGTTAGCCAACCCCTCATGATCAGCCTGGCTCCAGGGACAGGGCAGACAGATCTGCTGCAGGCAGCTTAGGCACAGATACACATCTGTGGAACTGAAGATCTGGCAGAGGCTTTCTGACTGTGCTGGGATGCTCAGAGACCTCTGTCTGGAGCAGAGCCAGGAGCCTCATCTGTGGGTCAGCATGGTCACTGCCCTCCAATGAGATCCAAGAGTCCACCATTCACAGTTCCTGGGCTGTGGAGGCAACACAGGCCAGCTATCATTACTCCAGCCTCCTCCAAACCTTGTGAGGAAAACATAGTGTTATAGCCTCACCTAAAAGATGGACACTGAGGGCGAAGAGAACACCTTCAAGGCCCAAGAGAAGCAGAGGCAATCGATCAGGCTCTGAAGCTAATCAATGACTTTGGCTATTAGAAGCACCCAGGGAATGGCTCACTCAGTGTGTACATCCAACTCACTGAGGCATGCATCATCTCGGATCTGCTCTGCAATCCTCCATTAAAGGAGGCGACAGGGTGATAGGCAGCGGCAACCTCAACAGTACCAGATGAACTGAGACCTTGACTGTGGTTCCTGGGACAGCTCAGTCTCTGCCAGGAAATCTAGCCAACGATAAAGACACAGTGTGACCACCAGCTCTGCCTGCCACCCTGTAGAAAATCTAGATCAGGATATACAGCCATGCAGAGCGCTTTCCAGTTGTGCCCAGTCTGGGACTGAAGAGGGCAGCGAAAGGGCAGTCCAGGACACAGACCGAAGAATCACCTCCAGTGCTCAGGTCCAGCCAGAAGAGGGGCGCTAGCCCTGCGGCTCCCTGGGGTCAGGTCGGGCAGGGTCCTCTTCCAAGGCTCAGTTTTGGGAAGGTAGAAAGTGGGTTTGAATTCTTGTCTCTTGGCTTCCGAAACACAAAGCCCATTGAGAGAGACAATGAATAATTAAAGAGGCAGCCAAGCTGGTGGTGTGGATGCCAGGGTGTGAGCAATACCCTGTTTGGGTTTGGGCTGGCCCCCTGTCAGCAGCCTCTCTGGAAGCAGGCCACCGAAGCAGATCCTCCTGATCAGCCCGTTCTCTCCACACCTCCCCCAGGGGGTTGGAGCTGACTCATTCATTCATTCATTCATTCATTCATTCATTCTTGGTTGAGTATTGATACTGTAAGTAAATAAAACCAGTTCCTGGGTCACGGACCTAGAATCCCCCAGGGGACATAGGAAACGTCAAAGAAGCATGGCTGGGTTCTGACCTGACCCCCTGTCCAAAGAGCACTACTTAGGTGAAAAGTTTGCAAAAGAGACCCTCCTGATAATAGTGAAGGGGGGGTGTGTGTGACAATAAAAGCCATCCATATTACATCGCCAGCGAGAACTGGGCTGCATGCATATGCTGTTGGGGGGTAAAGGGAGTCATGCAAGCAGAAGAATCAAAACAACCAAGGCTCTAGGTAGGGCAGAGGCCAACTCAGAGAAAAAACAAAAAAAAAACAAACACAGTCCCTGTGGGCAAGCACAGTACCAGCCGCCCAGGAACCTGGGTGCCCACTGCACATTGAGATTATTTTCCCTGAGAACAATGGAAGCCACTGAAGATCTCTGGTCGGATTTCAGCTGAAATAAATAGAAGGGTGGTGAGGTGGGTGTGAGAGGTGGGTGTGGGTTAACACACAATGACACCTTCATCTGGGAAAGAGACTTCGCACTGCTGCAAGCAGGTGGAGACAAAGGGGTGACCTGAGACAAGGTAGCTCAAAACCCTGCTAGTGAAGACAGGTAAGTGGGTGGGGCCTAGACACACTCCAGGAGAGAGAGTTCAGAGACCACCCCACCCCTACCCCACCAGGTGTTGGATCTGAGCTGAGCCCACAAGGGAGGGCAGGGGAAGGTGGCAGAGTCACTGCGCCCCAGCCATACTCCTACAACTACCTCAGCAGTGGTTCCTGCTATTCACCAACACTTAGCCAAACCACCCTGTGAGTCGTGAGAGCCTCCAGCAAACTGGGGGTGTAGAGCACCTAAAGATCATCTCCCAGGCACTGGGCCAACAAGCCATGCAGCAGCTACACACATTCCCATCTGAATTGGGGAGCCAGCCTTGCGTGTGCTCCTACAAAGCTCTCCAGATCAATCAAAATGGAAGGGATACTGTCTACCCATGGGACTTCCTCAAGCATTGCAGCCCTGCCCACCCTGCCTAGCCTGCGCCACCTGAGCCTTTCCAATCTTTTACATTCCAACACCTGTCGATGCTCAATGGCTCTGAGATGAAGACCAAGGCCCACCAGGGTCTCCACCTCACCATCTGTCACCTCAGCTGTTCTTTACAGTCCCTAAGATAACCTGAGTGAGTCACCCCTTCCCACCATCCTCTTTCCACCCCTCACTTCTACATGCTCTAAAGGAATATTTGCAGGACACACAGCATCAGAAGACCCACGTTCCAATTCTGGGTCTATCGCTGGAGACAAGGTCTCCCTCTACAATGTCCCCCACTTCCAGAGGATTCATACCTGCCTCCTATCAATACATCTGGTTAAGATCAATTATTCAGGGAGAGTGAGCTAAAGAGAGGGGGGAAAAAAGTCACATTTCTCAAATTAGCTGCATTCTATAAATCAAACCCTGTCAGAAATCCCACCCTGACAAATACCATTCTAGTTCAGGAGTCCTAGGGTGGGGCCCACAAACTGGTATTATAACAGGTACTCTAAGCAAATCCTGTAATCAAGCAAGCTTGGGCAACTGTGGGCTAAAGAAATGCACAAGAAGTCAGGCTCCCTGCCTTCGCAAAGAAGGCTAAAACACAGTTTGGTTCATCCCATTATTATCACATCTATTGACAGGAGCTCGCCAGGTACAAGACACCAGCCCAGGTGGTCTACATCTATCATGCTGATTTAGTTCTAACAATGTCCCCACAGGGTACACATCCCTGTCTGCCTCCACTGATGAAGAAACCAGGGTCTGGGGAGAAGCTTCAATGAGTAACGTGCTTGCTGCCCAAGATTTCCCAGCACCCAGGTAAAAAACAAGACAGTAACCCCAGTGTTAAGCAAGCAGAGACAAGTGGGGCCCTCAAGCTCCCTGGCTAAATCAGGGGGCTTTAGCTTCAGTCTGAGCAACTAAGTAGACACCTGACATCAAGCCCATGTGTACGTGTGCAACCACAGGAACCATACATGGAAAAAAACAAAAGGGGGCCGGGAAAGAAACTGAGGTTCAAAAGCATAGCTGCTAAGATGTCAACTCCCTTTCAAATACAACTGCTGCAGAGCCTCTCTCCCACTTCAAGAAAGCAGCGAATGTGGCTCCCAGCAGGACTCAGGCTCCGATCCACTTCCCAGAGCCTCCACAGGAGTGAAAGAGGAGAAATGGACGCTGGGCTGCACCGAGAAGGAAAATGGATGCTCTGGAGCTTGAGGGGAAAAAAAAAAAAAAAGAAAAAAAGCAAAGCCCACCAATGAAACAGTAACAAAGTAACCAGAGAAGCTGGGATTCTCCGCCAAATGCCTGGAGCTGGAGGGAAGGAAGGATATTCAAGATCAGAGAGCACAGCACATCAGAATGAAGCCTAAAGCACTCTGGGACCCTTTCTCTCCCTCACACATAATCCCAGTTGAGAGCACACAGCCAGCCCCATGACAGAGTTTAGTAGCTCCGCTCTGCCCAGGGAAGAGGCAGTTCCCCCTTATACAGGAGAGCCTGCCTGCCACCTGTCCCCTCTTCCTCTCAAGCAGCCTGGCCAAGGAGCCTGACCTAGAACAGACCCAGGGGAAGCAAGGAAAATCACGTATGTTGAGGAAGGCGGGGCTTCCCCCAAGAGTCCCCCACCCCACCCCCACCCCAGGCCTCACCCAGCTAGTGCAGGGGACCTACCATCGACAGCTGGCCCTTATTTGGTCGGCACTTCATACCAAGGGGCATACTTACTGTTTTTATCAGGTTTATTAAGCGGTAGTTTGCTTTGATTCCCATTTTAGAGATGGAAGCATCGACACTCAGGAGGGTTAAGTAGCACAGCTAGCAAAGAAACAGCACAGGGGTGAAGGGATGGTGCTTGCTGCCAGACATGGCAACCTGGGCTCCATCCAGAGGGAGAAAACAAGTCCTCCAAGTTGTCCTCTGACTTTCTCATGAGCACCATGCTCACCACACACGTGCACATACATTCCAAATGTAGTATTTATTAAGAAAGAAACACACACACACACACACACAGAGAGAGAGAGAGAGAGAGAGAGAGAGAGAGAGAGAGAGAGAGAGAGAGAGAGCGCGCTGGTCCCAAACCCAAACTAGAGTTCCTAACACCAGATCCCTAATTCCCTCTCTTTTCTTGCTGTTTCTGGGCATCCTCTCAGTACAGAGGCTGATGCCATCCTATAATTGGAATTAACAGGTTTTCAACTTTCCAGGGGTTCTGCATTTAGCGGAAACCATATTGGAATTCGGAACCGTCATCATTCCCCAGGGCAGTGATTTTCAGAAGTATCTTCTTGTGACACTGGGCAGTGGTAGTGAGCCATTACACCACTGGGCAATGCATTCACAAGGGGGCATGGGGGGACAACTGGGCTGGAGAGGAGCTCGGTAGTTAAGGGCTCATACTACTCTCGAGTAGAACTCAAGTTTAGTTTCTAGCGGCCACGTTGGACAGTTCACAACTATCTACGACTCTACCTCCAGGGGATCTACCCCCTTCTTCCGGCTTCCTTGGCCATCTGCACTCACATGCATATACCACACACCAACACCCAAGATAAATCTTAGGCTGGAAAGATGGCTCGGCAGTTAAAAGTGCACATTGTTCTTATAGAGGACCTGAGTTTGATTCCCAGCACACATACGAGATAGCTCGCAATTGCCTGGATCCAATACTCCTCGAGCACATGCACAGACACACACGGACACATACAGAATAAAATATTAAATAAATAAAATCTTTTTAAAAGTGAGGGGGGGTAGGGGGTACAAGCAGTGCTCTGAAGTGTAGCACTTGCTAAGCTACAGTGCTGTGTCACCGGCAGCTTGACAGAATATTTCCAAGTTCCCAATGTCTTATTGGGAACGTGACCGACCTCGTTACAAGTCAGGAAGCATCTGTACAGGGTGCTGGACCTGCCACTACTAGGCTCTGGGAAAGCATAAAAACTGGACCCACTCCAGAGAGCGCCAGTTAGCTGACAGGCCCACTATCAAGGAGGCACATGCTTTAAAGTAGCTTGAAGCAGCCCAGAGGGGACCACATGCAGATCTCTGCAGGGAGCAGGGTCAGGAATGAACACTGGCTGCTTGACGTTGAGCCCACACTAACAGCAGGCAGAGACCGGTTTGCCTTACACTTGACTAGTCTGAAAGGGCTTGCAACTAGAGGCTGAAAAAACAGGGGCCAACCACCTGCTGGTTACAGCAGCCCGGGAGAGAGCAGGAATCAGGACAGAGGATCCTGCTGTTAAAGAAACAGATGGTGCTCAGCTCCAGGGGAAGCTAGGAAGTTTTGCATTAGTGTATCGAACTCACTGGCCAAAAATGTGTCATACGCTAACCTTGGGAGAGGAAAAGCTGGGGATAAAGTGAATGCAAGGAAGTGGGGACAGCAGCAAGCTAGGGGGTCTCTACTAATCCCTGGGGTGCCCAGGAGGGTGCAAGCTCCTTCCCCAAGTCTGAGGCTAAAGAAAATGAGGAGGCAGGAAGAGGTGGGGACCTGGCCCCCCCAAAACTCTTCTCTCAATGGAAGATACTGAAACTTCAAGTTAGCTAAGAACTTTCAGACTCCCCCAGAATGGTTTAGCAGCCGCACTAGACATGATGTGTTCTTGGGGACCCGCCAGTCCATTGGCCTTTACAGACAGCTACCGTGATAAGCCCAGTCAGGGGGGAGAAGAGAATGGAGTAGTGTCTAAGGCCTTCTGTTGACTTGCCAACCCCACCTGAGGGCACAAAGGTCTCATGGGCACACACAGAGATGCCATGACTCAACTCTGCACCAAACTTCATACCAACATTATTCACCATAGCCAAGCTACTGAAATAACCCAATCATCTGTGAACAGATAAAGAGAATGTGCTAATACATACAATGGAATATTATTCAGCCCTAAAAAAGTTAATTCTGACACAGGATTCTACTTGGACAAATCTGAAGTGAAACAAACCAATCACAAAAGGGCAAACATAAAACAGGTCCACTTTTAGGAGGTTCCAAAACCATCTCATCACTCAGTAGCTCCCACAGGCTACTACTGTTAGAAGACAGCGGTGAGCAAACCCAGCCTCTGAGACATACATAGCCTGGTGAAACTTCTCCATGGACCTTGGAGACCATGGAGACCCTTTAAGCCCTGTATACTGACAATCCCTGAGTTACACCGTCCCATGGCTCCTCCCTTCCTGCCTGCTCCAAAAAAGAACTAAGACCTCCCAAGATAGGGGGAGGTAGGGACAACTAGACTGCCTCAGGCCCTGCCCTGCCCTCTGCCCTGGCAGAAGGGCAGAAGGGAAGTACTCTCCCACAGCCAGAAGAGAAGCAAACTGGGGGCCCCTCCCGGGTCCTGACTCTGGGGTGACTCAGGCTCCAGTTTCTCCAGAAGGAAGTGAGCCACTCCAGTCTGCTTTTTTTTTCCCTTTTAGGAAGACACAAGAGAATGATTCAACTTAATCCTGGAGGCCTAGATTCCACTTCACTTCACCTGCACTGGAGACACACACGCCTGACACACCATCCTCCAGGACAGGAAGTCAAAAGGACAGGACACAGACTTCCCTCTCTACCTCACCTCCCAACACTGGAAGGGTCCTAAGTAAGGTCTCGGCCCACTCTGGTTAGATGCTGTGGTGGTCTCAGTCTCCTCATTGGTAATCTAAAGGGATGGGACAGAGGAAACTGAGCTTCTAGGTTTCTGGAAGAGCTGAGCTGAGAAAAGACAGGAGAACACAGGATGTGGCTTTGGGACCAGGCAAGCTTTAGTACATACCTGGCACCCCTCCAGAAGCACGGGTTCCAATTGGAACACCTGTGTCACCCCTCCCCCAAGGCTGGGCAATCTCATCACTCAGTAGCTCCCACAGGCTACTACTGTTAGAAGACAGCGGTGAGCAAACCCAGCCTCTGAGACGTACATAGCCTGGTGAAACTTCTCCATGGACCTTGGAGACCATGGAGACCCTTTAAGCCCTCTCTTGTCCCCAGAGTTTGTGCGTGGGCACCCGAAAGGCTAAGAGGCAAGGATGGATAATTTGAACAATGCAGCAAAAGAAAGCCATGTAGAGCCACAAGGAGCACAAAGGACATCAGAGTCCAGAGTCTGGTTTAAATCCTGAGTTTGACACCAGCTTGTTGTGAGAGACTTTGGACGAGCTTGGTCATTTGTCTGGCCCTCCGTTTTTTCTACTGGCAGAGGGTAGGACTTTGGGGGCCCTCTGACAGTCCATCTAGGGATCACAGGAGGAAGGGTTGGTTGCTGGAGCCATCCCGCAGCTTCGCTTCCTGTGGCCCCTGCTTTGACCTAATAGTGGCTGACCTACCCAGAGCAGGCAGACAGCAGACTGCAGACAAATGAGCTGACAGGCAGCCAACTCCAGGGAGTGCTGAGGCGCGAGGGACACAGCTTCAGCCTGGCAAAGTCCAGCTGCTGGAGGCTGTCTGAAGGCAAACATCTTGCTTTAATGGCAGAGATGAAAATAGTATGGCTGTTTTCTCAGCGTTGGACCCAGCTGGCTGAGATGGGGTTAGGGGACAAGACAGTGGCTACATGCATTGTCTTTTTGCTGCAAGGTCTGGTGCTGGATAACGGTATCCCTTTCAACGCCCCTCCATCTCCCCACCCCCACCCATCTCTGCCGGATTTTAACCATAAACACAGCCTTTTTTCTAAAGGAAGGGCTTAACACAAACCAGATGCTTGGGGACTTTTCCCCAGCCCCCTCCCTGGCCCTAAAATTAAACACTCAGTGTGGCCTCTGCCAAAATTCACTAGAAGGTCCAGCCTTAAAGAGCCAGAGCCTCCAGTTCTCACCCTTGCACACTCTCAATAACGTCCCCACCTAAACAAAATGTCAAAGTCCTCCCAATGCTGAGCATGGTGGTCTCCTGAGGGCCTAACACTCAAGCAGACAGGGGTAACTAGCACAAAGGGACAAACAGAACAACCCGGGCATGAGAAAAGGCTGCCCTAGCAGGGGTTTTGCAGGAGCCCAGCCTGCCTACCAGCTCTGACCCAAAAGGCTCTGGACACAAGAAGAGTTCTTCAACTTAGCTCCTAGGGTCTAAAAGCAGGAAGGATGACAGACATCTCACTTAAACTTGAGCCCACAATGGTGGGACAGTCTAAGCAGGTCTGTTTCATGCCAGCTGGGATGTGCTGCCCTTCTGAGGTTTTTCTGGATGGTAGGCTCATTGTACAGGGTAATCTGGTCACTCCCACAAAAGTATAAATCTATCTCCCACCTTCTTGAACCAAGTCCTACACACGTCTTACCCTCTGTGACGAGTCTGCACACCTCACAGAGTTCATACCTAATGTTAAGAATTAATGAATTTTCCAAGCTGTCTCTGCTCAAGAGGCCACCAGCTGCGGAGTCCAAGGCGGTAGCTGGAAATTAGCTGAAGAGTAAGTTTCCGATTCCTTTTCTGTGCTGTGGCTCTCATCTCCCCTGAGAAGTTCCCTGGACACAGAAGCAGCCAGGGCGTGCGTTTCTTCTTGTAACTCCCCAACACAAGCCCTAGTCAGTCCCTCACAGTGCAGCATCAGGGGTTATCCTGGTAGACTGTATCCTATAAGCCTCCTGAGCTGCCCTCACAGGGCTTGTCTACAAAGGCAGTTTGAGTCTGTGCCAGCAAACACAGCTGCTGGCTGACCCCCAGGTAAAATGACCCAGTCCCACGGCAGTGAGGAAGCTGCAGGTTCAGGGCCAACCCAATCCCCTGCTGTCACACTGCCATATAGAAGCCAGAACCACAACAGAGACATCTAGGACAGAAGTTGGCTAAATGGGGACTAGAGGAACAGAAGTCACTGAGGTGGTTTAGGGAACCAAGCAAGGCAGGATGCAGAGTCAAAAAGCCCTCCCTCCACAGGAAACCAAACAACAGAAATGGGCAGGTCAGTAAAGGACATAGCTGTTTGTGCTCAGCAGAGGAACAACACAGGCTGTGAGGAATCCATGAGCAGTGTGGGTTATCGGCCAGGTTAACATGCTGGAGAATCCCCAGGATGACTGACATCTATCAGGGCAGACTCCCTGCAGCCACTGTAAAACCTCTTTAAAGTAGCCTTGCAGTTTGTCTACCAGCCCACCAGCTCCAGACCCAACACCGTGGAAGGCGACCTCATTTCCTCTCCGTTCTTTCTCTCTTAGTAATGGGAGGTGGGGCTCTGGGTCCAGAGAGAATACTTCATTCCCAGCCGGGGTCAGCTAGAATTGAGGATCTGAGCCACAGCGGAGAGAAGGCTCCACTAGAATGTCCTGGAGGTAGGGGAAGTTATGAGTGAAGGAGTTGAGTACGTTGAGCTTAACCACTCCCATATTCACACTAAAGGAGTAATACTCCTCTGCCAGAGTCTGTAGCTTTATCTTAAAAAAAAAAAAATTACATGGGAGACTTGTTAGAAACACACACACCTGAGCTCTGAGAGGGCCATGTGGTTCATAGACCTGGAGTGCCCAGGAAGCCCACTGATCACTCTTTAAAGAATACAGTCCTGGGGTGAAAGTCCCCTCTTGGGTGACAGAGGATAGCCACATTGTGAGACACTGTATACCTATGGAGAAACTGTGGTCACTGTGAATGGGTGGCTGTGTAGTTAATGGAGGATGGGAGGCCCTTCACTATACTTATAAAGCAACATCTTTACTGGCCACCACCAAAAGCCACTGCTGTCCCCAAGAGGTCAGCTCTACCTCATAATCAACGTGACCTTAGTGGGCCTTCTGTAGTGCTAACTGGGATACTCTGAGCGTGGAAAGAAAGAAAGGCACAGTGCCTAACAGAACAAATCAATTCCTACTTGAGACAGACAGAACAAATCAATCCCCACTGGCCCACGTGGCTACAACCTGTAGGCAAGACAAGGTGCCAATGGGGATTACTTTACAAAGGTACCACTAACAGTGGTAGCCTCATCACTGATTCTAAGAAAGAGCCCTTGGCCAGGAGTCTCTCTGGTACATCCCATGATTTTGATTCTCCACAGCCACTGGAAATTGGAAATCAGTTCTGGAATGTGTGTCACATGGTTAGCATTAGGACACAGGACATTAAGCATCTTCTACATCCATCTCTAGAGAGCAACAGTTTCACATGTGGCACAGGGGTTTGGAGAATGGTAAAACACTATCATTCGTGTATTTCTCTCTTCCTCCTTCAAGGGACACTTGTAGACCTTGTGACAGTCCCAGCTCAGAACCCATTCTACTCTATGAATAGAGTCAGATGACAGGGACCTGGGTTTCAGTGCCTGTTCACTGAACAAGCCTCAGCCACCCAAGTGAGTCACTGCTGTGTATACAACACTGAGCGCCAGCATATACACCAATGTTGGCATTTGATGCCATCTAAGTGGACTTAAACATTTTTTTATTATTTTTTAAAATTACAAGAATATACATTTATCTGTGTGTGTGATCAACTGAGTGTAGGTATCCACAAGGGCCAAATATGAGATCCCCTGGACCTGGAGCTACAGGCAATGTTGAGATACCCATTATGGGTAATAGGAGTCAAACTCAGGTCCTCCACAAGAACTCTATGTGGTTTTTTAAAAAACTTTTTATTGATTCTTTTTGAGTTTCAATCATGGAGCCCAATACCACTCATCTCCCAGTTGTACACTGTATTTTAATCCAGCAATATTGCCGTTCTGGCAAGGGATCACATCCAAAGATCTTCCAGGTCTGGGTGATCTGCTGGAATGACATATCTTTAATCCCTCTGGCTGGAATCAGACATATCCTTAGTAGCTTTAATCCCAAACAATGAAGATAAAGTTAATTTGTAGAAGGAAACAGCCATGTTTGAAACTAATGTCTAATTGAGGGACGAAGTGACAAATCAGAGAAATGTTTGACAGAATTGTCAGAGAAGGGATACAGCCAACTCTCATGAGAACAGACAAGAGAGGCTACTTAAGAGCAGCACAGAGAGCAGAAGTTGAATCGGTTAAGTCAGTGCAGTTCATGCAGCCACAGCTGAGTTCAGCTGAGTTCATCTGTGAGTTCTGTTCAGTTCGTACAGTTTGTGAAGTGCAGGTCAGCAGAGGCCATTGAAGACAGAGAATAAGAAGGAACAGAAGATTAGAACAAATTGCCAAAGTTAGTTTGGAAGTTAGTTGGGGCCAAGCAGAACAATTTAGTCAGAAGCTGAGAGAGAAGCCAGTTCGAATCAGTCAACTTGGAGAGGAGTTTGAGCCGGAACAGCTGAGTTGAACCAGCCAGCCAGAGTTCAGAAAGAACTACAAAGGGTGAGCTTATTCAGCAGTGAGCCTCCAAGATGACAATTACATCTGGCATATAAAAGTTACATTTATACCCCGTCCCCTCCTATCTGCCCTCCATCCCCCAAAATAAAACACATACACACAAACAGACAAAATAAAGCAAAACAAAGTATAGAAAACATCTGATAGTGGAAACTATAGTACGTCACAGTGTGTCCCACAGTATACCCCTCTGTTCACACAACTTCACTTGCAAATGTTTACTGCAATGAGTCACTGTTCTGATTCAAGGTCTCTGGCTTCTGTGACTCCATCAATATTGGATCCTCATCAGGACTCCTCCCTGTTATCCTGTTATTGCCCTGTGTCATGGAGATCCTGCAGCTTTGGATCAGCAGGACTGGCCCTTTTACATGCCCCAACTGCTCACAGATGATGTAGATTTTGGGGTGGGCCAACTCAAAGCCCTGGATCTGGAACTGGGTGGTAGTTGAGCTGGTCGGTCTGTCAGCTCTCCTGCATCTCCATCACAAGCTCTCCTGCTAGGCCATCCTAGGCCACCATTGGCAGGAGGCAGGGTCAGATCCCTGGCTCTCATGCCCTTAGGGTTGGATCACCCACATGCATGCCTCCAGAACCAGCTCTACTGTGCTGCCCAGTCAAGGCCTGGAGCCTACTCTCCTAAGTGCTACACCCTGTGAGGGGCTGGCTCACCTGTGCTTTCACCATCAGGGCCAACTCTACTGTGTTGCCTAGGCAAAGTGCAGGCTCAACTCTCTGGAGTGCTAAAGCCAGTGAGGGGCAGGGCCAGCTCTCCTGCTCTTTTTACCTCAAGGCTGTGAAGGGGACACATGATATGGTCTCTTAAGCACTAAGCCAGTGGTTCTTAACCTTCTTAATGCTGCTGTTTAACAGTTCCTTATGTTGTGATGACCCTGAACCATAAAATTATTTTCATTGCTAGATTATTCCCAATGATCCTAAGCCATCTTTGTGAAAAGGTTGCTTGACCCAACCTGAAAGTGGTTGCAAACCATAGGTTGAGACTCACTCCTCTAAGCCATCTCTCCAGTCCTGTGTTTTGTCGATTCCTAGAGCAAATCAAGACAAGGCCTTATTCCCAATTTGAGGATAAACAATTCTTCCAGTAACCAATTCCTCCTTGTCCCAAATCCTGGGGAACACAGAAGATAATGGCTAAGGTAACAGTAGACTGACGAAAAGTAATGTTCTGGGTTAGGAGATCAAGAACTGAGCCAGGCATCCTGCCAGCACAGAAGAGGTCCTCAACCTAGGAGCTTCCTCTTGAAGTTGGGGGAGTGGAGGGTAGTATGCACCTGAGTCATGGTGTGGTTAGCTCAGAGAAGTGAGGAAGGGAAGTGAGAAAGCAGGCTCAGACTCCCTCACACTTCCCTCCAATGTTACCAAACACCTTGCCTGTTCAGACAAGCCTCTCCAACAGGCAGAAACTTAGGGGATATGGTCAGTGTCCAGATCTAGGCACAATACTCTTGGACACAAATTCCATGCTTGAATAATCCTTGCCAAAGCTTGCTGGCCCCTGTCCACCACCCAGATCTCGACCCCTTAATGTCTCACCTGCTATTCCTGCTATTGCAGAAGTTACTAAGGAGAAACAAGCACTGGTGGTTTAATCTCTCAACACCGAGAATTTCCTGAACCACATTCCACGTAGCACCAAACAATTAATATGGCCTTCAGAACCTGCCAACGTAAGCCCAAGGTTCATGGATGAGATAGTTTAAGATGCTGGGCAGTGGTGGTGCACACCTTTAATCCCAGAACTTGGGAGGCAGAGGCAGGTGAATTTCTGAGTTCAAGGCCAGCCTGATCTACACATTGAATTCCAGGACAGCCAAGGGCTACACAGACAAACCCTGTCTTTAAAAAAAAGTTTTCCCACCCCCTGACAGTGGGCAAAGGTCTGCCTGCCATAGGCAGTAAGTTCACCAATGCTCTTGGGATGGTAGAACTATAGTAATCTTTATTGTCTTGTTTCCAGGCTGTAATGGCTAACTTTGGCTGTCAACTTGACATACTTGGAAAGATGGAACTTCCACTGAGGAACTGCTCTGTGGGCAGGTCTCTGGGGGATTTCCTGATTACTAACTGATGTGGGAGGGCCCAGCCCACTGAGGGTGATACCATTCCCTAGAAAGGTCAGCCTGGGTTGTTAAAAATGTGAGCATGGGGGGCTGGGGATTTAGCTCAGTGGTAGAGCGCTTACCTAGGAAGCACAAGGCCCTGGGTTCGGTCCCCAGCTCCGAAAAAAAGAACCAAAAAAAAAAAAAAAAAAAAATGTGAGCATGGAGGCAAGCTAGTGTTCCTCCATGTTCTCTGCTTCATCTCCTGCCTTTAGCATTCAGGAGCCTGAGACAGGGGGATTAAAATTCAAGACCAACATTAACTATACAAGACAGACAGACAGACAGACAGACAGACACACACACACACACACACACACACACACACATACACACACACACAGATCATATTACCTCCCATCAATGTACACAGCTCTCCTGAGAATACCAAGAAATGAAAAGTCACTGTCTATAATAACCAAAAGCAGTAAAGAAAAAACAAAATGCCACCATGGCGACATTATTAGACAGTGTCAGCTGGGACCTAAGATGGCAGGCAAAGGTGACATGCCCAGCCCAAGTGATCACATGGTTTCTTCCCTGAAGTACCTCTACCCTGCTGTGTGAGGAGGCCGTACCTGCAAGATGCAAAACAGCCTGCCAGAGACAACTCTGGCTTCCTCTCAGCATGCTGCAAAGGCAGAGTGGCCATGTTCTCATGTTCATAACGAAATAGAAGCTGCAGTACCCAGCAGGCAAAGCAAACATTCTCTTCATAGTAAAGGCCTCAGAAAACCTGTGGACTCCAAGCTGGGGCACCATGGACTGTCCCTGGAGCCTTCAGGAAACACTGTGAAGCATCTAAGGACCTGTGTTCTCCCAGGTTAGGCTTCAAGAAACAGCATCACTGGATTTCATGACCTCCACTTCCCATAGCAACACCTTGAGACAAGTGCAATTTAACACCAAGCCTTGACTTCTACTCTGAGTTCATTTGAAAACCAAGAATACAGAAGAGGTTTCTGTGTGTTCCATGAACTACTGACCGCACGTCCAGTGGACCTCTCTCCTAACTGCTCATGACCTTGCTGGTTAGCGCTCATAAACGAATGAGCCCATAGACTTCCTCATACTGGGAGACAAGCAGTTTATTCCAGTTTCCCTCCTGTTTTGGAGGCCAAAGGGGTCAAAACAGAGACTGATGCTGACTTATAGAACCCACTGCTTTTAGTGAAACAAGCTATACAGAGTGCCGCCTGCTTAAGCTCATGTAAGGAGTCTGAGGGAGGCCTCGGAAACAGAGTGAAGACTGGGGCAGGACTATGCACCCTTAATCTCAGCACTTGAGGGGCAGAGGCAGGAGAATCTCTGTGAGTCTTAGGACAGCCAGAGCTACATACTGAAGCCCTGTCTCAAAATCAATCAGGCTGGTGAGACGGCTCAGCAGGTAAAGGTACTTGCTACACAAGAATTCGATTCCTGGGGTAGACACAAAGGTAAAAAAAAAAGAACCAACACCACGAAGTTGTCCTCTGATCTCCACACCCCCCCCATACACACACACACACACACACACACACACACACACACACACACACCCTAGGGCATGCGTAACCCCCACTCCCATATTATTTCTTTATTTTATCCTTCCAGCTTTTTCCTTGAGGTATAGTTGACAAAACAATTGTGTTCCTGTGCTTTGGTTTTGCTCTTATGTACTTAGTGCATGTCTGTGTGCACGTGCACATGAGCACCCACACATCCGTGTGCAAAGGCCAGAGGACACTGGGTGCCTGTCCTATCACTCACTCTCTGCCTTCTCTTTAAGACGGTCTCTCATCAAGCCTCCCACGAGATCTTCCTGTCTCCGTAGGCTTATAGTGCAGTTGTTACAGGAGTATGCGACCATACCCAGCTCTCCGCTGGGGATTTGAACACAGATCCTCCTGCTTGCACAGCAAGCACTCTTACCCACCTAGCCATCTCTCCAACCTTCTTCCCTTTGGGGATAAAAAAAAACAAATTTTAGACTCATTTATGTGTAGGAATGTGTCCGCCTATATATATATGTATACGCACCGCGTGTAGCTGGTACCCAAGGAGGTCAGAAGATGCTATTAGCTATCTCCTCCAGAACTGGAGTTCCAGATGATTATGAGCCACCATGTGGGTGCTGGGAACTAAACTCAGGTTCTCTAGAAGAGCAGCAAGTGACCTAAACCACTGAGCCATTGCTGCACCATGGCATGCAGTGGAGGGTAGAGGACAGCGTGTGGGAATGAGTTCTCTCCTTCCATCGTATAAGCCCTGGGGATTGAACTCAATTCCTTGGGCTTTGGAAGCACATGGTGTCTTTACCCACTGAGCCATCTCTTAGCTAACAACCACTACCCTTTTTAAAATGGTTTTGAGACCAGGTTAGTCTGGAACTCAACCTCTCAGAGTTCTGAAACTACAAGGAAACTGACCTCTTATCTTTTTCAAATTAGTGCACACGGCGTATGGGGCACACATGCAAAAGTAAGTGCAGGTGCCCAAAGAGCCAGTAGTGTCAGCTTCTCCCTGGAGTTAGCTGGCAACTGCTGTGGTGGGAACTGGGGATCAAACTTGGATCTTCTCAAAGAGCCGTGCACGCTCGTAACTGCTGAGCCACCTCTCTAGTCTCCTGAACTGACTTCTTCCTCAATGATTTCCAACTAACTGATTCTCAGAGGCCTCACCCTAACCTACCAACGCTCTGGGTCCTCTGACGCTGAGGCCTGGCTATGCAGAAGCTTTTGCATATGCCTACCTCTAATGCTTTGGGGGAAAGAGACAGGAAATCTACAAATAAGTACACGTCTATGAAAACAACCTCTATTCCTGGATCTCACTTTCCCTGGGGGAGAAATACAGAGGCTGCAAAGTTCTGTTTAAAAAAAAAAATGTTTTTGGTAAAATGCCAAATAGGAAAATACAAAAGCCAAGCTAAATTTTATATACACTATGATTACTGCTATCCAAATACTCCGGGGAAGATTAAATCACCGAAAGATTTCTGGAAACATAAGTGGTTTTGTTTAGGTGAAAGGGCTAGACAGTCCTTTTCCTGTTGAAGTCATTTATCTTCTCAAACGGGGGTGGGGGATGGGGGGGGGGGTGGACGTGTGGGTAACGCCACCAGATCAAGAGCCAGGAGAGCACGACTTTTCCGTGCGAGGACCATGACAGCCCCCAATGGCAATGGTACAAGGGTCTGGCTTTCTCAAATCACGGTCTTCCAGATTCCCACAATCTATCCCCGTCTGATGGTTGACTCTCTCATGACTCGGTGCATGTCGGATGAGTTATCCATGAAGGAACCAGAACCCCTGGACCTCTGGGTACCTAAAACTGTCAGAAAACTCTAGCTTCCTTCCATCAGATAGAGCAGCACCACCTAACCCCCTGGACACTCTATTCACCCCTAAAAAAGCTACTCAGTACCTGCCGTGTCCTCCCATAGACTCCATTTATTAAAAAAATTGAGCCCTGTACTCCTGCCCCCATTTTCTGTAGTCACCCAGCCTCTGGCTGTAAACAACTGTGGCTGGGGCCCAGTCCACTTCAGCTAAGGGGTTAGCAGATATCTTCTATGCACAGAGGCCTAAGGTTTGGCTGAGGTGACCGGAGACTACCTGGACTCAGAATTTTAGTATGAATGAATGAATGAATGACGGCAGTCACTTTCACCGTCTGGTGACAAAAGTGGACATCCCGGGCAGGGTATTTGCGTGGCCTATAGAGCAGGCAGGGGCAGGGGTCTGCAGTTCAAGCTCCCATCTGGCAGCCCAGGCGGGGCTGACTCATCACCTTGCAGGTAGGATGAGCTCACTCCCTTCTAGGGCATCCTTGCAAGTAGAAACCCACAGCAAAGAGAGTTCCCATGGCAACATGCCAGTGCCTCCTCCACAGCCTTCCTCAGAGTGCCTATGCCCACAGTCAGTCTGAATTCTTAGAACATACAGTAAAGGGCCTTGACGCCAGGCATCACAGAGCCCTCTCCCCGCACAAGCCCCACCCAGCTGCAGGACAGAGTCCAGCCAAGCGCATTCAAGAGCACGTCAATCCCACCGTATCCATTTAGTCCCTCTGGCTAGAGAGCACTATTAGATACCCGACTCAGAGCTAGCCTGCGTCCCCGCACAGCTCCCACAGAGACCTATTTCTGCTTCGGCCCACCCCCACGCAGCCCCTCTCATCTAAACGACAGCCTGTGGCCTCAAACCAACTCAGCTTCCACTAAATATCCCTATGATGTGAGTCTCCACCCTGCCCCACACGTGAGCTTCTGTACATGAGATCAATCCGTGGCCCTAACATGTAGCACACAAGTTGGATGGCTGTGTGCTTCAAAGATCCCAGAACAAGCCTAGTAACTGCTACTTCCCCATAGATGGCCAAAGCTTATCTCTCTACTGACTCACCAGGGCTCACCCAGGGCTACCCAATCCCCCCAACTCTTGTATTCCAGCCCACTCCTTCACACTCACTTGGCCCTTTGTCCCCAGAGCTTTCCTGCCCTTGGTTAAACTCTGCCCATCTCCACACACCCTACTTCTCCAACACATTTGCCTGACTTGCTCTCTCTCCCTCTTCCTTCTCCTCTTCTTCTCTTCTCTTTTCTTGGGGCAGGAGAGGATCGGCACAGGGTCTTATTCCAGATCTCTGTATTGTCAAGGCTGGACTCAAACATGTAGTGATCCTCCTGTCTCAGCCCCCTGATCCTGGAGTCATAGGTCTGCAGAACCATGCCTACCATGCTCTGTTTTTTCGTATATGTGTGCCATGCGCGCGCGCGCGCGCGCGCGCGCGCGCACACACACACACACACACACACACACACACACACACACACACACACACACACACACGCAGAACCTAGGACCTCAAGCATATTCAGCAAATGCTCCCCCACTGAACTTCATCACCCGTCCTCCAGGTTGGATTTTGACATCAAGTATTACTACTTCCTTACCTGTGGATTTTTAGCTCAGTGTCACTTTACCTGTCTCCTGCAGGTAGAGCAGGGGCTGACCTCTGAGTCCTTAGGATATGCCAGCATGGAACTCTCACCCACTTGTCGCCTCATTGGCAGAGATCACACGCCTGGCTATTATCTGGATGTAACAAAGGCTTAAGGGAGATAGGTGCCTCATAATCACCAGATGGAACAATGGTGCCTGTGGTCCTGTAAGACTCTAACAGAACAGAAAATGCTTATTGCTCAGTATTGATCACCAAAAGACTCAGATCTCAGGCTGTGTCCTGGTTGTGAACTGACACACAGCACATCTGTTAAATACAGATGTCAGGCAGTGGTGGCGCATGCCTTTAATCCCAGCACTCAGGAGGCAGAGGCAGACAGATCTCTAAAGAATTCCAGGACTACACAGAAGGGTGGCCGGATAAAAGTTTGGGCTGAGGATATGTCTCAGCAGATAAAGATGTCTGCTACCAATCCCAAAGACCTGAGTTCAATCCCCAGGACCCACAGTATAAGGTGAGAACCAACTCCTACAAGTTGCCCTCTGACCACACACACGTACCATGTCACAAACAAAAGAAACAATGTTAAGTTAAAATAAATAACTAAGCCACAACAAACGTGGGTTGAGCAGAAGAACTAGATGTAGCTGGCTAGAATGCTCTCCTTCCTAACTTTCAAGTGTAAGAATTGCATGTACCTGCTAACCACCCACTTCATACACGGTCATGGCACTCAGTCAATGATGCATGCTGTTAGTTCAAACCCGTTGGTAACTGCCTGCATGAGGAGAGGGTGGATGCTCATTTGTACTAAGATGGCATCTCCTCTCCTTAGCCTTTCTACTCCAGTCACTCCCAGCAGGTCACAAGAGCATGCAGATCTCAGTGCACGAGCTGCACAGTGAATTGTCCAGGCACGATCTGAAGCTAATTTGCATGACTTCTTCTGTGCCTGAATGAAAATTTCCTGTAAGTTCTGCATCATGCATGCAACACACAGGCATCATGGGTAAGAGCAGGAGTCAGAATCAGCCTCCAAGGAGATGACACTGTCTTTAAATTCTAAAGTATTTGCTATCTACACTCGATGTAGGAATGAACTGGCTGGTGGCATTTGTGACAGCGAGCCATGCTGATGTGCCAAAAGTAATAAAAAAAAAAAAAAAAAGAACAGAGAGCCTTCTCTTTCCAACTCGGGAGCAGAGGGGGAGCCTTCTGGACTCCCATCTACTCCACCTAAACTTGAATTTATCCCTCAACCCCAACAGTGACTACAGGGAGTCAGGAGAGGAACTTTGAGGAGCCTCCCATTCCCAGTGGGTACCATACAGCATTTCCTCCAACAAAGAAGCCGCTTTTCTTCAAGGGTTGGGGCTCCAAACCTTACAGCTCTTCTGAGAGCTCACTGGATCCCAGGTGCAACGCCAGCTTGGAGCACAGACACAAAGATCACACAGAGGCCTCTGCAGAGGAGCCATGGCCTTAGCCAGATGGGGTGGCTCACACGTGTAATCTCTGCTGCCAAGACAGAATGTTCTAAGATTGACGTCTAGTGTATGCAGTAAGCTACAGGCCACAGTGAGTTACAGAACAGGACCCTCTCTCAGCAAACAAAAACAAGAGAGAAAGAATCATGGTCCTTGGTGTCGGATCCTAGCTCTGTCATTTACCAGCTACACAACAGTCACCATACCCCTCTGGACCTCAGCTTCCCCAGGTATGAAATGGTGGCTACGAGACCTTGGATAGGTTCCTACGAGGAAAGTATTTGCTGGGTTAACTTCTCTGTACACAGAAGAGAACACAGCTCCAGCCACACGCTATGAAACAGGTTTGCACCCACACTGCCCAATATTAAAGTTACTATTACTGCTCTGGGTTACGGGACAATGAGGATGCCTCTGAGCCTACACTGTTGGGAGGTTTTTGTCATTGTGTGAACAGGACTCACACAAAGCTAAGCCTATGGCCTTCTGTACGCCCAGATTAGATACTGTAGCCTATTGCTCCCAGGTGGACAGTCTACAGAATACACCATTGTACTGACTGCAGTAGGCTAGTATAACACAGTGGCAATGCAGAGGTTCGAGAGGAACCCTCGGCAAGAGCTGGCAGTGTGGCTCAGCGGACAGTGTGCTTGCCTGGTGTGCACAAAACAGCTTAAACCAGGTGTGATGTCCCATGCCTATGATTCCGAGCACTTAGTGGAGACTGGAGAATCAGAAATCCCAAGTCGGTCGTGGGAGAGCCCTAGGACCTTGAGCTGCGCGCAAGCATGAGCTAGTGGCGGGTGTGGTGCGCTGTTTGGAGCGCCTTGTCCAGGGAGGTAAGGGAGCACGTGGGCACGGACCATCTGGGGAACAAATACCACTACGTTGCCGAGTACAAGAACTGGAGAGGGCAGACTATTCGAGAGAAAAGGATTGTAGAAACAACAAACAGAAGAGAGGTAGACTATGAAGCAGGAGACATCCCAACAGAGTGGGAAACGTGGATAAGAAGAAAAAGAAAGACTCCACCTACTATGGAGGAAATACTAAAGAATGAAAAATACAGAGAAGAAATTAAAATAAAAGGTCAAGATTTTTATGAAAAAGATAAACTCGGTAAAGAAACCAGTGAAGAACTCTTCACCTACTGCAACTCAAATTAAAGGGCAAGCCTCTGCCCCCTATTTTGGGAAGGAAGAACCCTCAGTGGCTCCCACCAGCACTGGCAAAACCTTCCAGCCAGGATCCTGGGTGCCAGAAGACAGCAAAAGACAGAGTCAGTGAATGTGCTGTGGTGACATCATATGGTCTATATGGATATCGTTATTTTAACAAATAAAGAGATTAAAAGTTGAAAAAATAAATAAATAAATCCCAAGTCGTCCTCTGCCACACAGTGCACTGGAGGGCAGCATGGGCTTCAGAAGAGGAAGAGAGAGACAGCAGAGGCAACAAGATCGTCATCGTCAGCAGCAATTAAGTTTTCAACTTCATCATAACCTCAGAGGACCATCAGGTCCTCGGTCCCCACGATGCATACAACCCACCAGGCTCCCTCACTCAGCCCCTTGCAACCAGTCCAGGTGACAGTGGGTACCTGAAACTTTACTTGAAAGAAAGGAATCACTGAGGTGGGCCATTAGAGGGCCGGCCTCAGTCTGGCTTCTGGTTATCTTTATATCACTGTGTTCACCTCCCTGGGATTTTCTGCAATGAGTGGCCCAGCCCCAAGCCCAGCTATAATGTAACAAAGGGAGAAGCTCCCAGAAGCTTGGTGACTGCTTCACATACAGCCTAGGGAGACCCTCACGGGCCCAGGATGCTGTGGGCCAGGCTAAACACTGGGTTGTGGCTTCTGAGCCACCTACCACTTTCTGTTCACTAAGTGGAGGTGCTGGGGGTGTTAGTCTTACAGAGCTAGTGTGGCGGTCTGTCTGCTCTGACAGCCTAGGTGAGTTCTCAAAGAGTTGATCTGGGCACCTGTCCAAAGAGCCAAGTGTCCCTACTTTGTTATGGGAATATAACAAGACAGTTGGCAGCAGTCAGCAGAGACTCTGCAACAGAGGATCACCATGACCACAGCAGCTCCAAAGAGTGGAGGCCTGGAATACCTACAGACCAGGGAGGGACTTTACTCAGGGCTGCCTATAGCAGCAGGGCCAGTAGCAAGTTCCTGGGTGCTAGGAGGGTTGCCTTGACAGAAGCTGGCCCAACAGAACCTCACTTCCAAGACCATCCTTGGTGCTGAAAGCCAATCAAGGAAATGTGGAGGGATAATAAGCCTTCCTATGACCCCAGGCTACCCCTATATCAACCACTTGATACATGTGGGACATCAGGCAGGGCCACCTCCTTGCTCCTTAGGAATGTGCTGTGCTATTAATTCAGAAGAGCATCTCCAGGGACCTGGGGAAGTAGAGACTCAGCTCCATCTCTGAGGGGCCTCCATGTTCCAGGCAGGGCTGAGACATCACCACCAGAAGGAAGGCAGCTGGGACAGCAGGTAGCTCCATGTGCTCTGAACAAGGAAATCCTTACCATGTTTAGCCTCCCCCACAAAGAGTTGTGTGAGCTGAGGCACATCGCAGCGCCACTTCTCCAGAAGGTGGTTACCATGATTCACCTAGAGTGCAGGAACTGGACTCAGTACAGGACCAGGCATGTGGGAGTCGAGTATGAGCTGTAATCACCAGGACTGTCACTACCACCGCCATCACCACCCCCTCCACGCTGCTGGGTCCCTGTAGCCCTGCTCACACGCAAACTCACGGGCCAGTCCAGGATGATCAGTGTATAGAAGCTTACCTGCCCATCACTACCTCTAACTTGCAAAATTCACTTGAAATTAGGCCCCCCACATACTGGCCAGAAGCCCAAAGAGCTTTATCTGCCTCAGAGTACAGTGTGTCAGAGCTGGGCATGTCCACTCTCAGGTTCTTGAGCCCACTTGAAGGGATGGGAAAAGACAGTTCCTTCCCATGTGTCTGTAAAGACAAAGCCAGCCTCACACAGAATAAGATCATAGCAGAGTGCCCCTGGCCAAGTCAGACTGCAGCTAGACACTCTCATTTCTTCATCCACATAACCTTCCAGGTCCCTTCTGACTTGGCATCCTGTGATTTGCTTTCTTCAAACAGGTGTTGGAGAAAGAAGGGTGAGAGCAGGCTCTGAATTTGAATGAGTGAGGGGCAAGGCCGACTGTGACACCAGTTCTTCTTAGATTCCACGCAAAAAGTCTTGCCTGGTTCTTGGACCCACTGAACCCACAGAGCTCACAGGACAAGAAAGCTCCCTCACACAGGTGATGGTGGCCAAGGCAACCCTGGAGCTGATTATGTCAGCCTACCTTGCAACAGGCAGAGACAGTCCCTACTCCTCCTTGAACCTCCCATCCTTGATCATGCCTGGAGCAGCCAGGCTAAGGGACAGAAGCTAAGGTACCACTGATAACTCCAAAGTCTCACTCAGATATCCTGGGGCAACTGGCTTCCCACTCAAGGCCACACCCTAGCCAAGCATTTCCGGAGTCAAGACAAAGAAGGCTGAGCCTACATCATGGAGCACTGACTTCTGGGTAAGGGAAGGACATTCACTTGGTTCTATCCACCTGGCCCTGCTCACCATTCAGGTGAGGAGAAACTCCTGAAGACCGAGAGTACAGAAAGTTCCCACAAGTAAGACTGCAGAAGGCTTAGCTTCAGGGACAGGCTGGGAAGCCCAGTGGCTCATCTTAAAATCACCCGAAGAAGTAGCTTGAATCTGCTGAGCGTCCCTTCATAAGGGACCAACATGGCTAGGGAGATGGCTCAGTGGTTAAGAGCATTTACTGCTCTACGGAGGACTTGAGTTCAAGTCTCAGGCACAATGTTAGGCGGCTTACAGCCACCTGTAACTACAGCTCCAAGGGATCTGATGCTCTCTTCTGGACTCTGTTGGAACCCAAACACAAGTGTACACACACTCACATAGACACATGAATAAAAATAAAAACACACCTTAAAAGAAAAAGTCCACCACCAACAAGTCAAGAACAGTGGTGTGCACCCTTAGTCCCAGCCCTTGAGAGGCAGAGGTGGGCGACCCTCTCTGCGTTTGAGATCAGCCTGCTCACTACACAGCCAGAGCTACACAGCTGAGACCCTGTCTCAAAACAAACAGACAAAGAAAAGGGGAGGGAGGGAGGGAGGGAGGGAGGCAGACACCAAACACCAACAAGGTCCAGGCCTTGGAGATGATTCCCACGTGGTAATCCATGACCCTGAGCACCACCTTAACCTTAACCACTGGCATGAAGCACTGACCACCATTCTGTGATTATAACCAACCTGGGTTATAAGCCATGCTCAGCTATGGCTGGTCCAGCACCAACAAAAACCCCTGGGTCTCCTGAGGCTTTGGAACTTTACATCACCAGTGCTCCTGTGCTGAGGGAACAGGACAGGACTCTGCCAAGCAGCTCTTCAAAAGGGACAGGGTCCCAAATGCCACTCTCCAAAGTCCTGACAAGGAAGTGGCAAGAGAACCAAGGCTTTACTAGACACCATGACCTGGCCCCAAGGTTCCATCTAGTTCCACACCTATAGTGGTTTGAATAGGAATCGCCCCATAGACTCTTGCGTTTAAATGCTTGGCCTATAGGAAGTGGCACTATTGGGAGGTGTTGGAGTAGATGTGGCCTTGCTGGAAGAAGTGTGTCACCATAGGGGTGGACTTTGAGGTCTCCTATGCTCAAGCCATGCCCACGGGTGGCACCTGCTGCCTGCTGATGAAGATGCAGAACTCTCAGCCCCTTCTCCAGCACCGTGTCTGCCTGCTGCTACGTTTCCTGCCATGATGATAATGGACTGAACCTCTGAACAGCCCAAATTAAAGGTCCTGTATGAAAGTTACTTCTGGTCATGGTGTCTCTTCACAGCAGTAGAAACCCTAAGAAAATAAGTACTAAAGGTGGCTAAAGACAGCAGGCTAAGGCCCACCCTCAGGGAGTGCACTCAACATTAGCCCAGCCAGAGAAGAAGGAAAATGGAGACCTTAGTTTGATCTCCAAGCAAACACAAAAGGACCAGAAACTCCTTAAGACTTTCTGAGGCAGGGATCCCAGCCAAATATTCAACCTCCAGGGAGAAAGCAGTGGGGGAGGGGCCAGCATGGATAGTCCCTCCAGAAAGAAATCTGGAGTGTGCACGTGGCTAAGAGGAAAACCATAGCTGGACTGTCTTCAAGGAAGCTGAGAGGTGATCAACAGCACCCTCGTGACTGAACACAAAGGGCACAGTAACAGGAGGCCTAGCAGAGTCTGAGCTCATCCAATGCTCTGACCCAGTCCAATGATGAGAATGGTTCCAAGCTACATCTGAATCTGAGGAACCAACCAGACCTCTGTCCTGAACCCAGGACACAACCTCATGGCTGGAGTAGAACTGGCCACTCAGATCCTGACACACAAGACTTTCCTGCTGAATTTTCCTGCTACCCAGACACCTGGCGAGAGGCACACAGTGAGCTGGGAAACAGCCCCTTCACACAAGCTTCTGTGTGCCTTGTCATCAGGGAGCAGGACAGCGCCTGTCAGGGAGACTTTTGAAGACTCACACTTGCCACACCAAGGCACCTCAGATCACTGATCCTCCAAATGTCCTCAGAGCCAAGAGTTTCACACTGATGCTCTGAGACAGTATAGCAAGTCCGCCAACATATCTGTCTCCTCCAAGTTTCTCACCAGCCCATCCTGGAAGCCCAGGTGCCAACTGGGCAAGGAAACAGCTACATGGCTGACAGCCAGGGAGAATAAGGGGGGAGCAAAGAAGCCTGGCAGGGACAGGGGTGACATGCTGTCATCCCACTAGCTGTCCTTGGGACTGAATAACAGGGGTTTACCATGGCTCCCTATCTCTGCTGTTTTCTAAAACTCTTATGTTCATCTAAGCCCCCGACAGGAATGTCTGTTTCACAGAGTACAAGTAGCTTCTGGAACCCTAGTTTCAATCCCCATCACCACTGAAAACCAGGCTTGGTGGAACTCACCTGTAAGTCCAGTACTTAGAAATGGAAGAAAAAGGATCACAAGTTCAAGGTCATACATGAGACTCTATCCCAAACAAGTCAAAAAGATAGAAAGATAGGTAGGTAGGTAGGTAGGTAGGTAGGTAGGTAGGTAGGTAGGTAGGTAAATAGATAATGCATGGATGGATGGATGGATGGATAGATGGTAGATAGATGATGAATGGATGGATGGATGGATGATGCATGCATGGATGGATGGATGGATGGATGGATGGATGGATAGACAGATGAATGGATGGATAGATAGATGATGAATGAATGGATGGATGGATAGATAGATAGATAGACAGACAGACAGCCATGATAGAAAGAAAAATGCTACTCTGGGAAGACAATAACAAGGAAGTGTAAGTCCTCAAGACCCTAACCTCAAAGCCCTAGGATGGCAGGCAGGACAATGGAAGCAGGTAACCGCAGGACATGGGAGTTAGATGCCAAAAAACAGGCTTAGGAAAAATGACAACATTGAGACTGACTTCTGAGATAGGCTGCCACAGAGGCAGGAAGCTGGGCCCTGGCTTTACCTGCCACCTGCAAGGAACAATGAAACCTGAGCAAAGCCTCAACAGTGTGCAATGGGGGCTATGAGCTTCTCTCCAGTATCTATCTATCTACCTACCTATCATCTATCTACCTTCCTACCTACCTATCTATCTATCATCTATCTATCTACCTACCTACCTATCTATCTACCTATCATCTATCTATCTATCTACCTATCATCTATCTACCTACCTACCTACCTACCTATCATCTATCTATCTACCTACCTATCTATCATCTATCTACCTACCTTTCATCTATCTATCTACCTATCTATCATCTATCTATCTACCTACCTACCTATCATCTATCTACCTACCTATCATCTATCTATATACCTATCTACCTACCTTTCATCTATCTATCTATCTATCTACCTACCTACCTATCATCTATCTACCTACCTACCTATCTACCTATCATCTATCTATCTACCTATCTATCTATCATCTATCTATCTACCTACCTATCTACCTATCATCTATCTACTTACCTACCTATCTGTCTGTCTGTCTATCTATCTATCTACCTACCTACCTACCTATTTTATTTTATGTGTATTGGTATTTTGCCTGCATGTATGTCTGTGTGAAGGTGGCAGATCCCCGGGAAATGGAATTACAGACAATTGTGAGCATCTGTGTGGGTACTGGGGATTGAACTTAGGGCCTCTAGAAGAGCAGTCAGAGCTCTTAACTACTGAGCTATCTTAACCACTGAGCCATCTCTCCAGCTCCATTACCTCCAGTGTTAAAATGGTCACGGATACATGCCAGCTGCCTGGACAGGATTAAGATGACCATATGCTTATTAACAAAACATCACGCTCAGGATACAGGTTCACACCACCAGGGAAGCCAATGGGATTCCAGAAAGGAGTGCTCCTGGATCTCAACTCAAATGTGCCATTGCTTTAAAATAGAACTCTAAAGCCAGCATGCTCTTTAAGAACTAGCTTCAAAAGCAGACACTCTAGAAACACCTGCTGTGCTCACCTGAACCTTTCAGGCCTTTCCAGGAACCTTCACTTCCCTGCCAGCCATTCCATCTCAAGTGCTGCAGGTGAGCCCTAAATGCAAGCCTATCTGGGAAACACCGAGAATGTTAGCCCACAGTACTACAGACATCTGCTTCAGTGGGACACATGAACAGTCACTGTCACAGGCCCAGGATGGTACACCCCCAAGTTGGACCTGCTCTTCAACCAGGGGCTTGTATGGAGAAAGGCCCAGGGCAGGGTTCCCCAATCAGGCACTCCTGGGTGCCAAAGTGACCCTACCACTCAGGGCCAAGCAGCCTCAGTAGGGCGGCAGTAGACAGGCCCAAGAGCAAGCATCAAAGGTATAGTTCTTAATTTTCAAAAGAAACATAGAAAACCAGGCGTGGTGGTGCACACCTTTAGTCTCAGCACTCGGCAAGCAGAGGCAGGTGGATCTCTGAGTTCCTGGCCAGCCTGGTCTACAGAGTGAGTCCCAGGACAGCCAGGGCTACAGAGCAGCCCTGTCACAAAACAAAAGAAATAAATAAGTAAATATGTATTGACGTACAAACACAGATAAGATAAAGTTACAAATATATTTAATCAGGGTCTAAGATTACTGTTGTTTAACTTCGAAAAATAATTTATTCCATTATACCTTAATTTGTTTTATGCACCTGTGCAAATATGTGGAGGTCAAAGGACAACTCCCAGCAACTGGTTCTTTTCTTCTTTCATGTGGGTTCAAGGCACTGGACTCAGGCTGTCAGGCTTAGTATTAGTAGCAAGATTTTTTTATTGCTAAGCCACCTCACCAGCCCCGCATTGCTTAACTTAAATTTTAAAAGGAGATGAGAGTGGGGGCGTCATTCTGATCTAGGATGCACAAAGTCCTAGCTAGATTACATTCCCAGAACCACAGAACAATACATTAAAGGTCATGGTGGGTGGGGGTGATCCAGAGAAAAGGGAGTGAGTGAGCTCAGGGCCCCATGTGCACAGATACCGACAGTCCTGTCCGTAGTAACCCAGAGGGCAGGAAACAGGGATCTGGGCCCAGTTCCCGCCTCCAGGAAAACACATTCATGTGCCTCCTCATCCCAGCTCCCAGAGCTGAGTCTGGAAAAGCACTTTTGGGTTCCTGGAAAGAAAAGCCCTTTGGAAATATCGGGAACTGGACTGGAAGGTGCCATTATGTATTATCTGGAGGATGTCTGTGGTGTTTGAAGGGAACCACTCCCCCAGAGTCAAGACTTCAGCCAGAAACAACAGAGGGGCTGCTGGCAGCCAGCGAGACACAAAGGGGCCTATGATTCAGGCAACAAGGCAGAGCAGGGCAGGGCCCCATTTCCTAGGCTAGCACTGGGCTGAGAGGGATTAAAAGTTCCACTTTTTCTCCATCCCTCAAAATAAGCTGTTTGGCCTCTCTATGTGGGACGTGAGAAGAGAGGATCTGACCCTCACAACACTTCCATCCGAAAGGGAATGGGTCTCATGTCCTACAAGGGAAGGCAAGATACACTAAGAGATTTGCCTGAAGGAGGTCATTCACCTCCAGGTTCTGTCTCCTGTGGCTTTCACCTACAGAGGATTGAAAAGGGGGACCCAACACCATCTTTCTCCCATCATATTCACCTCTGCAGATGACTTTAAAAGGGGCAACTTTCCCTGGAAGAGCTCATACCGATATTTGACGTCTGTCTTTTTTTGAGACTCCTCTTTGAGAAACCCACAGTCGTGCTTGCAGATGTACTTTCTTCTGAGCACCTTTCTCTCCCTTTATCCTTGTGTTTAAGCCTATACTAAAGTATCTTTCTTCAAAAGAGGCGCATAGTAGCTCATACCTGTAACGTGCCTATCATTCTAGCATTCAGGGGACTGAAACAGAATTGTTGGGCGTTTATGGCCAGAGTGGGCTACACAGTGAGTTCCAGGTCAGCCTGGGCTGCAGAGCAAAAACCTGTCTCAAACAACTAAAATAAGTCTTCAGGGCCCTATAAGCCGTGGCTTGGTTAACACAGACCAGGGCCTGCAACCCCACTCCAGACAGCCCCACAAGCTCCAACCACCGTGCAGCAGTAGCAAGGTTAAGCAAAGAGGGACTCTCCCACCTGGTTGTCTTTCCACCCAGAACCAACAGCTGGGGCCTCTGGTTTAGACCCTCTGAGGCCTAGGATGTTCAATGTTGGGGCTCAATAAATGGCACTATCCTTCAGCAGGAGCTATTTCCTCAGCCTGGCCCAGAAACCTCCAGTCCTGTCATGGCAAAACCAGCCTAAGCCTCAGCTTTCCCCTATATCATTCTGAACCTCACTCTGAAGGCTTAAAGTGTGGACACCTGTAATCAAAATAGTCCTGCTGCCTGGGGCAAAGCCTGTCTGGTGCCCCCTTTCCCAGGTGACCATAAACAAAGGACAGGGCAGGTGAGAGAAGGAAGCCGCAAGGAGGGAGAGTTGCTGAACCCCAAAGCAGAGGAAGCTACTCCCCAAAAGCCGGAGTCAGGGCCAAGAGCAGCTTGGGGTGCACAATGTGCCCACTGGCATTCCCCACCCCCAACTTTGGAAGTGTCTGGTCAGCTAGGATCTGTCAAGCTAAGAGACCCTCCAAAGACTTTGGCCCAAACTCCCCCTAAACATTCAAGTTGTGTCCAGACCTTGGTTAATGTCACCTAACTTTTCTGAACCTCATTTTCTCTACCCTAACATGGAGATGAGTCCTCACAAGTTTGCTCATCACCATTAAAGGCAAGAAATCACATCATGATTAACACAAGAGTATAAATGTGACAAACCATGAATCACAGAATGAGCCCTTGACTACATACCACCCTGAGGTATTATTCACTCACATTTAAGACTCAGTTAAAACATAAGCCCCTTCACAGCAGAGGGTGTGTCTACTGATGGCTAAAAATCAGAACTCGGAAGCTAATCTGCTTAGCTTTGCTCATAAGTCAGCTTATTAGCTGGTCAGCTCCTGGGCAAGCTACTTCTGTATCTCAATTTCCGGTCTACCAAAGTAGACTAACAGTGCCTTCCTTGAAGAGGCATGCAGACTGAGGTCATCTCAGTCAGTTAACCTTTAATCACTGTGAGCTGTTGGTCCTTTTACTTACTTACTTACTTACTGTTAATAAAGTTGGTTGACTGATGCAAAACAGACAGCAATCCTGGCCAGTCCACCTTCAAGAATCTTCTCTTCCCTTCCCAGGAGGTGAATGGGGTTTACATTTCCCTCTCAGTACCTTGGGCTCATGAAATACTTCAAACCAAAATGAACACCTGGGTCTTCATGTCCAACCCTTTCTTCTCTGTGGGCCAGAGTGCATGTTACTTTGTGTCCCTAAATTCAGGTCATTCTAGGAAGACCTCTGTCCTCTGCTGTTGTGGATGCTAACGGTGGCCTTGACTAAGCGTGTCTGACTTACAGGCTGGCATGCAAGCGTCCCTCCACCCTGGAACTTTTGGGACACAGTCTTGAAGAAGACTCTGATCCATCTCAATAGATAGCGAATCATAGCCCCACGAGAGGCCCCCGGTAGCCAAGGACCAAGCAGGCAGTTTCCAGGGGAACAGCATCCTCCGCATCTACACCCAGTTCCCATCCTCACTGCCTTTTATTCTCCTCCCACCTCTATAGTGGGCTAAGTCACCTACCCACAATTGCTAGGCAACTTCCCAAGGAGGGGGGGCTGCCTCCCCAGCCCATGGCTGCCTGGGACCCTGAGGAAAGCCACCCTTGCCTGCTGACCCTGGGGACCGCAGAAGGTGTGAAGTGACCACAGTCGAACGGGGTTTATATTTGAACATCTCCAGGACTCTCTCTCAAGGTAGGGACTTGGGAAGATAAGAAAAGCCACCTTTCCTCCCCAGCCCTGTTCTGGCGTTTATGTATCATATATTCTCAGGCAGTTTCCAAGAGGCCAATCAGACAACTCGCTTCCCTTCCTGATGACTCTTCAGCTCTACTCCTACCATAGCTCATGGTTCCAAATCCCAGCCCAGGAGTAGAGAGTGAACAAGAAGAAATGGGGGGTAGGGGTGCAGGAGCGCTGTTACCAAAGTGAGGATAAGTTATGAGGCCGGCAGATACCATCTGAACCCCTGTGACAGTGCTCACATGGGGGGAGGTGGGATGACAGCCAGCTGTCAGCTTCTTCTTTATATTATTAGTCTTTTCTTGGGTTTTTCAATTGAGACAGAATTCTCACAACATCAATGTCACCGTTTTCGCAATGCGCAATCCAGTCATTTTGAATCTATTCACAAGGCCAGGCAACCACCACCACAGTCTAATTCCAGAACATGTCCACCCCTGGGGTTTTATTTGTATATATCCATCCATCTTTGCTTAATGTTCCTACGCATGCTGACTATTTTATAAGCGGCACAGCAGCGAAACAACAGAGGGGGAAGGGACCACCAGCCTCAGCTCCTAAAGCCACTGTCACCCTGACCTTGAGATCCTAAAACGGTCAGACAGTTCTCCAGGTGTGAAACATGATGGACACACATGCACACAGGCCCTCAGGATACCTGCTGTAGGCTGGACTCCTAGTGCTCCACCCACCAAAGTATTGTGAAATAACCCCAAGTCAACAGAAGGTCTTGAGAGGTCTGAGGAACTCTTTGTCCCCTCACTGTCACATGCAACTGTAGAACCAGCCAACATATTATTACTCCACAGGGTCTCACTGTGTGGATGTCGTGGAACTAACTACACAGACCAGGTAGACATTGCACCTGCCTCTGTCTCCTAAGTGCTACCACTGAAGAAGAGGATGCGCCCCACATCTAGCCCTGACAGTAGTCTTGCTCAGTAAATGGGCCCAGCTCACAGGACTGCTCCTGTAGCGATGTGAGGTCACTGGCCATATCCAGAGGAGAAAAGGCAAGGCCACTGGAACAGGCAATTCTTGGCTGCATGTCAGCCTGTGGATCAATGGTGCTGATTGGCTGGGAGGACCCCAAGAGTACAAAGAGGTGTGAGCCTTAGGAACCTGACCAGTGACCTATCTGGGCAGACTCACTTAGGCATCTCTCTTGGAAAGTAAAGAGACAGGGGCCGGATACATATCTCAGTTGGTAGAATGCTTGCTCACCATGTATGAAAACACCAAGTTCAATACCCAGCACCACAGTGTGTGCTGTTACACATCGGTACTCCCAGCCCTTAGGATGTAGAGACGGGAGGCCATTCTCAGATAAGCAGAAAATTCAAGGTCAGCCTGGGCTACATGAGACCCAACCCCCAGCCACCCAACCCCTAGTTTCTCCACCTAAACTGCGGTTGTCATGACCCACAAGGCAGAGCACCCAGGGTTTTCAGTTGACACCCTGTAACTGGTTCCAGTAATCATCTCAACGATTCAATGACATTAGGTCATCTCAACAATTCAACGACATTAGGTCTGAACTCTTTCCAGGAGCCACACAGCAGAACACCCACGGCCAGGTCGTATCTCAGGCTGGGGTTACTCCATCTCAGCTCTAGACCCATACAAAGTACATCTTGTATGACAAGGTCTTAAGCCCAATTTCTAGTCTGTGGCTATCATCCAGGTGCCCAGTGCCAGACCTTCTTAGAGAGGACCTCCCTAAGCCATCCTCAGAAAAAAGGGATTCCTCCAGAGGACACTGACCACGTACCCTACGGGAGCCTGTCAGCCTCTTCTTCCCTCAAACCCACCTCTAGTGTCCCTCAACTTGGAAACTGGTTGTCGGACCACAAGCCAGGCCTTCTCATACCTGCCTGGTCTGGGGCCAGCTGGCATCTGTGGTCTGATGGCCCAACCCTTCCCGACCCCCTTCTTCAGGCCTTGTCCATTGCTGAACCAGTTGGGGGTGGGGGGGAGCTGCTCCCAGCCTACCCATGTGGAGCAGGGTTTGAAGAGGAAGCAGCTCCATCAGGTTCTAAGTAAGGTGAGTGAGCTGGGGGAAGTGGCTGGGAGGTCTGAGGGCAGGGCAAGTTCCTGGGCTAAATGGCTCTTAAAGGACACTCATGGGTTGGAGAGATGGCTCAGGAGTTAAGAGCACCGATTGTTCTTCCAGAGGTCCTGAGTTCAATCCCCAGCAACCACATGGTGGCTCACAACCATCTGTATGTAACATGATCTAATACCCTGTTCTGGTGTGTCTAAAGACAGCTATAGTGTACTCATATAAATAAAATAAGTCATTCTCGGTGTGTCAAGTTTGTTACAACTATAACGTGATGACACAGGTTTTAAGTACTTTTCTTCTGATTTGTTTTCTTTGGGGGAGTGGTTAGGGAGGGGGGCTTTGAGACAGGGTATCAAGCTGGCTTAGATAGAATTCACTATGTAGATCCAAGATGGCACAGCTACTCAGTGAGGAAGCCACAATTTAGACACACACTTCCCACCCCTGGCATACTCGGTGCACATTTATCTGCAGAAGCTGGAAGCAGGACGCAGGCTTAGGATCGGTTTCTTATCTAGAACAAAGAGCATCTATGTCCCCAAGCAGCCGCCTCAGTCAGTCCTATCCCTGTGCTCAGCATCAGAAATTCAGGAAAGAACAGGGCAGACCGGGTTCTTGGCCCCAGAGACACTGTCACAGGCATGGCAGTCAAGAGGACAACGAGGAAAGAGTCTGAGGATAGAAGAGACAAGTCTTTGCTCTTTCTAATTTCATTTCTGCCAGGTACCATCCTGGTTTGGGATATCTAATCCTTCCCAGGTAAGCCCATCCATGCAAGCCCTTTCCTTTTGGGAATCGTAGGTAAGTTCCCATGAGACTGCACAGCTGCCCAGAAGCTGGTGTGAATGAGGTGGTGGCCTATCTTGCTGAGACCTTGCCTACCACTGGTGCAGAATCAGGACCTGAGTCCTATCCACAGCCATTTTCATTCACCTGCCAACAGCTGGTAAGTACTCAATATTGATTAAGTGTCTCACTATGAAAAGCCCCAAGGCTGACACCTGTGGGAATACACAGTCACCCAGAACTTCCAAGACCAGAGAGAAGAGAAAATAATTCAACGGCACAAGCACCACCCTACAGCTCAAGTTAAAACTGCATCAGCTAGGAGGCTGGAGAGAGACGAGAGAGACGGTGAAGTGATTTAAGAGCTCTGGCTGCTCTCCCAAAGGACCCAGGTTCACTTCCCAGTACCCGCATGAAAGCTGGTAATTGTGCAGTTCCAGGGGATCAAACACCCTCCTCACACAGACATACAGGCAAAACACCAATGCACATTTAAAAAACAAAAACAAAAACAAAACCCTGAATCGGCTGGTTTTTTTTTTTTTTTTTTTTTTTTTTACAAATATGGAGCCTGATGCGAAGCTGAAAGGACCTGACTGGAGGTCACAGGGAAAGAGGATAGATCCAGGATGTGACTCCAAGTCAATACTCTCTTTAGTCTGCCTCCCATCTGTGCTCGTACACTCAGGGGTGTGGCAAGATCTTGGAGAAGGAACACACAGAGAGACGCCTTTGGTCATCATGAAAAGAACTGTCTTGGGAAAGAAAGGTGACTTCAGGCCTGATCCTGGGAGTCAGGAAGGTGATCCAAGTGATCGCCTCTGGTCCACAGGTGCTGCGCCATGGTCTTATATTGCATTTGGAGGTGTGTGGACCAGACCCAAGAACTCTGCCCCAAAGCATTCTCTGGAGAAGGGATAAGCACAACCACACCATCCCCCTTTGGCTCCTGAGTCATGCCTCTTGCCTGCCCAGGCTTCTGTCAGCATCCACCTCAGGAAGGTGCTCCCACCACACTATTTCAGAGGAGTGGGTAAGAGCTGGGGGGTGTGGAGGGTTGGGGGGGAGTGAGGCAGAAACGCATCGGGTTCACAGATAAGGAAACAACAGAGAGATCTGCTCTGTCTCACTCTACATCCCACTTCCAACACCCAGAACTCAGCCTGGCTGACAGTCAGCATTCACAGTGCATTTGTGAAATATAGCTAGAAAGAGCTCAGAGCTGGGGAGATGGCCCAGTCCTGGAGGGGCTTTCTGCACAAGTATTAAGTACCTGAATTCAATCTCTAGCACCCACATAAGAAGTTGGGTACAGGGGGTTGGGGATTTGGCTCAGAGGTAGAGCGCTTGCCTAGCAACCACAAGGCCCTGGGTTCGGTCCCCAGCTCCGAAAGAAAAAAAAAAAAAAAAAAAAAGAGGTAAGAAGTTGGGTACAGTGGCTTGTACCTATAAGCTTAGCACTGGCCAGGGCAGAGAGACGGGCAAATCCCTAGTTTGCTGACCAGCTAGACTAGCTGAGTCAAGAGCTCCAGATTCCGTGAGAGAGACCACCCCACCTACCCACCCCCATTTTCAAAAACAAAGTGGAGAGTTGGCCAGGTGTGGAGGCAGAGGCACACCTGAGTTCAAAGCCAGCCTGTTCTGTAGGACATAGAATGACTCTCAATAGAGACTGACGCAGGAAGTCGACAAACATCAACCTCTAGCCACCTCCTAGTATACACACACACACACACACACACACACACACACACACACACACACAGAGGTGAGAGGAAAAGTGACTTGCCCCCAGTCTCACAAACAGCTAAGCTGCACCAGGGCTAAAAGCAGGCTGCCTTCTGTCTCTCATGCTGTGACCTTTGGCTCCCACTGCACCACGCCATCTCAATTCTCCCCTGCCTCCTTTGGCCCTGTTCACTCATAGGCAGTGACCCCACATAATACCTGCCCCACTCCCGGTCAGTAGGAAGAATAGCAAACCCTACACGGTGTTGCTTTAAGCTTTTAGAAATGCCCCTATCATTCTGCTAATGTCTACACAGGTGAGGAAACTTATGCTCACAGAAGGCAACAGAGAACGAACGGCCAGGGGCACAACCTTGGACTAGGTTTTCCAATCAAAAGTAGAGGGCCTTCTGCCAGGCTCCCACTATTAACCTAAGCAAATGTGGATCCCCTGATTCCAAAACCCCCTGGCTTAGGATGCCAGACTGAGTTCTCCATCCTTCCTCCAGCTGCTTCCAGTGCCCTGTGTCCCGGCCCTCAGCCATGGCTGGCTACTTCTCCCTTCATTGGTCTACTCAACCTCACATGTGTCTAGCTCACAGGGCTGCTGGGATCTCCAAGATAAAATGGGTACCACGCTGCCACACATTAGCCAATATCAGCCTATATATGTTACGTGTGCCCGGAGATGACCAAATTCCCCAGATGACCAAATTCCCCAGATGCCTGTTCCTACCAGGTCAGTCAGTGTTCTGGGAAGCTATCATTTTCTCTCCAACTCTATTGAATATGTTTGTCCAGCCATTCATTCCTTAATACTGAATGAGGGTATAGGCCCAAGACTCAGTATCTGGACACTAGCCAGGCCTTCCATAGCTCCATCATTTGTCTCTTCCAGCACAAAGTGGACTCCTGGAAGGGACTTCTATTTTCCATGGAAGATCCCAAGATTTCCACCATTCTGATCCCACCCCTCCTGTTCAACTTAAAATCTATTCTTAAGAAAGATTAAAAAAAAAAAAAAAAGTCTGGAGAGATGGCTCATGGATTAAGAGCTCCGGCTGCTCTTTCTGAGGACCCGGGTTCAATTCTCAGTACCCACGTGGCAACTCATAAATGTCTGTAACTCCAGTTCCGGGAGATCTGACACCCTCACAGGGACATAAGTGCAGGCAAAACATCAATGCACACTTTTAAAAAAACGTCACTTAAGAAACTTTTTTTTTTTTTTTTTTGACAGAGAAAGAAGCAGAGGAAGGAAGGAGATCTCTTGCCTTCCCTGGGAATCTCCAAACTGCTCACTCAGTTTTCTCTCCCACCAACAGTCCCAGGAAATAAACTCAAGAGGGAAGAACCAGGAAAGACCCTCAGCCCTCAGTCCTGCCAGCAGAGGGGGAGGGGGCTGACAGGAAGAAGGCGGTGTCTGTAAGCTAGCTACCAATACATTACAGAGTTAGTTCAAAGCCAAGGGACGGCTCTTAAGTTGCTGTTGCAGTTAGAGACAGGGGCAGGGCCCCAGGTCGCCTGTTTAAGGAAGCCCATTGTGGTGTGTTTTAAATTACCTCTGCTTGTCTGATGAAGTGACTAAAAGGGCACCGTTTCAGAGCTTAGGATTCCTGAGTGAGCTAATACAGGATGCCTTACGCTGGAAGAAAAAACTTCAGCCGGCTCACTAAACTCCCCCCCTTTTAAGTTTAAAAAAGGGAATGAATGTTACCATTTTTGGACATGAGCATTCTCCCTCAAGCCCAGCCCTAACCGCACTATCCAGAGGGACGCGCCATCCTGAACCCCCCTATCCCCAGATCACGAAGTATGTGTGGGGGGAGAGTATAAAATGGGGAGGGACTGGACGGAAATTGGGGGTTGGGGGGGTCAGGGTACCGCCTTAAAAAAAGCGCTCTCTGCTCAGGCAGGAAGCCGTAGTAGAGTTAATGCCTCCCCCTCCCCAACCAAGAGTGGTTTCTGTCCTCTCCCTACCACTAGCCATTATGCTCGGGATCCATCGCTAATTTCCCAGCTCAGACGGAGCAGCATATCCTGAACCTCGCTGATGGCGACTAGAATACAAGGCCGTGGCTAAGCAGGGATCCTCGAAAAACAACCCCAAATATCTCCTGAGACTGTCTCTCTTCCAGGAGCCCAACTAGAGCCAAGCTACTTAAACTCGCGTTTCACCAGCAAAAGAAGAGGGCAGAACGCAGATGCAAGGCTTGCAGCCACCAGTTCACTGAGTTAGGCAATAAAACGGTTCACCGTCCTGACCCCGCCCCCACAAGGCCCAGGGGAGCCCGCGAACGACCCCCGATTTTTCTCAGCCCCAGTCGCACTCCCGCACGTCCACTTCCAGGTAGACCCCGAGGCGGTTGCCAAACCATCCAGCACCGGCTCGCCCACTGTCTGCGGACCGAGCTCAGCGAGCAGTGTCCGGGGCAATTGCCCCTATGGTACAGAGCCCCAGGGGCGGCCCAGGAAACGTGCTGCCACCGCACGCCATATGGAGGCGCCAGGAAAAAGAGAAGGAAGGGGAAAATCGATCCCATGTAAGCAGCCATGGAGCCTAAGTCTCAGTCCCAGCCCCCGGAGCATCGCCCCCGCGCCTTGCCCACGGGGAGACGGTTTTGGCAGCACCCGGGTGGCCCGGACCACCCGCTCGGAGCCGATCTACCGGCCGGCGGCGCCACCTCCCCGTACCGCCGCTAGCAGTTCGCGGGCTCTGGGGCAAGGGTGCTCCCCTCTCCCGCCCGGTGCCTGTAACCCAATACCCCACCTCGCAGTGGCCGCGATGTCCCCGCCTCCGCTCTTGCGCGCCGGGAACTGGTTTCCAACCCGGAGCCCAGGAGTGCAGCGGGCAGAACCCAGATCAGGGATCGGGGCTGTGGCGGGTGGGGGTGGCCGCTAACCTTTCTCTGCTGCTTCTCCCAGGCCGGATCCAGGAGCAGGTCCCGGTCCCAGTCCTCTTCAGGCTGCATATAGTCATTGGTCTGCTGGGAATCATAATGGTCCATGATGGTGCGTGCGTGCTAGGGGCTAGATTTCTTTCTCCACCTTCTCTCCAGGCGACGGCGGCTGCTACCCGGGCGTGGGGAGGGAGTCGGCAGGGTTGGGCTGGGCTGGGCTGGGCTGGGCTGGGCTGGCGGGGCCGGGCTCGCTCCCCTGAGCCCGCTTCCGCCGCGGCTCTGCTCGAGGAGGTTGCTGCTGACGGCGGCGGCTGGAGCTCGCGGACTGCCTTCCCGGGGCGCGCGCTCCGACCTAATCTCCACGCACACTGCGCTCAGCGAACACTCGCGCTGCGGGAGCAGAGGCGGGCGGAGGCGGGGAGAAGGGGCAGAGCCCTCCCGAGGTTCTCTATTGGCCAGGCCGAGTTGCCCAAACTTCCCCCCAGCGCCTCTCATTGGGAATTCCTGGCATCCGTCAGGCGGGTCTCTGTGCATATAGGTGGACTGGGCGGCCCCCTCCCTGCGCGCACGCCACCGCCCACTCCCTGGGTTCCCACTCCCCCGCAGCTCATGTGACACCACCTTAAGCTGAACGGGAGTGGAGCCTGGGGACGCCTCCCAGAGCTCAGGGACCAAATGGCACTATGCTTGGGAGCCCGAGGAGTCGCCGAGGATTGGTCCCGTTCCCAGCGGGCGGGAAGGCCCAGAACTCGGGCGCACCGGTCTTCCTGAGGTCCCACGCAAGCTACAAACCCCGGCAGGGCGCGGGGAAATCCGAGACATATTTCATTTTCTCTATCTCGGGGGAACCTAGGTTGGGACAATTCGGCACCCTGGAAAGGGGTGGAGAGGGCCCACAGTAAAAAGGAATTTCCTGATTCCACCACCACTCCCGCCCCGCCCCTCGGGACCAGGCTGATCCCTGGAGCCAGGTCTGTGGCTAGTTGACACGTCTCAGCCCACTGAGTTTCCCGCCTCACCAAGGATCCTTGGGTACTTCTAGGGTTCGGTGCACTGGCCCGCTGCCGACTGCTTGTGTGTTTGCCAGGCTACCCAGGCTCCCTGGCAGGTATGCCTTGGTGTACTGACACAATTGAAGCTACCTTCTGGAGACCAGTTTCCTCCTTCCCCAATTTTACAGCTTCCCTACACTTTCCTGAAACTAGGAAGAGCCCTAAAATGGTCTACCTGTATCATACACCTAACAGAGGGGAAACTAAGACTCGAAGAGTGGAGTGGACGAGAGACTGTGCCGGCATGGATTCTACAGGCCCGTTTTGTGTGTAACTTTGTGCCTGACAAAAACCTTATTATCCTTGGAGGAGGAAGAAACAGTGCAAGACTAGCTAAATTGCTTGGTGACTGGGGGTACTCCCTGGGATCAGTAAAGGGAGGTGGGGACGTGTTGGTCCAGCAGTGTTGCATCCAGGGAAGAGACCACCCGGATTCCTGATGGTCTTGTGAGGGATGCTGAGTATGAGAACCAGTAACAAGAAAAACTACAGTTGTTTGTGCATTCTGATGTGGACAACAGATACATCCTCCTTGCACGAATAGGGTTTAATTTATACAGTCATCCCTTAATACTTGGGACTGATTTCAGAACCACTGCGGATACCAAAATTTGCAAGTGTTTAAGTCTCACAGGTATAAAGCAGAACAGGATTGATTGGTATGTAACCTACATACATCCACTGTACACTTTCAATCATTCCTGAACAGAAGTGCCATGTGACTCGGGGGCTGGAGAGATGGATTAGCATTTAAGACCAATTCCCAGCGCCCACATGGAGGCTCAAGCCTACCTGTAACTCCAATTCCAGGGCTCCTAATACCGTCACACAGCTGTGCATGCAGCCAACAAGAAAAAGGGAGAAAAAAAAAACAGAAGAAAAAGAAATCTCATGTGGTTACTTACAGTGTTGAGGAAATCCTGACAGGAAAATGAAGTCTACAGGGTCAGGCAATCCCCTACTCTTGGGATACTTTTAATCTGTGGTTAGTTCAATCCAGGATTCTAAACTGTGGAAAGGGAGGCCAGTTGTGTTTGTAGGGTGGCTATTTATTCCAGAGGCTAGTGTAGTCTACTTTTTAGATGTTTACTGACAGGAAGAGTTCTGAATTAGGGTACTTGAAGCCCACAGTGGTCAGAGTAGGAGAAAAAAGCGTCTTCGGTTGGCAGAGGGACACAGGGATGGGTTTGTGTAAACATATTCTCTTGTCATGAGTCAACCACACACATTCATGCCAGTGTTACCATCAGTACTGTGTCTTCTCTAAGTCCCGGGCCAGGGACACAACTGCTTGTGGGATAGAGACAGCAGATTTATGAGCTGTTTTATAAGCACTTCTAAACTATGGCTCTAAATCTAACATAGCAATAACGGGGCTCTGTCTGTTCATTCACTCTATAAATATCTTCCAAACACCTTCTGCCTGTCGGAGAACATGCAAGATGCCGCGCATATAATAATGAAAAATCCACAAATTTCCCCCACAAGTACATCAGAGACAGACTTGGAAGCAAAGATGAGACAGAAGCAGGGGAAGATCGATGTGGTTCTATAGAACCTGGAAGAGTACTGAGCTCTGTAGAGAGGAAGGCTCCAGGTACAGCCTGAGTAAGCTTTAGGGAGGGGATGAGAGTCACGTGAGTTTGGGAGCTTCCAGGCAGAGGGATCAGGGAAGTTAGCACACAGGAGCAGGTGACTCCATGGCATACAGCTGGATGCCTAACATCTCAAGATAGCTAGACTGGAACTGTGACGGGGAAAGAGAGACAGGCTAGAGAGGAGGCCTAATGTGCCCCGTGAAGTCAGAGGGAAACAGCTGGCTGCAAACCCAAAGACCTGTTGTAGAAACCAGGCTGTGACAGGAAAGACATGAATAGAGGCGATACCGGGGGACAAACAGGAGTTTAACTGGACATAAAGAGGAGTAGCAAGTTGTCCACGACACACTGTGGAGCAGACCGTGAGGTTTACCTGTAACAAATACTTAAGTTTCATATAACAGAAAATAAAGCAAAGTCTAGAGAAGTAGAAACTTGTCCAAGCTGCACAGTGATACCTAGATACATGCTTTTCGTCTAGTGACTTTCAATCCTAGTAGATTTTAATCCCTGTCCTTACAAGAGGATATGTCAATGTCAAGAATCCCTTTGTGAAGCCAGGCTATGGTGGCGCATGCCTTTAATCCCAGCACTCAGGTGGAAGAGACAGGCAGAACTCTGTGAGTTCCAGGCCCAGTCACTTTATGGTTGTCCTTAGTGACACCTAGTTGATAGGAAGCCAGGACGCCATTTGAATCCTACGTTAGCCACACCAGCCTCTTCACAACAGTGAATGCTCTGACTCAAAATATCACCGATGCAGAGGCTGAGAACTGACAAGGATTTGTAGTTTGGGAAATTTGGTGAATGAGGGAAGTTTGACCACAGGAGCTGGGATCGAAAGGTTTAGGTGCAGGACTGTGGATTGAGTTCGAACACACTCGAAGTGCCCTTCAGACGTCCAGCTTTGGTTGTCTAGAAAGCAGTCTGGCTTCGTAGTCTGACCTCAGAGGAAACAGATGGGAGAATCATCTGTTGTATAGATGGTGTCGTCACTAGGAGAGCGGCAGTGACAGACACCAGTATGGACTGAGAAGAGGTCAAAAGAAGATCCTTGGCACATAGTGCTTAGAAGGAGGTAGAGCGGGGCTGGGGATTTAGCTCAGTGGTAGAGCGCTTACCTAGGAAGCGCAAGGCCCTGGGTTCGATCCCCAGCTCCGGAAAAAAAAAAGAACCAAAAAAAAAGAAGGAGGTAGAGCCTGGTGGCTCAGAGTTATATATCTGCTTCACATATATTGGGTTCTGGGTTTGATGCCCGCATAGTGAGAAGGGAGAAAGGAAAGGCAAAGGGGAAAGAAAGGAAGGGAGGGAGGAAGGAATAAAGGGAGGGAAAGAAATAAGAAATAAGAACTTATGAAAGAGACCAAGAAAAAGCAGTTAGCAAAGGAGGAGGAGAGAGCTTGGAGCTTTTGTATCATGGAAGGAGAGGGGTTTTCAAGGTGAGGGAAATGGGCCACATCAGATAGAGCAGAAAAATCTGGGGGCAGTACCTAAAACAACGGCCTCTGCACCTCACAGCTGAAAAGTTTCTGGTCTAGGCTTTCAGTGGAGTGGCCACAGCTGTGAGTTTAAGAGCCACTAAGTGGGTGGCAGAGGCAGGCGGATCTCTGAATTTGATGCCAACCTGGTCTACAGAGCAAGTCCCAGGACAGCCAGGACTACCTGGAAAAACTAAAAGAGAAAAAGAAACGGATTTACTAAGTGGTGAATAAGTTAAGATCACAAGCACAGAAGGAATCCTGGCAATAGAGGGGAGCCGCACTCAAAGGAAGATTTCTTAAAAACAGAAACCTGAGTTACTTGTAGTCTGAAAGAGGGATTCAATTTGAAGGAGAGGGCTAAGAACAAGGGACAACTGAGGGGCCCCATGGAGTTCTTGGGACAGGACCATGTGGGTTCAAGAACACCAGCTTAATTAAGGATGGGTGATTACTAAGAAGACCTGAATGTTCTGAGAAAAGAGGGAATGATGGGTGAAGGTGACCATGGCATGGGGCGGCAGGTCAGGAAGTGGGTGGAAGACCCTGAAGGTGAGTCACAGCTTCTCACAGTTGGTGGTCTCTCTAGTGACATTAATCCCAGAGTAATGCAACCTGCTATAGAGGAAACATAGTTACTAAAATTGTTCCTTTTTTTAATACAGATTTTAAGGTGTTTGCAGGTTTATAACATCCACTTTTAAATCAGAACGTATCTCAAGAAAAAGTACTGACCCAAGCATCTATGCCCTGTCAGCCAAATATAGATAAAAAGCATTTCCAGGACCCAGTCTGGTTCATATCCCAGAGCTGTTCTCCTCCTCCACCACCTCCTCCTCCTCCTCCACCCCTTCTCTTCCTCCCTCTCCTCCTTTTCCTCCTCCTTTTCCTCCTCCTCCTCTTCTTCTTCTTCTTCTTCTTCCTCTTCCTCTTCCTCTTCTCCTCCTCCTCCTCCTCCACCCCTTCTCTTCCTCCCTCTCCTCCTTTTCCTCCTCCTTTTCCTCCTCCTCCTCTTCTTCCTCCTCCTCTCCTCCTCCCCCTCTTCTTCCTCCTCCTCTCCTCCTCCCCCTTCTTCCTCCTCCTCCTCTTCCTCCTTTCCTCCTCTCCTCCTTCCCCCCTTCAGCTAATAGTATCTCACTATGTAAACCAGGCTGGCCTTGAACTCAAAGAGATCAACCTGCTTCTATCTCCAAGATCCCAGATTAAAAGCCTGAGCCAGCATACCCAGCTAAACTTTGTTGTATTCTTGTTTGGCAGCAGTGTCTCATGTAGCTCAGGCTGCCTCTTAATTTCCAATGTAGCTGAGGATGACCCTGAGCTGCTGCTGCTTTGCTGCTGCTGCTTCTTCTTCTTCTTCTTCTTCTTCTTCTTCTTCTTCTTCTTCTTCTTCTTCTTCTTCTTCTTCTTCTTCTTCTTCTTCTTCTTCTTCTTCTTCTTCTTCTTCTTACCATGCCCAGTTATATGCACTACTGAAAATTAAAACTAGGGCCTTGTGAATGCTAGGCCACAAAGGAGTTATATCCCCCAGCCCTGTGTAGCTCTGTGTGTGTGTGTGTGTGTGTGTGTGTGTGTGTGTGTGTGTGTTTCATTACACACGTATATCCACAGACATTTTCACTGCTTGCTGGTTGTAACTACCATGAAGAAAGTCACAATGAACATTTCTGTGTCTTTTTGGTGAACATAACCATTAATTTCTCTTGAATGTATACCTCTGAGTGAAACAGCTAGGTCACAAGGTTGGCATATGCTTCATATTGCCAATATTGTCAAACAGTTCTTCAAATTGGCTGTAACAATTTACTCTCTAGCAGCAGGAGAAGAGGACTTCAGTTGCTTCATATCCTCCTACCACCTGGTATTGTTTTAAAAAAAAAGCCATTATGGTGAGTGAGCAGTGGGTTCTTTTGGGTAAGTCTTTTTATGTGTTATTGATCATCCAAATGAATAAATGACTCCTATCCCTGTCACCATAGCGTCCAGTAGTAATTCATTCTCTATCTGCTATGCCTATTTCACTAATTCCCCAAATGTCATTCACTCATTCCTTCATGCCCTCACCAGGTCTTTATCTGTGCCTGGCACTGTGCTAGGAGTAAAGAATGAAGAAAGGGGTCTGGGATGCTTCCTTCAATAAAGTGCTTGCTGTGTGAGCAGGAGGACTTGATCCTCCACACCTTCGTAAAAGCTGGGCATGGTGGTAGCACATACCTGTCATCCCAGCACTGGGGAGACAGAAACAGGAGGATTCCAGGTACTCTCAGGCCAGCCAGTCTAACTGAATCAGCAGACTTCAGGTTCAGTGAGTGACTGTCTCAAAGGAGTAAGAGGTAGAGTGGTTGAGAAAAACCCCTGATACCAACCTGCACGTGCACATGCAACAACAGACACACATGCAATGCACATACATACAAAAACGTGCACACATGCATACACCCGAATATATATACATGCACATGCATACACACATGAGTATACACACATGCACATGCTTACACAAACATGCACACATGTATATACACAGCACACACACACACACACACACACACACACACACACACAGAGTAAAGAGGCTGATTGTGATGACACGAATCTCTAATCCTGGCACTTGGGAGACAAAGACAGAGGATCTTGAGTTCAAGGCTTGACTTAGCAGCATAGCAACATGCTAACTAAAATATAATAGCAAAACACAACAAAGCAAAAAGGTGAGACATGGGGCAGGTCCACAAGGTAGAGACAGGACCTTGTGTCTCTTAAAATAGACAGTGTCGGGGCTGGGGATTTAGCTCAGTGGTAGAGCGCTTACCTAGGAAGCGGAAGGCCCTGGGTTCGGTCCCCAGCTCCGAAAAAAAAAAATAGACAGTGTATGTTTAGTGACCATTCAATGGACCGTTGTTTGTGAGGACTGCTTGTCTCTAAGTGGAAGGTGTTTTATTTTGCTTTAGTAGAAATTGAGCCAGCTGAATAAATAAAGTCTATTTTGAATGCCATTTCACTTGATCTTTCTTTCTTTCTTCTTCTTCTTCTTCTTTTTTTTTTTTTTTCCTTTTCTTTTTTTCGGAGCTGGGGACCGAACCCAGGGCCTTGCGCTTGCTAGGCAAGCGCCCTACCACTGAGCTAAATCCCCAACCCCCCTTTTTTTTTTTTTTTTTTTGAGACAAGATTTCAATGTATAACCCTGGCCAGCCTAGAACTTACTATAGACCAGGCTGACCTTGAATTCACAGAATCTACATGTCTGTATCTCCTGGGTCTTATACCTCCATGCATCAACTGATATTTCAAATGAAAGTTTAAAAGAAATATATCGTCTTTGGGTTGGAGAGATGGCTCAGTGGTTAAGAGCACTGACTGCTCTTCCAGAGGTCCTGAGTTCAAATCCCAGTAACCACATGGTGGCTCACAACCATCTGTAATGGGATCTGATGCCCTCTTCCAGTGTGACTGAGGACAGTGACAGTGTACTCATAAATAATAAATAAATAGATTTTTTAAAAAAAAAGAAATATATCTCTCCCTAGGCCCGGTGGTTCACACCCACAGCGCCACTGCAGTGTAGATGGAGACCAGAGCATCATTTACGACTGAGTTTGAGATGAACCTAGGTAACGTAAGAAGACACAAACCAAATAAGTCAAACAGAGTCCTGGGCTGGAGGTGTAGCTCAGTGGTGGAGGCATGTGTAGTGTGTTTGGAGCCCTGGGTTCAATCCCCATCACACCCTGGAGTTAGGTGTGCAGAGAAAATGGAGGCGAGATAGTGAAAGGGCAAAGGGGAAGAGTCAACAGGAAACAACGCTGAACCCTCCTGGAGTCCTGGTTGTTTCTCTTCTGCATCTTTCGGATTTCTCTGACTGCAAGAACAAAGGAGCAGAGACCGTGAGAAGAATTCTTGCTATTAAAACACTAGAGGTGTGGGGGGGAGGGGGGCTGGGGATTTAGCTCAGTGGTAGAGCGCTTGCCTAGGAAGCGCAAGGCCCTGGGTTCGATCCCCAGCTCCGGAAAAAAAAAGAACCAAAAAAAAAAAAAAAAAAAAAAAAAGCAACCACTAGAGGGTAGGGCTGAAACCTACCACATTTGCTCAGGTGAGATGAGAACTCTGAAGCTTCTCCACCCTGGCAGCCCTTTCTGTGGAGCTGTTCAAGAGAGAGGCCATCACCTCCTACTTAGTCACAGCCTCCTCCATTAGGCATGTTCAGAGCCTCCTCCATTAGGCATGTTCAGGGTAGCTGCTTCTGTGGGTCACTAGGAGCCACAGGTGTCCTGGTGTTGAGAGAGATTTGCTCTAGGTAGAGAAGCAAACCTCCCTGGGAAAGAAGGAGACACAGAGATGCCTGAGAATTCTGGGAATGCATAGCACACACCCACTCCATGCCGGCAGCATGCTGGAAGCCTTTGAAAATGCAAATGCCCTAACTGGGCTCAGACCTGGGCTTCCTCCGGTAGACTCTGGCCATATAACAGCTAGTTACAGACTGGCACAATCTGAGAGGAATGAACTGGGTGTGAATTTGTTAAAGCAAATGCAAATCAAAGTATTTCTCTCTTTTTCTGCTGAAGGCTGAACCTGGGCCTTCGTGCCTGTGAGACAAGGACTCTTCCACCGATCTACAGCCCTGGTCCTTGGACTGACATTTGAAGTGAGACAAAAACCACAGAATGAGGGGTTGGGGATTTAGCTCAGTGGTAGAGCGCTTGCCTAGCAAGCGCAAGGCCCTGGGTTCGGTCCCCAGCTCCGGAAAAAAAAAACAAAACAAAACAAAACAAAAAAACAAAAAACAAAAAACAAAAAAAACAAAAAACAAAAAAACCACAGATTGCCAGCCCAGGACCTGGTAGACAGCAGACCTCTGAACAGTCACTCATTCTCCTTGTTCTACTATGAGCTCTGGGCCCTGCAGAGCCTTATAGGGAAACACAGACAAGATCTATAAAATACTAGAAACTGACACCACCGTGAGGCCCCTAGTCCATCAATCTGAGGATTTCCTTCTTTGTATCCTGGGTTCTCTTCCTCTATAGGGTGAGGGCAATGGGTTCCTATAAACGTTTCCTAAGAACACAGAGACAGAGTAGTCATTTGGACACAGAATGAGTACGCACCCTTAATCTGAACTTCTGCACTGTTTGTTTGCTTGTTTTTATTTTTATTTTTTTAAATTTATTTATTTTTATGTATGTGAATACACTGTCACTATCTTCAAACACACCAGAAGAGGGCATTGGATCCCATTACAGATGGTTGTGAGTCACCACATGAGTGCTGGGAATTGAACTCAGGACCTCCGAAGAGCAGTCAGAGCTCTTAATTGCTGAGCCATCTCTTCAGGCCCCCATCTTTATTTTTTTATGACAAGGTCTCGAACAGCCCAGGCTGGCCTTAGCTAAACATGACCTTGAACTCTTGTCTTCCTGCTATCACCTCCCAAATGCTGGAATTTAAAAAAATTTTTTAAATGTATTTACATGTATTTTGTCTGCAAGTAATTCAGTGCACCACACGTGTGCCTGGTGTCTGAGGAAGCAGAAGAAGACTTCAGATCTCTCCTGGGACTGTAGTTACAGATGGCTGTGAGCTGCCATGTGGGTGCTGAAAATTGAACCCAGGTCCTCTAGAAGAACAGCCAGTGCTCTTAACCTCTAAGCCAGCTCTGAAGCACCTCAGATGCTGGGACTCCAGGCATGCACCACCAGGCCCAGTGAAATCCAGAATGTGAAATGTTCCCTGAATTGAAACTTTGAGAGTGCCAACATAACATCACAAGTGGAAAATTCCACACCTCCCTCACATGATAGATTGCAGTCAACATGCAGATGTACTAAAAATATTGTGTAAATTTGCCTTTAGGCTGTGTATTTGCAGCAGAAATTAACTTTGTATTAACACCTTGGCTCCGTTCCTGAGATACCACATCATGTATAGGTAAGTACTCCCAAATCAAGGGTGAGGACCCTGAAATCCGAAACAGTCTGTAGTCCTAAGCATTTTTGAATAAAGGATATTCAATTTTAAGCCACAGAAGGTAGAGGGAGATGGGAAAATCATGTCTCCCAAGTTAGCCTCAGCTGTCAACTTGACACAACCCAGAGTCATCTGAAAAGTCTCAATGTGGGGACCAAATCAATCACACTGGTTTGTGAGCATCTCCGTGGGACATTTTCTTGAGTGCTAATTGATCTAAGAGGGCCCAGTACTCTGTGGGGAGTATCATCCCTCGCCAGGGGGTGTGCGCTGTAAGGAAAGCTAGGGAGAAGCAGCGAGGGAGAGCAAGCTAGTAAGAGTAAGCAGTATCCTTCCGTGGGCTCTGCTTCAGCCACTGTCTCCAGGAGCTGCCCTGACTTTCTTCTGTGATAAACTGTTACCTGGAGCTGTAATATGAAATAAACCCTGTTTTCTTTTTTTCGTTTTCTTTTCTTTTTTTTTTTTTTTCCGGAGCTGGGGACCGAACCCAAGACCTTGCGTTTGCTAGGCAAGCGCTCTACCACTGAGCTAAATCCCCAACCCAACAACCCTGTTTTCGTTTTTTCTTTTTCTTTTTTTTTTTTTTTTTTTGGTTCTTTTTTTGGGAGCTGGGGACTGAACGGGCCTTGCGCTTCCTAGGCAAGCGCTCTACCACTGAGCTAAATCCCCAACCCCCCAACACTGTTTTCTTAATAAAAAGTTATATTTTGATAATGGTGTTTATCATGGTGACAGAAAGCAAACTGCAGCCCTTTTTCTTGGGTTTCTAGGTTCAAAAGGCTGAAACTAGCTTGGTCCTCAGACCCAATAGCAAATGAATTATTGAACTCACATTCTCTGAAACTCTCACAGCACACCTCTCTGAGATGACAGATTGTTTTCTGCTCTAATTGAGTCCTTTGTTCACATTTTCCACCTCCAGTGTTTCTGCGAATTATTTGCTGTAGGAAACATGGCTTTAGTAAAATCCCAGCCCTCTGCCTCAGTTTCCCTATCAAACCTGAGACAGAAGTCATTCCTTTGCCGTGGTCTACACAAGCAATTCGTAAGTCCTTGAGTCTTTAGGAAAAGCGATGCTGGAGAAACTTGAGTGGCCTGTGTCCTTTGAGCAGCCCAGTCAGCCTCTCCCAGACTTCATCTTCTACTTGACTGAAACTGTTTCCTGAGGGCCATTCCTCCCCTCCTACCACAGACTGCAGGGTGTGTGGGACAGTGGGCATATTGCCTTTCAGGATCTCTAAGAAAAGACTGGCCTGTAGCTGGCAAAAGAGTTTCTTTGCTTCCCACACTGTGCCCAGCTCGCTGGTCTCAGGACAGAGCAACTGGCTTTCTGGTACCCTCTTTTCCTCAATGAGCAAACTTCTATCTCTCTCCCAACTTCCTGGGCTAAAGGCAGGAAAGGACCCTAGAATAATCTCTAGCTCCAGCAGCAATTCTGGGGTCAGCTTTGAGAACAAAGATAGCCGTGCTCGACAGCTGCCCTGCCCCAGGCAGCTAAGAAAAGCTGGGAAGACCTCCCAGATATTTCTAGTTCCCAGCAAATATCAGCATGCAAACACCCAAAGTACAGCTGGGAATTCCTGGTGAGTAATCCCCCCCAACCTGGGTGGTGGCAGGCAGATTCCTGGGGCTGGGGGAGGCAGAGACAAGGAGCACTTGCTCTCAACCCCAGAGGCCAGCCAGGTCACTTCCTGGAGTTGATGAGATAGCTTAGGGGGAGGGGTCAACTCTCCCTAGGTGGGAGGCACGAGAAGGTCAGGAATTGAGCCTTGAGTTCAGCTAAGCAAACCCAGCCTTTCCTCAGAAGCAGCATGAGAGGCTAGACTGACCAGGTGATCTTTGAGTCCTGGGCCTTCTCTTAAAATCCTTCTTAGACTCCCCCCTCCAGTGTCAAGGACAAAGGTTTAACTCTTTCTAAAGTGTTTGGCCATCTTGAGTAGTAAGTGTCTTTGTAAAGGATACAAATGCTCGCTAACCTATTAGTTTCTGTTATAATGTTTGAGTTAGTTACTTTTGTTAGCTTACAAAGTGACATGTTGTCATTGTAACAGTCATGCATATGTCACTACACTTGACTATTTTTCTCACTGCCCCCTCTTGCCAGTTCTTTTTCCCTTTTCTTTTTCTCCTTCACCTCCCTTTTCTTTTCACCCCCTCCCACCCCTTTCCTTTTTTTTTTTTTTTTTTTTTTTTTTTTGAAATAAGGTCTCCGGTCCTGCAGCCTGTGGCTCAGTAGCCTCAAATTCACAGCAATCCTTCTGCTTCAGTTTCTGCTGGGATTACATGAGCTACCATGCCCGATTTTTAGACTATTGTTTCCACACACACAAACGTAAAACTAGGTACAAACGTTTTAGGTTTGTTTTTTCCATTAGCATTGGCAACAACAAAAGCAAAATAGATTCTATTTCAAAGAAGCTATAAAACCAGTAAAGTTCAAACGAGCCACGTTAATTTAAAAGTGACTGCTGCTGTTTACTGAAACGAAATGAGTCTGGGTGACTCAGATCTGGCTGAGCTGGGGCAGATGTTTCCTTCGCGCCTGGGAAGTCTGTATTACCAGCAGCCAGGCGGGGACTCCAGTCTCCTGCCACTTTCTCAGTCTGAACTGCTGCATCAGGGTGCCTTCAAACCTTCACTCCGTGGGAGCACGCTGTAATGCATCAAGCTCCCCTCTGCTCTTTTCTCATTAACACTCAACAATTAGTGTTTAAAACAACAACTGTTTTGGGTTTGGTTTTTTTTGTTTTTTGTTTTTTTTTTTCAAGCCAAGGAGATCCTTTAAGTTTTAGGGCCTCATCTGTAATTGCAGAAGCCTCACTTTCCTCTCAGCTACTTCACAGGGTAGCTGTGCACACCCCTTCCTTCATTTAGCCTTTGCTTATAGAGTACCTACTATGTGTTGGGCACTAGGTAGAAAGGAAATAGCAGGGACCAGAATGGATGAAAGACTCTGCCCTGTGGAGCATACATTTCAGTGGAAGTAAATAATTAAGGCCTTGTCTCAAGGGGAAAAAGAAAAGAAAGGGAATCTAGAAGAGATGAAGGGGAGAGAAGGCACTTGCGTTTTCAAGGTGAGGTTCAGATTAGAGAGAGGGTTCAGAGCTGGAGAGATGGCTCAGTGGTTAGGAGCACTGACGGTTCTTCCAGAGGTCCTGAGTTCTATACCCAGCACCCACATGACAGCTCACCACTGTTTATAACTCTAGTCCAGGGGATCCAACACACATGCAGATAAACCAGCCAAGCACATAAGATAAAAAAATCAATAAATAATTTTAAAAACTATTATAGAGAGATGGCTCAATGTTTAAGAGCATTTGCTGCACAGACAAGAGGGGCTGAATTCAAATCCCCAAGTAAAAAGCCTGTGGCTCAGGCTAGCCTCAAACGCACAGCAATTCTCCTGCTTCCTTTGCTCCGTGTTGGGATTTCAAGCATGAGCTCCCACAGCCAATTTTTAAAATATTCTTTTAATAGGCACAAACATAAAACTAGGTACAAACTCTTTAGGGTTTTTTCCCCTTAGCATTTCCCCCCTTTAGCAGTCATGACAGTCATGTGCCTGTCACCCCAGCAATGAGGGGGGTGAGACAGGAGGACTGTGGGAGCTGGCTATTTTCCAGACTTAGCTCTAGGTTCAGGGAGGGACCCTGCCTTAAAGGAATAAGGGGAAGAACAATAAAGCGAACCGCAGAGCATCTGCCTGTGGCACTGGCGGACACGCCTGCGTGTGCCACGCACAAATACAGCCATGCTCACACACCACAGACACAGTCACATCCAAAACAGCTGATTTTGAAAAAAAAGATTAAAACAGTGTTGAAGGGAAGTGTTGTTGAAGGGTGGTGTTTAAGACCTGAACGAGAGGAAGAAACAAGAACATTCTACAAAGAGCCAGGAAGCCAGGTGGCTTGAGGGGAGCAGCAGGAGACACACGGAAGAACACAATCAAAGCACAGGGACAATAAGTGCCTGTTCTTTGGCCGCTCAGCAACCACTTCCTGCTCCTGGCAACTGTGCCTCGCTACTCCTGTGGGAAAGCACCACCCTGGTGCTTCAGGTAGGGTTCACTCCGCCCCTTCCAGGCCTGACCAATCAGGCGCAATAATTGATTTCAGCATGATTACGACACCCAATCAGAATGAAATCTGAGTGAGAAGCTGCTTTCCCCTGAGATCCCAGCAGTAAGGATCAGCCTAGAGCCGCCAACTTTCCAACTGAGAAGGCAAAAAACAAAAAACAAACCTAAAATAAGAAAAGAAAAATGAAGTTCTGGACATCAGAATCCCTGGAGTTAGAGTTAAGGAAGGTTGTTCTGAGAACTGAAGTCCTAGCAACCAGTGTTCTTAACCACTGAGCCATCTCATCTCTACAGTACTTTCTCTCTCTCTCTCTCTCTCTCTCTCTCTCTCTCTCTCTCTCTCTCTCTCTCTCTCTCTCTCTCTCTCTTCTCTCTCTCTCTCTCTCTCTCTCTCTCTCTCTCTCTCTCTCTCTCTCTCTCTCTCTCTCTCTCTCTCTCTCTCTCTCCTCTCTTTCTCCTCTCTCTCTTGAGCCCTTGCTTTCAAGTCTTACCTACCCCTCTCCACGTAAGCCAACAACTGGTTATCATGGCTGCAGGATTCAGCTGGCAGACTCGAAGGACAAGCAGGGCACCACTGAGGAGCAGGGCTGGGGTCCCCAAGCTGTGACTCACAGTCTCTTTGGTGACTTCAGACTGAAGCCTGAAGGGAAATCTGTCCCAATGCTCCTCTGATGTGGCTTGCTCCTTGCCACCCAGGCAATCTGTAACCAGTTAAGTGTCCTTCTGACATGGTGCTGACTTCCCTGAGCTGAGGAATCCAAGAGAGAGAAAAAGAAGAGGAAGCTTCATTGTACTTCTTGACCTCATCTCTGAAGCAACACATGCCCACCTCTGCTTCTTTCTGTTCATCTCCAGCCATGAAGCCATGGTCCAGAGATTCTGTGCTCCTTAAATTACATATATATATGTATATATATGTATATATATAATACATATATATAATACATATATATATGTATATATATATTCCAGCTTCTATGAAGAAGTCAGGGATGCTGTGGACACACAGATGCTGAGATGGAGAATGTTAGTTCTCCCTTCTTTTCCTGCGCCTTCATTCAGTGCTATATGTTGAGAGTTGAGAGTTGGACCTTCTTGAGGGTTTGGCTCCCATATTGGATAGCCATTTCTCTCTCTCTCTCTCTCTCTCTCTCTCTCTCTCTCTCTCTCTCTCTTTCCCTCTCCCTCTCCCTCTCCCTCTCCCTCTCCCTCTCCCTCTCTCTCTTGAGACAGTATTTTTCTGTGTAACAGCCCTGACTATACTTGAACTCTCTCTGCAAACTAGGCTGGCCTCAAACTCATAGAGATCCTCTGTAGATCAGGTTGTCCTCAAATTCAGAGATCTGCCTGCAGCTGCTTCCCAAATGCTGGGATTAAAGGTGTGGCCCCACCACCATCCAGCTGGAAGGCCATCTTCACAGAGCATTCACCAAGTGTGTGACGCATGACAATTAATGTCCGTTTTCTGAAGAAGAAGCAAAGCCACAGAAAGACGTGACCAGAGTGTAACCCCGAAGTGCACATCCTAGCCTGTGCCTGACATATGTGACAATAGAACAAACGTTCTGAAAGCACATGCTGGAGTGAACTGGATGAGAACTGGATGCTAGCCAGCTTTCTATCCCTCACAGCTGGGGACAGGGACATTTACCAGCTTCTGGTTGGGTGCAGAGGCTACAGACAAGGCGGAGTATTCCAACTGGAAGCCCAGATCTCCAGCTTCTGGGTGAATTTGGGCAGTTCTTTCTAAGGACCAAGCAGGGAGGAAATGGGATTTGTGATGACTCCAGATGGCAGCCCTGGCCTGTGTGGCTGAGGCACACAGAAGTCAGAACCTGGCCCATCTCCACTTAGGCATACTGTTTGCCCTGGTAAGATCTCTGTCTACCACTTTCTGTGGCTGACCCTCACACACTGGGCTATCACCCTGAGCCCTGTCTCTCACAAAAGATGCTGAAACAAGATAGGGTGACACGCTTCTGAAATCTCAGCATTTTAAGCTTCAGACAGAAGGATTGCAAGTTCAAGGCCAGCCTGGTCTATATGAATTGCAGGACAGAATGGGCAACAGAGACTCTATCTGGAAGGAAGGGAGGGAGGAAGGGGAGGAGAAAGCAGGAAGGAAGGAGCACTTGGAGTCTTTCCTTGCATATATTCAAACTAAATGTGAGCTGCCACCCTTGCTGGGGCCCAGAAAACATTAACTCTGCATTAGCCCATCTGGGCTTTCTTGCAGACCACAGCCAGCTGAGCCCGTGCTTGGATCAAAGACCAACTTCATCAGCTCATGTCCGCCTCCAGCCTTCTCTGTGCACATTAGGCAACAGCAGCCGCGGGTTGGCCTTTGTGGGCTCCATTGTCACAGCTGGTGTTGCGGACACAAATACTAGGCAGGATAATGACTCGGGGATAAACGGTCCTTTAATCAGAGGCCCCAGAGCACTCTGGGAACATTACCTCATACCCACCTGACACACTCCCACACACCTTTGTTTTCAAGGCCCTCTTATGTGCCCTGTAACTCCATCTTGGCACAGCTTCGGACCCTGTCATGGCCTTTCAGAGAGCTGCCTTTAGGGGAGACCTTGAAGAGGTGGTTGTCCCGGTCTCCAAGGCCCTCCTGGCCCCACCATGCCCACCCGTCTGAGGCAGTCCCCTTGGAACAAGAAAGAGCAGTGCTGACAGTGTGATGAAGTGTTTTCAAGTACTGGGAATGGAAATCAGTCGGTGGGTATAATTTTGTAAGTGGCATGTGGCACGCTGACATTGGTCCCCTTGCACTTAGTGTGCCAGCTTTATAGGGTACCTGCAAACACAAGCTATCCCTCCAGAGGTATTCATCGAGACTCGGTTGCTGAAAGCTGCTAGCCATTCCTTCCTGATTTTCTGCCCTTCTTCCCTCCTTTCTTCCCTCCATGTACAAGCCAAGATGCTAACACAGCAGAACTCAGTTCCTGCTAAGACACACATTCCTTCTCCAAATTGTTCCTGGGAGCCATAGCAGATGGAAATGTGTGGGCCCTCGAAGTGCCCATCCCTCACTTGTTTTGGAAATAACCCTGCAGGCAGGCAAGGATCCCGTAGAATGCAAAAGGAAGAAGCCAGAGATGGGGTGAGAGCGGGGCCTTCTGTGCCAAGAGACTGAGAACAGAGGGGAGCAAAGTGAGTTCTGAGATAGTTTCACCTGTGGAAGGAAGACGTGACATCAGGTCCAGGGACACAGACAGGTAGACGCCTCTCCACTGTAGGAGGACAAAGCTTCCTGTCTCATTCCAGCCAGTCTTCAGCAACTAGACCAGTCCCGCTCACGATGGGGAGCACAGACTGTTTTTATTCACTCTAACGATTCAGTTGTTAGTCTGGGCCAAAACAATACCCTCACTGACAAGCGGTGATAGTGTTCCTCCAGGTCGCTGGCTACCTCCACAGCCCTGTCTAGCTGACAGGTAAAATTAACCATGACACAAGGTTACTTCAAGCATAAACCAAATGCAATCCAGTGTCGGGAGCCTGGGGGTAAACTACACAGACGGAAACTGGATAGGTAAATCGCAGCAGAGTTTATTGTGGATCTGAAATGTCCACTCTCTCTGTCAAAGCAAGAGAGTGTTCTTGAACTGAAAAGGGAGTGACTACTGACTCAAAGACCCAAGGGCTCAGCCAGGAGCAGAGAGCACAGCTTTGCTCTTGAGGAACTGCTGGAGAGGCCAAAATATACTCTCCTATACACTGTCTGCCTATCTCTGCTTTTGTCTGTCTCTCTGTCTTTGTTTTTGTCTCTCACTGTCTGTCTGTCTGTCTGTCTGTCTGTCTGTCACTCTAATCCTAGAATAAATTGGATGAGGATTCAGATTCTTATCAGGAGTTGGGATGTTACTCAATGGTAGAGCATTTGCCTAGCATATGAGAGGTCAGTTCCCCTTACACATCTCACTGGCCTAGGACTCCGTGATTAGCCTACATAACTGGCCCAGCAGTGCCCAAGGATCCTCCTGTCTTTACCTCCCTACATCAGTATCAGGTTTACACCACTGCACCCAGCTTTCCCCCCATTCTCTTTTTAACATGGGACCTGGGAATCACGCTCAGTTCCTCATGCATGCACAGTAGGTACTTTACCAACTGAGCCGCCTCCCCAGCCCAGCCACTCTCTTCTCAATGCAGCGATCCCCACCTCTGGCTAAATTTACCTTTTGGGCTTTAGAACAATGTCATCCCCTACCGAAGCATGTTGCATAGACACAGACAGTGTGGGGGAGAACCTGGGTGCTGTGTGCATCTGTGTTTTCTAACTTGCCGCCTCTAGCCTGTCCGGGACGGTAAGCAGACAGCTAGGCTTGCTAAATAGAGTGGAATGGGCAGAGGGCCTTTTGCCTCCAGGTTCAAATAGGACCCAGTGACAAAAAGGCAGATTTCGGTTCAGACTGGGAAGAAATTCCTTACCGCCCCAGAAATAGCTTTTCTCCACTTGCTTTCACAACCGTAAGAACCACTAAAGATACCAGACTTGTGCGGGTTTATAGAGAGCACACCTCATTGTGCCAAGCTCGGTGACTTACTCGGTTTGGTAAATGGTGCTCCAACCCTCATGTGTTTCCAAAACCTAAGCCATTTCTAAGAATTCTTGTAGGGCCATTTGCCAGCAAGTCTATGGCCTCCCATTACCGTGTCTCACTGTGGTGACACTAGGAAAGGTGTGTTTGTGTGCCTTGTGCTTCCTGCTTGTTCCTGGATGGCAGAGGACCCTCACATCTGCAGTGGGTATCTGAAACACTGTATACATTCCCAGCTTTGAGAGTCAATCTACCCTCACAGAGGGATGAGGTCAGACAGCCTGGGTTCAACTCCTGGCTTCCTCATTCCACAGGGATAGGTACTGGCTGGTTTTGTGTGTCAACTTGACACAAGCTGGAGTCATCAGAAGAAAGGAGCCTCAGTTGAGAAAATGCCACTGTAAGATCCAGCTCTAAGGCATTTTCTACATTAGAAATCAATGGAGAGGGCCTAGCCCATAGTGGGTGGTGTCATCCCTAGGCTGGTGGTCCTGGGTTCTATAAGAAAGCAGACTGAGCAAGCTATGGGGAGCAAGCCAGTAGGCAGCATCCTTCTAAGGCTTCTGTATCAACTCTTGCTTCCAGGAGCCTGCCCTGTTTATGTTCCTGTCTTGACCTCATTCTGTGATGAAGAGCAATGTGGAAGTATAAGTCAAACAAACCCTTTCCTCCCCAACTCTCTTTTGGTTGTGGAGTTTCATCGCAGCAATAGAAGTCCCAGGACAGGATGTAATTATCTGGACCTCAATTTCCTTGGTTGTTAACAGGTTTTTGCGGGCTTATATCCGTAAGTTCTGAGCACAGACCCTTGTCTCTGCCACATGTGCTAAAAATGTTGATGTCCTGTTGTCGCTGTCCCCCTCATGGGGTGCATGGGTAAACAGAAGCACAGTTACTTGGGTATTCAGATGTCATTATGAAAGCAGCCCCAGTCCCGTGGCCACAGCTGGCCCAGAGGCTTGCTGACAGCTATTGCCATCCAGGTGCTTGGTTCCAGAAGTTTCCCTCCCACAGAGTTCAGCTGGGCAAGAAACAGAAGCCAAGGAACTGTTTGCTTTGGAACAAAGGAGGAATGGAGATGAGTTTCTGGAGGTGTTTGTCATCTCGGAGCACAGAGTCATCTGTTTCTCACAAGGTGTGTGGAGTGGAACTCACTTTCTCCACCTGCCTGGGATGGCTCCTTACCTGTTTTGTTCAGTGGAAGCTCTTGTAGGTCAGACAAGCCCCAGCCCAGCCTTGCCACACTTTGAGGATAAGGCCTTTGCGGATGCTGCCTTCCTCTCCTTCACAGCTGTGTGTGTATGTGTCGGTTTGAGTGTGTTTTGCCTTACATTGTGCTGGGTCTTGAAATGTTGCCCACCCCACCCCCCACCCCTACTGCCCCACTTCTACACCCCCATCCTCTACCTCCCTTTCACCCATCTCTGGCCTCCTAGACTCCTGCATGCATCAGCAGTACCAGCTAGAGCAGCCAAGCTGCTTCACCGATTCACTTTCTCTTTGAGTTTCAAGAAGCTGCTTTTCTCGGTGAGCTACCGGGATCAAAACGTAGAAGAAAACCCAACTGGAGCTCATCTCAGACAAACTCAGGCTACTAGGAACCAGGGAACTGTGTTCTTCTTCTGTGTGTATGCTGGCTTATTCTCTCTCTCTCTCCCTCTCTCTCTCTCTCTCTCTCTCTCTCTCTCTCTCTCTCTCCCTTTCTCCCTTCTTCCTTTTTTCTCTTTTCCTTTTGAGAGTTTGCAGAATTTTCCCCCCAAGCATTACCAATCTACTTACAAAGCACAAAGGCCCTCGCAGCTCAGTTTCATTTAATTTTATTTATTTTTATTACTGTCCAGGCAGGGGCCAGGTGAGATGCCAGAGCCCTGAATGCTGACGCTCCCAAATGTTTCTTTTGCCCTCTTAGCACTGAGTGGCCAAATCGTGAAGAATGGAGTGGGAAGGCTCTCACCCTCTAGTCCCCAGCAGTCCGGCTGATGAGGGGTGGGGATAGGTGGGGAAGGTGGAGTTGTCACAGCTTGTTACAAATGGAAAATGGACATCAGTGGCTGTCAGAAGCGCATCTCTCAACAGCCTCAAATTACTGCCGCAGGATTTATCTGAAACAAATGGGAAGTGTGGAAAGACAGAACTCTAATCCCTGCCTTGTGCATAATAGGGATTGTGTATCTGCTTCAGTGAGGAACTATTGACCTCCTGCTATGTCCTAGAGGCCTATGGGAAGGTCTGATTGGTGGGCTTACTTGCCTTTGCCACAGAAGGGAAGAATAACAGTCTCCATCGAGCTAAGAGAATAATATATATCCCATTATTAAAGCTCCACTATAGGGCTGAAGAGATGGCTTCGTGGTTAAGAGCACTGACTGCTCTTCCAGAGGTCCTGAGTTCAATTCCCAGCAACCACATGGTGGCTCACAACCATCTGTAATGGGATCTGATGCCCTCTTCGGGTGTGTCTGAAGACAGCTACAGTGTACTTATGTATAATAAATAAGTAAATCTTTAAAAAAAAAGCTTCACTACAAACCATGTAAAATAGGTGTTATTCTCTCAAAGAGGAGGAAACTGAAATAGACTGGACTGTGTAGTGGTTACAGAGTCCCGTAGCTAATGTGCTCTCCTCCCCCTCATCACACTGGTGCCTTCTGGTCAAGAAGACAGCAATCTAGCCGTCTTGCCTCATATTTCCACCTTTGTGCCAACAGGGAGCCTCCTCTAGCAGTGGGGCAAAGGAGACTGCAGAGTCCTCTTAGAATCCTTCACTTTGCTTAGCCGTGAACTTCCTGTCATGTCATTTATATCTTACCTATTATTGTGGGGAGAACACTGCACATGCATGAAGGTCACAGGGCAAACTTTGGGGCTCTCTCCTTCCGCCCGTGTGAGTCCTGGAAATGGAACTCATGTCGTCAGGCTCTGAGAGAGGTGCCTCTACTCTCTGAGTCATCTCTCTGCCCCTCTGCCACACAATGCCATTGTCCAAGGCTAGTCCCGCCCCGCCCCCTGGCAAAAGGACAAAGGAGGTGGAGTGGAGGCTGGGGAGCCATGATCTGTCTAGACTCAATGCTCCACCTCTGTCCAGTGCCAGCTGGAGGGATCCCTTCCCCTCAGCCTGAGTAGGCAAATGCAATGTGTGTATCCTGTGTATGAACATCCCATGTGCGCACACCTGCATGTGTGTACGTCCTGTGTGGCAATCATTCATAACTCCATTTTACAAATAGCCCAAGAATATGAAACCAGGAGAGTGACAAGACCTGGCACACTGGATCTGGTAACTGGGACCCTGCCCCCAGCCTAGGTCCCAGTTCTTCAAAGGACTAATCTGACCCTCTTGCCAACACACCCAACTTCCTGACACTTTGAAACCTGGAGATATCACACTTCTCCCAATGGTCTCCTTAACCTGCTCACTAATGCCTGAAATCCAGCCAGTGAGGCTCCATGCCTTCCCTTCCGCGGACATGCTTCCGGGGAAGTGAGGAATGAGGTCATCATCCGCGTACATCAAACAACAAAGTGCCACCCACACCTTGCAGCCTCAGCTCCACAACTTTTGGGATGCAACTTGAAAGAGAGAGAGCAGGTGAGTAGGCTTTGGATATGAAGCTTCTAGATGAACACCCCTTTCTGACTCTCCCATCTCATCAGCTCCCCATAGGGACTTGCAGTATATTTCCCATTCACTGTGTTAAGGTCCATGAACAATTCTGATGAGGGACAAGAGAAGATAGGTGGACCTTCCTAGCTGCTTAACAAAAATGACTGAAACCTGCAGAGGCTAAAGTGCATTTGCTAACACAAGGCAAAGACATGATTGACCCAGAGAAGCAAAACTGTCCCAGGAAACTGGGCGTGGTGGTGCATACATCTGATCTTGGCATTTAAGAGTCAGGAATTCATAGTCATTCTCAGCTACATAGGAAGTTTGAGACCAGCCTGGGCTATATGAGACCCTATCTCAATAAATAAATAAATAAATAAATAAATAAATAACAAAAACCAAGAGTGTGTGACGTCTCCATATTTGTGAGTCCTTATGTATGTGAATTCATACATTTTATTCATAAAAATAGACACGTGCCCTGGTGTTGGACACTCATCCTGTCTCCCTGGTTTCCCGTGCCTCTTTAGTAACTGATCAAGGGTGAGAGCTAGGATAAAGGGGCCTCTAAACTATGGCTTGTGTGTTTGTGGTCAGCTCAGAACAGAATGTGGGTGTACAGCACCATAACAACTGTCTCCCAGCCCCTGATGATGGATTTATCCACAGCTTGTGGCAAGACCTAGATTTCCCTGATGCTGACTGAGAAATGAAACCAGGATCTGTAGCTGCCTGATGTCTATACTTGTGGCTGTTATATCCTGGTCCGCACTTGGGAAGACATCTGCCTAGGTTGGACTGGCTAGCCAGGACTCTCCTTGTCCAGCACCAAGGCAAACCTGCTATTGCTCATTGGTTTGGGGATCAAACGGCCCAGCGAACGCCAACTGAGCTGTCTTCCCAGTGTCTCCTCTTTTAATACAGTGCTGAGAATTGAACCTAGGACCTCATTTTTATATATCATATTTTGTTCGCTCTTTGAGAATTTTATGCTTTTTAAAAATTTAAAACGGGGGCCTATTCTGTATCCCAGGCTAACCTGGAACTCACTATGTAGCTAGCACAGGGTAGCCTTGACCATGATGAACCTCTCTCTTGCTTCAGCTTTCTGAGGTTTGTACCATCCACTCTTCTTGTGCTTTGAATATACTTAGCCCAGGGAGTGGCACTATTTTGAGGTGTGGCCTTTTAGACTAGGTGTGGCCTTGTTGGAGTAAGTGTGGCACTGTGGGTGTAGGCTTTAAGATCGACATACTAGCTGCCTGGAAGTCAGTCTTAGCAGCTTTCAAATGAAGAGATAGAAGTCTCAGCTCCTCCTGTACCATGCCTGCCCGGACACTGCCGTGATCCTGCCTTGATGATAATGAGCTGAACCTCTGAACCTGTTGTAACCCAGCCCCAATTGAATATTGTCCTTATTAGAGTTGCCTTGGTCATGGTATCTGTTCACAGCAGTAAAGCCCTAACTAAGACACTGCTTTTTCCTACAAATGGCAAATTCATTCCCACATAATTCTTCCTGTGACTATTTCTCGTTTAGAACCATATTGTCCCAGATGGCTATGATAGACGTTATGTTAGTTTTCCATCACTGTGATAAAGCAGCTGAGTCAGGCTACATGTGTAGAAAAGAGGTTTAGTTAGCTCCGAGTCTGAAGGTTCAAAGGTCAACAACAGTGACCCATTGGTGAGGTCAGCCTGTGACACCCCTTATGGCAGAGCACAGGACACAGAGTGGGCGGAGCCAGGCTTGCTATTCCAATAGCCATCTTCTGAGAACTACCAAATGGTTTCAGGAAAGTGACCAGAGTTCCCAGTGACCCAGGGACTTCTCAAGCAGCCCTACCTATCAGATGATCCCATTACCTCCCAATCCTGTCACTTGGAGGACTGAGCCACCTGGGTAACCTGTAGGGATACTTAGACCACATGTACACAACAGCAGATGTTCAACTAGGTCTTGGTTCCCCTATCACGGAATCCAAGTGTCTACCTCTGGGTCCTTAGATGGATCTGTGGCCCTTGCCACCGTCTCTCACTTCCCCACCCTTACTTTCCCTCATCTCTGTTACCCTCTGGCACTGTATCGCTTTGTCTAACTGCTAACTCCCTCAGTGTCCGTCCCACTCAGCACCCCATCCTAGGACCCTGGAAAGACGGCCTTTGTACAAGCCCTTGATCCCAGCACTCAGGAGGCACAGGCAAAGTTCAGGGCCAGCCTGGTCTATAGTGAGAGATGCAGACCTGCCATCACCTGTCTGTCCTGTGTGGTAGCACATCCCTGTAATTCTAGCTCCCCGGAGGCCGAGAGAGCGCCGCGTGAGTACTGACTTAGCCTGGGTTACAAAGTGAGGCTTGTCTATTACTGAAAAGTATCCATCATAGTTGGGAGGGCTGATGTGTGCTTGTGAAGCAGACTCCCAGGACTGGGGTGCAAGCTGTTGTTCACTCACCTCAGATCCCAGGCGGCTGCAGCAGCGGCAAGCAAGCAAGCAAGCAAGCACCTCCCTTGGTGGCTGGTCTCGAGGCCAGCCTGAGCCCAACCTTTCTTCTAGCAGAATGGCTGCCATTCAGATGTAGACTACAGGCGGCCCACCCCCTGCCCTTCCTCTAAACCTTTCCGTTTTGGCTTCTAGCACAAAGCACAGGTGAAGAAAGCCAGACCAGAGGCTCGGTCCAAATAACATCCAATCCACACATAATTAAGTGCAAGTCATTAGAAGACTCTCAAGTCAGACAATGGAAACAGTTAAGAGTTTCCACCGAAACGGGAACTTGGAAGAGCTGGCTGGGTCCGCAGAAACCTCTGAGTGCACCCAGAGACAAGAAAGCCTTCCTGTGTGGCCTGGGGTAGGGCACAGAATGAGGAGCAGGTGAAAGAAGGGGAACCAGACCCTCCTCTAGCGACTATCCCTTTCTCCCGGTAATAAAACCAAACATGTTACCGTAGGGAAGCCAAGAAAAAAACTTCGGGAGGTGAACGAAGGTGGTAGCCCGCTTGCTAAGCCCATGTGACTCCCTGCTTTGGCCCCATCTCATCCTAGTGTTTTTGTTCGGGTTTCGTTTTCGGCATAAATATGCTTTAAACAATGAAGATACAATTGTGCCCGCACAGCCTCTACCCTGCTTCTCCCACTTCTTATGCCCCTATGTACTGTTTCGTGCTGTGATTTTTTTTTTATGGTTGTATAATATTCCGTTACATGTTGGCCATACCATCTAGCTAATCTCTATATCCAATTTTCTTCTTAATTGTTTCCAATTTTTATGCACAGCCTTGGCAGTGACAATATCTGGAATTTGTGCATGTTTTTACTACAGGGACAAATTCCCAAAAGTAATATATAATAAGAGGTTTCTAGGCAGCTATTTTGAGCAACGGCTATTTTATTTTGTTTGTTTGTTTTTTGAGACAGGGTTTCTCTGTGTAACATCCTTGACTGTCCTGGAACTAAGTAACTCTGTAGACCAGTCTGGCCTCGAACTCACAGAGATCTGCCTGCCTCTGCCTCCCGAATGCTGATTAAAAGTGTACTGTACCATAGCAGCTGCAGTACGTTTTTTAAATTTTGAATTTAAAGAGTGTTAATAACTGTGGTCCACTACCTTATTATTTATTTATTTTTATTTTCTCACATTTTAACCAACTGCTGTGGCACTGAACTGGTAACAGCAGCCCAAATTTACATACAAATGCAAATTCCAGTCTCCCAGGAACTTATTATATGTTAAGGAAAACCTTTCAAAGGTGTTTTCTGAATTGGAGAAAAATCAAACAGAAGGTGACAGCGCCTTGATCAAATCAATTAACAACTTCAACATTGGCTCGTTTTCTCAAACAATTAATTAGCTTACTTAATAATCTAAAGTGTTCTCTTCCACACGCATGTCCACCTTGGGTTTGCATGGTCCACCATTCCGATGACTGACTGCTCAATGGGCTCTTCTAGCCTCCGCCTCCATCTCTGGTTTTTGACTACAGGAACCAGAAAAGTCCAAATTCACTTCTTTAGACCCTCCTTCCTGCAGCTTAGGGCGACCTGTGATTGCTCAGTGAGAATCAAGAGGCCGCTACTAAAGGGAGTCTGAGAGGGTTTTCCTTCTGGACTAACAGAGAGAGGTCACAAGCTGTCTCTTATCGCCTTTGACCTGTGTCCTTTTCCTAAGCATTGATTCTCATCATGTGATCGCACGATTCCAGGAGCTGTGACTACCACAAGGCAAGAACCCTAAAGGGAGGTGGGGTGGTGGTGGTGGTGGTGGTGGGGATGTCTCATGTTGGTTAAGCTCTTTCTATGTCTTAGGGCCTGGAGACCCATTAGAATCCAACTACCTGATACGTGTCAGTGGCTCCAAAAGTCAGTGGTTCAATAAGTATGTGGGACTGCCAGCTGCATAAGCCACAACACGGCCTTGTAAAATTGGGGATATCTGAGAAGCGCAGAGATACCAAGACCTCAGTAGATTAGTGCTGTACTCTTGTCAGGGTAGAAAGGGACTTGAGACAAGGTCTCAGGTTCACAGTATTCTTGGCTAGCCTGGAGTTTACTATGTAGACAAGGCTGGACTTGAACTTGTAATGATCCTCCCAAGTGCTAGGATTGTAGGTGTTCTACACTGCGCCTGGTTTGTGGAGATTGTTGTTTGTTTTGTTTTTTTATGAGACAGGGTCTCCTCCTGAAACCCACACTGGCCTGGAACTCACTATGTAGATTAGGTTGTTCTCAAACTCACAGCATGCTGGGAATAAACGTGTGAGCCACTTTGCCCAGCTATTGCTCCGCTGGTGTTTCCAAAATGCATCGTCTGAGAGTCAGTGTGGGGTGGCCGATGCCCTCACGTTTCTATGGGCAGACGGGCAGACATAGGTTCTGTAGCTACAAAGCAGGGTTGAGAGGTTGACAGGTTAACGTTGCCTGCCCAGGGACTGTGGGAGACATAGTGGTTCTTGTGCTCACAGAGAAGTTCTAGGAAAACCAGGAAGGTTAAACACACAGGGGGGTTCTCTTCAAAGGGAGAGACCTACAACCCGTGTCTTCTCAGGAGGCTGGGAGAAGAATGATTAATAGCCTGGTGACCTCGGCACTCTGTGTTGCCAAGGCCACACCAGATCCTTCCCGGACCTTTATCATGAACTTGTCTATCTATAAACCCTATCTTTCCTTTTTAATTAGGTCTTTTTTTTTTTCTTTTCTTTTTTTCGGAGCTGGGGACCGAACCCAGGGCCTTGCGCTTCCTAGGCAAGCGCTCTACCACTGAGCTAAATCCCCAGCCCCTAATTAGGTCTTTTAAAAAAAATTTTATGCATGCAGACACACCAGGAGAGGGCATCTGATCTCATTACAGTTGGTTGTGAGCCACCATGTGGTTGCTGGGAATTGAACTCACAACCTCTGGAAGAGCAGTCAGTGCTCTTAACTGCAGAGCCATCCCTCCAGTCCCTTTAAACCCTATCTTTATGGAAGGCACCATACAGTCAACCTATAGACCCCCATCTTTATGGAAGATTTTATTTGCACTTTACAAAGTTTTGATGTAGCTGCATCTTAAGCTTCATTGTATGTACAAGACTGCGTTATCGCCAGGAAAATTTCACCAAATTGTGCTGTGCTTAAATATGCCTAAACTAAATCACTCGAGGTCAGACACTGGAAATTTGAACCAGTACTGGTTATTTAAGTCCTGTTGAGACAAACTACCTTCTTGCTTTCCGTGGATTGTCCCTCTGCTAGCCATGGCGGTCACAGAGACCACTATCACTCTGTCCCACACGGAGGAGGCCCTCCCAATATTCTGAGAAAGTAGGAAGGGCTGCTCCCTGCCTGGCTTCTCTAAGCCATTCTGTGGGTGTCACCAGCCCTGGACAATGTCCCATGGGTCCAGCAGCTGGTGCATCAGCTGAACTTAGTGAAGTCCTGGGAACACTGCTCACCTTGGGCCACAGCACCTCCCTATCGGGAGCAGCTCTTACAATAGCAATGAACTCTTCTTAGGCAGTCAGAGCGAGGCTCATAGTGGGTCCTGCGCTAGCCACATAGTACGGGGGTCCACTACACTGCGAGGTAGAGGCACACAGTCAATTCAGTGGGTGGGCTGAGGGAGCGAGCAGAAGGTCTGTAGAGTGCTTAATGGCTTCATCCAGGAAATTCTCAGAGATCCTGTCTCACAAAAATAAATAAGTAAATAATGAATGATTGAATGAATGAATAATAAAACAAAAGAGTTCCAATGAAGATTACCTCAAACTTCATCCAATTCCCAATATAAGATCCAGGAATAAGACCCACTGGGCAGGGCACAGGGCAACAGGACTGTCCTCTCTTGGGTCACCTCCCACCCTCGAGAGTTTTCCTACCTTCTCCTTAATAAGTCTATGTTCATCTTTCCTTATTATCCTCGAGGGGGTGACAACAAGCTCTGAAGCCACTGGCTTGGGGAGGCTTTGGAGCATTGGTATCTGGCACCCTAGCTCCCCAAATTAAGCTCATCAAGATCCAAGAAAGGTTTCAAACACCCTTAAAACAAACAAAAAGAGGGGTTGGGGATTTAGCTCAGTGGTAGAGCGCTTGCCTAGCAAGCACAAGGCCCTGGGATCTGTCCCCAGCTCCGAAAAAAAGAAAAAAGAAAAAAAAAAAAAAAACAAACAAAAAGAAACAAAACAAAAAGCCCCTATGGCTTCCTTCTCTCACAGCCTCCCTTGGCCTTCTTTAGGTAGCGTCGTTTTTCTTTACTTTCTATTTCCCATTCTCCTGAAAAACCCAGCTTCTAAACTAAAACCAGTGCTGGTTTAGACTGGGTTCGGTGGCACACTCCTGTGACCCCGGCACTCAGAGGCAGGAAGACCAGGAGTTTAAGCTCATCTTCTGGTACATAAGGAATTCCAGACCATTTGGACTAACTGTGACCCTGTCTCAAAATAAAACAGACATAAGGACGTTTCCCAGGATGCAGAGGCAGGGAGATTGCCTCAGACCCAAGGTCAGTCTGGTCTACATAGTGAGTTCTGGCCAACCCGAGTTGCAGAGTAAGATGCTGTCGAAAACAAAACAAAACAAAACAAAAAACAGTCGGACTGGTAGGATGGCTCAGTAGATAAAGGTGCTCCTGCCAACACTGGAGACTCAAGTTCTATCCTCAGGACCTACATGATAGGAGAGAACTGATGGCAAAAGTTGTCCTATAATCTCCACATGCAGGGTGTGTGTGTGTGTGTGTGTGTGTGTGTGTGTGTGTGTGTGTGTGTGCATGTGTATACTATAACTAGAAAAGTGATTTTTTTGTTTTGTTGTTGCCGTTGTTTTGAGATAGGGTCTCACTACCTAGCCCTGGCTATCCCAGAACTTTCTACGTAGTCCAGGCTAGCCTGGAACTCAGAGAAAGCCATCTGCCTCCACCTCTATGCTGAGATCAAAGATGTGAGCCATTATGCTCAGCTTAGTTAAGTGTTTTTTTTTTTTTTTAATGAGGAAGAAAAGAAAGGGGTGCTGAGGGTACTTCAGGCCTTTGAGAAACTCTGGGCAGAGGCAGAGGCCTGCCATCCCTGCACTTGCTCCCCGCTCACTTCCTCCTGTCCTGGCTCCACCCATGCTTGGTGCCTGCACAGCACAATATCCCAAGTCCCCTGTAGCTCGGAAGCCTCTGCCAGAGCGCAGCCCACTAGCCTCCTCTTCGCCTGCACATCTGCTCAGCTAGTCAATTTTGCTCACTTTCTCTGGTCCCCTTTTCATCGTAATCTCTCAACTAACTGCAGCTCCTTGTGGGTCCCTAACATTCTACTCTCTCCTGACCTTGACCTTGAGACTACCCTGACCTCCAACTCTGACTTGTAACGTTTGGGGCTGCCTTGCTCACTGAATTCCAGTCTTCCTAAATGAGTTTGCAAGGGTGGGGCCCTCCTCCAATAGATTAGAGGAAGACAACAATGGTAGAGAGGATGTGTGCTCCTTCCCTTTCAGCCTTTCTCTTTCTCCTCCTGGATATAACACAAGAAGATAGCTGCCTGAGAAATTAGACTAAAAGGTGGCCTGTGGATATCTTGATCTTAGACTTTTAGCCTTCAAGCTATGAGAGATAAATGTCTGTGTTAAGTATGTCTGTGCCTGTTATGGTAGCCTCAAGAGACTGCCACATCTACACAAGAGGCTCAGCAGCTCCTGGGGCAGCAGATTAGCCAGGCAGGGGCTAGGGGAGTGTGGGAATGATTATGTCCCACCTGACTCTCTAGCCAGCCCTTGGAAGCCTACCCAAGGAGCTTGCTCCAGGGAATGCACAGGCAGCTGTGTTCTCTAGAAAGCCTCTTAGAACATCTTCCCTACCCTTCAGAGTGCCCTACCACCACCTGCAGCAAGTCCCCTCCTTCTCCTGGGCTGGACCGGGCACATGTTCTCATCTAACCACTGAAGGTTGTCAGTCAACTGAGCCTGTTGATGCCCTATACTGGATTCTTATCTGTAGAGATGCCTAAAACTTACTGGAAAAACATGATAAATAAGGCTATCTCCTTTCTCTCTCTCTTTCTGTCCCCTCTCTTTCTCTGCCTCTACTTCCTTCTTAGCTCCCCTTCCCATACCCCCAAATAAACTCTGTAGAGGAAGAAGAAGAAGAAGAAGAAGAAGAAGAAGAAGAAGAAGAAGAAGAAGAAGAAGAAGAAGAAGAAGAAGAAGAAGAAGAAGAAGAAGGCGGCGGCAAACTCCAGGAACTGGTGCCCATCCCCAGAGTCCTATGCATCTGGTTGTGTCTTGCACTTGGAGTCTGTACTTGAAACAAAGACTGTAAGGTCTGCTGGTGACAGGGGTGGGAACCTGCTTTCTTTGGACTGGCTGAGTATCCTGGGCATCAGAACTTTAAAGCCCTCTCCTGTCCAACTCTGCCGTGCAGTCTGGGTTGAGAACCAGTACTTACCATGTACTCCAGCAAGTACTGACATGAAGGTTGCTAGATCGATCCGGACATCTCCCTGGGAGGAGGGGCGAGCCGTTCCTGCAGGCTGCCAACTGAGAACAGTTGGGTCTGGCCAACAGCTCTGGAGCGTGGCTGGTTACTGAGGAAACACAAAGAGACACTACTGTCTCAGAGTTTCCACCCCCATGGAAGCCAGTGCTGGGAAGTACTTCACAGCAAGCCCAGGCGCCAGGATGAAGGGTAAGGGGGTGTCTGCGGCGCCGGGTGTCCACTCTGTGCCAGGAAAACTCCAACCCAGGCCGTGTCTGGACTAGTCCAGTCTTCCCAGCACTCCTGCAAGTTGGGGTTTGACAGGTGAGAAAGTGAGGTCCACAAATATTGCATGGCTGACCATGAAGAAAGAGGTGTGTCTAACCTGGACCAAGCATCTCATTTCGCACTGGTCGGTGCAGAGGCAGGCCCCAGCATCCAGCCCTACTCTTATCTCTTGAGAACTGTGGGACCTGGGAGTCTGCTGACCAAGAGGGTTGGTGGGGAGTCACCTGGCAATGTTTCATTCTGTCTGCTCTGACCTGACTGCCTCCACAGAGGATGAATGAGATCCAGTACCCCATCTCACCTACCATGGCTACCCACTTGTCCCAGGGCACAGAGGCACTCAGTATGCCCAGCAGAAGGAGCTGTAAGCAGAGGGGATGTCCTGAGGTGGTTCAAGGGCTACAAGGTTGGGGTGACCTGGGAGGACAGAGAAGCATAGCTGAGTGGCCCTCAAATGGCCCCTTGATATGGCTGTGCACCAGGGTCCTTCTCTTCAAATGTAGACTGTCTCTGCTCCATCCGTAAGGAACAAACGAGGTGAACCACAGAGGACTTGGTACGTCACCACCAATGAATTATCAAGTGACTGTTCTGACCGCTGCGGCCACTGTTCTCGGTTACTGTTGCCTGTTCTCTGGCTTGACTCTGGAGCCAGACATAGATCCAGATCTCTAAGACTAAGCTGTAACTCTGGGGGTCCTCAGTCTTATCCAGGGGTGGTCAGGCCAGGTGGCAGAGCAAATGAACTCAGTGGTGTTGCTGGACGGTCCCCCACTAAGCCAGTGGTGCTTAACCTTAGTTGCCTGTTAAAACCACCCATAAAATGGCCATACCCCTAAATTAAATAGGGAATAGGAGTGAGGCCTGGGTGTTTTTGAAAGTTCCCAGAAGATTCCAGCAAGTAGAGTTGGAATCAGGATTCCAAACTACTGACTCATGCACAGGAGAGAAGTTCTTTTGTTGTTTGGAGACTGATGAGCCTTGGGAGTTTGGCCTTTGACCTACTGATGACTTAATCTTAAAACCAGTTAAGACTCAGTTTACTCATTTGTCAAGTGCGGGATGAAACCTGTTAACAGATAAGTTTTGAAGAACAGGCTTGAGCTAAATGCGGTTGCCTGTCATGGAGCAGATATTTATCATGTGTAATTATAGTCCGTAGCTGATGGGACCTCTTTCCAACCACCAAATAAGTTGTTATAATACCACAGACACAGACACACACATATGCACACACACATACGTGCATACACATGCATGTGTGCACACAGAGAGACATGCGGAGACACGCACACATACAGACATGAATAGACATAAATGTACATTTACATGCACACATACATATGCATATGTGCACATGCACACACATCACATTTAAACACTCTCCTGTTTTACACCTTGTCAGCTCCCTTCTTCCCTCCCCAGAGCCAGCTAGCTTCCTGAGATTGAAATGTTCGTGGGATTGCCCCTGGGCACCACCTCAGATATCACTTTAGGGCTATCCTTGGATTCCATTTGGTGGCTCTGTTGATACCGGCAGACTTGGGGCAGGACTTTCTTATTTAGAGTCTTCAAATACTGGGGCTAGGAATGGGGGAGGGGCTCCCCATGCATCCGCCCTGTGAAAGCCGCACAGCCTGGCTTCAGTGCTTTGCTTCCTTGCTTTGGGCTAAAATTATCTTATCCCATGCTGACTGGAGGCTCTGGCAGCTGAAACCTTCCAACTAATTAAAATGCAGAAGTAAGTCAATTATTACTTATTAAATGCATGCTCTTCCCCACAAATCTCTCAAGTACGTGACTTCTAGAGGAAGAGTCTGCAGCACAAGCATCCACTGGGAAGGAATGGGATCCTTGGCTCCTTGGCCTTGAAGGTCACTGAGGCCAGGCCCCTCCCTCCTAATCAGCCACTTGGAAACCCAGAAACTAGGACAGCAGGATTCTGCGGACTGATCAAGGATGGAATGAGGGGTGGTTTTTTGTTTTTGTTTTTGTTTTTGTGTGTGTGTGTGTGTGTGTGTGTGTGTCTGTGTGTGTGTGTGTGTGTTTCATTTGTTTGTTTAATTTTGGTTTTGGTTTTTAGAAACAAGGTTTCTCTGGCTGTCCTGGAATGTGTTCTGTAGATCAGGCTGGCCTTGAACTCAGGGATCTGCCTGTTTCTGCCTCCCAAGTGCTGGGACTAAAGGCATTGTGCCACCACACCTGGCTTATGGGTTGTACCTCTGAAATTACAGAGAAGTCTGGAAGATGACTATGTAGCAGATGGCTTTGTGGAAAACAGCAGAGCCATACTATTGTCCCTCTGGGAAGAGTTAGCCCAAACAGGGGCTGGTTCTGCAATTCAGTCATAGAGCACCTGCCTAGCCTGTGTGGGGCCTTAGGCTCCGTCCTCAATGCTACCATAAAAAAGTCAATTCAAATGAGCCTGTCAATCACCTGAACAGGAAGCATGCCTCAGGGAACCATCCTAGAAACATCAGGAAACAGTATAAAGTCTACCTAAAAATTAGGTCAGTATGGTGCACTCTGGCCTGGAGAGTGTTTTCCTCTCCAGGGGGCACTTGGACCATTGTTCTTTACCACCCTTAAGAGGGTCTGCCGTCTTGTAGTAAACTCTACCCATCTTCTACACCGCACTCTGTGTGTTGTCTTGTCTGAATTCACTTGGCAGAGATTACAAGGACCATGGAACCAAAGGGAGAGCAGAGGGAGATCCCAGTAGGAATATGATCAGGGACCCCACGCAGGACAGGACCAGTCGGTAAGTGATGGGGAGGCACGGGAGATAGCTTAGTATCCTGGGACTCCCATCTGGCATTGGCTGTGGGCTTTCTCTGCTCTTGTAATGACACCTGGCAGCCTTCTTTCTTCTGCACACCCTTCTGTACCCCTCTCCAACCAACACACCCGCAGCCCTCAGAGCTTTCGACCCCTGCCTGTACTGGGATACGCGTTTTCCCACCTCTGAACAACAGTCTGAGTTTCCCTGGCCAGGTAACAATCAAATGTAGACAGTCTCTAATCAAATCTACTCCCTGTGGGTCCAGGTCTGAAGAACAGAAAGGCCAATCTGGCTTGAACTACTTTTGGGTGCATGCGCAGAAGGAAAAAAAAAAGCTGTGTCCTCTAGTCACCTTTTGGGGAGAACCCCTTAGTTACCATTTTATGCCTATTTATAGCCTGGGTGTGGATATAATTAAAGTCAGATGCATTGTGGGAAAGAGTATTTGCAGAAGAGAAATGATTATATAACCTAATCTATCAATCAAATAGGCAACCGCCCAGACTACAACCCTTCAAAAGCAGCCCCTCCTGCCCTTAGACCTCCTCCCTTAGAGACCCCAGGCTGGGCCAGGGACCCTGGAATAGTCTCGTGTGGCCTGCTGTCAGAGTCGTTCTCTTCCACCGACACTAGCACTGCCTTCACTGCTCAAGTGAAATTATCTTGCATCTTTTACAAATCTTCGCAAACCCTTATGTTCAGTTCTTTGGTAGGAGGTCAAGAACCTAGCAATGCCCAGCCCAGACTCTGACCACTGTTCAGCCAGTTTATCTTCAGGCATGGGCTCAGGTTGGATCCTGGGGTCATTCAGGTGGGAAGGGCTGACCTATATTCCCGAGAAGTAGCTGGATGTCACGCCCACTACTTGCCTTCATCTTAGACCAGGACTACTGTCCAAGGTACACGCGAGAGCATAACCAAGGGAAGCCATTTGCATAGGTCTTTGCCTTCGTAGACAAGAGTGTTATAAAATTTACCTTTTCTGAAGTCCCATCATATGCCAAAATGTTACATATTTTATACTGAATTCTCTCAGCAGCCCTCAGCATCGGTACTGATGCCTCCAGACTGCCCGGGGGTGGGGGATGGGGAGGGCTTCATTTAAAATGTTTATTGAGCTTGGCTATGTTGGCCTTTAATCTCAGCACTTCTGAGGCAGGGGAAAGTGGATCTCTGTGAGTTCGAGGATAGCCAGGGCTATACAGAGAGACCCTATCTTGAAAAAACAAACCAACCAAAAACCAAACAAACAAGCAAGCAAAACGTTTTATTGGGGGGGGGGGAGGGCTGAGGCAATAACTTAGTTGGTAAAGTATTTGCTATACAAGTACGAGCAGCTGAGTTTGGATCCTGTGTATTCGTGTAAAACAATCATGGCCGCACACTCCTGTAATCCTGACACTGGGGAGGCAGAGACAGGAGGGTCCCTGGGGCTTGCTGGCTAGCAGCTAATTGAATCGGTAAGATCAATGTTAAGTGAGAGACCCTGTCTCAAAAAATAAGGTGGAGAGCGATTGAGGAAGACACTTGATGTTAACATCTGGCTTCCATAGCAAGCGCACACTCATGCATGTACAAACACATGTATCTATTGGTATGTTGGTACTTATCAGTACTGCAAGCATTCAGAAGCTAGACACAGGATGATTACACATTTTAAGGAAACCTGGACTATATGTTGAGTTCCAGGCCAATGGGACTACAGAGCAAGACCAGCAGGACCGACTCAGAGAAAACAAAAGGCAGTGGATGTGACTCAGTGATACAACGTTTGCCTAGCATACATGAGGCCCTGAGTTTAATCCCCAGGGCTAAACACATGCGTGCACACACACACATACACACATGCACACACAGGGACACACACACAGGGACACACACATGTAGGGACACAAGCATGGGGACACACACACACACACACACACACACACACACATCTATTGAGCTACCAGTCCCTTTCAGAAGACGGGTACTCCTCAAAGTGTCCTTTTCTTTGGGTTGAGACCATTCTCCTGCTGTATCCATGTTTGTTTGAAAAAAATAAAGGAGATGACTGTGATATGGGTGGGTTGCTCAGGGACTCGTGCCCCCACAGGAGATGGGCCCACTGACAGTCTAGAGGAGCGGTTGATCTTATCTGGAGAGTTGGAGATTTCCATTCCAGATGAGTTTCTCCTTCTGATATAGAAATGTTACAGAAAATACTTGAAGACACACAGTTGCATTCAAACAAACAAGGAAATCCCCCAAACTTCCCAAGATAATGGAAGAGCTCCAAACAAGACAGAGAAGGTTAGCCTGGAGTCATGGGATTTGACCTAGATAAAGGACCTCAGCCTTTATCGTCAAAGGTAGATAGATGGCCCTCCAAAGTCTATTACTCCATAAACCTCCCCATCTTGAAACTCTTGTGCCTGTGTCTGTTTTGATTAACACCTGGACATTCTTGAGACTTGACTCTAGCACATTTCCCGCCTTTGCACAGATTATGAACCTGTCAATCCTGTCGTATTGTATGGTCAAGTTTCCACCAATGGGATGAAATACAGTCACTACTGTTTTAGATTTGAAGCTAAGTGAGTTTTCCTCTCAGAGTGCATGCTCAGACTGCTGGGGTCATGGCACACCCTTTGGCAAAAAAGAACTTGCCTTGCCTTGCCTTTTGATCTGTTCACTGAGGATATTCTCTTCCAGCTAGGAGAGGAACTGATCTCCCTGAATAGAGTTTGGAATCTTAAAAACATTCCAGGCAGGAGAAAGAAAACTGGAAAAACTATCAACCATGCCTGATGTGGTGGTGCCTGTCTTTAATTCTAGAGGCAGAGGCAGAGGCAGAGGCAGAGGCAGAGGCAGAGGCAGAGGCAGAGGCAGAGGCAGAGGCAGAGGCAGAGGCAGAGGCAGAGGCAGAGAGGCAGAGGCAGAGAGGCAGAGGCAGAGGCAGAGAGGCAGAGGCAGAGAGGCAGAGGCAGAGGCAGAGAGGCAGAGGCAGAGGCAGAGGCAGAGGCAGAGAGGCAGAGGCAGAGGCAGAGGCAGAGGCAGAGGCAGAGGCAGAGGCAGAGGCAGAGGCAGAGGCAGAGGCAGAGGCAGAGAGGCAGAGGCAGAGAGGCAGAGGCAGAGGCAGAGAGGCAGAGGCAGAGAGGCAGAGGCAGAGGCAGAGAGGCAGAGGCAGAGGCAGAGGCAGAGGCAGAGAGGCAGAGGCAGAGGCAGAGGCAGAGGCAGAGGCAGAGGCAGAGGCAGAGGCAGAGGCAGAGGCAGAGGCAGAGGCAGAGGCAGAGGCAGGAGGATCTTTGTGAATTCAAAGCCAGCAGCTGGTCTACATGGTGAGTTTTAGGCCAGCCAGGGCTACATAGCAAGAACCTGTCTCAAAAACTTCAATCAATCAACCAACCAACCAATCAATCAATATAAAACCACTCGAACTCACTCAAACTATAACTACCAATGAACTCTGCAGAAGGAGAAACAAGACCACTGCACTATCCAGCACTTGGTTGTAAAAAGTTACTATAAAAGATAGAGGGTCTAGGCCAGTCTCATATGGAAGAGAGATGGACAGTCAGTCAGTCCCCTTTGTATCCTTCTGTACTCAGCAGCCTCGTGTCCCTGCCTTTGGTTGTCAGACTATTGAAACAAAAGACTCCAGGAAATCAAATTCCCTGAGGAGCATACTCCTGAAGAGAAGGTTGAAATTATAAGTAGTCAGGTGACCATGTAAAGAGACTGAGCTGAAACAATGGTAGTGGATGAGGGCCACATTTTTGCCAGCACAAGTCTCTTGCCTTCTCTTTTCTTCTTTCCTTTCTTTCCTTTCTCTCTCTCTCTCTCTCTCTCTCTCTCTCTCTCTCTCTCTCTCTCTCTCTTTCTCTCTTTTTTTCAGAGGGTATCTCTGGCTATCCTGAGAAGAACCAGAGACCAGAACTCTATAGACCAGACTGGCCTCGAACTCACATTTTCCTATCTCAAGTGCTGGGATTAAAGGTGTGCACCTGGGGTTGGGGATTTAGCTCAGTGGTAGAGCGCTTGCCTAGCAAACGCAAGGCCCTGGGTTCAATCCCCAGCTCTGAAAAAAAAAAAAAAAAAAAAAGGTGTGCACCATCATGCCTGGGCCTCTTGCCTTCTATACCTTACCCTTATGCCAGTACTTTGGAGGTGGACTTAGGGTTATGTGTGCCTCCCATTGTCCTTCTTCCCAGTGTGGCTACATTGTTTCTCCTTTTCACTATTGACTTGGTTCTTTAATTGACTATTAAGGATGGGGTCTACTGAGGGCTCAGGGGGAGCTTCCTGTGATTGTGGCGATCTGTTTGCCACTCTAGGAGTTAAGTAGGTAGGCAGACATTAGAAGCCTTGGAGGCCATTGAGAAAACTCCTCCTTTATGGTCAGCTTTGGACCCTACCTCCTGTTTCCCTGAAAACTATATCCTCTGATCAGAAGAATGGTCCTAGGAGAGACATGACATTCTGATTTGTCCCAAAGATTAGAACACTACAGACTATTGTCTTCCCCACTTAAGACATAATCCAGGTGGTAAGGCCTTTCAGTTGAGTAAAGACACCAACAACATGAGTTCAGTTCCCTGAACCCACATAGTAGAAGGAGATAGCCAACTCCTCTAAGTTCTGAGACTTCCACATGCACGAGTTGTATGCACGTGCACGCACGCACGCACACACACACACACACACACATGCACATAGACACGCACACAGGCATGCACTAAAAACTGTGCCTCAGGAAAGTTGACTCACCTGCCGATCTGCTAAGGAAATGAGAGGAATAATCATCCCCTTAAGGATCTAATGTATTCACACTTCCTAGAAGCCCTGCTCCACCCCACCCTGCCCCGCCCCCCCAACAGCTGCTTCTAGTGTCTGCTTTACTAAGCCTAGCCATTTTATAAGTTTTTTTTTTTTAAAGATTTATTTATTTATTTATTATATATAAGTACACTGTAGCTGTCTTCAGATACACCAGAAGAGGGCATTGGATCTCTTTACAGATGGTTGTGAGCCACCATGTGGTTGCTGGGAATTGAACTCATGACCTCTGGAAGAGCAGTCGGGTGCTCTTAACTGCTGAGCCATCTCTCCAGCCCCATTTTATAAGTTTTAAGTCAAAAAGTATACTTTCCTTCTCCTCGTTTTTAAGTGGGATCTTTTTGGTTTATTTAAAAATTTTTAGTGTGTGGTGGGGGTGGGGGCGGGGCACCGCGGTGCTCTGTGGAGATCGGATAACGATTCCTGGAGTCAGCTCCTTCCTTTCATCTTTCTGTGACCTGCACGGCTCAAACTCAGGTCAAAAGGCCTGTACAAGTGCTTTGTCCGCTGGTGTATCTTATCAACACAACACCCCCCCTTCTTTTTAATTTATGTTTTTTGGATATTTCTAGTGATGCTTTGAGACTTCTATTTCTCTGAAGACACCCTCTTCCCTCCTCTACAGCTGCTTTCAGACCCCCATTGCTGAACACGCCAGCTTTCATGAACTGTAACCTGGAAGGCGTGACCTTCTCTCTTTCCCTTCTCTCTCTTCCTGGCCCCTGACAGGATTTACAGCCTGCTTATTCTGTTGTTTTCCTCTCAAACTCTTATAAAATTATTAACAAGGCTAGGAACCCATAAAAATGGAGTCCGGTTTCCCCAACAGTTCATGTTCCAAGATGGCGGCCTAGGGTGCAAACTAGATGAGGTCTCCCGAGAAGGTAGGCCAGGAGCTCCTACAGGAAGCAGGATTTTGTCACTCAGCCGGACACTTAACCCAGAACGTGGAAGGAGGAAAGGAATGAAGGAGGGCAGAAAAAAAAATCCTCCCTGTCCACCTCCAGGAAGAGTGCAGATGCAGGTTTCTCTGAGCCAGGCTGACATGGAGCTGGACCGCTGGAGGTGTTTGAATATCGAAAGGTTTCCCTTTGTTTGGTCAGTAGCTACAGTCCTGCACCACTCAATCCCTGTGTTCCTGCTCCTCCCAGGCATCCCTCTGCCTCTAGGATTCGGTCCCTGTCCCTCGAGCTGCAGCCAGTTCTATTTAATCAGTTCCTTTGGGTGTCAGTGACTATGTAGAATGTCACCTGTGTGGAATGTCTCTGGAAGCAGCTACTTCCTGGCAGAGGGGTTTGGTGTGACAATCCCTATTACAAACCACTTCGCTGAGACCACAGGGACGCATTCATGTGGGAGCAACATATGGAATCAAGTGACGATGTACTTTTATTTATTTTTTTTATTTTCCTTGCAAGGCATAGTGGCATTCACCTTTAATCCTAGCACTCGCAAGGCACAGGCAGACAGATCTCTGAGACTCTACATAGCAATTTCCAAGCCAGCCAGGCTACATAGTGAGATCCTGTCCCAAAACAAAACAAAACAAAACGACAACAACAAAAATAAAAAAACAGGCAAAAATATTTTTACTTTAAATTTTTTTATTAATTTACTTATTTTGCATACACATGTGTGTTTGTGTGGGCAAAACACACCATATACAAATGGAGGTCAGAGGACAACTTGTGGGAATCATGTAGGACCCAGGGATTGAACTTGGTTCATCGGGTTTGGCAGAAAAAGTCTTTTCCTCCTGAGCCATCTCAGCGGCCCATTTAAGACTTTCTTTCTTTCTTTTTTTACTTTAACTGACTTTTGTTTTTTACATTTTAAAAACTTTATTAGCACCTGTATTAGTTACTTTTCTCATCCTTGGGTCAAAATATCCAACAAAGGCAATTTAAACGAGGAGGGATTATCTTGTTCTGAAGCTGTCTAGAGTATTGTGATGGTGACTAGTCCAGGCAGTGATGAGAACTTGCCCCTCCCATCTTGACAACCAAAAAAAATAGAGGGACCTGGGCTGGAACTGAGGTCCATTCCCAGTGGGCTGTGTCAGCCAATGTTTCCATAGCCTCCCACAGCAGCTGGGAACCAACTGTACAAATACAAGAGGCCACAGGAGACACTCGACATTCAAACTACGGCAGCCCCTCTGCCTGTTGTCATTCCAAGCTAGTGGCTGGCACAGTCCCCTTGGACTGTATCAGAAAAGCCCTTGATCTTAGAACCAGAAAACGTGGGACCGACCCTGCTCGGAATGGCAGACACTTTTAGGCATTTCTAAGCGCCCGTAAAAACCTCCCTGCGCAAGGTTGCCCGGGGTATAAAGGTATTGAAAACACGGAGCCCAGTGGCTTCTCAAGGTCCTTTGCTAGATCCAGACCTGTAAATATTACAGTGAAGGATCTGCCCCCGCTTGCTGGCTCCTGCTGTTGCCAGAAGCACGCCCAGTCTCTGCCGATGGTTACCAGGAGGCTGCCTTATAGCTAGATGCTCCGTGGGCCACATAGAGTCTTCGCTGCTCTGCAGGCTTGTGGGTGACAAACAGGGGGGTAGAAAGAGGGGCTCTCTGAACCTACCTGCGTCTGCCTCTGCCTCTGCACTGCCCTGCTTGATCCTGGGGAGTGTGGCCCATTGCTGGAAGGGCTCCTTCGCTCTGACTCATCAGCCTGTAGTCAGCTTCGTCTCCATCCCACACTACACTTGGATTAGACGCACTCAGCTTGTGAATTCTTTCACACATTCAGACACATGCTTGTGTATTCGTATTTCCCTCCCTGCACCCATTCTTACCCATATATCATGCTTCTTTACATGGGGACATGTGTAGTGCATATAAAGTCATCTTGGGTATACCACACATTCTTTTAAAAACTTGTTTGGGGGCTGGAGGGATGGCTCAGTGGTTAAAGGCACTTACTGCTCTTCCAGAGGTCCGGAGTTCAGTCACTAGCACCCACAATCGCCTGTTTATACACTGTAACTCCCATTCTGGCCTGAATGCATGTGGTGTGCTTACAGATGAGTAGACACATACATAAAATTAAACAAATAAATCATTACGTAAAAACGCCCTTTTTTTTTCCTTTTAAGGCACAAAGGACTGGCAGAGTCTTTTTGGGGGTGCCAAGCTATTTGAGCATGGTCTCTGAAGGGATCTCCAACATGCCCAAGCAGGGCAAACATGATGCCAGCGGGTCTTGCCCACCCTGCTTTCCTCTCCCTTGCTAGACTGTTAGATTACATTCCTAAAGCCAGACACAAAGGTCTATTCCCTTATATGGCTACTTCCTCGTGTTTGATTAAAACTCCAAGGCCCAGCTATCAAAACACCAAGGTTCAGCAATTAAAAGTCACTCTGGCTATGCTGGCTCACATGTCTAATTAAGATTTACTAACTCATCCTAACACAGACTTCCCCATTTCCCCCTTAAAAACCACTCCTGCAGAGACGTCCGCTGTTGGCTTTGTCTGATACAGGGACAGGCAACGCCCGCCCCGTCCTTCTCTTTCCCATGGCCTCCTCTCCCATGCCCTTCCTCCCTTCCCACTCTGGGATGATACATTTCCTTTGTAGTGAGAATTTGGTGTCTGGGTAGTGTTCTGTACTGACTTGGAAGCCTCCTTTACAGTCTTCCTATATAGCCCTAGCCAACCTGGAACTCATGATCCTCCTGCCTCAGCTTTCTGAGTGATATAAGATGGCAAGTCTGTGCCACCACACCTAACTTTTTTCCCCCCTTTGAGATAAGGTCTAACATAGACCAGGTTAACTTTGATCCTTGGATGATTTTTGAACTTCTGACTTTTTGGTCTCTACCTTCCAAGTGCTGGGATTAGAGAATGTATCACACTGCCAGTTTGTATGACTTTAAAGGGAAAAGTTGAGAAACTGTGAAAAATGCTGTGTGGATGGCACCCCACTCCACCCCAAGCTCTCTGACTGGGGAATATAGTGAAGGGCCTAGGAACATTTACTGCTCAAGTATGACAGGGAGGATGTGAGAGCCTTCAGGTGCTGCAGGCCACAGGAAGACCAGGGACCAGCCTGGGAGAGGGAAGTTTGTTTTATGTTCATGGATATTTGGGCTTTACCTGGGAAATCTCTGTTTCTGTCTGACTCACACAGATACCTTTTTATGTTTTCTTCTAGAAATATTGTGGGGTTTTTTGGGGGGTTTTTTTGGGTTTTTTTTTTTTTTTTTGAGACAGGGTGTCTCTGTTTAGCCTTGCCTGTCCGCAAACTCACTCTGTAGAGCAGGCTGGCCCTTGAATTCACAGAGATCTGCTTGCCTCTGCCTCCCAAGCGCTGGGATTAAATGTGTGTGTTGGCAGTGGATAACATTTTTAATTATTTCTTTTTGAGCCACAGCCTCACCTAGTTCAGGCTGGTCTGGAACTCGCTGCTGGCAGCACGCAGCCTGACTAGTATCTGTTTGACACATTTGCCCATTTTCCAGATGACTTTTGGTTTTCTTTCATATTTCCCTATAATTTTAGAATCAGCCCCTCCTGATAATATGTAATCCTTTAACAGTCTTGCTATGCTGTCCAGGCTCCTGACCTTAATACCTCCTGTGTGCTGGCATGACAGCCATGCTCCCAAGGTCTGTGTCTGGGAGGTGTGTCCAAGTGAGTTCTGGGATAAAGGCTTTTTAACTCATCCCTAGAAGAGTTTAAAATCAAGACTGGAAGAGACTGGGTTTATCTGCGTGCAGCTTAGTTGCCTGAGAGACAATGTAATCTATAAAGGAGACGATTTAATCTACCACTCAATAATATAAAATGTATAATATCTTTAATCAAAGTTAAAGTTAGCCATGTAGTTAGGCGGTGGTGGTGCATGTCTTTAAACCCAGCATTTGGGAGGCAGAGGCAGGTAGATCTCTGTAAATTAGAGTGGATTCTAGGACAGCTAGGAAAGAAACCTTGTCTAGAAAAAACAAGTCAAAAATCAAAACAAAAAGTTTAGCATTATAAAGCAGGAAAAGTTGAAGGGGGGGGGATGAGATCATAAAAAATACCCAGAAATGATCCAATTAGGAGATAAACATGTAAGAGTGGCCTGTACAAACATGTTCAACACACTCCTGAAGCTGGTCTTTCAGACACAAAATACCCAAACTGAAAAGCAAAAGGAATTATATGGATGTAATTCACATCACCCAGACCCTGCAGAGAGAATGCAGAGAGTGGAGGTCAGGCTTGTGAGACTTCCTCAGGAAGGATCCAAGGATCCAGGGCTGAGAACTAGGCTGGAGGTCATTTGAAATGTACTCTGAAATTTACATATTAAAAACATTCTGGTTGCTTTTGTGCCCGTCCTGAGAATTTGTTTGGTGGAGGGAATGCAAGACCAGACAGCTTTTGGGCTGTGGCACGTGGCTGCTCACTGCTCTAAGTCTACAGTGAGAGAGGGAACTGATGAAGCAGACAGAGATGAACCATGTCCAGTTCCGTGTGGAAAGGGAGTGAGTGGGTGTAAAGCAGAAGCAGCTGTGCTTGTCAAAGAGACATTTTGGGTTCTGTGCATGACCAATAGGAGAAGGAGTCCTGAGGGCAAGATCCCATCCACCCGGGGTTTCCACTTGTGAAAATTCAATGGAAAAGAACAAGCCTACACTGAGAGTGCCTCTGAAGGGCTTCCCTGAATGGAAACACTATCTACAGAAATCTGTCCTCAGAGTCACACAGAATATGCGATCCATGTGCTATCGCTTTTTAATGCATGAAAGAAACAAGAAAGAGGGGGTTGTGGAGGCTTGTGCCAAGGTTTCAGCATTGGACTGCAACTACTGAGGTACACAGTGCTGTGGACTGAGAGCTACCAGCTCCCCAAGGCATCATAATTAAGGCATGGGACTTAGGAGTTTTGAACAGTGTTGGGAATGTTGAAACGCTGGAACTTGTAACGATAGACTAAATGCATTTTGCTTTATGAGATAAACAAGAGACTTTCGGAGCCATGGAGTGCTGCAAGCTAGCGCTGGGTTCGGGTGTCAAGTTGATAAGGGATGGAGTTGTGATGGCTAATCTTCACGGTCACCTTGGCTGCTGAGTAGAAGCACAGGGCGTGTATCTATAAGGGTGATTCCAGAGGGGCCCTGAGGAGGGACAGTGCCCTGAATGCAGGTAGCACATTTCATGGACTGCGGTTCCAGACTGAATACAAAGGAAGAAGTGAGCTGAGTGCTAGAATCAAATCTGCTTCCTGACAGAGGATACAGGGTGAACATACGCTTCACACTCTTGCCACCATCTGTGTTCCCCTGCATGGTGGCTGTGTCCTCTAGCCATGCAAATAAACCCTCCCTCTCCCTCTCTCCCTTCCTTTCTCCTTCCCTCCCTCTCTCCCTTCCTTTCTCCTTCCCTCCCTCTCTCCCTTCCTCCCTCCCTTCCTTTCTCCCTCCCTCCCTCCCTCCCTCTCTCCCTCCCTCCCTCTCTTCTTCTTTCCCTCCCTCTCTTCTTCCCTCCCTTCTTCTCTTCCTCCCTCCCTCCCTCTCTTCCTCCCTCCCTTCTTCTCTTCCTCTCTCCCTCCCTTCCTTCCTTCAGTCGTTTTTATTTTCAGGCATTCTACTGAAGCAGCAGCAGCAACAATAACAAAATAACTAATACAGTAAAAACATTCACTGTTGATAGAAACGGGGAGTTGCAGGATAATATCAAGAGGGTTAGTGTGCATGGAGTTGGAGCCAGAAATGCAAGAGAGTCAGAAAAATATTGAAAAACATCACCAGAAACTAATGACAAAGAGAAAAATCTTTAAAATAGCCAAAAAAGAAAATTGAAAGGAGATAATAGAAACCTAAGAACTAAAGCAGATTTCTTGTGGTAATTACGTAAGCCAAGAGAGACGGAATAATATATATATATATATTTTTTTTTAGAGTGTTGAAGGGAAAAAACTTGAATGTCATGCCCGGTGGAAATACTTTCCAAAAAGGAAGGCAAAAATCAAGGCTTTGCAGAGAAACACATGTTGAAGAAATGCTTCGGTAGCAGACCTGCTCTGTGAGAATGTGGAAAAAAGAGACCTCACAGACAAGGCTGAGTTTACTCAAAGGGACAAAGGGCAAGTAAAGTGTTAAAGATACAAATAAGTGTGACACCATTTTTCCAGTCTTTAAAAATAAAATTCCTTTTTTTTATTTTTTATTTATTTTTATTTTTATTTTTTATTAACTTGAATATTTCTTATATACATTTCGAGTGTTATTCCCTTTCCCGGTTTCCGGGCAAACATCCCCCTCTCCCCTCCCCTTCCTTATGGGTGTTCCCCTCCCCACGCTCCCCCCATTGCCGCCCTCCCCCCACCAGTCTAGTTCACTGGGGGTTCAGTCTTACCAGGACCCAGGGCTTCCCCCTCCACTGGTGCTCTTACTAGGATATTCATTGCTACCTATGAGGTCAGAGTCCAGGGTCAGTCCATGTATAGTCTTTAGGTAGTGGCTTAGTCCCTGGAAGCTCTGGTTGCTTGGCATTGTTGTACATATGGGGTCTCGAGCCCCTTCAAGATCTTCCAGTTCTTTCTCTGATTCCTTCAACAGGGGTCCTATTCTCAGTTCAGTGGTTTGCTGCTGGCATTCGCCTCTGTATTTGCTGTATTCTGGCTGTGTCTCTCAGGAGCGATCTACATCCGGCTCCTGTCGGTCTGCACTTCTTTGCTTCATCTATCTTGTCTAATTGGGTGGCTGTATATGTATGGGCCACATGTGGGGCAGGCTCTGAATGGGTGTTCCTTCAGTCTCTGTTTTAATCTTTGCCTCTCTCTTCCCTGCCAAGGGTATTCTTGTTCCCCTTTTAAAGAAGGAGTGAAGCATTCACCTTTTGATCATCCGTCTTGAGTTTATTTTGTTCTAGGCATCTAGGGTAATTCAAGCATTTGGGCTAATAGCCTCTTATCAATGAGTGCATACCATGTATGTTTTTCTGTGATTGGGTTAGCTCACTCAGGATGATATTTTCCAGTTCCAACCATTTGCCTACGAATTTCATAAAGTCGTTGTTTTTGATAGCTGAGTAATATTCCATTGTGTAGATGTACCACATTTTCTGTATCCATTCCTCTGTTGAAGGGCATCTGGGTTCTTTCCAGCTTCTGGCTATTATAAATAAGGCTGCGATGAACATAGTGGAGCATGTGTCTTTTTTATATGTTGGGGCATCTTTTGGGTATATGCCCAAGAGAGGTATAGCTGGATCCTCAGGCAGTTCAATGTCCAATTTTCTGAGGAACCTCCAGACTGATTTCCAGAATGGTTGTACCAGTCTGCAACCCCACCAACAATGGAGGAGTGTTCCTCTTTCTCCACATCCTCGCCAGCATTTGCTGTCACCTGAGTTTTTGATCTTAGCCATTCTCACTGGTGTGAGGTGAAATCTCAGGGTTGTTTTGATTTGCATTTCCCTTATGACTAAAGATGTTGAACATTTCTTTAGGTGTTTCTCGGCCATTCGGCATTCCTCAGCTGTAAATTCTTTGTTTAGCTCTGAACCCCATTTTTTAATAGGGTTATTTGTCTCCCTGCGGTCTAACTTTTTGAGTTCTTTGTATATTTTAGATATAAGGCCTCTATCTGTTGTAGGATTGGTAAAGATCTTTTCCCAATCTGTTGGTTGCTGTTTTGTCCTAACCACAGTGTCCTTTGCCTTACAGAAGCTTTGTAGTTTTATGACATCCCATTTGTCGATTCTTGGTCTTAGAGCATAAGCCATTGGTGTTTTGTTCAGGAAATTTTTTCCAGTGCCCATGTGTTCCAGATGCTTCCCTAGTTTTTCTTCTATTAGTTTGAGTGTGTCTGGTTTGACGTGGAGGTCCTTGATCCACTTGGACTTAAGCTTTGTACAGGGTGATAAGCATGGATCGATCTGCATTCTTCTACATGTTGATCTCCAGTTGAACCAGCACCATTTGCTGAAAATGCTATCTTTTTTCCATTGGATGGTTTTGGCTCCTTTGTCAAAAATCAAGTGACCATAGGTGTGTGGGTTCATTTCTGGGTCTTCAATTCTATTCCATTGGTCTATCTGTCTGTCTCTGTACCAATACCATGCAGTTTTTATCACTATTGCTCTGTAATATTGCTTGAGTTCAGGGATAGTGATTCCCCCTGAAGTCCTTTTATTGTTGAGGATAGTTTTAGCTATCCTGGGTTTTTTGTTATTCCAGATGAATTTGCAAATTGTTCTGTCTAACTCTTTGAAGAATTGGATTGGTATTTTGATGGGGATTGCATTGAATCTGTAGATCGCTTTTGGTAAAATGGCCATTTTTACTATATTAATCCTGCCAATCCATGAGCATGAGAGATCTTTCCATCTTCTGAGGTCTTCTTCAATTTCTTTCTTCAGTGTCTTGAAGTTCTTATTGTACAGATCTTTTACTTGCTTGGTTAAAGTCACACCGAGGTACTTTATATTATTTGGGTCTATTATGAAGGGTGTCGTTTCCCTAATTTCTTTCTCGGCTTGTTTCTCTTTTGTGTAGAGGAAGGCTACTGATTTATTTGAGTTAATTTTATACCCAGCCACTTTGCTGAAGTTGTTTATCAGCTTTAGTAGTTCTCTGGTGGAACTTTTGGGATCACTTAAATATACTATCATATCATCTGCAAACAGTGATATTTTGACTTCTTCTTTTCCGATCTGTATCCCCATGACCTCCTTTTGTTGTCTGATTGCTCTGGCTAGAACTTCAAGAACTATATTGAATAAGTAGGGAGAGAGTGGGCAGCCTTGTCTAGTCCCTGATTTTAGTGGGATTGCTTCAAGTTTCTCTCCATTTAGTTTAATGTTAGCAACTGGTTTGCTGTATATGGCTTTTACTATGTTTAGGTATGGGCCTTGAATTCCTATTCTTTCCAGGACTTTTATCATGAAGGGGTGTTGAATTTTGTCAAATGCTTTCTCAGCATCTAATGAAATGATCATGTGGTTTTGTTCTTTCAGTTTGTTTATATAATGGATCACGTTGATGGTTTTCCGTATATTAAACCATCCCTGCATGCCTGGGATGAAGCCTACTTGATCATGGTGGATGATTGTTTTGATGTGCTCTTGGATTCGGTTTGCCAGAATTTTATTGAGTATTTTTGCGTCGATATTCATAAGGGAAATTGGTCTGAAGTTCTCTTTCTTTGTTGGGTCTTTGTGTGGTTTAGGTATAAGAGTAGTTGTGGCTTCATAGAAGGAATTCGTTAGTGCTCCATCTGTTTCAATTTTGTGGAATATTTTGGATAATATTGGTATGAGGTCTTCTATGGAGGTCTGATAGAATTCTGCACTAAACCCGTCTGGACCTGGGCTCTTTTTGTTTGTGAGACCTTTAATGACTGCTTCTATTTCCTTAGGAGTTATGGGGTTGTTTAACTGGTTTATCTGTTCCTGATTTAACTTCGGTACCTGGTATCTGTCTAGGAAATTGTCCATTTCCTGTAGATTTTCAAGTTTTGTTGAATATAGGCTTTTATAGTAAGATCTGATGATTTTTTGAATTTCCTCTGAATCTGTAGTTATGTCTCCCTTTTCATTTCTGATTTTGTTAATTTGGACACACTCTCTGTGTCCTCTCGTTAGTCTGGCTAAGGGTTTATCTATCTTGTTGATTTTCTCAAAGAACCAACTTTTGGTTCTGTTGATTCTTTCTATGGTCCTTTTTGTTTCTACTTGGTTGATTTCAGCTCTGAGTTTGATTATTTCCTGCCTTCTACTCCTCCTGGGTGTATTTGCTTCTTTTTCTTCTAGAGCTTTTAGGTGTGCTGTCAAGCTGCTGACATATGCTCTTTCCTGTTTCTTTCTGCAGGCACTCAGCGCTATGAGTTTTCCTCTTAGCACAGCTTTCATTGTGTCCCATAAGTTTGGGTATGTTGTACCTTCATTTTCATTAAATTCTAAAAAGTTTTTAATTTCTTTCTTTATTTCTTCCTTGACCAGGTTATTATTGAGTAGAGCATTGTTCAATTTCCACGTATATGTGGGCATTCTTCCCTTATTGTTATTGAAGACCAGCTTTAGGCCGTGGTGGTCCGATAGCACGCATGGGATTATTTCTATCTTTCTGTACCTGTTGAGGCCCGTTTTTTGACCAATTATATGGTCAATTTTGGAGAAAGTACCCTGAGGAGCTGAGAAGAAGGTATATCCTTTTGCTTTAGGATAGAACGTTCTATAAATATCCGTTAAGTCCATTTGGCTCATGACTTCTCTTAGTCTGTCTACGTCTCTGTTTAATTTCTGTTTCCATGATCTGTCCATTGATGAGAGTGGGGTGTTGAAATCTCCTACTATTATTGTGTGAGGTGCAATGTGTGTTTTGAGCTTTAGTAAGGTTTCTTTTACGTATGTAGGTGCCCTTGTATTTGGGGCATAGATATTTAGGATTGAGAGTTCATCTTGGTGGATTTTTCCTTTGATGAATATGAAGTGTCCTTCCTTATCTTTTTTGATGACTTTTAGTTGAAAATTGATTTTATTTGATATTAGAATGGCTACTCCAGCTTGCTTCTTCTGACCATTTGCTTGGAAAGTTGTTTTCCAGCCTTTCACTCTGAGGTAGTGTCTGTCTTTGTCTCTGAGGTGTGTTTCCTGTAGGCAGCAGAATGCAGGGTCCTCGTTGCATATCCAGTTTGTTAATCTATGTCTTTTTATTGGGGAGTTGAGGCCATTGATGTTGAGAGATATTAAGGAATAGTGATTATTGCTTCCTGTTATATTCATATTTGGATGTGAGGTTATGTTTGTGTGCTTTTCTTCTCTTTGTTTTGTTGCCAAGACGATTAGTTTCTTGCTTCTTCTAGGGTATAGCTTGCCTCCTTATGTTGGGCTTTACCATTTATTATCCTTTGTAGTGCTGGATTTGTAGAAAGATATTGTGTAAATTTGGTTTTGTCATTGAATATCTTGGTTTCTTCATTTATGTTAATTGAGAGTTTTGCAGGATACAGTAACCTGGGCTGGCATTTGTGTTCTCTTAGAGTCTGTATGACATCAGTCCAGGATCTTCTGGCCTTCATAGTTTCTGGCAAAAAGTCTGGTGTGATTCTGATAGGTCTGCCTTTATATGTTACTTGACCTTTTTCCCTTACTGCTTTTAATATTCTTTCTTTATTTTGTGCGTTTGGTGTTTTGACTATTATGTGACGGGAGGTGTTTCTTTTCTGGTCCAATCTATTTGGAGTTCTGTAGGCTTCTTGTATGCCTATGGGTATCTCTTTTTTTAGGTTAGGGAAGTTTTCTTCTATGATTTTGTTGAAGATATTTACTGGTCCTTTGAGCTGGGAGTCTTTACTCTCTTCTATACCTATTATCCTTAGGTTTGATCTTCTCATTGAGTCCTGGATTTCCTCTATATTTTGGACCAGTAGCTTTTTCTGCTTTACATTATCTTTGACAGTTGAGTCAATGATTTCTAGGGAATCTTCTGCTCCTGAGATTCTCTCTTCCATCTCTTGTATTCTGTTGGTGAAGCTTATATCTACAGCTCCTTGTCTCTTCTTTTGATTTTCTATATCCAGGGTTGTTTCCATGTGTTCTTTCTTGATTGCTTCTATTTCCATTTTTAATTCCTTCAACTGTTTGATTGTGTTTTCCTGGAATTCTTTCAGGCATTTTTTCGATTCCTCTCTGTAGGCTTCTACTTGTTCTCTAAGGGAGTTCTTCACGTCTTTCTTGAAGTCCTCCAGCATCATGATCAAATATGATTTTGAAACTAGATCTTGCTTTTCTGGTGTGTTTGGATATTCCATGTTTGTTTTGATGGGAGAATTGGGCTCCGATGGTGCCATGTAGTCTTGGTTTCTGTTGCTTGGGTTCCTGTGCTTGCCTCTCGCCATCAGATTATCTCTAGTGTTCCTTTGTTCTGCTATTTCTGACAGTGGCTTGACTGTCCTATAAGCCTGTGTGTCAGGAGTGCTGTAGACCTGTTTTCCTCTTTTCTTTCAGCCAGTTATGGGGACAGAGTGTTCTGCTTTCGGGCGTGTAGTTTTTCCTCTCTATAGGTCTTCAGCTGTTCCTGTGGGCCTGAGTCTTGAGTTCACCAGGCAGGTCACTTGCAGCAGAAAAGTTGGTCTTACCTGTGGTCCCGAGGCTCTAGTTCGCTCTCGGGGTGCTGCCCACGAGTTCTCTGCGGCAGCAGCAACCAGGAAGATCTGCGCCGCCCTTTCCGGGAGCTTCAGTGCACCAGGGTTCCAGATGGCGTTTGGTGTTTTCCTCTGGCGTCCGAGATGTGTGTGCAGAGTCAGTCTCTTCTGGTTTCCCAGGCGTGTCTGCCTCTCTGAAGGTTTAGCTCTCCTTCCCACGGGATTTGGGTGCAGAGAACTGTTTATCCGGTCTGTTTCCTTCAGGTTCCGGTGGTGTCTCAGGCAGGGGTCCTGCCGCTCCTGGGCCCTCCCCCACGGGAACCCAGAGGCCTTATACAGTTTCCTCTTGGGCCAGGCATGTGGGCAGGGGTGGGCAGTGTTGGTGGTCTCTTCTGCTCTGCAGCCTCAGGAGTGCCCACCTGACCAGGCGGTGAGGTCTCTCTCCCACGGGGTCTCAAAAATAAAATTTCTTAACTAGGCATCATATTCTAGGCCTGGATCCCAGTGCTAGGGAGCACCACAATCCCAGTGCTAGGGAGCACCACAATCCCAGTGCTGGGGAGCACCACAATCCCAGTGCTAGGGAGCATCTCAATCCCAGTGCTAGGAAGCACTACAATCCCAGTGCTAGGGAGCACCACAATCCCAGTGGTAGGGAGCACCACAATCCCAGTGCTAGGGAGCACTATAATCCCAGTGCTAGGGAGCACCACAATCCCAGTGCTAGGGAGCACCACACTCCCAGTGCTAGGGAGCACCACACTCCCAGTGCTAGGGAGCACTACAATCCCAGTGCTAGGGAGCACCACAATCCCAGTGCTAGGGAGCACCTCAATCCCAGTGCTAGGGAGGTGAAGGCAAAAGGATCAGGGGTTTGCTGGGCATCCTGCACCCACTTATAACCCCAGCAGAGACAGGATTGTTGGGGTTTTCTAGCTTTTAGCTTATCTGAGAAAACATAAACTCCAGATTCAAGGAGAGACCCTGGCTCAAAGCAAAGGTGGCATGTGTTAGAGGAGGACACCTGACACCCTGTCCTGGCCTCTATACCTACAGACAGGCATGTGTGCCCACTAATGCATGCATACACTCACATAGGTACGTACTCATTCATGAGCAAGCACATACATACATACATACATACATACATACATACATACTTACATTTCATAGGCCAGAGTAGGTTCAAAGTAAGACAATGGAAAAAGACATACCATACAGATACTAATAAAGCAAAGCTAGACTGTGATGATAGTTTCCATGGGTGTATACATATGTCAAAACTTAGCATGAAACTACATTCCCAACATATGTAACTTATTATATTCCAATTAAACTTTAATGCAGCCATAAATAAAGAGAAATCTTTGAAAAATAACTCTGCTGGACATAATAGTGGATGCCTATCGTCTCAGACATTCAAGAGGCTCAGGCAGAAGGATCATTTGGGTCCACAAATTTGGGGTCAACCTGGACAACATAAGGAGTTCTGTATTAAAAACAGGATTTGATTATAGCTCAATAGTAGAGTGATTGCCTTCAACATTTGACACCCTAGGTTCAATCCCCAGTATTGAAGAAGGGGAAGGAGAGAGAGAGGGGCTCAGGTAGGGGTAAGTAGTGATGGTAAGCAAACAAAAACCCTGCGGTGGCTGTTGGACTCTCAATATAAATTTCAGAAAAGCAAGTATTTCAGGGCTGAGACAGGCAAGTAAAGTTCATTAAGATACAATCAAGGCTGGCAGAGGTGGCTCGCACCTTTGTGCCTAGCACGTGGGAGGGACAGAATTTGGCAGATCTCTGTGAGTTTGAGATCAGCCTGGTCTACATGGTGAGTTCTAGGATTGTCAGGGTTGCATAGAGAGAGGTTCCTGGCTCAAACAAAACAAAGAGGAGGATGGGGGAGGATGAGGAGAAGGAGGAAGAGGAGAAGGAGGAGAAGGAGGAAGAGGAGGGAGAAAGGAAAGGGGAAAAGGAAGGAGAAAGAGGAGGACATAAGTGGATGGATGGATGGATGGGTGGACGGACGGACGAACGGACAGACACACAGATAAATGGGTGGGGTGGAGCTGGATGCAGAGATGGCTCAATGCCAAGATCATTGACTCCTCTTCCAGAGGACCCAGGTTTATTTTCAGCACCCAAGTGGTAGATCATAACAATCTATAAACTCCAGTCCTAAGGGGTCCAATGCCCTCTTCTAGACTCTGTGGGCGCCTGCATGTACATGTTATATACCCATCGAAGCTCGCAAACCATTTTAATAATAAAGTAAATTAATTAAAAGAAACTCAAGCACCCCTCCCCCCTTTGGTAGATATAAGAAAGCTGGGCATGGTGGTATATACCTTTAATCCCAGCACTCAGGAGGCAGAGGCAGGCATTCACACATAAAATGAAACACAAAGGGGAAAAAGTAAAAGAAAAGGGGTGGTGATAGGTTCAATCACCAGTCCAGTGAAGGAGGAAGGAAGGAAGGAAGGAAGGAAGGAAAGAAGGAAGGAAGGAAAGAGGACATACAGTATTAACAGAAATAAAACTAAAGATACCAATGCAGACCATACAAAGATTTAAAACCGACAAGACACATAGTGAAACACAGATGTCTTGGACCTATACTAACTCTAAAACTTACCCAGGAAGCAACAGAAAAGTTAAAGAGCTCAATATCTACCTACTGGAGTTACCTGTGGTTCAAACTATTTCTACAGATGCTCAAGTTTGTTCTTTCAAATCCACAAACATCGCTCAAAGCAACGAAAGAACAATGAAGTGACTGGAACGCGCCCCCATGTCCACGGAGTGAAGCCTTATTTGCTGTTAAGTTCACAATGCTCCCAAATCCATTACAGTCTCAATGTTCTGCACAAGTAACAATGGCTGTTTTTTTTCAGAGATTTAGGACAGGCTGATCTTAAAATTCAATAGGGAAATGCAAAGGAACCAGGGAAGTGACTGCAGTTTTGAGGATAAAGTACAAAGTTGAAAGTTAACAGTTGTCTGATTTTGAAACTTGGTCTAAAGTAACATATTGAGGGTTGGGCGTGGGAGGAGTCGAATGGGGGAATGGATGTGGCTATGACCAGATATGTTGTAAGCATCTATGAATTGCTCATTTTTTTAAATGATCAAAAAGAGGCATGTTTATAAAACAAAAAATAAAGCTATCGCGGTAAAAACATGTAGGACTGACGTAAAAATAGCCACATAGATCAATGGAATAAAATCAAAAGTACAGAGTAAGGCCAGGCCAGCACTTGGGAGGAGTAGGTAGTGGGTCTCTGTGAACTCAAGGTCAATACAGTCTACATAGACAGTTCCAGACCAGCCACGGTGGCACAGGGCGAGCCTCAAAACAAAACCAACAGAAGGAAAATCATACAGGGGCAGTCAGCTGTTGTTGTCAACTCGTCAACTGCAGGAAAAAACCCAAAAAGATGCTGACAATGCTTGCCACCAAGTCTTGCCACCTGAGTTCAGTGTGGAAGACACCCAAGATGGAAGGAGAGAATTAGCTCCAGAGTTAACGGCAGAGCTGTCCGCTGATAGCCATGTGTGCAGTGTCACAGGCAGGCAGGCCCACATACAAACACTCATGAAAATAAATAAATGTAATAAGACTTTGTAGAAATAATGTAGCTGAGCTACTGGGCGTCTACATACAAAAGATGCCTGTAAAGTATATGTATGTATGTATGTACGTATGTATGTATGTATGTATCTATCTATCTATCTATCATCTATCTATCTATCATCTATCTATCTATCTATCTATCTATCTATCTATCTATCTATCATCTATCTATCTATTATCTATCTATCTATCATCTATCTATCTATCATCTATCTATCTATCTATCTATCTATCTATCTATCTATCTATCTATCTATCATCTATCTATCTATCTATCATCTATCTATCTATCATCTATCTATCTATCTATCTATCTATCTATCTATCTACACACACACACACACACACACACACACACACACACACACACACAAGTGAACTCAAAATGGGTCAAATACTTAAATGTAGTAGCTGAATGTATAAAAATCCCCTCCATGAAGCCCTGGCTGTCCTGGAATTAGCTCTGAAGACCAGCTTGGCCGGGATCCATGCCTCTGCCTCCCAAGTGTTAGGATTAAAGGCGTGCACCACCGCCACTGCCACCACCACCTGTCTAAAATTCCCTTTTTTTTACACTTTGTGTATTCCATTTTGTGTATATTTTGTGCATATGTGGAGGTGAGGGGACAGCATTTAGATGTTTTCTGCTTCTGCCACATGAGTCCCAGGTGTCCAATTCAGGTCCTCAGGAACAGTGGCAGGTGCCTTTACCCATTGAGCCATCTTGCTGACTTACAAATCCATAACATTCATAGTAGAAAACAGATGCATAGACTTGTGAAATTGAGCTAGTGTAAAAGTGGGCTAAATTTGTAAAGTTGGGCTATACTACATGTAAGTAATGTTGGACTATACTACATGTATGTAATGTTGGGCCATATATACTACATGTATGTAATGTTGGGCTATACCACATGTATGTAATGTTTGGCTATACCACATGTATGTAATGTTGGGCTATATATACTACATGTATGTAACGTTGGGCTATACCACATGTATGTAATGTTGGGCTATATATACTACATGTATGTAACGTTGGGCTATATATACTACATGTATATAATGTTGGGCTATACCACATGTATGTAATGTTGGACTATATATACTACATGTATGTCATGTTGGGCTATACCACATGTATGTAATGTTGGGCTATACCACATGTATGTAATGTTGGGCTATATAAACCACATGTATGTAATATTGGGCTATACTACATGTATGGATATCAGTTTTGTTTTGTTTTTAAAATATTGAATTCTTTCAGATTTATTTTTATGTATATATATGTATATAGTATGTTACCGGAGTATTTTGCCTGCATGTCTGCCTGGGCACCCTAGCTGGATGCTTTGTGCCCTTGAAGATCAGGAGATGGTGTTGGATCTTCTGCAGCTGGAGTTACAGTTGGTTGTGAACCATCGTGTAGATGCTGGGAACTGAATTGGTGTCCTCTACAAGAGCAACCACTCTTGGTTGCCATCTCTCCAGCCATAGCCAAAAGTTTTTATTTATTTTATTTGTTACAATGCCAAAAGCGTAAGGACTAATTATGGGAGAAGTGAAGTGAGCTGGGCTGAGCTTAGGTGGCAGACAGTTTTTGGAAGGCACACACAAGGCTTTCCTTCCCAGCCCTGCAGACACGCTAGTGAGTGCCTTCTGTCCCAGCTCTTGGGAGGTGGAGGAGAAAGATCAGAAGCTCAAGGCCATCTGTAATTACACAGCATACACATGGAGTCAGAGTTTTGATATAGCGCCCAGCCAGGTCTCAGACTTGGGATCTGCCAGGATCACTTGTGTTTTCTGCCATATCCATCTATAATTTATTGAAAGAAAGAAAACTGGAGTGGCTGAAACGTCGGTTAAATAGTTAAGACCACTTCTTGTTCTTACAGAGACCCTGAGTTCGGTTCCCAGCAACCAGCATACTGGGCTGCTGAGCACAGCCATTCGCATCTCCACCTCCGGGGGATCTGACACCTTCTTTGGCCTCCACCGACACACACCCAATGCACATACATGCACACACATAGACACATAAATAACAAAATAAGTCTTTTTAAGGCATAATTAAACTCAGAGTTGCCATGTGTGGGATTCCACTTCTTGGTACACATCCAACAGAAGTGAAACCACACACAGAGTTATATATAAATGCTTATAGCAGCATTATTTATAACAGACAAAAATGGAAAGTTCTAGTTTTTACCAGCTGATGAGCAGAGAGGCAACACGTGGGCTATGCACCCACTGCAATGTTAGTCAGCAGCATAGGGGATGGGGTGTTGCTGCAGGGGTCACAGGGATGGGCCTTGCATAACGCTAAGTGAAAGAAGCCAGGCGCCAAGAGCCCGCACCCTGCGTGATTTCCATGGAGACGGTTTTTAGGTAGGAGTTGGAGAAGTATGAAGTTTCTTTCTGGAGTGATGGGAACACCCAGGAGTGAGATAGAAGTGATAGCCAAACAACCCCGAGTCTAGTAAAAACCTCTGAAATGGTCAAAACGATGGCTTTGCACAATGTGATATTTATTTTGGAAGGGAAAAAAGAAAGTCGTCAGGCAGTGGTGGCTCACACCTTTCATTCCAGCTCTGGAGAGACAGAGGTAGGTAGATCTTTGTGAGTTGGAGGTCAGTTTGATCTACAGAGCTAGTTCCAGGATAGCTAGGGACACACAAAGAAATCCTGTCTCAAAAATCAACCCCCCTTCCACAAAAAAGTTTAAGTTGTTTTTTTAAAAAAGTCTTCCCTCAGGTCTGGAGAGATGGTTCAGTGGTTAAGAAGGACACCGGCTGTTCTTCCAAAGGTCTGGGGTTCATTTCCCAGCATCCACATGGCAAGCTCACAACAGTCTGGAACCCAGTTCCAGGGTATCTGATGCCTTCGCAGATGCATAAAAGCAACCAGTACGTCAATATACATAATATAAAAAATAAACTAAATCAAAAATTAAAATAAAATAAAATAAATAATAGTCCTCCCTCAAAGAAAGCCCCATGTCCAGCTGGCTTCAGTGGTAATTTCCACCTAAACATAAGAAATAGGATCAAAGTCCTTCGGAAAACGGGAGAGAATGGCACATCTCAGCCCATCTTAAAGGCTGGCCTTATGAGAATACCCTCAAATTAGACAAAACTTTGACGACAAGATTACAAGAACAAAATGAGTCTATAATGAACACAGACACAGGCTACCAAACAACATTTTAGCTAATCAAATCTAGCAACAGAGAGAAAGGGAGCTGAGGCACCACCAAATCAGGTTTACGCTAGGCAGGAAAACCTGGTTCACCATGGAGAATCAGTCCTCAGACCTTGCCACAAGTAGCACAGATCTTAAAAATCATAGCATCATCTTATTAGAGCTATGTAAAGAAAAGCTCTCAATGAAATATAAAAGCCGCTCAGCAAACTAAATATAGAAGCTTTGTAACCCCGGTAAAAGCTCGCTATAATGTAATACTTAGTTCTTCTAAAGACAGAAAAGAGAAAAGTAAGATGCCTTCCCTACTTCTTGTCACTTCTTATTTTTGAATGTGCATTGGTGTTTTGCCTGCATGTATGTCTGGATAAGGATGCTGGATCCCCTGAAACTGGAATTATAGAATGATGTAGGTTGCCGTGTGGATGCTGGGAATTTTACCCAGGTTCTCTGAAGGAGCATCCAGTGCTCTTCACCACTAAGCCATCCCTCCAACCTTTCTTGGCACTATTTTACTGCCATCTCAGACAGCACAAAGGCATAGAAGAGTAACAAAAGGTGAACAGACCGGAAAGAGAGGTGGGTGAAGACATATACCTGTAATTCCAACACTTAAAAGCCTAAGGCAGAAGGGTTGTGAGTTCAAGGCCAGCTGAAGCCAGGTATCTGAGAGAGAACAGTGTGGGACAGACGGACTCTAGACAGAGTCTCCCTTATGTAGCCCTAGCTGGCCTGGAACTAACTTTGTAGACCAGGCTATCCTTAAACTCTCAGAGCTCTGCCTGCCTCTGCCTGCCTGTCTTAATTAGGGTTTCTGTTGCTGTGAGCAGACACCATGCCCATGGCAACTCTTATAAAGAAAAACATTTAATTGGGGCTGGCTTACAGTTTCATGGCAGTGTGCAGGCAGACATGGTGCTGGAGGAGCTGACAGGTCTCTGTCTTGATCTGCAGGCAACAGAAGGAAACTGTTCCACACTAGGTGTAGCCTGACCATAGGAGACTTCAAAGCCCGCCTCTTCAGTGATGTGTACTTCCTCCAACAAGGCCATATGTCCCGATAATGCCACTCCCTATTGGCCAAGCATCCACACACACACGGGTGTATGGGGAGTGTATGAGGGGGGCATTCCTATTCAAACCACCACACTTCCTAATGATGGCATTAAAGGTGTGTACTCCATTTCTATTGGTATATAATCACAAGCTTAGTTAACATATGACAGAGTGGGCTTTATTAATCATTGTATTTCTTTCCAAGTGCTCTGATGGCTTGGTGCTCTGAGCCATCTTGCAGGCCCCTTGATTTAGGTTTTAATAATAGATTAAGGCTTGAGCAAACCCATCACTGAGAGATATATGGAAGAGAAGTATGTGCGAAGATCCTCAGACTCAGTAGGAAAACAGTAAATTATAACCACAGGAAATACCACTACCAACCTAGTAGAAGTAACTGAAAACTGCCAACAGCCCAAGTTTGGACAAAGGTACGAAGCTAGTAGGCACATGAAAGGGTATGACCAGTTTCAAAAACAATGTTTCGGTTTCCTCTCACCTTAAAAGTTGATATGACTCGACAATCTACTCATGCCTGTTCATCTCAGAGAAATGGAAACACATGTCCACGTGTATATCAGTATTTAGCTTTATTCATAGAAGGCCGAACTGCAAACAACTGAGGTGGTCGTCAGCAACGAGCTGAGCCGGGCGGTGATTCGTTCTCTTTGATCCCGGAGGCAGCGGCAGGCAGATCTCTGAGTTTGAGGCCAGGCTGGTCTACAGAGCAAGTTCCAGGATGGCCCTGGCCACACAGAGAAACCCTGTCTCAGAAAAACAAAAACAAAAGGAAAGCAACCCAGATGAGCCAATGAGAAGTGGGATATGTCTAGATAACGGACAGCCACTCAGGAGGAAGGAGTGGACCGAGCGACCGGCAGGAGAACACGGACAGAAGACAATCACCGTGAGAGAAGGCGGAGAGGCAGCAAGCTGCTCATGGGTGCTCTCCAACTTCTGTGGAATTCCAGAAGAGAAAGCCCTAGCTGACATGGTGGTAGAGCCAGTAACCCTGCAGGTTAGAGCACCTGAGCTCACAGAGAGCCCTCCGGGGTGATGAGGATGCTCCGTGGTGTGACTGTGGTGGAAGCATGGGTTCACAGGGACAGAGCCATCACATGTAAGATTGGGCCACAGACGCACACAGACACACGATGCCTGTGTAGCACCTAGGTTTAGTCCCCAACACTGAAAGAACAAAGCAAAGTGAAACCAAAGGAATGAATGAATGAATGAATGAATTCAATTAAAGTGTTTTAAATGGCTCAAAGCACATGTTTAGCAGTGCAAAGCCCTAGATCTAATCTCTAGTACACACACACACACACACACACACACACACACACACACGGAACCCCCTAATAGTAACATATTATAGACAACTTAGAAGGAAAAGAGAGATGGTGTGGGGGGGAAGGAAATATAATATTTGTGTGTGAAATTCTCAAAAACCAAATAAAGTCTTAAAAGAAAAGATCTTACAGTTCTTGCAAATACACCGGGTACTATCATTCCATTGTGCTGTAGAACATTTAACTGCAAGTGTTTAGGGCAGGCCGGATGTGATGCCCGGCGAAGCGCTAAGTGTTTGCACCAGGGATGCTCTGATCACGCCCTTCTTCATTATCCTCAGTGGCTCCTGGAAGCCATCGAGGTATTAGTATCCATTCCTCCAAAGTCACCTGCTGCACATCTGGTGTAAAGGGAAACCAGCCCTTACAGACCTCGGTACATGTCAAACTCTCTCACACAGAGTTTCAATTCAAGATGTTATTCCTCTTTCATGACAGAACTCATAGGGTCCCTCGGGATGACTGAAGGGTACAGGGGTTAGGAAGATGGCTCAGAGGACCTAGGATCAACACTCAGCACCCACATAGTGGCTCACGATAATCTACAACTCCAGGTCCAGGAGTCCCCTCCTGACCTCCTCCATAGGCCATAGGCACACACATGGTGCACATCCATACACATAGGCAAGGCATGCACATAAAACAAATCTAAAATTAAATTTAAAAAAATGACAGAAGGGTACAGAACCACAGTTCTTGGCTCAAACCCTAGGTCTATCACTTGCTATTGTTGGTCTATCTCTCGCTCTATGACTTTGAACGATAGCAGGCGAGCAGGACCTATGAAGATTTGATGAGAGTTTGTTTTTTTTCTGAGGCAGGGGATCATGCAGATTTCACTATGTGGTTGACCTTCGTGCCTCCATTTTCCCTGCTCCAGGAATTATAGGTGTGCACGGCCAATGCTTAGCTTTGGCGTATTTAATTCTAAGTTCTTTGCTAGGCACACAATAAGCCTTCGAGAAATAATAACTGCAATTAAAGGAGCAAAGGGGTTGTAGCAAAGCCTTCTGGGATTCCCAGATGACTTCAGGTCCCTTACTCTGAAGAAGATGGTAGTGCTATGGGGTTTGGAGTCAGGGGTTTGGAGTCAGAGACTATTGTAACTGACCTAGATCATGCAGCCCATATATTTTTATTATATTATTTTTTTAAATAATTATTTATTTATTTTATGTATATATGAGTACACTGTCAGTGTCTTCAGACACATCAGAAGAGGGCATCGGATCTCGTTACAGATGGTTGTGAGCCACCATGCGGTTGCTGGGATTTGAACTCAGGACCTCTGGAACAGCAGTCAGTGCTCTTAACCACTGAGCCATCTCTCCAGCCCCCTTGGGTAGCTTCTTAAAAGGCTTCATTATAACGCCATTTTAGAGAAAAAGAAACTGGGAGGGGGAGGGGTGGGTCTGAAGGAGGTTTCACATTGAGTGGAAGACTGGAACCCAGGTTAGTAGACTCCAGTCATAGTGACTTTGAGCTCTCTAGAAACTTGAGTTTCCATGCTCAGTGCTCAGTATGCAAGGCCTGGCCTCAAGGTCAAGGCCTGGGCTATGTCTCATAATAATCAGGACAGTAGGGAGAGGCCTTGGTCATACCAGGTGGGGTCCCTGGGAAGCTGCTATTGTACAACAGGTCTTTCTGGGCTTACCTGACCTTAGAGCACAGGAAAGGAAGAATTGAGTCCCCGAAGAGGCTCGGCACACAGGTAGAGTGCTTGCCTAGCAAGCGCAAGGCCCTGGGTTCGGTCCCCAGCTCCGAAAAAAAGAAAAGAAAAAAAAAAAAGAAAAAAAAAAAAGAAATCAGACTGAAAAGTTGCTGGCACAGGACAACAGAACAGCGGACAATTTCACGGCAGGCTAGGCTGGAGTCTAGGGTAGGGACAGGAAAGAGGACACAGGGAGTGCCTTGTGGTGACTGGATTGTTCCATGTCTTGGGTAGGGTTCCACAGGCATGTGATGTAAAAACCACTGGAATTTCTGCTGGAATTCTTTCCTGAAGATGAGTGCACTTTACAGCATATAGATTGCAACTTCATTTTCAAGCATTACAGACAGAGGCAGAAGCAGGAAGACGGTCATAAGGTCAAGGCTAATTTGTTCTATACAGGGAGTTGCAGAATAGCCAGGGCTATATAGCAAAACCATGTCTCATATATATATATATATATATATGTGTGTGTGTGTGTGTGTGTGTGTGTATGACCAAAACAAAACCCAACCTTTCTCCAAAGTATTCTCCTGTGTTCTTTAACCCCCAAAGTAAAGGCTGTAGCTTTGCTGGGTGGTGGCGGCTCACACCTTTAATCCCAGCACTGAGAGACAGAGGTAGGTAGAGCTCTGAGTGCCAGGCCAGCCTGGTCTGCAGAGTGAGTTCCAGGACAGCCAGGGCTACACACAGAAAGCCTGTCTCAAACCAAACCAAAACCGAACCCAAAACAGAACAAAACATCAATGTAGCTTATACTGAAGTGGGGACTTAGATGTGAACAGTCAGTGCAGGGAGCCTGGAAGCTTCCTAGGTCCCCTGAGTAAAGTGCAGTGTCTGGACCCCATGATGTGGAGGGAGCTATGGTGTGCATTGTGGAAACCTCGAGGGGGTGTTCCAGGTGACACTGGTTTCCCTCTATGGTTGAACTACTGTCCTGGCACCCTGTTGGAGGGTTCAGGCATATAGTTCTCTTCAGCAAGGGCTGAGGTAGCATTTTCTTTCTTCTCCCTCCTTGCTGATGGCTGGTGGTTTTGAGATCACTGCTATTCCTGCTATGTTCTCAGTCTACACGTAAATGGGAAGCAGATTTTCACCAGCAGGTCTGAGGATGAGAAAGGGTCTCCCTCTGGATCTATTTCTAACTCAAGTGTTCAATAAAAGCCAGTCTGTAAGCATCCATAAACCTGTGTGCATCAAATAAATAGTAGTTAATAGCAGATGACAAAAACTACTAAAAATGCAGGGCTGGGTGTGCTGGTGCAGGCCTTTATGAAATCCAGGCTAGCCTGGTCTACACAAGCAAATTCTGGTCCAGCTGGGGCTACACAGTGAGACCAGTCTCAAAACAAACAAACAGATGTAAGGGGAGAAGAGAGGTGGCAAAATGGCTCTGTGGATATAAGTGCCTGCTGTTGAGACTTTCAGCATGAAGTTGATGCCCAGGACCCACAAGGCAGAAAGAGAGGGCTACCAGTTGTTCTCTGATAACCACGTACGTAGTGTGGTACATGTGCCCTTCCCCCACAAAACAAATAATAAATATAAAACAACACCCAAGGGGAAAGGTCATCATAGCTGAAGTGAGATGTTTTTATTTATCTCTTGGAATTAACCAGAATTAGACAGTAAAATAATTACAATGGGTTTTAACAATACACTCGACTGAACACACACTATTTTTTCTTCTGTCAAGGCTGTGACCCTAAGGTATTTAAAAAAAAAAAAATCCTGTTGAAGAGGTGTTTAAAAGTAACAGAAGCCATAATGAAACAAACATGGCCGTCTGTGGAAGGCAGGTGACAGAGACCTCATGAATTATTATTATTATTATTATTATTATTATTATTATTATTATTATTATTATTATTATTATGTTTTTGAGACAAAATCTCACTAGGCAGTCCTGACTAGCCTGAAATTTGCTTTGTAGAGCAGGCCTTGAAATTCACAACAAGCTTACCTTCTGAGTGCTGTAAGTCCGGGTGTATACAAAACTTTAAAATAGTCATGCTTTGGTAGAAAGAAGACCCGAGTAAAAAAAATTAAGCATAGAGATTTAATAGGCCACAGCTTCTGACCACCATCTATTAAAATTAGTCATGGACATCATTTGAGGTATCCCTCCCTTGGAACCCCTCCATTCCTGAGTTCTCGGGTTTCCTTAATAAATCAGTGTTTGCTTTGCTTGAAATAATAATTCCCCAAATTCTACTTATAGTTCTTCCTAAGTGTCTTCCAGGGGTTGTTCCAGGGTTTCCTAACACCCTGTCAAGTCTACAGATGAATAAATCCCTTAAAAATGGTGTTCGGTTTGCATATAACCCATGCATATATTCCTGCATACTTCACTCTCTGGAGCACCTGTAATGTCTAAAGGTTAGTCTCTTTGATTTTATCACTGTGACAAAACACCCGAGGAAACAAATCAAGAGAGGAAAAGGTTTATCTCGGCTTACAGCATCAGGGGTTACACATTGATCCACTGGCTGCATTCTTCCAGAGCCTGTGCCAACATAGAACATTCTGGTGAAAGGGCAAGGTGGGACGGAGCAGTTCGCCCACAATAGCCAGGAAGCAGGAAGAAATATGCTCACCCCTTTTGCTGCTCCCTATTCAGTGGAGCCCCCACGGGACGGATCTATCTTGCTAATTCATCTTAGGAAATGCCCTCGTAGACACACAGGGAAGTGTGCTTCGTTGATCTCTTAAGTATCTGTCCTGGCTGGCTTTGTGTGTCAACTTGACACAAGCTGGAGTTATCACGGAGAAAGGAACCTCCCTTGAGGAAATGCCTCCATGAGACCCAGCTGTAAGAATCTACTTTAAAAAAAAATGAGTAGGAGAAAGAAGGAAAAAAGAAAAAGTACAAAGTATAAAGCACATTTTCTCTTGGCTAGAAGAGAAAAAAAAATCAAAACTAAAATAAAAAGTCACCTAGAAAAAAACGCTGCAGTGCACCTTCCTGTGGCTCATTGATTCGCACCTTTGCTCAGCAGGTGTATATTAAAAGCTCCCTCTCTTCCTGGAAGTGGGAGAGGTAAGGAGAGCCAAAGCCCTGTCTGCAAAGCTCTCACATTCTCCTGACACGAATGGACAAAACTAGACGAGTGGCTGACCCTACTGAGCATGCAACAATAGAGCTGCACAGACCTAACAGGTCAAGGAAGAGGGCCTGGGGATGGAGGAGAGGCGAGGTCGCGGGAGAAGCTGACTAACTTAGCCGGTGGACAGGACGTTCCCCTGGGGGGTGGTGATGATATTTGGACAGATGTGGGTGAGGCACAGCAGTCAGCACAAGAGGGGAAAGCATGGAGCTCAGGAAGAGGGGAGTCAATGCCCTCTCCACCTCAGCCCCCCCAGCTCTAATTTGACTCCTGACTCTAGGCTCAGAGTACAGGTCTGGGCTGAGCTCTGGCCTGTCCCTTGGAAGCATTCAGAGAGAGAGAGAGAGAGAGAGAGAGAGAGAGAGAGAGAGAGAGAGAGAGAGAGAGAGAGAGAGAGAGAAGGGGCCTGTCCAGGAAGCTAATGTAGGTTTACAACTTGGGGCACCCTGATGGCCTTTGGTGCTAGATAACTCCCATCAAGGGAGGGGGGCACACTTCACACTCAGGCTTTTCGTTACTCTAGGCAAGGGACTGCTCTTGAAGAGCCAACAGAACTACCCATCAACACTTGAGAGGCAGAGACAGGATCTTGAGTTCAAAGCCATGCTGTGTTACCTAATGTGTTCAAGGTTAACTGGAATACATAATGAGACTGTCTTAAAAAAAAATCAGAGGAACAGCTCCCCACAAACAACCAAGCTGCCCACAGTTCTGCCCAAGGATGTATACATCCATTCAAATAGAGGGAGGTTCCGGTGGCCAAGAGAAACAGTTTCATCCTTAGTCCAGTGCATCTCTATCAAGATGCTGCATTTTGCCTCACACACCGTAGGCACTCAGTCACTGGCAGATACTATTCTAATAAAGACTTAAGTTACCTGGGGCCTGGGAGGAAGGTGCAACGGTTAAGAGCACCGTTTGCTCTTCCAAACAACCTGTATTCCTAGCACCCACATGGTGGCTCACAACCATGTGTAACTCTAATCCCAGGGATTCAACACCCTCTTTTGACTTCCACAGGTACTGCAGGCCAAACTCCCATACACATAAAATAAATTGAAAAAAAAAAAAAAGAAGAAGAAGAAGAAAAAAAAGACAACCCAGAAATAGAATTGAAAGCCAAATTTCCCTGTAGGCCAAGGCCTGGAGAGCCCTCCAGGGCTGGCCTGTGGGAACCAGAGGAAATCTCTTCCTAATAGGGTTCTGTAGAAGCTTAGTGAGTCCTTCGATCCAATTAACAGGCCTAGCAGACACGAGGGAACAGATTTCTTCCTGAGCCTGGACACTGCCATCCCTCATCCCGTGGAAATGAGATTATGAGGAGGGCAGGGCCAGGGAGGAAACTGACCTAACTCAATTATCAGCCCTGGTTTGTCCATTTTAGCCTGGGAGGAGGTGAGATCAGAGGGAAGCTGGAGCCTCTCAGGAAATGACAAATCTGAAAACATGGCCGGGACAAGCCCACCTCAGCTTCCCTGAGGCCCATCCTGGAAATAACGGGTTCATCTCTGTGCTCTTCTTGTCAAGTGCTGTTGCAAAGGTCCCAATTGTGCCTTTGAGATCAACCTAGGCATCCCTTTATAGCTACAAAGACTTTCAGCTTTAGCTCAATCTCCCTAGCGACGGGGTGGTGGTTACCTGTCCAGGCCCTCAGTGACATTATTGAGTCAAGGCAGCTGACTACACTGTCACTGAGACCAGAGACAGCTGGTCTTGGATTTGTCATAAAGCAGATATTGAACTTTGGGAGGTCTCGGGCGCCAGTCTCAGCTGTAAACGAGATTTATGACTGTGGTGGACATGCAGCTGTGCTCTTGGCATCTATTCATCTTCTAGATGGCAAAGCATGGCCTCCAGGTGGGTTCGCACCAGCTCCCATCAGTCTCAGAGCCTCTTGCTCTCCTACCCTTGGGAGCTGAGGCTTTGTCCTGGCTTGTACTGGCCTAGGCAGAGTCACCCTCAGATTCCATTAGGGACTTCAGAAAGCTTCCGTGCCTTGTCCCCAGAACAAGGCAGTGTGTAGTCCTGAATGGCGGTGACAGCTACCTCAACACCTCAGAAGAGGCCAGCCTGAGACAAAGCAGACACATACAGTAGGGGGCAGAGCCTAGCGAACCACACAGGAAGAACTAGGGCCTTGAGAAATGTTCAGGCCACTCCATTCTGGAACTTTTCAGCACTACTGACCAGGCAATAGCTCCCCACTATGGGGTCCTGTAGTTTGTGAATGAAAAAAAGCAATTAAGAAAGGAAAGGACTTAGGTAGCAGGGGGAAGGTTCGTTGGAGATAAAGGGTAGAGCACAGCCAGCGGCAGAGACATCTGGGACAATACAGAATGACTGTGACCCTGAGTTGGGACTTGTGAGAAGGGGGGATGGGGGGAGAGCTAGACCTAGAGGCCAGGAGGAGGGAGGGTACAAGAGAGAAGAGTCAAAGGGACCGGTTTAGCAAAATGGCCAGGTTATTGAAGGAGGGCAGCTGGGGGAAGGGTAGCCCAGTCCCTGGGCTGGAGAAATTTAGGGTAGGGGGCAGGGCATGCCAACCGTACCCTGTAACAGGTAGGGACTGAAGTTTAGGGGTGGGGGGAGACGGGGACACGAGGCAGCCAGTTCCACTTTCATATGTTAATGGCACCTGAGTTAGCCACTTGCCCTGGGTTTGAGACCTAAGGGTTTCCCGCCGCCTCTCACCGCTAGTATCTTTAGGAACCAAGATTTCACTCCGACTTCAAAGGCTCCTGAGGGGAAACTGGCTTCTGTCATCTCTACCCAAGGACAACAGTTGCACCCTGGGTGGCTCATGGACACATCCACTCTGTTTCCACAGGAAGGGTGGTGAGGAATCTGTTGCAGACTTTTCTCATCTACCTATGTTGTTAGGTTGAGAGAGATGAGCATTTTCCCAGGCTGGATAAAAGGAGCCCCTGACAGACACACAGGGGAAGGCGGATGCCTTCTGTCAGAGAGCCACTTCATTTCCTGGCTGGCCACTGCTTAAACTGGGTTTCACACTCTTGTTCTCAGGACAGCTAACTCAGAGTCATTCTGTCTTCGTTTCTCAGCTCTCAACACTACCCGACATACAGGATTTCAGCTATGATTCTGAATCGACCCCTCCATGTTATCCCTTCTCCAAACTCAAGACTGTCTATTTTTGGCTGTCTGTTTGAGGGGCTGGTTAGGTCTGGGGTTGAGCAAACATCTAGCAGGTTCTGCCTATGGGATAGGGCAGAGTGCTAGAAGTTTTTCACGGTTCCTTATTTCCTATCCAAATTGCTCCTGGTGTTTCATGCTCATTTCCTAGAAAGAAACTGAGTCATCTAACCAATACTGGTGCTGATCAAAGAAAATTCATCATCCTCCAGCTACCGCTGACTTCTGGTCAGGTGGCTCTGTGTCTCTTTCTTGTTCCATTGTGAAGACGGCCGAGGCAGGTATGATCGTGAGATTCTGAGGTATCAGAGGAAGTACTCTGAGAGCAGATGACAGAAGTTCCCAATCCTCCCCCCAGCACCCCCATGGCCTATGTCAGTACTGAGTTCCTTCCAGGAACCCTTAGCCAATCTGGTTTTCCCAAGTCTGAAGGGCCAGAGGTAACCATGTGCTATTGGGGTGCAATGGCCCTTAGGCAGGGTCAAGGTAGGTGAACCTTGCCCAGTTCCTGTTTGAAACCAGAAGCATGAAGAGGAAGTGGCCAAGGCCGATTCACAGGGATTTTTCTCTTCCTTTCAATTTTCCTTTAAACATGTTTTACTGAGATAGTTTGAGTGCCCTAAAATTTAACCATCCAAAGAACACAGTTCAGCATTTGGTGAACTCTGTAAACCTGGCTGGCTTCGAACTCAGAGATGCATCCATCTCCCGAGGGCTGGGATTAAAGGTGTGCCTGGCGTTATAACTACATTTTAATCACTTAGCACTCGCTCCCCATTTTCCTCTGGGCATTTTCATGTGACATACGGAGTCAAGCAGTATGTGATCTTTGTGACTGGCACCTGTCACAACAGGTTTTTAAAGTTCACCTCTACTGAAGCATAAATCAATAATCTTCTCCCTTCCTCTTCCCTCCTGACACCTCTCCCCCTTTTCTAAAATGGTCTCATGTAGCTCAGGCTGGACATAAACTCACTACACAGTTGAGATCAGCTCTAAACCATTAACCCTGTGTCTACCTCCCGAGGATGAGGATTTTGGAGTGCACTACCACAGCCTGCTGTGTGCTCCCCCCCCCCTTTTGGTGGCATAATAACCCACTGTGTCAGTTTACTGTCAATTGAGTCATCCACAGCTAGCAAGATCTGTATGCAATTGTGAAATCCCTTCTTATGTGATCCACCCGGTCTGGCCTCACGTGGGTCTCCGTTCTAGTGTCTGTGGTGGTGACTCCCTTTGTTTTCTATGGTGCAGATAGATGTGTATTCTCCTTTTATGCATATGTTATATCTCTTCTTCCTCTTCCTCCTTTTGGTTTTTTTAAGAATGAGTTTCTCTGAATAACAGCTTTGGCTGTTCTGGAACTCACTTTGTAGACCAGGCTAGTCTAGAATTCTCAGAGATCTGTCTGCCTCTGTCTCCTGAATGCTGGGACTAAAGATGTGTCACCAAGCTGGGCTTTTTTAAGTTTTTTGAGACAGGGTCTCACTATGTAAGCCTTCACTGGACCGGAACACTATATATAGGCCAGACTGGCCATGAACTCAGTAAAGGTCAGCCTGCCTCTGTGGGTGGCATGCTGGGACTAAAGGCTCAGGATGGCATGCCTTGCCCTTTATATGAAGTGTTCATTTCCATACATGGTATTGCCTTGGCTAGTAGTCTGTATTTTTCCCTTCACTGACACGATCCATGTTGCCATGAGTCTGTCTGGTCATTCTTGCCAATAACTGTGCAGCCTATGGGATTTGGTTGCTCCCACATTTTACATATCTACCCCCCTGCGGGGGATGAATACCTGTTGGTCGCAGCTCTCTACTACTGCCCGGAAACCTACAGTGGGCATGCAGGTAGGTGTTCCAGGACCAGGTAGGAACATCTAGAACACATGTCCAGGAGTGGATTGCTGTCTTAATGTGTGCTCACCTCTGTTGATGTTGTGAGAAGTCTTACTCTTCCAGGTGGACTATAAGACTGGGGCCAGAGGGACACAGAACTGTTCCCACAATTCCCCACCCAGAAACAGCAGCCAGGACACGTTCTGTGCAGGTCTACATACCTCCGAGTCTCCTTGATGAAGTACACCTGGCTATTGAATAACAGTTCTATCCCCTCTGCACCCCCCGACCCCCGTGTGTGTGTGTGTGTGTGTGTGTGTGTGTGTGTGTGTGTGTGTGTGTGTACAGAGGTGAAGAGGGCCACATGGGCCACAGTACATGTGTAGAGGTCAAAGGCCAGCTTTGTGGATCTGCTTCTCTCCCTTCGCCATTATGTGGATTCCAGGCGTGGAACCCACTGAACCACCTTGCTGGCCCAGGCCCATCTCCTACAACTCTCACTAATTTCCCTTAAACGTGCTGGCCCTATTGAGTGAGGTTATTCTTTATACCTCATGGATTAGAGTTTGCAGGGGTAACTCCTACTTCGAGAACTTGCTTGTGTTTTGGGGGTGCAATGACCTGTAATCCTGTTTGTGTTTTGTAACTGGGGGGAAGCCACAGGAAGGAATGGAGACCTCTGCTGGCACTTGGGAGACCAGGGAAATGGGATCTGATGGGAATCTTTCTTTTTTATTTAGAGATTTATTTTATGTATCTAGGTATGTGTGCTCTATGTGCATGTACACCACCTGCATGCCAGAAGAGGGCATGGGATCCCATTATAGATGGTTGTGAGCCACCATGTGGTTGCAGGGGATTGAACTCAGGGCATCTAGAAGAGTAGACAGCACTTTTAACTGCTGTCTCCAACCCCAATGACAATCTTAACCTATGAGGGCTGTTAGTTTCCCAGGGAGACTCAAACTGTCCTGGGTAGAGGATTCTCTTGAGAGAACTCCTAAGTTTGGGGATGTTGGTTCTTCAGGCAAAGCTGAGAGTCATGTGGGCTCCTTAAGGATTCCACTCAGAGCCAAGCAATGGTGGCACATGCCTTTCATCGCAGCACTGGGGAGACCGAGGCAGGCAGATCTTTATGAGTCTGAGGTTAGCCTTGTCTACAGAGCCAGTTCCAGACAGCCAGGCCTACACAAAGAGAAACCATGTCTCAAACAAAACAAAAGACTCCACTCAGCTACAGTGTATCCCTCTAACCCACAAAGCCTCCTTAAAGGCAGAGGAGTGTCTGAGAAAGTCTTAGGCAAAGACTCCATTTGTGTGTAATGGGAATCTCTTTGTCCTCATTTTGGTTTCATGAGTTTGCTTTTCTCCTAACAGGCTTATGAAAGTGAAAAGCAATAAGCCTGCTTGACAGACCACAGCCCTAAGTGAACAGTCGGTCACCAGTAAAGTCACTGGAGGCCTGCTGGCAGCCAGGACAGGAAATGGTAGCCATGGTGCCTAGCGCTCCCCCAAGCTGCTGCCATTTCTTTCCTGTCAAAGCTTCTGGTTTTCTAGATGCTTCTGTGGCCCACTTTACTCAGAAGTGTTTAGGAAAAGAAAGGAACCGTGATTTCGCAATGCTGAGCTTCCTTTGCATGTGTCCTCGCATAAATGCTGAGAGGGAAGATTGAGGGATGGTATTTTCAGAATCTCCAGGACCCTCCACCTCTATTTCTTGTCAGCACTTTGCTTCACAGCAGCATCACGGATGGTGATGGCCAATGGGTCATCATCAGACATAATTGTGAGCATACGATAGGTGGTTTTTGTAACCAGGAGAGGCCCAGGACTATAGAGCTCAAGGAAGCTTGTCCGTTCCCTCTGCTGGAACTGAGGGGCAGCAGCAGCTGGAGATCAGTGTCTACCTAGGAGTGGGAAGTGACTCAGAGTGGTGTGAGGCGGGAGACCTGGAGCTGCTACAGATGCTCCTTTTCCTTTTCCTCCTTCAGTTCCACTGAGGGAGGGCCTATGATGTCAGAAATCATACAGCAAGAGATGCCTGAGAAACTGTGTAGCACAACCACTCCTGTGCCTCATTCCCAACGAGGACTGACAGGAAGGGAGCACCTGTTAACTCTGCAGATTTCCCCTTGTCTAACTTTTCTACAACCTGAGCTGGCTGCTGTTGGGGCTAGGAGAGGGGGAGGGGAGATGTCTATGCACATGCTTGAGGAGGAAGAGGAGGCACTAATGGCACTGATAATGTCCCTTTGTGGCCTGGCTATTCCCCGTGCTAAGATTGTCTGAGCCCGTTAAGCATGTGACCAGCCAGTTAAACTGGTTGTATGGAGTTTGCCATTATCCTCAGAGCCTAGATCTTCTAGATTTTGAAGGTGGGAACTCGAGAACCTGAGGAGAGTGGAGATTGGATTCCTTCCTGTCTGCCACGGCCTTGTCCCAACCCTGCAAGAGTCCATCGTCTGTGGTTTCACGAGCTGATTCCAACTAGAACAGATGAGCGAGTTATCCTAAAAAAAATTATAGCTTGGTAGTCTATTTTTTTTTCCCCCAAGACAGGGTTTTTCTTTGTGATTCTTGCTGTCTGAGAACTCACTCTGTAGACCAGACTGGCCTCAAACTCAGAGATCTGCCTCCCAGGGGCTGGGAGTACAGCTTGGCTTTGTAAACCTGATCTCCCAGCAACCTGACTCTTGCACAGAAGATCCCAAAGTCACACTTGCCTTGTCTTACCAGCATCAGCCCAGCCTACCCTCCCTTCATTCCAAGTAGAATCCAACACCCTACCCTTCTCACTTGGAGGAGAAGAGGTTAAAATGCAGGGTTCAGCAGGTCCAAACTGTCCCCTCAGGAGTGACTTATCTCCCAGTCCTAGAAAGGGTTTGCCTACTGGACTCGAAACCAGGGGAAGAAAGTCAGTAGATACAGCTGCTGACTGGACTTAACCAAGCTCCTGAGGGATACAAGTGGTACCCACTGAAGCAGTAGGAATTCAGGTTTGTGACATCTCCATAGGTCTCTCCAGGGGATACTCAAGCTGGGGGTGCTCCCAGGCACTGACCTTTGTGCCGGCCAACTCAACTCTTCCCTGACAGATGCGTGGAGTAAGATAAGAGCTGAAACCAGCATCCACCTTTTGTGCTGACCCATCTCTCTGAGCCAGCTTAACCGTCAGTGCCACAAAACAAACAAACCCACCCCAAAACCATGAAGGACGTGAGCTGCAAACTGCTTATTCCAGCTAACTTGAGAAGACTCAGTGTTCCAGAAGAGAGTAATGATTGGACTTGCCTCTGGAAAGATTCCTTTCCTCATCGGGCCTTTCTCCTTAAAACAAAACAAAATAAAAACAAAAACAAACAAAAAAACCCAGGGTCATTCTATGTAGCCCTGGCTGTCCAGAGACTTGCTGTGTAGGCCAGGCCAGAATGCTGTCTGCCTCTGCCTCCAAAATGCTGGGATTAAAGGCGGGTTGCCACTACATGCAGTCATCAGGCCCTTTCTTGAACTTGAAGGGTCTTTTAGTCTCAAGCCCAGGCATGCTTTAAGCCTAAATAGTCAGGCTTCTATTTTCTAGTTCCCAGCACGTTGTGACTCTTCTCATACAGCCAACCAGAGCTGGGAATGTGGTCAGAGGTGCAAGCTCTTGGGTGTAGGGGGAGGGTGTCCCAAACTTGTCACTCTTCTTTTGCCAAAGCTTCCACCGAACTCGGCATGCCTCTATGTGACTGACAATTTGCTATCCCCTACTATTGCTGTATGTTGTGATCCAGCCCCGGTCACAATTGGTAAGAGTGAGGCCACTAGGAAATGCCTGCAGGAAGCCAGACCACGTTTAGGAAGCAGTGAGATCAGTTAATCACCAGCCTTAGTGATCACCAACTGGAACTTGATTTTCCACCTTTGTAATGGGATGGAAGGGACTGGTGAGGGCCCTTTCCCCTCTCCTGTGGGGTCAGCTCCAAAGTGCTTCTTAATGTTCTGCCTGTCCAGTGCCTTGTCTGCGCCACGACAGTGTTCTGACCTCTGTTTGGGCAGATGTGCTTTACTTGAAACCATTTCACCTTTGAGTGTAATTCTATTGCCTCTTTTCCACCAGCAACGCAAAACTCTCCCCTCTCACATTTCTCTGCCCTCTCCGAGACCCACAGCCATGCACCGGGCTCCTTTACCAAGGCAGGCAGTGAACTTGATCTTTTCTTCCTTGATCTAGTCAGACTTCCTTGTTGGTTTTTATGGTTTAGCCCCTCCTCCTCCCTCCCTCTCTCTGTGTCTCTGTCTCTGTCTCTCTCACACACACAAACACACACACCCCTCAATCAATCCTGCATAGAAAACTGGTTAATTCTTCTTTGGCACATGCAGCACTTTTCCATGCTTCCCCCTTTCCAGATTCTCTTTGGTTTGGCCCAGCACCAGGTCCAAGAACTTGACCTCAGAAGCCCAGAGAGCTTTGGTGTCCCACCTCTTAAGGCTTAGGTCTTTTTCCAGTATATATTAAGATTTTAGTTTAGTAAAATTTGCTGCCCTTTATCTCAACCTTTATAAGTTTGTTGTGAGCAAGGATCTATGAGGTTTCTATCAGCCATATCTGGCTTTTAAGCTTCCAGCCTTAGGAGATGGCACTACAAGGGTCAGAGGTCTAAGATCTCCCCCAAAGGCTCCAAAGCTAGCTTCATGATGTCCATGGTAAAGGGGATACCTACTCTTTTCCTGTGGCTGTAGGCTGAGACTTGCTGGCAAACAGCATTCTTTCTCTGGAGGATGTTGACTACCCATATACCTTTGAATTGCCATCCAAAAAGCCTCCTAGTGGTGCACATGGATGTCAACTCAACAAGCACAACAAAAGAGAGGTGGCAATGATGGTAAATACTTGTGTTCCCTATCGTGTCATCCTCAGGTATGTGCCTTATTGTACATGGTGTTATTTTACATACACACATACATACTGATCCTAGGTTGGTTCTCTCTTAGACACACACACACACACACACACACACACACACACACACACACACACACACACACACACACACACTCCGAGTCTCTGAGTAGTTAGTTGTATATTTGCCAAAGATCTTGGCTCATGGACCAGCTCTGTTGGGCACCACAGAGATGTCTGAGTAGAATCTAGAGAGCCCTCTGATCCAAGCTTCTGGAACAGAAGAAGCCACATTTTAAAGTTAAAAGGACCTATTTGACAGTTCCCAGGAGTCTGGGGGAATTGCCTGAATCATGTTCTTTACTCAGAACCAATGTAGGCTACACTTATTACTCAAGTTTGGTGCTATTTCCGCTCCCAGGTCTCTTAGGAAGATAGGAAAATAACTTTTTATTTAAGGTGGTGTCTTGGAATGCCTAGAAATGCTGGAACACACTGACTCTGAGACCCTGAGAGGACAGGGTAGGGGCTAGGGAGGTTGCTCACCAGTTAAGAGTGCATACTTCTTATGAGGTGACCCGCAACCTGGAAACTCAACTTCTAGGGGGATCTGATGCCTTTGGCCTCAGTGGGCATATTCAATCACATGCTCACACTCATACGCATAATTAAAATAACAGGAAGGGACATAAAAAGGTAGGGGCAAGTCTTCATTAGTCACTAACCAGTGTGGAATGGTCTGTACAAGTCTATTACTCTGAAATCCTGCCAATCACCACTATACTCGCCATAATTATTTATGCTGTTGTTCTGATTAGCAATCTTTTCCCTCCCTTTTCTATGCTATTTATGGATTCTAGAAGTTTTTCTACACTTTTCTTGACTTCAGTGATAAAGTTGAGAATAAACTTGAGAGTTTTGTTTAGTGATTGCTCTGTTTTTCTTTTCCTTTTTTTAAAAAGTATTTATTTATATGAGTACACTGTAGTTATCTTCAGACACATCAGAAGAGAGCATCAGATCCCATTACAGATGGTTGTGAGCCACCACGTGGTTGCTGGGATTTGAACTCAGGCCCTCTGGAAGAGCAGCCATTGCTCTTAACCACTAAGCCATCTCTCCAGCCCCAAATGTTCTGTTTTTTCAGTGCTGGATATTAAACCCAGCACTGCTTGAGACATAGCAGGCGAGCACTATATAATCACTGAGTCCCATCCCCTGACTAGCATTTGCCAACATATGGATCAAGGAAGCTGTTGACACTATTGAATACTCCACTTCTTCCATTGCAGAATCTTTCAAATCTTCTAAACTACCAGATGTCTTCCCTTTCAATTCTCCTAGACAACACAACTTCCCTTCTGTCCAAGGACTTTGTGGGCAGCTGGGTATCTTAGTATTTGTCTTTCTCTAGCCTTGGTGGAGTACTGACAGGCAGATAAAGGGAAAGGAAGCCAGTATTCTGTACTTCTGCTGGAATAGCCCATGAGCTCAGCAAGGAGTCATTTCCCAACTCAGACCTTTTGAAATGCCAGATGATGACTTCCTCACGGTGGGACAGGCTCTAGAGAACTCTTCTACACATTGTGAACTGAACGGAGTGGCTCCTCCTGCTTGCGCACTGCACAGGTCTCTTCCCCAGAGTCATTTTTGCCTCTGAGTTTCTACCCTGAAGAAGCATACCTATCAGCAATGAAATACAACTAGAGCCTGGATAGGTCAGATTATCATTTACACTGTCAGAAGCACTGGATCTTTGAAGACAATAAAAATCAGCTTGATTATCCAAACTCAAGATACTTTATTCTAGTATTAATGCTGAAGGATGAATGGCCATTCTGACTGGAATAACTCCACTACAGACCCACACAGCTTGCCAAAGGCTAAAGCTGGGTGTGATGGAGTGTGCGTGCGTGTGCACCTGCCGAAGCAGGATTATAGGCTAACTAGTAAAATCCTGTCCTAAAAATAATACAGGAATGGTGACTTACATTTGGAAACTTAGCCCTCGGAGGCTGAGACAGGAGGACTGTCAGTTTGAGACTAGTGTGGGCTGTACTATGCCACTGTGATTTTTGTCCTGCTCAGAGTCAGGAGTGTGACTGCACCTTGGTGTTTCCCCCATGGCCTACAACACGGTTGTCCTCAGGTTGAAAGGGAAGAACAGGCTTCCTCTGGAAGTATGCTTTCCTGACAAGAATCTTGGTTGATAGGAATGTTTCAGTCTTCTGCATTTTTTAGGAATGACATAGAGTTTGCTGTTTTTTACTGTTCTCTTTTAAAGATGTCATGAGAAGCATCATGGCATTTGGAAGCACCAGAAAACATTGGTTGGGGGAGGGCTGATGGTGGTTATCTCTGCAATGTGCAATTCCAACTAATAAAAATGCCACTTTCAGGATTTCACTATCCCGAGTGCCATAAGCTTGGAGAAGGAGGCCAAGTAGACACAGCCTCCCCTACCTTTCCTTTTATTGTCAGATGTGACTTTTGTCTCAATATTCAGAAGTGACATGACCATCGTCAGACATGGAATTTGTCTTCTAGTCTTCAGTGTGGCTTTAAATCAAGTTTCCAACTGGACAGAAATTAAAACAGCAAAGAAATGAAGGAAGAGGGTGTCTAAGCAACCATGTCTTCCCAGGAAGAGAAGAGGAAGCAAGGGGGAAGTGATTAATAGGTTTATTTGCATATACACAGAGAAGAGTCAGCATTGTTGGGTAAGAAGAGGCAGGGCTGCGAAGAGGTAAGGCTTCAGCAGAGGAAGGCACCTTGACAGACAACACGAGACTCCTATTAAATCAGCACAGTTGCAAACTTCATTTGCCTCAAGCCAACAGCTCATTGAACTCATATATCAGTTGAGAATCATTTACAAAACCAGGAGAGAAACAAAGGGAAGAGCAACGGTCTCACGTCCCTGGACCTGCCACTCAAAACATTATGTACAGGGTGCAGGAACAAAATCCATCTGATCAGTGCCCTCTGCTGCTAGGGAAAACAGACATCATGGGGGAATTTGGGGATTAAAATGTCTTCAACATGGGAGGCCTGGCTTCCACAATGGTTTAGGCAAAGGGGCTGTGAAGTAGTTCTGGCCAGGATTCCAATACCAGGACCACACAACACAAGAGCTCTGAAGTGGGTGTAGACTGGCTAAAAGAAGCATCCCTTTCTGTCCTGCTCTGGTCATTTTTTAGGGCCCATCTCCTGACAACCCAAACTTATGGCACTGGTAGCATCCTGCAAAGGATGACCTTTATCGGTGTCTACAGTTACAAACTAACTGACTTTTTGAATGTTTTTGAATACCCAAATGAGATAACTTTTAGCAATGAAAGACCACTCTTGGCATTTGGAAACTAATTATCAATAGCTAATTTTGCTTTCTTTTTCCTCCAGGAAGATAATGTGAATCTATCTGATTAAAGTAAAACAGAACAGAAGAACCAGGTAAGCTGACTAAGGGGAAGAGAGACACACACTGAGTGCTTATAACTCTTTTTTTGTATATAAAGGATTAAAAAATTCCAATTTAATAATTTTGAAAAAGCAAATGTAAAATGACTTGGGCTTATAAAACCAGAATTTACAATTATCTGCGAATAGTCAAAAGGTAAATCATAGAACCATTTTGATTACAAATCTAAAGTGATTCTAAGGTTGGTTACAGAGTCACTGTCCCGCTCCCCAGGAAGAGTCCAGCAGCTGACTGTATGCACCCCCGCCCTACTCAGGCGCCTTCCTCTCCTTTCCAAACCGTGCTTCTACACTTCAGCCACACACACAAATACTAGGCACATCTCCCTTCTGCGAAGCTCAGAAAGATGACACACACCCCTGGCTCTTACCAAGCGCCTTCCTTTACAAGGGCCCTGGCTCCCAGCACTGAGGGGTATCCATTCTTCAGCCTCCACAGGTGGTCTTCTCTTGGTCCATTCCAGCAGGACAGGTCCTCCTCAGAGAGGAACTGGGGGTCCGTGAGGCCACGGCTGCCTCGTGCTGAGCCCTCCCTCTGTTGCCTAGCACCTCTGCACCCAAAGTTCCACTTCTGCCTTCCTCTTGCTTTACCATCTACACCAAGACACTGGAGCATCCTTAGGTCTTCCTGCCTCGCACGACCCTTCATTGACAACTCAGGGACTACGATCACCACTACACACTGGAAATGTGATATTTTCTTCTCTCCACTGTTACCTACTTCAACAGCACAGAATGTCTTCTGGGAGCCAGGACACACAAACCAGAGACTTCTCTCCATACTCCCTGTCTCCTAACAGAAGTTACTATTCTGCAAAGTTCAGGTGGAACCCACAGCTCTGACTACTCCACACCTGAGGGAAGGTGCTGGCCCCCATTTCTGACTGATAGATTGGCACTGGATTAGAATACAGTACCACATTCTGCTCTTCACTACAACTCATTAGCATTCTTCTATTAGAGCGAGGGGACCTTTCTTCTTTCAGTATGCCTGGACTCCATTACCTGGAGCCAAGGAAGCACCTGCTGGCCTTGAGTGCCTCTTAGGAACCCAGCACCTAAATGATTAAAGTTGTGTTGTCCACTAGTCATTGTACGGGCACCTCACAGCACGTATCATAGCTCTGCCCCTTCTGTACACAGCGACACTACCAGGATCTGAGCTCTAGTGTCAGCCTCTTATTAGCAAGAGCAACGTTCCACTTAGAGCCACAGTAAATGCTCAGTGATATGTGAGCTGGAGAAAACATGGAGCATTTAAAAAAGGAACCATGTTTTCCTCTTCAGCACAGCCAATGAGCTGAAGGAAGGCCTCTTCCATCTGCATCTCCTTTCTGCTACATAAATCCACAAGTCACTGCAGCACACTCTGATCTAAGAGACACTCTGTTACGACCAGGACACCATGTCATGTGAACAATGAACAGGTGTGACGGCAAAAGCTACAGATTCACAGGTCTTTGCTGATGGACAGTTAAAAGAAAGGTCTCCTAAGACAACAAGCCCACATGTGCCGGTGGGCACACACACACAGAACAAGCCGAATGTCCCAAGACGGGCTCATCGTAACAGAACCTGCACAGGGATGCTATGCTACATCTCACTAGAGAAGAGCTGCTGGCAGTGCTCTCAGCAGAGCACGAGGCAGTGCCAGCTAGACATCCGACCACTGGTGAGTGGCTAACAGAAGGAGCAGCAGCAGACACATTTCAGGCCCTGGTTTTATGTGCCTTTAATACTTTTCCTTTCCTCTGTGTTCACTAAACAAGAAAAATTATTTTGTAAGGCTACTTTTTGTAGCTTTTGTTTTCCCTTTGTATTTATCATGTTTTTAATTTCTTCTCTGAGGAGGAATTCTCTGAATCTGTGTCTTCCAATTCAATTCGGTGCCTTTTGAGGCCACTTTGGCCATGAACAACCTTGCTGCTGTCCATGGCTGAGGGGTCAGTGGGGTCCTCTCTCATTCCAGCAGTTGAGGTCTCACAGGCCATCTCAGACCCACAACAATCTTTGTGTAGGAGTGTCCCTGTCAGGGATGGGCTATCATGGTCAGTGTCTAGGTGTCCTGGGGAAGAGCAGGCCACTGACTCCAGCTCCCCAGAGTTCTGCCCATTGTTGTGGGGGTGAAGGGGTCTGGGGTGCAAGCGTCCATTGTTGTGGTTGGCACAGACGGTGTCAGGGCTCCTCTCCTCACTGTCATCAGACTGGGTCCTGGGACAGTTGCCAGATGCACTGTTGAGAGTGGAGCCCGATGCCTTGGGGACAGGAGGGGAGGATGGCTCCTCAGCCCGACTGCTCAGGGCCTTGCACAGAGCCTTTCCATTGAGCTTCTTGGTTTCAAAAGAGTGTTCCAGAGAGCCACTGTTGTTAGCATCCTGAGAGGTGCCCTCTGGCACCTCTGCCCAAGGATGGCCGCTGTGCTCGTGGCTTGCACCGCTGTTGGGATTTCTAGCAGACGTCCCTTCTTTGCAAGCATCACTGCTGCAGCCCTCAGGAGACTGGTCCTGGCTCCTCTGGGTTGTGGCTGTTAGACAGGCTTCCTTACTGGAAGAAGGGGTTGGGTTGTCTTTGTGGCTGGTTCCTGCTCTTCCTTCATCTGCTTCCTCTGTCACTAGGGAGGTTTCCCCATCTTTGTTATTTGAGTAAGAGATGTAGGAGTAGCGGAGCCATTTGTAAGCTTTATAAATCTTACGCTCAACTGATTCCATGTTGGCAGCTGGTGGTGCCCGGCTTGGCTGAATATCCAGAGTGGAAGTGCTACGCTCAGGGGAGGAGTTTGGGGAGGAGGAGAGGTCATCTACCTTGATCTGTGGGTAGTCGTAATTGTCCTCTCCAATGTAGGTGTTGGTGGATTTGACTGGAGCATTGGGCCGCTCTTCCCGGGCTGTCTTCTGTCGCCTCCGCATGGCGTTTCGCTGCCGGGTGTTGGCTCGGCGTTGGTTCAGTTCTTCTTCATCCTCAGAGCTAGTGGAGCTGCTGGAACTGCTAGATCCATCCTCAGGGCTGGGTGACCGTGGCCGAGGGAAGAGATCTGTGTCCAGTTCAGCCTCACAAACATTCTCTTCAGAATCAGACTCATTGGACAGGGCCAGGAGGCGTTTGTCCTGATAGCGCCTCAGAGCGGACAGGCGCTGCTGTCGAGAGGCCGCATCCTCACATGTTGGCGTTGCTGGGGTTGATACCACTGCACTTGTGGTGGTGACTCGCAGGGGCCCCAGGTGGAAGGCATTGTCAGCAGACTCGTCCACTGTGGGAGGTGGGGAGCGGGGCAGTGAGGCTGAGGACTCCGAGTCAGTGTAGCCAGAGCGCTCACTGACGCCCGCATGCAGCTGAAGGATAGTACTCTCGCTGAGGTCACTGTCTGAGTCTGAGCTCCAGCCCTCGATTTCACGGCGCACCAAAGAGTCAAAGAAAGCCATCATCCGGGGGTCTTCCTGGACCGACTGGTTAGCGTAGTCGTGGGACAGGCCACTCCCACTGTTCAGTACAAGGCTGATGTACTCTTCATGGGTGTAGAGGCAGCGGGAATCATCTTCAATCCGACCATCGAGGTCTCCTGTACATCCTGGCTGCTTGTATGGGCTCCAGATCTACACAGAAGATGAAAGACAAAGCAACCAGGATTGAATGGGACGTGCTCAGTAGCTGGCCATGGTAAAGACCACTAAAGGTCTCCCCCCAGATCACTGTCATTCTAAAGTCACAAAGCAACTTTAAAAACATGTTCTTTACAGGTACAATGCACTCTTGTAATACTAGCACTTGGGACTAAGGACGGAGGTCTCAGGGACAACCTGAGCTATACAGCCAGAACTTTTTTGAAAACAAAACACAATCCAAACTCTTTAGTAGACTGGCTCTTATAAACTGTTTATCAAAAGTGTGGCTCTCAAAGGTCAGTAAAAGCAGTTTAGCGCATAGAATTAGACTTGGATGCAGAGACCTAAGCATGTTTTTAGATGGATACACAGATATTATCTCTTCCCCCTTAAGTCTTCTGTCAGTACATTTAGAAATTGTAACCTTAATCTAAGAGGACGGGTGAAAGATGACATGAATATTAGGCAATGTAATTTTAAAAATTTTGGAATATTGAAGCTATGCACAGAAAAAGTTTTTCCAGAGTGAAAATATTCCTTGCCAGGCATGGTGGCACACTTCTGAGAGGCAGAGGCAGAGGCAGGCAGGTTTCTGTGAGTTCAAGGCCAGTCTGCTCTACACAGCTAAGCTCCAGGGCTACATTGTGAGACCCTGTCTAAAAAATACCAACCAACCAACCAACCACATACCCTAAAAAGATTTCAGCCTATAGCCCCACTTCTTCCAAACAACAGTATTCTATTTTTAACCAATGAGAATTACTCACTGATGCCTGACAAGAATAGACAACTGCCTACACTGCACTCCCCTCTTGGACATGCAGGCCTCAGTTACCCAGGAAACTGGGTTCTCTTAACCAGGGGTTAGCTGCTGGCCAGCTTCAGGGGTAACTCTGCTAGCTTCAGGAAGAGGTGAGACACGCTGCCCATGGAGGGTGACTGTAATGCCATCCCTTACCAGGTCTCTCCCCGGTGGTTACGCTTGCACACTCACAGCTGCAAAGTTTAAAGTTTAAAACTGGAGTTTTAAATTCAGGCGTTTCCCCAAAACCTGAGCTGGACAGTGGTGGTGTGTTATGCAAATCAAGGTAATTGGGATGTTGATACAAATGAGAAAAATCAACTCCACCTGATAGCTAGACAGGTCCAAGAACAGCACTGAGCAATTCAGTTATGCCAGCCCATAGCCGTGGAACCTTGATCGAAGTCCAGTCACTTTCTTGCCTGACAGGCCAGTGCCTATCTTTGGATGGCAACTCACTCAGAGGACAGTATCCCATCCTCCCCCATTCAGTTTCTCTGAAGCAAACTAAGAGCAAATTCACCCCCTAGGAAATGTCCAAAGCCTCCTACCCCACTACATCTTTCTTGGCTATCCCTGAAAGGTGGCCTCTGACAAGATTTCCAGATTGCAGGAGGCTGATGACACCTAGGGCTAGCCACTCCTCAACACCAGCAGCCCTGATGCGCTCTTCTCTCAGTCTGTTTCCTTCCATGCCAGGACAGGGTTGATCCTGAAGCTCCATTAAGAGACTGTGGCTCATTAAGTCACAGGATCGTGCACTCGAGGCCGTCAGCACAGATGAGACATGCTAACGCGACGCTAACATATAGTAAGCGTAGAGCAAGCAGCAGAAAGCGAAGGGAGACAGTTAAATTCTCTGTGACAGCTAATGCTGGAAAATATTTAGGCAACACAACACTAGAGCTACAGACCACCGTCTCTGCAAACAGATCCTGAGGATAGAGGAGTTTGGTGGAAGGAAGGAAGCTGACATTAGGGTGCTTTTTTCCGGCCTCATTCTTAATTCTTAGCCAAGTGTTTCATTTTCCCAGTTAAAAAAATAACAAAATGTCATTAGCCATATTCCCTAATATGAAAAAATGTTTTTCCTAGAAATATAAATCCACTTTGAAATCCACTTTGCTCACAGAAATGGCCTGACTACTTTATAAGCCACTTTTTAAAATTAAAAATTTTATGTAGCCTACCTCACAAACCACTTTAAAATTAAAATTTTATTTTATGCATTTTAGTGTTTTGCCCACATTAGAGGCCAGAGGAGGTAGTCAGATGCCCTGAAACTAGAGTTACAGAAAGTTAGGAGCAACCATGTGGGTACTGGGAATTGAACCCTGGTCCTTTGCAAGAATAGCCAGTGCTTTTAATCACTGAGCCATTTCACCAGCCCCTTGAGAAGCCATTTTTAAAGTTCTAATCTCCCAGTCCCAACATTTTCTCTTCAGAAATAAAAGTCAATTTTATTTTGGCCCTGGAAGGTGTCAGGTTAAGCTAACTGTGTATTCCTAAAGTTCGGGGCAACAGAGTAAGACTGGATCAGGAGGCAGCAGACTTGGGAGTGCAGACTCCTAGTTGAATGGTGACCCTGGGTGAGGCGTGGCTCCTCCATTCAAACATTGAGTTAGATGGACTTTAATGTAGTTCTAAGACTCGGAGCAAGACAGAACTTCCCCCTAGAAGTCAGTGTTTGTTTGAGAGCAGTACAGAGGAGCAGAAGCCTGTGTCCCACCATTTCCCATAGTCCTAAGCAAATCCCTTCATCCTGGAAAGCCTCCACTTCTCAACCATAGTTATGAGAGTGATAACACGATGTAGGCTATAGCCAGGCATTAATGAGCATGTTGCTTCCTCTTTAATTGGTGGTTGAGCCTGACAGCCAGAAAGCTTTAAGACCAAAGTGCTTTAGCTGGCCATCAGAATTACTGACCCCCATTACCCTGCCCAGGACCATTACAAAGAATTAACAAGCTGTCCATTTCTTTTTTTTTTTTTTAAGATTTATTTATTTATTTTGTATATGAGTACACTGTAGCTGTCTTCAGACACACCAGAAGAGGACATCTGATCCCATTACAGATGGTTGTGAGCCACCATGTGGTTGCTGAGATTTGAACTCAGGACCTCTGGAAGAGCAGTCAGTGCTCTTAACCACTGAGTCATCTCTCCAGCCCCAAGCTGTCCATTTCTTTAGATCTAAATCAACCATTCAAAAGTACAGCAATGCTGGGGGGTTACAGAGATGGCTCAGTGGTTAATAGCACTTGCTGTTCTTCTAGAGGACCCAGGTTTGATTTCTAGTACCCACAACACAGCTCAAAATGGTCTAACTCCAGTTCCAGGGAATTCAGTCTTCTTCTGACCATTACAGGCACTGGGCATGCATGTGGTACACAGACATATATGCACGCAAAATGATCATACACATAAAATAATGTTAATTACATTTAAAGACTTAAGGTCAAGTGAATGCAGGATTCATAAAGAAAATGAGAGAACAGAAGTGGGAGGAGCTCCAAGCAAGCAAGCCCACTTCTGTTCTTCTCTTGAAGTCTACAGTTCAGAGGATAACTCAGATAGTAACCTCTATTGAGATTCTCCCAAATGAGAAAAATCCTTCTTTCTAAAGTGCTTTGTTAGCTTGGAAAACACTTGGGAGGCAGTGATAGCTTCAGATTAACCTGGTCTACAGAATGAGTTCCTGGACAGTCAGGGAGCCACTAAGAAAAAAACCGTGTCTTGAAAAACAAGCAAGCAAACAAACAAAAATTTGTCTCCATGTCTTGGGATCCCTTTTACCGTTATTTCTTCTCTCTCCTCCTGGGTCATCAATCCCTAGGGAGACTTGTGTGACCTCTCTTTGTCATCGTGCTCCCCATAGGGGCTGCCATGAGCAGCAAGCACACAGTAGATACAATAAAGAGCTTTGGGGGAGAAAAAGAATTTGCTCCACTTCTTAAGTTTTAGCTATAAACCAACCCTTTCTTTTGCGATGTGTGGGCATTCAGAGAAACAGAGGAACTGTTACGGGTGTGAAAAGGTTTGCTCTCTCAAAGGGGACTCCTTTCCAAGCTGAGAAAGGAGAGTGGACAGAGGGAATCAGATCCCACATGAGCCACTGACCTGGCCCTGTAGAAGCAGCAAGCAGTGAAGTAAATAAATAGCAGGTGTCAGGCCCAGATAAATCCCAGGCAAAGGTGGCAAGCCCTCACAATAGGAGACATATGCAGATTGCAGAGAATTAGGGGTCTTTCAGGATGGTGTAGGCTTAGGCAAGGGTGATCATTCCAACAGAGAGGTGGGGCCAGCACTTAGTTTCAACCTGATCTTTCCCATTGCCTCTCCTGCATTTATTTTTCCTTTCCTTTTTCTTTTTTGTTCTGAGACTGAGTCTGTGTAGCCCAGGCTGACCTGGACAGTCTGGCTGTGTAACTCAGGCTGTCCTGACCTGGGACTGTGTCCTCCTGTCTCACCAAACCCAACTATACTATGCCCAGATGGCAAGTGGGGAAACATGTGAGAAAGCAAAGCTGAGAACCCTAGAGAACCCCTTTGTGTCTACTCTCACTGTGCATGCTCAAGGTTTTAAATGGCCAAGTGTGCCTCTCTGTTCCTATGGGAACCTGGGAGCAGTGAGTTCCACAGCTCAGTCTGGATAACCTCACAAAGAAAACATTTTCTTCTTTTTCTTGAGAACTTGGCCAGTTTCCAACCTATGACCTTTAGAGTTAAGACTTCAGTTGACTTAAACAATATCTGAGGAGACTCAGCACAGAAGCATTCAAGTAGATGCCAAACAGGAATTTCTCTTCTAAAGGAGATGCCCAAGCAGAGAGCGTTCTGAAGGGAATGACGTCAACAGGCCTAGAAAGGGCATGTTTTACAGTGCCAACCTATTAATCATAGGCCAAAGGAGAGGGGAAGCAATGTGAGGGACAGGCTGTTTCAATGACTGTCCTATGAAGGATGACTGATATGGTCTAGTCAGAAGTCTGCTTCCTCCGCCAGCAAGGTGAAGGCTGTGGGATTCTCTCCTGGCCTTCCATATGTTAACCATGTGACAGCAATTTGTAGCTTAAATTTCATTGTCTGCAAATAATAGGGGCTACAGGGTACTCTGTGCCAAATGATATATCTATAATCCCTTCCCAAAGCTCAGATCACTGTGAAGACGGGTGATGGATAACCACAGTGGCTTCCTGGACACGGCAGGGCAACTGCACATGTGAACTCTCAGAGGCAAACGTAAGCCACAGTAGACTCCAGCATGAATAGGAAGGTGCTCCCTAAGTCCCAACCCTAGCTGAGGAGCGCGTAGCAACTGATGGCTGCTGGAGGAACACAGGAAGCTGCACACACCACCTCGCTCTCCTTCCCCGCACCCCATACACATCCAAAAGCACTAAGTGGACTAAATGGCTTAAACAAAACAAAACAAAACAAAACAAAACAAAACAACAACAACAAAACCCAAAGCACATAAAGTTGGGAGGGGAGAGTGGTAGGGTTAACAGGGCATGAATTGTAAGGGGTAGATTTGATCAAAATATACTATATGCATGTATGAAATTCTCAAACAGTAAAATAAGGAGGAAAAATACTAAATCATCCCAAAACTCTTCCTTTGAAATTTCTCTCAGGTTTTACTGTCATTTAAAAAAATACTGAGGAAGGGCTAGAGAGATGGCTCAGGGGTTAAGAGCACTGCTTGCTCTTCCAGAGGTCCTGAGTTCAATTTCCAGCAACCACATGGTGGCTCACAACCATCTGATGCACTCCTCTGGTGTGTCTAAATATAACTACAGTGTACTTATATTCATAAAATAAATAAAATCTTTACAAAAATAATTAAGAAAATTTAACTATTGTACAAAGCATAATCTCTCTTTACTTAAAAGTCAAGTTATCACAGGTCCTAAAGAATTTATCATTTTATGGGTGCAGACAGAGCTCAGTGGTAAAGTAGTTGCCTTGCATATTCAAGGCCCTGGTATAATCCCTAGTACTGGGTGAGGTAGGGAGACAGGGAGGAAGAGGAAGGGGGGCAAACGTGTGTGTGTGTGTGTGTGTGTGTGTGTGTGTATTTTAAATTTGAAAATTTTCTTGAAACAAGATCTCGAGTCCAGGCTGACCTTCATTAGACTCCCCATGTACGCGGGTATAACTCTGCACTTCTGATGCTCCTCGCTTCAAGTGTCTACACTTGTTTATAGGTATGTGCTACCAAACCCAAACAAATGTACATTTCTGATAAAAATGAACCCATATAAAAGCTTTACAAGTACACTGATTTACTATTAAACATATTACAGTGATTCCTAAAGAAAAGAACTTAAAAAAATCATTTAAAAACAACAAACAAAAACCAGACTCATAGTGTGTAGCCCTGCCTGGCCTGGATTCACCGTATAGCCTATGCTAGCTTACGAGAATAGAGACCTGCGTGCCTCTGCCTCATGAGAGCGGGATAAACACATGTGCACCTGCTCCACTAGTGTTGCGATGCCGCCTTCTAGTGTTTAACCCCTTGGGAGCCAGAGTCTTGCTCGGCAGCATAGCTAGCTTTGGAATGGTGGTTCTCCCGGCCTCAGTTCCAAGCGTCAGTTTATAAGGCATGTGTCACCATTCCTCACTCATGGAGGATTTTGATAGTCAAAACATTTAGATATAAATCCCTAGACACATTGTTCTAGTTTCTTACAAACATTTCTTTAAAAGGACAGACGGGGAAAGTGCCTCACCTTGATAATCTTCTCCACACCAGAAGAGCAGATCATATAGGTGTGGGGGTTAAAGCGGACCTGGTTAACGATGGACCGATGCCCTTTCAGCACCATGAAGGCTCCATTGACCACCCTGCCAAGGCCACCTAGGAAGACAGAGACAAACACAACTGAATGATGACAGGCTCAGTCAGGACACAAACATCTCTGAACAGGGCTGAGATTCTGGTCGACTATGGGAGCAGAATGCAGAATCTTTAGATACGTTGTGGGGACAGAGGGATATGGGGACAGAGCATACGTCTCTTACCAACAGCCTTTATTTAGCCTGTAAGCAATGCCCACACCCACCCACAGCAATTCCACTGTCAATGACCCAAAGATACATAAAACATCAAGTTTTTAGTCTCCACATTTTAACCCAAATGTTGTATTAGAAAAAGCAGTAGAGCAAAATAAGGTTGAATACTTGGGACAAGTCAGGCTACGAAGTCAGGAGCTTGCAAAACCAGGAACATGTGAAGATTTAAATAGACAAAACGTCTTTAATCTGTTCCACTCTCAATTTATACTAAGATGGCATTAGAGGCAAGAAAATAGGATAATGCAGAGAATCCTTCCTTTGCCCTTGGACAACAGAGAATGGAAGACAAAGGAGATCTGGATCACAGTCATAAGAAGCGAATTAAGAGTAGGAAGGAGGGGTTGGGGATTTAGCTCAGTGGTAGAGCGCTTGCCTAGCAAGCGCAAGGCCCTGGGTTCGGTCCTCAGCTCTGGGGAAAAGAAAGAAAGAAAAAAAGAGTAGGAAGGAGGACCAGTGAGATGGCTTGGCTCAGTGGATAACAGCACCACTGCCAGCCTGACAAGCTGAGTTCAATCGTAGGCCTCACACCATGTGGATGCTGTGGCACACAATGAGCACCACGGCCTGGAGTGTGCTACCAGAGTAAGAACACGGTCATTAGTGAACTTGGGCTAGACTCCACGGTTCAATATCCTGGCGATGGTATTCCACCCACACAGGACACATGCACTGCATTCTGAACAAGGCTGCTCTGAGCGGTCACACACAACTAGATACGGCCAGTAAGGCAGAGTGTCAGGCATCCAGACACAAACCAGAGAGTGGTATTTGGCCGGTGGATAACTTTTGCCTCTATCACGGAGGCAAAGGACCATTAAGTATAGTTTCTGTTCCATGTGTCTGCCTCACCCCACAAATACTTTGATCAAAACTCGCTCCAGACATTTCTCAGTATCTCAGAGAAGGAGTGATGACTACAGCAACATGCCTTTCCCCAACTCATTTCTTTTCAGAAATTTTTCCACATTCAGCCTCCCTGGTAAAGTAGGCTGACATGGTGGGATACAGGAGTCTGACCTTGAATCGTGTGCTGCATGTATCGTATCCCAGGATAGGAGTGTAGCCTGACCCATCAATGTCACAATGTCAAGTGCCTAAGGGTGGCATGGAAGGAGGGAAATACGTCTTGGGCCTAAGGAGAGAGGATCCATGGGAACATAGGGCAAACAATCGTTGTCTAGACATAGGGCTCAAAGAATTCCTCAGGAGCACCTTTTAGTTTTACTTTTGCTGCTGCGACTCAGGGGAGAAAGGGTTTATTTTAGCTGAGTCTCACATGGTAGTCCAACACTGGGGCACGTCCTGGAGAAGGACTTGAGACTGGTCATTGCACACCCAGTCAGGAGCAGGAGAGCGAATGCTAGGTTTCTACTCATATACAGTGCAGGGTCCAAAGGGCGCTGTGCACGGCCAGCGGGCCTTCTCACATCACTTAAGGCTAGCCAAACTGTCTTCCAGTGGATGTGGCGGATCACACCTCTCACTCCAGCACTAACATAGTGAGTTCCAGGACCAAGGCTACAAAGTGAGACCGTGTTCAGAAAATCCAGAATAAATAAAAGCAATCTCCCAGAGCCATGCCTGCAGGCCAGTCTCATCTAGACAGTCCTTTACTGAGACTCTCCCCAGGTCATTCTCGGTTAGGCTGACGATGAGGATAACCAGCACGCGAGGCTATGTGTCTGCTTTAGTAGGAAAGGTTGATCCAACAAAATCAAAACACAACCAACCACCACCACCACCCAAAAAAAGGTTGTATGTACAGCATGGTTCTCTGAATTCTATTTTTTTTAAGATTTATTCATTTATTATATATAAGTACACTGTAGCTGTCTTCAGACACACCAGAAGAGGGCATCAGATCTCATTACAGATGGTTGTGAGCCACCATGTGGTTGCTGGGAATTGAACTCAGGATCTCTGGAAGAACAGTCAGTGCTCTTAACCCCTGAGCCATCTCTCCAGCCCTGAATTCTACTTTTTAAACATCTTGTTCTTGCCCCTACACTGGGGTGGTCACTAGTAAACAAACTGATCGAATCAAGTTATCACAGGTCCTAAAGAATTTATCATTTTATGGGTGCAGACAGAGCTCAGTGGTAAAGTAGTTGCCTTGCATATTCAAGGCCCTGGTATAATCCCTAGTACTGGGTGAGGTAGGGAGACAGGGAGGAAGAGGAAGGGGGGCAAACGTGTGTGTGTGTGTGTGTATTTTAAATTTGAAAATTTTCTTGAAACAAGATCTCGAGTCCAGGCTGACCTTCATTAGACTCCCCATGTACGCGGGTATAACTCTGCACTTCTGATGCTCCTCGCTTCAAGTGTCTACACTTGTTTATAGGTATGTGCTACCAAACCCAAACAAATGTACATTTCTGATAAAAATGAACCCATATAAAAGCTTTACAAGTACACTGATTTACTATTAAACATATTACAGTGATTCCTAAAGAAAAGAACTTAAAAAAATCATTTTTTTTTAAATAGCCTAAATACAGTCTGCCACTTTATACTAGATATTTATGTGAGGTGGTATGCAAAACATTGATGATTGCACAATCAAAATATCTATCAGCTCTGAACCATGTCAGAGAGTCTCTATGTCTGCAATATCAAAAACTCAGTTACGACTGAATTAGTTCCTTTTGTAAAAATAAACAAGCAAGCTGGGGGTGTAGCTCAGCAGTGCCCACGAGAATATGAACAAGCACATCTCCTCACTAGGATACACACTTGCTTTCACTTTCACACAGACTAAAATTAAACGGATACCAAATAATTGTTTTTTTTTTTTTTTTTTTTGGTTCTTTTTTTTGGAGCTGGGGACCGAACCCAGGGCCTTGCGCTTCCTAGGCAAGCACTCTACCACTGAGCTAAATCCCCAACCCCCCAAATAATTGTTTTAAAACACATTTTTAATAGTTTATTATGAGTAACTGTTTGATTTGTAAACAATGTACCTTTGCTCCCAGGAAAGGTGAAACGGGGTTGCCAGGGGGAAAGCTAAAGACTCCTTGCATGGCAGTATGGTTCTCAGGTTTCAAATGAGTTGAATTGAGGCATGACTGTACAGTTTATGCAAATGATTTATTGAGTGGAGTCATAATCTAAAGACTAATAATGATTATCAAGAAATAAACGAGCACTTACTCAGGGAAAAGGACCTATCTTCCTAAGCTGTTATTTGTTCACAGTTCTGATTTTCTTGGGGCCATCTGCCAAATATGACAGCACTAATTTGTAGGTTTCATTCAAAAGTCAAGGACGGAGACCACAGAGAGGTCTCGGCTGTTACGAGCACTTGCCACTCTTCCAGAGGACCCGGGTTCAGTTCCCAGCACCATGTGGTTGGCTCACAGTCACCCTCGTTCCAAAGGATTCAAGGCTGCCTTCTGGCTCTGTGGGCACCATACACAGCAAAACACTCACATACAAAATACATAAATCTGTTTTGTAAAGGGTCAAAGCTGAGGCTAGGAGATGGCTTACTGTGTAAAGTGCTTGCTGCACAAGTGTTAAGGCCTGAGCTCAGATCTCTAGAACCCATACAATGTGTGATATACAAAATGGCAAATGAACAAACAAAAAAATAAGACCTTGTCTAAACAAGGTGGAAGGTGAAGACTGACACTTGAGGTTTCCTGACTGCTATACATACACAGTGACACACATGCACTCATGCACGCATGCATGCATGCATGCATGCATGCACGCACGCACGCACGGACAGTAAAGTCAAAGCTAAAGGTCCAGTGTGGCTGTCTTTCATGAGAAAGGGATGCTAAAGATGGAGAGTCTATATATTCTCTTATGTATTCTGCTATGGATTCCAGAAAACAAAGAAAGAATGGGTCATCTCATAGAATCCCATAAATGTTCACTGGGATCCAAGTGACTCAGACAAAACACGCTGCTCAGAATCCAAAGACCTTTCTTAAATGCCCTGGTAGTATAGGTATAGTGGGGTTCCTGCCTATGAGCCTGGCAGTTGGGAGGTTTAGGTATGAGGACTGATACAAGCCAGGCCAGCTAGAACTACTAAAGACCTTGTCTGTAACAACCAAACAAACTAACTGGGCTGGGTGTGGCAGCAAACATCTTAGTCACTAGTATGGCTAAGGCAGGGTGATTACAAGTTCAAGGCCAGTCTGAACAACTTAGTGAGACTGTCTCAAAATAAAATATAGGTGGCTGGCGATGTAGCTAACTGGTAGAGCATAGTGCATTTGCCTAATTCAATCCCTAGAACAGAAGGGAGGGGTATAAACCAAATTGGTTTTTGCTTTTCCCTCCAAATTGGGCCAAATGTTCTCAGAGAAGACAAAGGGCTAAACATTAAAGTCCTAATTTCTGTCCTCTTCTCTATTCACCCTTTTCATGACAAACCTTTGAGAAGGAAAACCAACTCAGTTAGAGCTGAGATTAGGAAGGCAAGTGTATTAAAGCATTCCTAGGAACAGAGACCAGGGACTGGGGAGGATAACAGGAAGGTAAGATACACACTGAGGGTAATGGTGCAGGCCTGTTATCACGGGTCTCAGGAGGCTGATGCAGGAAGCTTCGGAGCTTGAGGCCATAAGATTTACAGTGAGACTTTGCTCCAAACAGCAAAAGAAACCAAAAAACTTAAGGCAGCAAAAAAAAGAAAATTTGCATTTCCAAGCAAGAGCACAGGCCTTCGTGAAGAGAAAAAGAACTTGGATTTTGCAGATTTAGATGCTAAACATATCCAAAAGACAGAGCTAAACAAGTACGACCAACTCGCAAAGCACAGTTATGAGCAAATACCTAACAGGATGATACAACACTTAGAAGATGAAGTATCAGGTAATTCCAATGACACAGGGGGGAAAAAAACCATTAAAGAAAAAACCCAAAGTTACCTTCTTGGGCTTAGGGAACTTTAATAATATCACTTGGGCATGTGATGTTATCTGGTTTCAACCCGACTGATCCCATTTGCCATGCAATTCAATATAGCTTGGCTCCTCCATGTTTGTTTTTTCAGTCATTCACTTCCTTTTCCTCTTTTTCCTTCTTTCTTTCCTTTCCTCTTCTCTCTCTCTTTTCCTCCTTCTCTCCCTCTCTGCCTCCCTTGCTTCCCTCTTAGAACAGGCCCGGCCATGGATCCATTTTCCCTCAGCCCTGGCAGGGATTACGGGCAGACAGCACCATACCTGGCCATGGTCATTCTTTCTTGGCTACTCAAGAGATCCTAATGATTTTGTTTCCATGTATCTCTGATCTAACTTTAGGGCCTAGGTTTAAGCCACCACAATTCTCACATGTCTCACGAGACACACAGTAGCTCTCCCCATTTCTCACCTTGAGAGTCCCACTCCTACTCCATACTCTCATCTCAGAAGCCAGAGCAATCATTTTAAATTAGGCCATAGTATATAGCTCATTATGTTCTAACGGCTCCTCAGTTTCCAGTACGTTCCCTCTGCTGAGTATCCATCGTCCTTTGTTGCACTTACCCTCGGACCTCATCTCCCACTGTATATTCCCTGTGACGCCCTTGCTCTGCCTCAACCCATTAGCTTCCATGTGTCAAAAATACACCAGGGCCACTCCTGCTCCAAGACCTTCCTGCTGGCTCCCCAAGGCTGATACATACCTGTATCTCCCGCTCTCTGAGGGTTTTGTGCAGTTGGGACCTTCTTGATGAAGCCTCTACAGAACATCCAATCAAAACTGCATCTATTGACTCTCCAATCTACTGTTTCCATTGCACGACTAGACATTCTGTTATTCATGTCTGCTGTTCCTTGTCTGAAAAGGTCCCCTCACTAGGAGTAAACTCTGTAATGACAAGATTCTTGTCTTTGCTGTATTCCCAGTCTCTAGAACATTGCCTCACAGCATATTTCCAATAAATATTTGATGATCAAACTGAAACATGAATATATAAGACTGTAGAATACAAGGGGGGAAAACTCCACTTGTGGACTCTATTACCCACCCACCATATGGATTTATCTAGATGTTTTGTTGTCTCTATGTTCTTGATGCTAGTTTTGGATGTTTCTTTTATAGCATTTTTACCATAGAAAGAGCAAAGAAACAAAAGTAGTTAAACTCCCACTATCCTTCAAAATGCTTTAAAATGTCAATTCTATGACAATTTTACCAAACTCCTTAAATCTACTTACATTTCTCTTTTTAAAAAAATTATCTTTTTTTTTTTCTTTTTTCTTTTTTTTCGGAGCTGGGGACCGAACCCAGGGCCTTGCGCTTGCTAGGCAAGTGCTCTACCACTGAGCTAAATCCCCAACCCCAAAAATTATCTTTTTATGGACCTTGCAGTTCTCACATGTCTTGAGCTACTGATACAGAACCCACTTCTAAGTTGAGTTTGTACACATGTAGGTAAATACCCTTTTGATCATTCCCCCCACCCCCGCTCCTTTTCTAAGTCAAGAAAGTATTGGCTGGGAATGTGGCTCAGTGGTCTAACATCTGCTTAGTATATTCGAGGCCCTGGGTTAAGCTCCCCCAGCACTGTAAAGGAAAATAAAAGTATGTATCTTTTCATGATCTGTCCAAATAACTTTGCAATAATGCCTTTTCTAAGATACTCAGTTGATAAATGAATCCAAGTGAAGCCCCTTGACATACTCTCTAGAATAAAGCTTGAAGGCGAAAGCTAGAGCTATAACTGCAAGGATAACATGGCTTGGTAAGTAGCAGCTGAGAAAATTTGCCTACTTCATTCTTGACCCCACTGGTAGAATTAAGAGTTTCCAAATATGGGTCTTTAGGACAGCAAAGGCTAAACAAAGAAATGCTGTCTTGAAAAAGAAAAGAAAACAGCAGCAGCAGCAGCAACAGCAACAACAACAACAACAACGTTTATAAATATGAAGGGCAAAGGACATTTCTCTTCATGGCACACTTAGAAGAAATTTTAACTTTTTCTAAAGGCCTGACAACCGTTGCAGGCTTTATGTTTCAAGTCACAGAGGAACATAATCAAGGGTATTGACAAGGCAGGGGAGCACTGGCTGTCTCTCGGGGAACATGTAACCACTTCAGAGATGAGAGAGGCCAGATGGGGACAGAGTGCCGCAGACTCCAGCACTCCAAGGCAGCAATGCTTAATTGTACAAAGACACAATTATACCGAGCCCTTCCTTCATCTGCACTCCACGTGTGTCTGCAACCAAATACGTGCGGCCAACTGAAAACAGTCGTTTTTCTAGTTACAGGGAAGGAAAAACCCAGATGCCTGAGCCTAACTCACCGAGCGCAAATGTCTGTCCAGGAAAAGTAAGAGTGGACGAGATGGCAGAGGGGCTCCTGAGACAAATGAGCAGAGCTTAATCCCTGGGACCCACATGGTGGAAGGAGAGAAGCAATTTCTGCAGGGGTCTTCTGACCTTTGTGCACATGTGCACACAACAGAATAAAGTTAAATACAGAAAAAGGAACAATATTGTTTACACATATATGCAGGCTGATGAATATACCTTACAGCTGTTTCTAGCATACCTCCTGTGGGGTGGCTGATGTGATTGAGAGTGAAAATGCATGTTTCCCCTTCTAGTTGAGAAAAAAAGTCTGTCAAAAGGGAATCCTTTAGATTTCTCATGACTCAAGCAGTCTTCACATAAGAACCACTAGGTCATTCATTCATGAGAGTACAAAGGACATTGTCTCCATCCTGGATGACATTGTTTCTCTGTGTAGCCAGGCTGGCCTCAAACTCACAAGAGATCTGCCCACTTCTGTCTCCCTAATGCTGGGACAGGAGGCAGGTGGCACCACTGCCTGCCCGTTCATCCTGCCTTTTAACATGGAGTATTTAGAAAGGGAGGAAACTTTGTTTTCTTTATTTTTCAAGACAGGGTTTCTTTATGTACCTTTGGGTGTCTGGAATTACAGACCAGGCTGGCCTAGAACTCTGTGGGATTAAAGGTGTGTGCTGCCATTACCAGGTGATAGAAACTTTTTTTTTTTTTTTTTCCGGAGCTGGGGACCGAACCCAGGGCCTTGCGCTTCCTAGGCAAGCGCTCTGCCACTTAGCCAAATCCCCAGCCCCAATAATTCTTTTTTTAAAGACTTATTTATTTGTTTTATGTAAGTACACTATACACTGTCACTGTCTTCAGACACACCAGAAGAGAGCATCAGATCCCATTACCGATGGCTGTGAGCCACCATGTGGTTGCTGGGAATTGAACTCAGGACCTCTGGAAGAGCGGTCAGTGCTCTTAACCACTGAGCCATCTCTCCAGCCCAAAATAAGTAATTCTTAAAAAAACAAATTCTATAGAATTTGTGTAGCATTAAAAAAGAAATCACACCTCAAATACCAGAAAAAAGAGGACAAGAAAAAAAGCCCCCGGCTTTGGCTCCCATTCAGGATTTTCAGCACTTGACAACTACTGTAAAGCACACAGCAGGCAATTAATGTTGATCGCTTGTCATTTAGAGTCAAGTATTAACTGTGCCATTAAAGTATGTAATAGTAAGTCAGCTTTCCATATATTCAACAAGTATGACTAATGAGGGACACCATGCTTGTCCTCAGTCCAGAATCAAGCAGTTAATTTAAAAAAGGCAGGAGGATGGATTAGGTCATTTCTCTTTGACACAGTCAAAACAAAAACTCAAGAGCAACATATAGCCCTCAGGTGTGCTGAACTATTAATTAATTGCTAGCATCTGAAAATTGGAGGGCCAGAAAAAGGATGGCTCAGCAAATAAAGGAATTTGCTGTTAAGTTGGACAACGTGAGTTCAATCCCTAGGAACTGTATAGTAGGAGAAAACAAACTCCCAAAATTTGTCCTCTGATCTCCATAAGTGCACCCAGCCACATGGGTGTGTGTGCTTGAGGACACATGTGTACATGTGTGGGTGGGCATACACATGTGCACACACAGTAACTATAATTTTAAAAAGCAGAGCTATTACATTATAAAAAGGAGATGTTAAATATTTCTGAAGCCAGTCTGAAAAAAAGACGGAAAACATACCCAGAGAGCAGCTACATTATCACACACCTCTCCAGGGTCTGCTGCTCACCTGGGGGTGAGGCTGGGGTGACCTGAACAGGTTTCACTATGGGGACATAAGTTGTAAGTGGAATTAAAAAGAAAAATCTGGAGATCTGGAAGAACCATAGCTCTAGTCTGATGCGTGGCTCCCACAGTCCTATTTTTAAATTCTTTTGTTGTATTTTTATTTTATTTGAGAGAGAGAGAGAGAGAGAGAGAGAGAGAATGTGTGTGTGTGTGTGTGTGTGTGTGTGTGTGTGTGTGTGTGTGTGTGTGTATGGGTGGGTATGTGCATTGAGTATACATGTGTATGTGAATGGGTGTGGGCTTATTCTTGTGTGTCTGAGTGTGTGCATGTGTATGAATGGGTGTGGACTTACTCTTGTGTGAATGTGTGTGTGTATGAATGGGTGTGAGTTCACTCTTCTCACAACGATCTGGGTAAAGGGGTCAGAAGATGAATCTGTCTCCTGTTGTCCTGTGGGATCTGGGGATTAAAATCAGGCTTTAGGCCTATACAAGCACTGCTGTCAGCTAAGCCATCTTACTGGCTGTTACTGTCATATTTTTTTGAACTGTCCATCAAATAGCTTCTGTATAAAAGAATTAAGCTAGTTTCAGCCAGTGCTAGCAGACCAGCAGGCAGGCAGTGAGGTCCTGTCTAAAACTAAACCAATAAACTGGGCAGTGGTGGTGCATGCCTTTAATCCCAGCACTTGGGAGGTAGAGGCAGATGGATCTCTGAGTTCAAGGCCAGCCTGATCCACATGGCCAGTCCCAAGACAGACAGAGCTACAGGGAAAAACCCTGTCTTGAAAAGAAAGAAAGAAAGAAAGAAAGAAAGAAAGAAAGAAAGAAAGAAAGGAAGAAAGAAAACACAACAAAAAAATTAAACAACTAAATGAACAAATAATAAATTATAAGCTGTTATAGGATAAAGTAGAGATGGCTATCTTAAGTTCTAAATAATTTGGTTTAAAAATTACACACATTACTTTAATAAAAATAATTTAATCATAAAAATAGTAGAAGTAGAGAAAAAGGAGGAGGATGCCCAGAAGAGGACAGCTCGCACATGTGAGAGAATGTGGGCGGGGTCTGTTGGCAGCAGCACGACTGGATTCCCAAGTGAGCCAGGCTCACTCAAAATAACTGCAAAAAGGCACTTCCACTACATGTAGGTCAAGATGATGAAAGGAAATGACTTTCTGCGACATGCTGCGATGTTGGAAGACACTGAGAGAGCAAAGCCCTCAACTACCAGCTCCTGACCAGCCATATGACCCTGGAAGTCATATGACCCTGCCTTTGCAAACATAGAAATCCAGGGTAGACATTATGGCTTCTGGTTAGCTCAAGAGTAACTGCAGTCGATGTGGGTCTGTGGCCTCAAACAGCTTACCTGAAACTTGACACACTTTCTGGTTTGTTGTTACTTACTTTTAAGATAGGCTTTCATTATTTAATTCTGGTTGATCTGAAATTCTCAGGGATCCACTTGTCTCTGCCTCCCAGTACTGGGAATTAAAGGTGTGCTCCTGGCCCTGGGTGTGCTTCTTGGATCACCATGTAGCACACTTTAAATCAACAGGGCAAAGACCTCCTTGGTCCAGTCTGACTACATCTTCAGAATCCACTATCTGGATAACTGTTACAGAGACAGGACAGACTCAGAGAAATCAGCCAACCTCAGCTCCTCGAGGAACTAAAAAGTAATTCATCTCTGAAGAATGCTCTAAGGGGACGTGAGATTTACCCTGCAAGAAGAGGAAGAACTGTCGGGGTGTACGTGTATAGAGAAAAATGGGGACAAAGGAAGAAGACCACCTCTTAAGTCAAAGAGAAAAGTACAATCTACTGGTGATACTTTGACCTTTCACCTTTCAGAAATATGAAGGAATACATTTATGAGTTTTTTGTTTGGTTTTGTTACAACAAAAACCCACCCAACCAAAAAACAACAACCAAACCCCCCACCATCTCCCATTTTGTTATTTCCCATTTTTCTTTATACAAGTATAAAAGACGGCAGAAAAAAGTTCCAGAGGGAAAGGAGTAATCTACTTTCTACTCTCAACATTATAGTGGCTTGGCAATCAGAAACACTGCAAATCAGGTCAGAGACACAATTAAACACAAACGTTATTTCTCAGCTAATCAATCCATGATCTGTGGAGGTTGGAAACCTGAGTCAGAGTAAACTTCAACCGTTTGCTCTGCTTGCCACATCTGGCAGACTGCTGCCACATCTGGCAGACTGCTGCCACACCTGGCAGACTGCTGCCACATCTGGTAGACTGTTGCCACATCTGGTAGACTGTTGCCACATCTGGCTATGCTGGAGGGGAAGCACCTTCTCCACACTTCCAAATTCCAGAAGGGAAGTACCTAAACCACAGCAGGAGGGCACACCCGATCCCTACCCCGTTTAAAGTTTGGAAGTGATGTTATTCATTCAGCAATGGACAAAACCAAAAATTGTCTCAACTCTGAGCACTAGACTTAATTTGTGTCATACACAAGGCAGAGTCCTCTGTTATTTTTCTGATGGCCATTTCCCAGTTTGATACCATCCATGTATCATTCATTGCAGACGGCTGAGTTGAGCTGTCCTCAAAGTAATTTTTGTAACAGTAGGTAACATTAAATAGGTGAGGATACTATTATTTTGAAAATGAGATTTGAGGGGCTGGAAAGATTGCTCAACAGTTAAAAGTACTGTCACTCTTGCAGAGGACCCAAGTTTGATTCCCAGCACCTACAGGACTCACAACCATCTGTAACTCCAGTTCCTGGGCCTCTGATACCCTCTTCTGACCTCCACGACCACTAAGCACACATTTGGTGCACAGACCAAATACATATGAAGGCAAAACACGATTCAATATGATGAATAAATCTTTCGAAAAATGAGGTTAAAAATTAAGTGCTCCAAATTTATGGAAAACTGTAGGCCTTTGCCAGAATATATCTAGAGCAGATACAGAAATGGTTATTTGATGTCTAGGGTTATCAAACATCAAGAAGCACACCTGCCCATCCTCAGAAAAGCAAGCCCTCTCCTTCAGTTAACATCACTACAGAGTCCAACAGAAGGCAAGGTCCTAACCAACCATGTGAAAAATAACAAGCAGGATATGCAACGCATGAGAAAAAGCATTTAACAGCAATATAAAAAAAACAAAAAAGCTCCAGGACTGGAGAGATGGCTCTGCAGTTAAGAGCACTTCCTGTTCTTATAGACAACAGGAGTTTGGCTCCCAGCTCCAAGCGATCCAAGCTCTCTGGCCTCCTGGGGTACTGACACTCATGTGCACATACCTACACACACACATGCATTTAAAGTAGGAATTTTAAGTGTCTTGAGGAAATCCTTTGGAACAAGATAATAAAGGAGATTCCTACGGTCTAAAGAAAAGGCGTTTAGAATAGTGTGTAGTGACACACACAATTTTGGCAATCTGAATGTTGAGGCAGGAGGATCAGAATTCCAGGCTAGTCTGGAGCACATAGTGAAACGCTATTTCTAGGATTTCACCCATAGAGAATGGCAGTCTGGGACTGGAGCTGGGACTCAGTGGGGGAAGACTCTGTTGCCGAGCTGGGCAGCCATGTGCTGGACAGAGAAAACTGGCAAATTAACTGTCCTCTGACCTCACACATGTACCATGGCTAACGTGCATGCACACATAAACAAATAAATGTGAGATACACATTTCCTTAGGAGGAAAAAGTATCTAAATATCATTTGTGCCAGATAAGACGATGTGTAAAGGACCTGGCTTCTCGTCTTTATTGTTAACATTCCCTTGGATGCTTCTGATAAACTGCTTATATTAAAAGAAAGAAGTATGGGGCTGGAGAGAAGGCTCAGCAATTAGACTGATGCTTTTGCAGAGGACCCACGTTTGGTTCCCAGCAGCCACGAGGTAGCTTAGAACCGACTGTAACTCCAGTTCCAGGGATCTCACACTTTCAAGGGCACCAGGCACATGTGGCACACACAGGTAAAACATTCATACAAATAAAATAAAAATCTATATTTTAAAAGGAAGTATATTCATCTATTGTAATAGTGTTCTCTCCAGGAACTGCATGCCATAGGCCAAGAGAGCCAATCAGACTGGCACACCCACTGGGACATACTCACCGGCTTCTGGATCTGCAGGGACCTTCCACATGTACAGGTTGAAGTCATCAGAGCCTGAAAGGATATACTGTTGGAGCAAAACAGACATTTCATATATTATTTTATGACTGGAAAGACAATTACTTGATTATATATCAGTCTGTAAAGAAATTAAAAAAAAAAAAAAAAAAAAAACCAGGGTCATTGAGGTGGCTGGGTAGGCAGAAGCCCTTGCTGTGCAAGCCTGAAACCTGTTTGCTCTCCAGAGCCCACAGTGGAGGGGAATGGGAAGAACAGATCATGTGCACAGCGGCTCTAACTCTGACTTTGACTTGAGGTTGTCTCTGTCTCCATCTCCATGTCTCTCTTTCTCTGTACATTAATTTTTTTAACCTCTTCATTTATTTTATTTTTGTACATGTATGCCATGACCTTGTGTGGAGGTCTGAATCAGGCAACTGGTGGGTATTTGTTCTCCCACTGTGTGGTCCTGAGGAGGAGAGCTCAGGTCATCAGACTGCAGCAGCCACCTTTACCAACTGAGCCATCTCAGCCCCACGACTGTACATCTAAAAGTTTGAGGGACAGTGAGAACTGAACCCAGGGCTTTGTGCATGTGAAACACCATGAATTGCATCTCAGCTCATAAAGTGTACTGTGTGTGTGGGTGGTGTGTGCAATTCTCCTGTTTCACTTTCCTGAGTATTAAGCTTATAGGCATGTATGTATATACCCAGCTTAGACCTAGTACTTTACATGGAAAATTTCAGATAATATTTGTGTTACATTTTTTAAAAGTGTAGAAAATAATAATCAAGATCTTCATAGAGATCTTTGAGGTCAAGTATCCTAAACTTCTCTGTATCTCCCTGACATCCTGGAGCAGCAGGCTACCTTCAACACAACCACGGATATAAGCCATATATCCTTTTAGGAAATAAAAGATGTCATTTTATGTAGCAGCTTAAAATTGCCTGGTCCAAAATGGGGTTATTATTGCTAGATGTAATCTAATTAGACTCATATTGAGTATACATTATATTTATAAATCAACAGCAACAAGTAGCAACTTGAGCAGTTCACTCCATTTCCAGATACTGACAAAACTGTTTAACTGTTTAACTCTAATCAAAATTACTCAAGACATTGTGAACTTCTAATTTAAAACCAACAGGCATACAGTTTTTTTGAACCATTTAAACATCAATGGACAGGACTGGGGAATAAAGCTCAGTGAGATGGGTGCTGGATTAGTATATGAGTGTAGATTTAATACCCATTATGGTTTTAATAAACCTTTATTAGCCTTCAAAAATCTTAAGAAATATGAGTAGGAGGCAAAGGTAAGAAGCTTGCAGTTTTGTCCTTTAGGGTTAAGACACCGTGGTAAAGAACTTAATGTCTTTACCTGCTAAGTGAGAGCCATGCTGGCTGTTCTCCAAAATGAACGGTGTAACCCAAAGAGACCCTATTGTCCCTAATCTACCACTTAAATAAAATCACTGACAAATCACTGTGTAAACTTGCTCAAGACTGGGAAATTCAAAGGTAACATGCTACACTCCAATCGAAAAGTTTCCTTGCAGTTCAGAGGTTGGAATTCGGGAGCCTAGGAGTTTAACAGAAAAGACTCACTATGTACTGACTCAGAGCTCGGCTGATTCACCAGTTACTCTGTTCTGGGTGCGTAGAGACACCGGATTCCAAGTGGCTTACAACAAGTAGAAAATATAAAACATGTAGGTATACAAGTTCCATTAAGAGAAAATAGGGCGTGGCCATTCCTAGAAGAGTTGAGACCGGATCACTGTGAGCATGAGGCTAGCTTCCGAGAAACTCATGAGATGAGGGCCACAGAGACAGCAATGGCTTTTCTTTAGCCTATGGCTCAAATGGTGTAGCTCCCCACCCCTTGGGCCACCTTCTGTCTGACTGCCTACCACCAGCCCCCCTATCTCTGCCAAAGGCTCTCTCTCTCTCCAAAGCCTGCCTGCAGGTGGCTCTGAGAAATGAGTGCGGAGCAGCCCTCAACCCAAGACTGCTGCGAGCAGGCCTGGGGAGCCGCTAGGCTCCCTGTTCTGACAGAAGAATGCGGATGTTTGTGCTCTCCCCTCCAGGGCAAACTCAAACGGGCCACACGTGACCCTTTGGTCTTCCATATGCCCTGCTTTGCTGTTCCTACTGCATTTCCAAAGAATTGGCTACAACTGAAAACTGAACCTCTATTAAGACAGAGGGAGAGAGCCAGAACACAAAAGAGTCATCTAATTACACGCATGCATGTATGCATGTATGGGACAAAATTCAAGCACCAACATCTCATTGTTTCTTTTTCCATTTAAAAGTAGCCTTAAGCCTGACATGGAATTCCTGCTTCCTTCCCTCAAACCTCACCAACCTAAATAAACAAAAGATGCATACTAAAATCAATACCTCAAGGCTATACTTATTGGAAGTCTTACTTTACTGAAGGATCAGTACTTTCCTAATTGCTTAGAATTCACTGGGGCAGAGCCCAGGAACGTTAAAGGGGCTGGCTGTCCAGACAGAACGCTGACTCAGAAAAAGCCTTAGAAGGAAGAAAGTGTTCCCACAGAGTTAAGTCTGCTGGCTTTGATATGACAGCTCCTCAAACACACAGAAAATGCTTGGAATGCTTTAAATGCTTTGGGGGATAAAGCATTTCTGATAGCTCTTCCCCTCAAAACTTCTCTCCCATCTACCAGGAGTGAATGCTTGGGATAATTTCCGGGGTGGGGGAGGGAGGCTCCACCCACTGGCATCTAGCCAGACTGAGTGCTCACCAACACTAGAATTACAAGATGCCCTGAGGAATTCAGTTATGGCATTTAGTGGTTGGCTGTTGGATTCCTGTCAACATTAACAGTTGGCTGCCTGGGATACTGCTAACTGTGAGAGCCTGAAATAAAAATGAGTTCATCCTTTTATTTTTTAAACAAATATTTACTGAGTGTCTACTATGTGTTGAGCACTGCTCCAAGAAAGGAAATACAGAAATGGCGAAGAGAGACCCTGTCTCTGCTCTCATGGAACTATCATCTTATTGAGTGGGGTAAAACTATACACATATAATGTGGGAAAGGGGAACAATATTAGGATCAAGAAACAAGAAATATATACGTGAGGTTCCCAGTGAGGTAAACATTAAGAGAAAAGTGAATCATCTGGATAGAGAAGCTAGGGGGTGGCTGGGTAGTTGATTTCCATTTATGTAAAGTGGTCACAGAAGGCTTCTCTGATAAAATGGCATTTTGAACAAAGCCCTGAAGGAAATGAGGGAGCAAATTATGTGGATATCTGGGAGACTATTTCAAAAAGGGGCAGAAAATTCTGGGGTATTTAAAATATAAAGCAGCAAACTGTGTAAAATGGCTCAAACCTGTAATCCAAGTAGTATTCAGAAGGCTTTGAGGCAAAAAGCTGAGTGAGGAAGATCCTAGTCTAAGCCATAAAGTTCTAGGCCAGCCTGGGCTACAAAGTCAGATCATGACACAAAGCAAAATAAAAGGCAGAACAAATTAGGCAGCCAGTGAACCAGGGGCTCCATGTGCTGAACAGGAACACCCTGTGAACTGGTCTCTTAAAACTTGTTCTGAGCCTGTTTCTTCCTAGCTTGCCTGGGCTGGCCTTCAACTTGCCATCACAGGCCTTTGTCATTAGGCCCCACTTGTTTTCAAAGCCGTGCAGAAGGTTATCTCAAGTGGGCCTGAGGTAGTGACACATTTTACATCACCACAGGAAATGGAACTTCCTTTCCTAAGGCTGCCTCCTAGGTCTAGGCTCAGACTTAGTGAAGCCTGCCAATGGTTAGTGCTCAAGGCACTTAAGTCCTGGTGTGCTCCCTTAAAGCATTCTGCTGTAGAAACTGAACAAGAAACAAAGGCAAAAGAGCTCTAATGCCAATCACTCCCAAGAGGAAGCTTCAGTAATGCTCTTATTAACATTCATAATGACTTGTACTAAACCATAAAACAGAACTTCATAAAACAGAGGTATAATTTCTCTCTCTCGGTATTGGTATCTTTTTTCATATCACTGGGATTGTAAGACTGGGCCACCATGACCCAGCTTTCTGATGGATTCTGGATAGTGTGTGTATTGGGGGGGGGGGGGTGTTGAAACTGGGCCCTCAGGGTTGGAGAGATGGATGGCTCAGTGGTTAAGAGCACTGACTGCTCTTCTAGAGGTCCTGACTTCAATTCCCAGCAACCACAGGTGGCTCACAACCATCTATAATGGGATCTGATGTCGTCCTCTGACTGGCAGGCATACATGCAGGCAGAACACTGTATACATAATAAATAAATTTAAAAAAAGTGTTTTAAAAAGAAAGAAAGAAAAAAAGAAAGAAAAAAGATAGATTTCAAAGGACGATCTGGCAGCTACATTGTAACTTTTATATTATTTTAAAAATATGGTTAGGAACAAAAAATGATTTCCTATCTGAGTTAAAAGGAAAAAAAATATCAAAAGGTACAAGCCATCCATCATCGTCCAATTAATAGTCAGAATAGGTCTCAACAAGCTCTTTGCTTCTCTCTGGACTGTTGTGTAGATGGATGATGGATGGGTGGAAAGACAGGCACACACAAAGGTGTGTGTGTGTGTGTGTGTGTGTGTGTGTGTGTGTGTGTGTGTGTGTGTGATACATGTGTGCATAGCTCTCAATATTCCTCAACATCTACTGAAGGAAACATATCAAACACAATTACTACTTGATGTGTACTGATCAACTTAGTTCTCTCCAAAGGTTCCTTCCACACCAATTACTCCCCAGTAAATGGCATGTCTGTCTAATTAACTGTATTGACTAGGCTACAAAAACCAGATGGCTCTGTGGCCAGGATCAGTAAGAAGAGAAATAACTATTTTTATTCAATTAAACACAGCTCTTTAGTCAGAAGGGGAAGAAATAAGATAGCATAACTCTGTGACAGACTCTTTGGAGATCCTTTCTAGAGAAAAGTTTGCAAGCTATATAAATACAAGTTTGATTATGCCATCTATACTATAGAACCACCTGCCACAGTGTTATCTAAAGCAACAGAGCAAGTTTCTCTTGAAATGGGCAAGCAACAGATTTAACTGGTGGTAAGACAGACAGAATTGCATTGGCTCTGAATGAAAACATACCCACAGGAATACCCAGGGGAAGAGAGCAGATGTTACGTATGTCCAGAGGAAGAACATGTATGTATTTTCACATCAAGAGGAGCAGCATATATGCATATCCACACACAGACCAGCAGCATACATGCATATCCCCATAAGAATATTAGTTCTAGGGCTGGAAAGATAGCTCAGTGGTTAAGCGTACTGACTGCTCTTCCAGAGGTCCTGAGTTCAAATCCCAGCAACCACATGGTGGCTCACAACCATCTGTAAAGAGATCTGATGCCCTCTTCTGGTGTGTCTGAAGACAGCTACAATGTACATATAATAAATGAATAAATCTTAAAAAAAAAGAATATTAGTTCTACATGTAAAGTTATATTATTCTTGTTTTGGATCACTTCCCATTTCAGCTCGATTCAACTCCTGGAATTCTTTGGTTTATTAATAACCAAACTTTATGAGGTAAGAGTAGGGAAAATATGTTAATAAAGAAATATTCCACAATGGCAGCCAATAATATTCAAATACTCAGTAGGGAAGAAATATGTTACAAAGCTCTGTCCAAATCATCACCAGCTGCTAGAGGCAGGTAGCCTGCCTTACTTGAAGACGAAAACTTGTGGAAACTCATTTCGGAAACCCAGGTTTGGTCTGAAGAGCCGTTAACCAAATGGCATCAGTACTTAGTCTTTCTCTATGGGCCTCAGTTCTGATATTTGGGGACTGGATTATCTCACTCCAACTATATCCATTATTCAAGTAAAGGCTCTAAGCATTCCTTTTTTTTTAAAGATTTATTTATTTATTTATGTCTGAGTACACTGTCGCTGTCTTCAGACACACCAGAAGAGGGCATCGGATCCCATTACAGATGGTTGCAAGCCACCATGTGGTTCCTGGGAATTGAACTTAGAACCTCTGGAAGAGCAGTCAGTGCTCTTATTAACCACTGAGCCATCCCTCCAGTCTGACCCCCTAAGTATTCTTAAGAAGATGATTTCCCCATTTCTCCAAAGCTTAAGCAAGCATGAGAAAGAGGCAAAGCTATGGGCTGAGTGATGTGTTGAAGAACACTGGGCAGGCAGAGCAGGAGCACTATGACCTATACAGCTTCATTGATGTCTACCAGGGTTTCCAAGTAGATCCCCACTCCCAGCTCGAGTTGTGCATTAAAGGAGAACTGTCATGTTACATGGCCAGAGCACAGCAATTTCACTTACTCCTAATAGAAGAATAAATCCAGGTTACCTCATGTTCTTTTTCAAACAGTTACTAACCTGGCCACCTCTAGCATGCTTTCTAAGATTCCTAAGCTCTTAAGCTCAATCAGTAAATGGACTACAGGATGAACCTCATCCAAAGGAAAGATTCTTTGTTGAGGACGTGTAGCTGAGCCTCTAGGTCCCAGGACTCCTGTAAACCCTTAGGGTCACCTACCATACTATCCAGTTATGGATCCTTCCTGACAGTGTTTATTAGGTCCCAGGACTCCTGTAAACCCTTAGGGTCACCTACCATACTATCCAGTTATGGATCCTTCCTGACAGTGTTTATTAGGTCCCAGGACTCCTGTAAACCCTTAGGGTCATCTACCATACTATCCAGTTATGGATCCTTCCTGACAGTGTTTATGGCTTTCAGATTTTAAAAAAGGCCCAAATTCAAAAGAATTCCAAATAGCTGATTTAATAAACAGGTTTCCTGCAATCTACCTTTCTCCTTTGGTTCTGAGAATTGAGTCTTAGGGCCTTCCACATGGAGGGCAAGCATGCCACCACTGGGCTATATCCCTTCCCAGTTCCCCTCAAACTTTTTATTTGGGGATGCAGGAATGCTTCTGCCTCAGTCTCTGCAGTAGCTAAGACTATAGGTCTACACCACCAGACCTGGTTAAATCAAATCCTCTAAAATTCACTCGCAGACCATGCTGGCACATGCCTTTAGTCAAGAGGCAAACGGATCTCCATGAATTCCAGGTCCCCAGGGCTACACAGTAAGACCCTATCTTAAGAAAACAAAACAAATAAACAAATATATAAAATATTCACTCCCTAGTGGCTGGGGAGATGGCTCAGTGGGTAAAAGCATTTGCCATACAAGCCTGATAACATGAGTTTGAATCCCCAGAACCCACATAAAAGTCACCCTTTAGTGCCCAGTACTCCCCCTAAAGGGAAGCAGGAAGTGGGAACAGAAGGCTCTCCTGTATTAAGTATACAGATCGAGGAGGCCCTATTTCAAACAAGGGGGAAGTGAGAAGAACGCCTGAAGGCTGTCGTCCATATATGTGCACATGAGCACACACATAAAACAAAAATCCCTTTAAAAATCCACTTCCTAAATAATACTCTTTCTCATTGGTCCACATGGACCACTCCATCTCAGTAATATGGAGGCAGAATGATTATGAAAAAAGTCATAGACAAGGATGTGAGGCTAATCCTGGCCAGTCCCACTACCGACTTAGTAGCCACTGCAAATCATTCTGGGTCTCACTTTTAAGAGGGATGAAACCAGCCAACTATATACCCAAAAGACCACTACATGGATTCAAATACAAGAGAAGAAAATGGAACAAGGAAGTGGAAAAAAATTAGCCAAAAGCATTTTCCTATAGAAAAGGTGTATTTTTATTTCATATGAAAGAGAACACATTACATGTGGGGTCCTCAAGGGAGTGTCAGCAGGGGAGAACAGAGTCATATAAAGTGGAGCTAGTGTGACAGGGCAATTCTCCTGTTGTGGTCATGTAGTAGTCTTCATCTTCCTCCTCCTCCTTTAAAGATTTATTTATTTAATGTATGTGAGTACACTGTCATGGACTTCAGACACACCAGAAGAGGGCATTGGATCTCATTACAGATGGCTGTGAGCCACCATGTGGTTGCTGGGAATTGAACTCAAGACTTTCGGAAGAGCAGTCAGTGCTGAGTCAGCTCTTCTCCCCCTAACCCCATTTTTTCCGGTTGTCCTGGAGCTCATACTGTAGACCAGGCTGGCCTGGAACAGAGAACTGTCTTCCTTTGCCTCCTGAGCGCTGGGCTGAAGGTGAGTGCCATCACTGTTTTCAGTCATTAGCTTACTAGCAGTAGATCTATATGGACATTCTTGCCACTCACCCTACTTCATACACACAGCATCGACAGAGGCTGAGTAGTGATGTCATGTCTAAGGCAGGCCACTCTTTTTTTTTTTTTTTTTTTTTTTTTTTTTTCCGGAGCTGGGGACCGAACCCAGGGCCTTGAGCTTGCTAGGCAAGTGCTCTACCACTGAGCTAAATCCCCAACCCTAAGGCAGGCCACTCTTAAGGACACTTTGCTGGGTTCATGGATTCACTCACAAGACAGCTCTTTGGAGGAGGGCCAAATGATTTCATTACCATGATTTTGGGGGGCCCTTGCCAACTGTCAAATCCACAAGAAATAGATCCCAATGCTCAGTCACCCCGCTGATCAGCCTTTTCAGATACACTTGGTTATATTTTTCTTTCCTTCTCTATTCCTCCTTCAGCAAGATATAGAGAGAAGCAGGACTAGCATTAAATGAGACTAACAAAGAGAAGCTTTTAAACATAATCAGAATGTCCATTTCTAGGTATCCAAGCTGCTTTCTAGCATGAAAAAAAACTGGCTTCTTAGAAGCTTGAGCATCCTGCTGGACCTAGGCTGGGACAAGAACCACTTAAGGAATCGTGGAAGAAGGAAGAAAAGGCAAGTGCTTCTTTCTGAGTGTGTACCAGAAAGCCAGCAGGTGGAATACCAGCCTTCTCTTTAACCTGTTAAGACCTCTGCTTGCCTGCCTGCCTGCCTGCCTGCCTGGTGTGTACATGGGGCTGTAAGCTTAGCAAACAGAATGGAGCTGGTCTAGCTGCAGAAGGAACAAACAAAATGTAAGGATGAGTGAAGCAGCCAGAGGGAACTGGAGCTCAGGTGACTTCTGGGGAGGAATGCTGACTCTGGAACTAGAGGTGGACCTTCCTGAAAATCAAGTCCACAGATGGGCAGGTGCCCATAACTCTAGCTCTTGTTGCTCAAGGGAAGAAAATGAAACTGGAGGATTAGTTTAGGCCAAAAGTTCATGGTCAGCCTGGGCTACATAATGAGACTGTGTCAAGAAGAAAACAAAAACAAGTTCAAACCTTTTGTTGCTATTGATATCCAGCTATCTAAATGCAACTGTCACTTAATTTAGGGGTGAAGATAGTTAAATTTGGATAATTCAAATATACTAGAGATAAACAAACCAATGCCTTGGTATCCTAAAGCATGGAAGGTGGACTATACGGAGGCTTTGAATGAAAATCAAGCCATGGGGACTGGCTCACCAAAGCACCTGGAGCACAGTAACTGTTGCCAACACCTGCTTCATTACTTTAAAAGACATAAGGCTAGGAAGGCTGTTCTCACTTACCCACTAATTAGATAGACCATGGAACCAAACATGAGATAAACAACCCTTCCGAGTTAGACAGGTGGCCTATATCAGAATATAGATAGTTTGCAGATTCACTCCATATCTACAATTAGTATCAATTTGCTACTGTAATTAAAAACAAGAACATCTACTTTTTTTTTTTTTTTTTTAAAGGTTGAATCCTTGGCAACTCCTCGGCTGTGATGGCGACTGAAACCGAGTGGATGCTATCCCACTTTACCAGAAGGCAGGCTTTCCAGTTAAGTGCTCCTTTTTGTATACACTAGACAAACTCACTTATTTTTGCAGTCTGTCATGCACCTAAGAGTCTGAATTGTAGTCCTTGCTCAGCTAGGAACACACATGTAGCAATTTGGCCACTTTACCTTTCTGAACCTCAGATTTCTCAAAAGGAAGAATTGGTTCAAACGATCTTGGATAGCTTTGTGGTTAGAACTTATAAGACACAAGGTAGGCTCCGCATTATTTCATATTTTATTCCTTGAGTATAATTTATCAAAAATATTAATTTAATTTTGAGGCCAGTGAACTATCTAGTGAACCTAGGATGGTAAAAATTAAAATTAAAAGTAAGTGCAGGCCCTCTGCACAACACCCAGATCCATTTGTGGGGCCTGACTAATCACCTTGGAATTAAAAGTTAGAAGGCCGTCTAGATAGGTGGGATCATCTATGTTCATTTATTCTAATTATGGAAATCCCCAAATTCCTTTCGGGTTACCTAGCCTATGACTAAAGGAAGACTGCATAGCAGAGTTCCAGGCTACGGGAGTTCCTGGAGTATAGACACAGGAATGATGTTGGCTATAAAGACAGACTGAGTACAGTGGCAGCTGCTGTGATCCTGCCCACTTACAAGGCTGAGTCATTATGATTGCAAGTTTGAGGCCAGAGTGGGCAGTCCCCCTAACAAATCACTTAAAAACAGCAAAAAGGCCAGGCATGGTGGAGCCATTAATCCAGCACTCAGGAGGCAGAGGCAGGCAGATCTCCGTAAGTTCAAGACCAGCCTGGTCTACAAAGCAAGTTCTAGGACAGCCATGGCAGTTATACAGAGATGAAATACCTCAAACAAAACAAACAAAAAGGCAGCAAAAAGATCCTGTCTGGACTAGTCAAAAGCTGCCAGGTATACAGATCACTGTGAACTAGCCAATGCTTGACGATGGAAAGTCAGGGCCTATGAATGAATCGCCTTTGAGAAACTATTTTCTATGACTAGGACAGTAAGACTGTTTGCCCTTGGAACTGTTTGCACACTTAAAATTATAAGCTTAATTGACTAGTTTAACTGTAAATGCATAACTTTTTTTTTTTGGCTATCTTGGAACTTGTTCTATAGACCAGGCTGGCCTCAAACTCAGAGATTTGCCTGTCTCTGCCTCCTGACTGCTAAGATTAATGTCACGCACCACCACTGCCTGGTATAAATCCATACTTATTTCATCCTATCAAGACCTCCCTAAAAGTTGAGCAGAAAAAAATGATTATCAATCCTGATTTACAGTTACAGAAGCTTCTTCTGTCTAGAAAGCTAAATACTACATTGATCAAAGCACTCAAGAGTCACGTCAACAAATCCACAGTGCTCTTACAACAAGACAATGATGAGTTAGCTCTCTTCCTTGTCCCTGAGGACTGAAGAGAAATGTCAAACATAAATCTATTTCCTAATCCACTAGGTTAGATGTCTGTTACTCTGTAAGGGGGATAGGAGCAGACTGAAGACTGACTCAAGGCCAGAGTCAACCACTTGCATCCTCTTTCAACCAAGAAAAACTATTTACTGTGACCAAAACCAGAGTAATTTATCAGAGAGACTATAATGCCTACAAACTCTCCCATTAGGATAAAAGTCATAATAACAGTCAAATAATCAATGAACTCAAAGGCACTCAATGTTTCATTATCATTATATATTAATCTATAAGGTGAAAACAGTTGTATGTTTAAAACATGGCTCTGCTCTCACAGTATCTGCCCCAGTGCCTGCTGGCATGCTGGATAACTACAATCTAGATGATAGTTCCTCATATGCCACGAGCTCCTCTTTCTTCTCGAAATAGCAGATTCTTAGAACCTCAGGATCCATTCACAAATGTGGCAGAGCTAGTTACTCAGACCCATGTTGTAACTAGCCTTGGTTTACAGGGTATGCCCTGTAAGAAATGTACCCCTGGCAACTGGGATAAAGACAACCATGAGGCAAAAATACCAGAATCAGTATTCCCTTCAATAATTCCTCCTTCATGTGGAACAAAAGAGAGATTGAAAGCCAATATACAAAGACATGGGGATTTGGAGGGTGAAGGCACTGACCTGGTCACGATCCCCTGCAAAACAGCAGCTCTTCATAGTGCAAGAGTTGAAGTAACCCTGATTGTCGAACTGGAACACTGGCAGGCGTGAGTGGATATCGTAGAGGACAGGAGGCAGGCGGCGGCGCAGTGCCAGGAGCTGGGTTCCGTTGCTGTTGAATCGCACGCTCATGGCGCTCTGGAGAGACAGGTTGCCACCATAGCGCAGGAGAGAACTGGAAGGCAAAAGCACAGGGATCAAGTCTGAGGCAGACAGGATAAAAGCTTGCAAAACACACTCATTTGCTTCTTCACATGTGTCCAGCCTGTCCTGTAAGGCTTAAGTCAGAGTTCCAACCAAAGGGAAATTAAACGGCACGAGTATCTACTATTAGAATGTATTAGTTATGCTAACAATGGCTCCTTGAAGCCAGGCAGTGATGGTGCAGGCATCTCTGAGTTTGAGGCTAGCCTTGGTCTACCGAGTGAGTTCCAGGACAGCCAGGGATACACAGAGAACCCTGTCTCAAAAAACAAACAAAAACCAAAAGACAAAAGAATGGCCCCCTGGAAACAAACAAAAACATAAACAGGAGGAGAGGAGAGGAGAGTCAAGTCTCTTTGGTTACATTAAAACAAATTCTTTAAAATGTCAGCTGTGGGGCTGATGATATAGCTCAGTGGTTAATTGTACTGGCTGCTCTTCCAGAGGACCCAAGTTCAATTCCCAGCACCCACGTAGCAGTTCACAATTGTCAGGATCTCTAGTTCCAGGGATATGATGCACTCTTCTGGCCTCTGTGGTCACCAGGTACACGAGTGCATAGACATACATTAGGCAGGATACATAAACATAAAATATGATAAATAACTACTCTTGGACCTGAGTTTAATCCTCAGGACTTTCATGGTGGAAGGAGACACAATACCTGAAAGTTGTCCTTACACACACACAGACACACACACACTAGTTTTTTTGTTTTGTTTTGGTTTTGGTGGGCTGGAGAAACGGGCAGCAGTTAACAGCCTTTCCTTGGGCTCCTCATCCAGAGGACCTGCATTTGATACTGAACACCCACATGGCAGCTTATGATCATCTGTAACTCCAGTTCCATGAGATCTGGCTCCCTCTTCTGGCCTCCAAGGACACCAGCCATACAAGTGGTGCAAAGACATATTCAAAGCAAAACACTCATTTACATAAAATCAAATATAATGTATTTTATAGATTTGTTTTTTATAGCCATGTCTGTTGACGTGCCAAGTCAGCTAGGGCTGCATAGTGAGACTGTTTCAAAAACAAGCTAAAACAGCAAATAACCAAACAAATGAAAGAAAAATTTTTAAAAATTTAATTTTATATATGGGCCAATCAAACAAGTAGCACTAAACAAAGACTTCAATGTAGGCACATCTCCAATTACAATAGGAAGAGTTATACCTGTCTCCTTTTACTTTAAAACAAAGGTGTTTTTTTTTTTTTAATTTATTCATTTGTGTGGTGAGGGGCGTGAACCATGGTGCACATGGAGAGCAGAGGACAGTTTATGGGATTTGGTTCTCACTTCCGCCATTGGTGTTCCAGAGATGACACTCAAACTGTCAGGCTCGGACGCAATGCCCTTACCTACTGAGCCATCTTACTTGTGCTTGCTTCTCTGCTTTTCAAATCCCAAGTTATACTGAACTTTGAAATATGCTTAAGATGAGACATGTACTCTCATTTATCTAGCGTTCCTAAACACTGGTATGTTCTGGTTCACTTATTATGTTATAGTTTGTGTGTGTTTCATGTGTATGTGTGTATGTATATGTATATGTCTGTGCACCACATGTATGTCAGGTGGCCAGAAGAAGGCATTGGATCTCTTGGAACTGGGGTTAATGACAGCTATCAGACAGATGCTGGGACTCAAATCCAGGGTTTGCAAGAGCTCTTAACCTCTGAGCCATCTCCCTAGTCCCTCAACAGAATTCTTGATTACTTGGACCTTATCCTACAGAGGGATGACTGCTCATGCCACAACCCTGTTCTCTTTTGTATCTCTGATTCACTTAAGTCAGGCTATGTGTGTCAATGATACCATAGAAAAGAATGCCACACCAAAGCTAATAACTTGTTCTGTTTTACACAGACATTGTGGCATTTATAGAGAAGCGGTCTTGGTCTGAGGGATGTTATATAGTTGGTAGAATGTTAGCCTAGCATCCACAAGCCCTGGGTTCCATCCCCGGCATTGAGCAGACTGGGAGTAGCAATGCGTGCCTATAGTCCTGGCAACAAGTGGGAGGCCAGCATGAAGACATAAAGGGAAGGAGAGAAAGAGAGGCAGGAATGGCATGGGGGTTGGAGTGAGGGTATTCCAATAGTTTTAAGAGAAAAAATTTTAAGTTCTAAAAATCAATTAAGAGACCTAAATATTGGTGCATGCACCTTTAATCCCAGAACAAGGGGTTGGGGGTGGGAGCGGGTGAGAGCAGTGCCTTTACCTGCTGAACATCAGAGACCAATGCCTTTACCTGCTGAGCATCTCTCTGGCTCTTGCTTCCTTTTTAACCCCCAAAGTTTATATTTAGCTTTGAAATGTACTTTGGTTAATACACATAGTTTCAGTTGTATAGCTTCACTAAGGGGTTACATGTTTTTGTTGCATTATTTTTCTGTAGTTTCATAATGTTTATAACTTTTTTTAAAGATTTATTTTATTTAATGTATGTGAGTACACTGTAGCTGCCTTCAGACACACCAGAAGAGGGCATCGGTTCCCATTACAGATGGTTGTGAGCCACCATGTGGTTGCTGGGAATTGAACTCAGGACCTCTGGAAGAGCAGTCAGTGTTCTTAACTGCTGAGCCATCTCTCCAGCCCTGTTTATAACATTTTTAAAGTAACACAGTGTGATGGTTTGCATATCTTGGCCCAGGGAGTGGCACTATTAGAATCTGTGGCCCTGTTGGAGAAAGTGTGTCAATGTGGGCGTGGGCTTTAAGACCTTCCATCCCAGCTGCCTGGGAACAAGTCTTCCACTAGCAGCCTTCAGGTGAAGATGTGGAACTCTCAGCCCCTCCTGCACCATGCCTGCCTGGATGCTGCCATGCTCCCACCTTGATGATAATGGACTGAACCTCTGAACCTGTTAGCCAGCCCCAATGAAATGCTGTCCTTATAAGAGTTGTCTTGGTCATGGTGTCAGTTCACAGCAGTAAAGTCCTAAGACACACAGTGTGCTTCTAAAGGACTTCTTCTGCTGATGAGGTTCTAACTTGCCTGAAGATGACCTACGGGAAGAATGGTCCTGAAAATGGCCATGCAGGAGTGGCTGCCAACCTGGCACAGTCATAAACACAACCTGCCAACACCAGCTGCAGCCATGCCTTCTGCACCCTCCCCAAGCAATCTTCTCACCAAGGGAGGAATGCTGTGGTACTGTGGCTGTGTGCAGAAACAAGGTCTGGATAAAACAGCTTGCAATCCTCTTGGGTGGAATGGATGGAAGAGAGCAAAGACAAAAACCATTCCCAGAACTCCAAGTACCAAGGAGAAGACTAGAATCCCAAGTCCCCAAGTGATAAACTCTGCAAAGAAATACATGATCTTATAATGTCACACTCACTCACTCATACACAGAGAAGGAAAGGACTGGGCTGTTGGAGCCCAGGCATTTCCTTTATAGGGTGCCCTGGCTGCCACAGGCATGCAGTGTTATCTAAACACTGAGTTCAAAAACAATGAGAGGCTTTCAATCTACAGTCAGCAAGGAGCTTGCAAATAAGCCAGCATCTGTGGAACTGAGGGTGGGTGAGGGGTGGAACAAGACTCAACAGAAACAAACCTGGCTGGCACAGCCAGCACAGCAGCAGAGTTTACATCAGCTCAAGTCCCTGACAGGAAGTGGGCCTCTGCCAAACTCCCTTCTCACCAGTTAATAGCTATCCTCTTTGTCCATTCCAGTCAGGCCTGAAGAGGACCCTGCCCAGCACTGGCCGGTGGGTCTATTCCATCCCTACCCAAGATCTTTGACTTGCCATTTGTAATTTGGTTAGAATGCAGGAGTGTGGCTCCAGTAATGTTTCTTCCTCCCGCATTTGTGGGTAGGAACACTAATCTCTCAACCAAGAAGAGTACACAAGAATATGCTGTAGTTTGGAGTGACAAAACAGGACCCCTTCCAGGAGAATGGAATAGGAATGACAGATTTTGTCAGGTGAAAAGGCTTAAAAACTATTTGTCGGGTTGGGGATTTAGCTCAGCGGTAGAGCGCTTGCCTAGCGAGCGCGAGGCCCTGGGTTCGGTCCCCAGCTCTGAAAAAAAGAAAGAAAAACAACAACAACAACAAAAAAAACTATTTGTCTTCATAGTCAGGATATGGTAATGTTAAAGATTCTACATTTCAGTTCTAAAATGATGGCTCAGTGGTTAAGAGCATGAACTACTCTTCCAGAGGGCCTGAGTTTGGTTCTCACCACACAGGTTGGGTGACGCACAACCACCTGCAACTTTTGCTCCAGGGGATTTAGTGCCTTCTTCTGGCCTCAGTGTACAAATCCACACCCCCCACCCTCACACAAAGTCATCCAGAGACCAAGCGTAATGGTGTATACCTATAATTCCAAAACTCAAAAAGATACTATTCGAAGGTTAGCAGATAGAGGGAGGATTTTTTTTATTGAAAATTTTTTTGTTTGTTGTGAAACATTTTTCTACAGAGTCCTGATTGTCCTGTAATCTATGCTGTAGACTAAACTGACCTCAAATTCATTGAGACCCACCTGCCTCTGCCTCCACAGTGCTTGGAGTAAAGGTGATCTAGAACATTTTAAAATGTAGGTTTCCACAGGACTCGGCTTTGCCACTCTTGGCTCCGTTTCCAAAGGACTCTACACTGAAATACACACACCCACGTTCACTGCGGCTCTGTTCAGAGTAACTGGGAAGCGGAGTCAGTCCGGATGTCTATCAACTGATGGATAATAAAAGTTGGTACCTGTACACCAGAAAATTTTATTCATTCTTATTTGTAAAGACAACTGAAGTTATGAAATTTGCAAGAAAATGTATGGAATTAGAAAATGTTATTCTGGGCTGGAGAGATGGCTCAGCAGTTAAGAGCACTGGCTGCTCTTCCAGAGGTCCTGAGTTCAAATCCCAGCAACCACATGGTGACTCACAACCTTCTGTAATTGGATCTGATGCCCTCTTCTGAGCGAAAGTGTACTCACATACATGAAATAAATAAATAAATCTTTAAAAAACAAAGAAAAATATTATTCTGAGTGTCATAACCCAGCCCCCTCCCCATATGTTCACTAGAACATAATCCTAGCTTTGAATTTTTAGATTTGTGTGTTTAATTTGGAATTTCTATAAAGGCCAGGAAGCTAAAAGCAGCTCCTAATGGGGTCAGTGAGGCGTCCGGCAGGGTGTGCAGGGGTAGTAGTGGTGGCAGAGGGCTCAGGGATAAGAGTGCAGGGGACATTTTGGGTGTACAAAGGTTTATGTGGGGATGAGGGGCAGAGGAGAGGACATGGTAAGGAGAAAGTTACCCAAAACCAAGGACATTTGAAAAAGCTGTATGGAGATCTAGAGAGATGGTTCAGCAAGTGACCTGGTAACCCTCGATCCACCCTCAGACTCCTACAAGTTATCCTATGACACCACATATGACACACACCATGCCATGTACCCATTCATCCATGTATACATAAATAGATGTAATAAATTAGCTTACTTTGTAATTAAAGGAAAAAAGGTTTGAATGATGCTGCTTCTAGATCACTAAATGAAAATCCATTGCCAGGTATGGGATGCTTCCCTAGTCACTGACTGGGAGACCCCAAAGGACCCCACCCTAAAGAATACATGCTGTTACCATTGCTCTTGGTTGCCTACTAGAACTATATGGTGAGGGCCTGTTGCTGAAGACCCTACAAAGCTTGGGTGCAATACAGAGAAGTCAAGCTTTGAATGGAAACACTCGCTTGCATAGTGCTGAAAGGTGCTGGGCAGGCTGCCAGGGGAGAAACACCATCAAAATATCTTACTGCAGGGAGCCCTGCATGCTATGCCAAAGTACCAGCTCCCAGGCAAGACATGCCTCTGGTGCAATAGGGACCTGTTATGGAGGTGACTGACTCACACTCTCATTGACTGACCACGCTCACAGGAGGTACCTACTCCTCGTACTGTAATCTGGTTAAAGGATCATGGCTGGGAAGATCATAGACTCTAGGGAAGAACACATTACTATTGCTTGCTTAATGTACATGTTGTTAAGTGGCCTTTTAAATATCCATGAGTGTTACACTTTCTCTTTCCTCTGTGTATGTATGTGTGTCTATGTATGGGTGCTTAAATGTGGGGATCAGTTTCCCTCGAACCACCTGGGTCCAGGGTTGTTCAGATCATTAGGCTTTGTGACAAGTGACTTTACCCACTGAGCCATTGGGACAGCTCTAAATATTTATACCCACAGGTGAGCTCTGCTCTCAGCCTTGGTCAGAGAATCACTGTACAGTGGGTAGCAGTTAATGTGAGACTCCTAACTGAATTAAAATGCAGAGAGAAATGACTGGGTGCTTAGCCTCAACAGGACATGCCTTCCACTCCTGCAGGGCTTGGGGGACACTGAAGAGGTGAGGAGAATAACATAGGAGTGTTTTCAAGTGCTCGGGGAACATGGCACGGCCACTGTACCCCGACAGCATGTCAACATTCCATCACGAGCTCCACCCTGGTGGAGGAGCTACTGCAGTTACTGGTTACTGGGAGAAGGAGCCTTTTCTTTAGTAGTATAGCAACTGGTGAGCTGCTCTGACACCCTCATGAGCCAACACCCACACTCATGCAAGCAACTTTAATGAAACACGTGACTTTAATCCCAGCACTCAGGCAGAGACAGAATCTCTGTGAGGCTAGCTATGGACAGCTCTAGGACATCTAGGGTTCTATAGCAAGACCCTGTCCAAAAAAGAAAGAAAAAAAGGGGAAAAAAAAACCAAAATGGAAGGAAGGAAGGAAGGAAGGAAGGAAGGAAGGAAGGAAGGAAGGAAGGAAAAGGCAGGAGACTTGCTGGGGTGAAAGGTTGAGTGGCAGTGGGAGGGATAAGACAGGACAATGAGGGGCTGAATATGATCAGAATATATTATATACACATATGAAGTTGTCAAAGAACAAACATTTTTACCAGAGACTTCTCAGAAATGCAATTCCATTATGGAAAGGGGATGAGCAAGGTGGAGAAAGGTTACAGTCTCAATGAAATGCCAACCAAGCAGCGTGGAAAAGTTTCCAGCCTCTTGTCTATTGCCAGAAAACTGCTTCTGAGGTATCACTGTCCCAACAGTACCTGCAATGTCTGTTTCTCCCACCCTCCTTCCTCAACACATTCCCTGAAAAAGAACATTTTCATTCCTCTATAAGAACTGAGTGATTTTATAAAAGAATGTTTTTTTTCTATCCTGATTTGCTCTCATAAAACCCGTTTTTTATTACTTTTGAGAGAGGTCTTCTCTATGCAGTCCTGGCTATACTGGAATTTACTATGAAGACAAGTCTGGCCTTGAACTCAGAGAAATTTGCCTGCTTCTGCCCTGCCTCTGCCTCTGCCTCTGGAGCGCTGAGTGCCGAGATTAAAGGTGTCCATCAGCGCCACTTGGCTCAGAACACTGAGGACAAAGATGACACTGTCTCTGCCGTTCACAGTAATGCCTGCCATTGCACACCTAAATCTGAGCGGCACCTGAAGCTCTGGTCAGCACACTACACTGAGTCAAGTAAAAACATCCCTAAAAGAACAACAGAAGGTTATTTCCAAAACATTTTCAACCAGTGACTTGCTGCACAATGTAACAAGAGCACATAGGAAGTGATGTAAAGACCAGCAGCAAAAGACCTGAGACCACAGGCAGGACGGCAGGTGGAGCAGCCTGAGCCTGACAGTGCACTCCAGGACTTGGTGTGCTCCTTGTTGTTGTTTAAGGTACAGGAAGAAAGTACGGAGCTCTTTACTGCTCTAGTAGGATAAAGACACTTAGGCAAGGTAGAGAAAAGAAACAGGCCAAGGAAGTGACTGGGAATGTCATGTCCAGATCAATATGGGTGTCTCAGTGGTCTACTGCTGTAAAGAGACACATGACTCTTAGAAAGGAAAGCATTTAACTGGGGCTGGCTTAAAAGTTTCTGAGGTGTAGTCCACTGTCACCATGGCAGGGAGCATGGCAGGAAGCCCGGCAGCATGCCAGCAGATATGGTACTGGAGAAGGAGCTGAGGGTTCTACATCTGGGTCCACAGGCAGCAGGAAGAGAGATAGCCAGTGGGACTGCATTGGGAACCCCAGAGCTCACCTCCAGTGATGTGCTTCATCCAACAAAGCTGTGCCTCCTATTCCTTTCAAACAGTACCACTCCCTGGTGGCACTGAAATCTGAGCCTATGGGGGAATTCTTGTTCAAACTACCACAGAGGGAAACTGACAAAACTGCCAAGCGTAGACCCTTCGAAATACATTAGCATAAATCCACGACTATGTAACTTATTGAAAGCTGCCTGATGTTGTTAGCAAGATTTCCAGTACACACTGGCACAAATTTCTCCACGATGTTAATGTCTGGGTCAAGGTACTGCTTACTATTCCAACTCAGACACCAGAGTTTGTTCTGATTGCAAGCACAGGCAAAATTGAAGCCAGTCACAGTAAGAAAATCTCTCCACATCAGTTTCTGCTTTAGAATGACCAATGTGGAACCTGAAGCATTGTAATCTCTAATTAACATACAGAATACTAAAAGATGTTAGAAATAGCTCTAACTATTTTACTGTGTTTAACAGTTCAATGAATGCCAAAATATTTGTTTTGGATGAGGTGGAGGGAAAGAACCTCTCATTTCCCCTTCTTCTGTTTGCCCCATCTCCACAAAAGATGGCTCTTTTCTCTTCCCCTCGTCTCTCTCTTCATTTCCAGACTGTGTACGTCTCACTGTGCTTCCCATACTGGCCTTATATCCCTAGACCCAATATCAAGCTTCTGACCACAAGATGCTTTTGTTTTTCCAAAATAGTCTGAGCCTTATTCTTGAGAATGAAACCACCCTGAGGGGGTCAGACCTTCTGAACAACTAGCCTGAGAAAATTACACAATAAACTACGGTCTACGGCTGAACAAATTTACTGTCCCCTGAAGATGATTCATTAGGAGTTTGATAGACCTTGAAACATCTAGAACTTAAATATCTAGAGTACCTAGATATTTAGTATTTAATATCTAGGACATCAAGAAATTCAAATTTTACTGAAGGAATTAAAGTTCTGGCAAAGATATCTTTGCATAATCAAATGGAACACTTAGCCCATCTATGAGGAAAACATGGATGGTGGGCATCGAAGTCATTTCTAATCTTTATTTATAGAAAAGGAACTTCCCTGACTGGAAGTATTCTAGATCCCAGTTTATTTTTAATTTTGGAGTCCAAAGATCCTAAAACCCTTAAGAAATTAAGAGGTAGTGCCGTAAAAGACTTCTTCTAGATTAGTTATGACTTTCCCATGACATCAGGGACCCACTGAGTTCTTCAAGTGTCTTGTTTTATTCAAAACCCCACTGGGTGTTCTGGCAAACACCTGTGATACTATCACTTGGTGGGGAATGGGGGAGTTATGGCAGGATGATCACAAGTTTGAGACCATACAATCTCACCAAAAAAAAAAAAAAAAAAAAAGAAAAGAAAAAAAAAGAAAAAAGAAAAAGAAAGCAGCAGCAGCAGCAGCACACAAACCAAAGAAGCAACTTTCAAAATACCCACACAGGGCATGGCTGTGCATGCCTTTAATCCCAGCACTCAGGATTGGCTGAAGAAGGGGGGATTACTAAGAAGTTGAGGCCAGCTTGGTGTACAAGATGAGATTCTGCCTAAAAACAGATATCTTTACTCTGCTTTAGCATAAGCTTTGTGAAACAGAGACCAGGAGTGTAATCTGCTCCACACAGCATCAGCCCTGACTGCAGGGTAAAAGCTAGGAAAAGACCAGTCAGTGGGTAATGGTGGGGTGGGGGAGAGGAGGGGGAAGGGAGAAGGGTTGAGATGGAAGTTGCTACTAGCAACAGGGATGGTATAGTACAGGAGTGGGTAGGAAGATCTGAAGGTGGAGAGTCAGGAGATGTGCACACAGCACTGGATGACAAGACCACGGAACATAGGAAAGAAACAAGAGGGGGAGGAGCCTGAAAGATCCCAAGCAGGAAAGGATCAGGAAACAATATTTACAATTTGATAGCCTGTGAGAACTTTTAGGGAGAAAACCCTGAAAATGAAAGGCAGAGAGGTCAGAGTATGGCTAATGAGACAGATGATGCAGGAGAAGATGTGCTTCATACAGAAGCCGCTCTCAAGAAAGATCTTGAAAAGCCAGTTGCTTTGGCTAACAGTGACTGCTGCACCACGGTTTCCAGATATTTTTATATCTTTGTAATAAATGCATTTTATGCAGCTTCCCAGCACATCCACATTTATGTACACAGATCACCATTATATGCAATGTATTAACTTTCTATTTTACTTGCTTTAGTATTTAACAAATTCTGTATGACCAGTTGATTTCAGGCTGTACTAGATTAATAAAAGAACTTGCTACTAAAGTTCCTTCCTACCATATTTTTGTTTTAATTTTTAAAATTTTATTAATTTTAGGGTTATGACTGTTTTGCCTGCTTTTGTGTCTGTGCCCATTGTGTGCAATGTCAGAGGTAGAAGGCAGATCTCTTGGGACTGAGTTACAAATGGTTGGTTTATAAGTTATCACGTGTGTGCTGGGAACAGAACCCAGGAATAAACTGGTTTGAATGTACTATCTAAAAGACCAGGAGTAGCAGTTACAAAAGTCTTCACTTAGACTATAAAAATAAAAATTTTTAAAATCCTAAACTAGACAAGGTGCCATACTTTTCATCCCAGCACTGGGAAGGCAGAAGCAGGCCCATTTCTACCAGTCTAAAGTCGTCTGGGACTACATGGTGAGTCCCAGGGCAGCCAATGCTACAGAGTGAGACCCCCCTTTTCTTTCTTTTCTCTCTCTCTCTCTCTCTCTCTCTCTCTCTCTCTCTCTCTCTCTCTCTCTCTCTCCCCCCCCCCCTTCATTTATACTCACTTTACATCTTGCTCACTGATGTCCCCTTCCTGGTTACCCCTCCCACAATCCTTCCTTCTGCCCCCTCCCCTTCTTCTCTGAGAGGGTGGGGGTACTCCCTGGTATCCCCCAATCCTGGCACATCAAGTTGAGACCCTGTTTAAAAAGGTTTACACAGCTCCTGACACTTGCCTGCCCAGTAAGTTCAAAGGGAGAGGCTTTGGGGAAGTACTGTGGTGAAGGCTTAAAATACTAACACTCAAAAATTAAGCAGGAAGATCACAAGTTCAAGGCCAGTCTGGGGGTTGGGGATTTAGCTCAGTGGTAGAGCGCTTGCCTAGGAAGCGCAAGGCCCTGGGTTCGGTCCCCAGCTCCGAAAAAAAGAACCAAAAAAAAAAAAAAAAAAAAAAAAAGCCAGTCTGAGCTACATAAAATTCAATTCCAGTGAATAAAAAATAAAATCTTGTCTCAAGCAAAACAAAACAACCCCCCACAAATACACAAAAGTGAGGAGGGACTGGAGAGGTGCTTAGTGCCGAGGAGTATGCGTAGCTCTTGCTGAGGACCTGGGTTCGGTCTCCAATACCCACAAGGTGGCTCACAAACACCATAAATGAGGACACAAAACTCTAGTTCCAGAGGATCTGATGTCCTCTCCTGGCCTCCACCAGAGCCAGCACCAGTCATGCAAGACACTCACATACGTAAAGTAAGTCTTTAAAAAGATAGACACTATAGGGAGCAAGTACTGCTGGGTGAGCCTGAAAGTCTGAGCTGGGTCCCTGGAGCCCATGCAGGCAGAGGACGAGAAACCTGCTTCACAGTGCTGTCCACAGACCATAGGTCTGCCAACTTAGAAGCAAATCCAACCTCTCTAGGCACCTTCCATTGTAGGAGAAAAGCCAAGTTGCTAAAATTGCTTACAGAATATTTACTTAAAACCACTGGTTTTTCTTTTTCCCATTTAAAATCTGATTTATTTATTTATCTTTGGGGAGGGGCACATGCTGATGTGTTTATAAAAAGATAAAGAGAGGATATGTCCCAGTCCCTGGTTTTAGCACCAATGCTGTTTTAAAAGATAGGGGGAGAGGAGAGCCAGGATATGTTCTAAAGAGGTCTGGGGAAAGGGGGTGCCTCTGTGAGTCCACGCTGAGGCATCCCTTTCCCCAGAGGGACCAGTCACAGGATGGTATAGTATAGAATAGTTTATTCAAGGCATGGGGAGGGAGTTAAGAGGATAGTAGGGCACAGCGAGAGAGCGAGAGAGTAAGAGAGAGGAGGAGAGGAGAGGAGAGGAGAGGAGAGGAGAGAAGAGAAGAGAAGAGAAGAGAAGGAGAGGAGTAGAGGCCGGCCATGAGCACGTGGAGAGAAGCGGGGAGGGGAATGGAGAGAGAAGGGACAGAGGGGGAAGAGGGTAAAAGCAAGAGCAAGAGAACAAACCCACTAGTTCTTAACCTGTGGGTTTACCCTTTGGTAAACCTCTAACTCCAAAAACATTTACATTATGATTCACAACAGTAACAAAACTGCAGTTGTGAAGTAGCAATGAAAATAATCTTATGGTTGGGGTCAGCACAGTATGAGGGACTGAATTAAAGGGTCACAGCATTAGAAAGGATGAGAACCACAGCTCTAGACCAACAGTTCAATCTCTGGGTATAAATTTCATTAAAGAGCACTTAAACCAAGCAACCTGATGTTTGATAATCATGAGGTCTAGAGGACATGTGAGCCTGGAGTCCACCAATAAGCAACTGATTTCACAGTGCCACCTTGTGCCTTAAAACTAGAAAGCAACTTTACAAGAATACCTGGCCTTGTCTCTTACACTCAAAGTCCAATAAGAATATGTGTACCTCCCACTAAGGTCTCTGTTATTACACTTCAAATGTACACACTGCTACGCTGGAGAGGTTGAAACAAGATTAGACTATGTAGTCTTCATCCTACGCACATCCTAAAAAGATCACTAAAAACAAACTATTTAGGTTTGAGTAGTTCTCTGGGCTCATTCAACATTCACTAAGTTCCATTAATATCAAGTTCTATGCTACACACTAGAGATTAAAGATGCATAAAAGAGTCCTGTCCTTTAAAATTCAGAAAAAAAAAATCAAGAACTGTAGAGCAGGTTAATATACCTCTTTCTGGGTAGCAATCCTTGCACCTGGGAAAGGACAGCAATTGGTTTTACATGATGCACATGCACACAAAATACCCATAAACATAAAACAAAATTTTAAATAAATCAAAAAGAAAAAGAGTACAAATTATCACCTGTTTGTTTATATTTAGGATAAGAGTATCTAGGAAGAAAGACTGTGCAGAAGGACAAACTGCTTAAGCAGTTCTTTTTTTTAATCTAGTAAAATAAGATTATTCATTCAAAAATTATTTATAATTTTATATCATCCTATACAATATATGTTCCGAGTATATGAATATGAACAAAGATAACCCAAGCAAGCTAGAAGACAACAGCAGAACATGTTTAGGGATCTGCTCTAAACACAAAATGCCGAGTGAAGATCTTGCCAGTGGCCCACAGCTATGGGAGGAAGGTAGCGGCTGTAAGATGGAGAGAGGCTGCTGGGCTCGAGGGGCCAGGCAGGACTTTAGGATTTCACCCAGAAAAACTGTAAGAGTGAGAACAGCATCAATAAAAGCAACAAAGACCGGAACGGCTCACTGGGGAGAAAGCAGGCGACAAGTGTGTCAGTAGGTGGAACACATGTCGTATTGTCTGGTAAGGATGAGAGGGAAGAGAGACAGACTAGCTGAGCCAGGTATGGGGCTCACTCTTGTAGTAAGCACTGGGAAGGACGGCACAGGAGGACCGCCAGGTATTAAGGCTATCTTGGGCTCCACAGTGATACTTGTTACAAAATACAAAGAAAATATGAGAAGGAAAGAAAGAAGGAGTAGAAAAGAGAGGGTAGAAAGAGGAAGAGGAGCTAACTAGCTAGCTTCTGACTAGAGCTAATTGACGAGGAGGCCTGTTTTTCTGCTGTAGATTTAAGCTTCTGGGTTCTCCTAATCCTGTTCTCTCTTTTCCCTTCAAGTCAGCTCTCTACAGTTAACAGGGTCATTACAAGCACTGGACTCACCGGGAATAAGGTAAATACTCAATGAAGTAATAGTAGTCTTGGATTTTTTTTCTCTTTTTTTTTTAACAGTAGTAACGTCACTTCATTTCCTTTTTGTTTGTTTTTTGTAATACGTTACACTTAATCAGCAGATACTGAACAAAATAATAAGGAAAAACAGTAAGTAGAGTGACAGTCTAAAAGTTGTATGGAGGTGAACGATCAGACTTAGCCAACTATTCTAAGTCAGACAGAGACCTCCATATTCATGTAGGACCGCTGCCTTCTGCAGACAAAGGCATTTTCTCCTTTGTCTACATGGTTGGTTTTGCAGCTTCCAGTTTGAATTCTTTTTGGTCAAACTTATTGTTCCTAGATAAGCTAGGGATGTACCTCGTTGGTAGTGTGTTTATGCAGTGTGATGCCCTGGTTGGTCCTCAAGCACCACACACAACAGTTAACATGACCTAGTACTATGCATTAACTCTACATGTACATAGTTAAATATGTTACTTCATAAGTATACACCAATGAACCACACCCAGATCAAGATACGACTTCAAGCTCAGTCAATGTCCTACTCTGGGATACCACTATTCTAACACCTATAATCCACCTGTCCTTAGATTCCACACAAATGGAATCACAGAGGACAGGTTCCTTTGTAGCAGTCTTCTTTCACTCAAAACTATAACCATGAGGCTCACCCACATCTACATGTTGTGAGTATCACCAGGTGCTCTTTCGTAGTTACCCAGGGTTTTATTATATGGCTACTGCACACTCTGCTTACCCACTTTCCTTTAGTGGACACTTAGGCTTGTTTCAGCTTTTGACTACGATAAATAAGGCATCTGGGATACTCCTGTATTTATCCGCAGTGGAAGCACACATTCTTAGGGAGATCTAAGAGTGAAGTTGCGTTATGTTTAGCCTTAAGAGATACTGTCTGTAAGTAGTACCTACTTAGAGCTGTCTAAAGTATGATGGCTTCCTTAGTTTCACAGCCCGGCTAACACTCCCGTCGTTTTCCACTGTAATAATCCCAATCATTGTCGGTTAACTCGTGCGTAACGAAGTTGAAAAGCTTTAACCTTTAACTTTTCTTCCTTCCTTTTTTTATAGTCTCATTAACTTTGGGCTGGCCTTGAACTTGCTGTTCAGATAAAGACGACCTTTAATTCCTGATCTTCTATGCTTCCACCTCTCATGTCCTGGGGTTACAGTTGTGAGCCAGAAATTTTAAACTTTCAAAACTACGGTCTGTTTGGTTACCTTACTTGATAAAGCATTACTGTTGGCTTTAAAGAATGGAACTCAAGGACTGGTGGGCTAGCTCAGTGATTAACAACACTGGTTGCTTGTCCAGAGGTCCTGGGTTAGCTCCCCAGCACCCACAACTTACCAGCACTCACAGCTTACAACTATTTGTAACCCCACTTTCCAGGGAGTCCTACACATTCTCCTGACCTCTTGGGACACCAGACACACACATAGCTTGCAGACATTCATGTAGGCAAAAATACCCATATACATTCAAAATGGAATAAACAATTAAAATTACTCAAAAACGGAATTCTATCTTTTATAGGTTCATACTTTTTATATACTCTGGATATAAGTTTTTACTAAATATATGTATTATATAGTGCCTGTCCTTGGCTTATCTTTTCACAGATGATGCTGTCTTTAACATTAATGAAATCTAGTTTAGTAATATTTTTCTTTTTTCTGTTTTGCATTTTTGAGACAGGGTCTCTCAGTGTAGCCCTGGTTGTCCTGAATTCTATAGACTAGGCTGCCCTTGAACTCAGATATCTGACCACCTCTACCTCCTGAGTGCTAGGATTAAAGGTATGCACCACACCACTAGGCCTTATTAATGCTTTTCTTTTATGTATAGTACTTTTAGAGGTCTTTTGGGGAAAAAAGTAAGTAACAGTGAGTGTGTGCATGTGGGCTCAAGTGCTTAAGGGGACCAGAGGTGTCTAACTGCTATTTAAGTAATCTGTCTTGGGCCTGGAGAGATGGTTCAGTGGTTAATGGCACATACTGTTCTTCCAGAGGACCTAAGTTCGATTCCCAGCACCCACATCTGGAAGCTCACAGCTGCCTGTACCTCCAGCTTCAGGGGATCTGATATCCCTCTGTCCTCACTCAGACACAGACAGATACACATAAATAAATAATAAACTTTTAGGAAGGAAGGAAGAAATGAAATGAAATCTGACAAGGTTGGGCATGCTGATATGCCCCTGATTCTAGCATTTAGAAAACGGAGGCAGAGGCACGCAGCTCTCTGGTCATATTGTGAATTCCAGGCAGCCAGAGCAACATAGAAAGATCCTATCTCAAATTCTTTGTCTACTGATAGTCTTGTACACTGAGGTCAAGGTTACAGGAGCCTCATTCTTTCAAATTGTAACAAATATCAAAAGCTTTGATGCTGACACCAGGCTCTAACATTTCATAATAGTATGAGGAACCTACAGGTGCAATATGGCAAAAATTGTTTAGCTAAACTAAAATTAAGACTCTAAATTATCAAGTGATACAAAAGAAAACACATTAAACCTGTTCCTGGGAGAACAAAAGAAAGAAAATAGTGGAAATTAAAAGAAGAAAAATGAATAGAGACAGATGAAGCAAGTATTAATTAATCACAATTATGTGGCAAAACTGCTTGACCTACCTAAGAGAAGGAGGGGAAAGAAAGGGGGCAGGGGAAAAAGAGGCAACGAAAGTAAAAAGGAAGAACATAGATTAAGAGAGGTCAAAAAAGAAGAGGAGAGATGAGTGGGTGATACTTCAAGCTTAGTTCAATACTTACTTCAATACTTAGTTATTGATTTTTGAGTAATTTCAAGCTAAATAAATACCTGTGGTACCCAGTGCAAGAAGTTACCATTTGTTGTTCTCTACTCAGGTAGGATTGGCACAGGTCTCAAAGAGCAGACACTTTAACCTAATGCTCTCAAGAGCCAGACCAGGTCCTAGGAGCAATTTCCTCTGAGAGTTAGTTGTGCCATGGTTTCCTTTTCTGTTGGAATAAAACACTGACCAAAAGCAACTTGGGGAAAAAGGGGTTTATTTCGCTTGCAGGTTACAGACCATCAGCAAGGGAAGCCAGGGAGGAACCTAGAAGCAGGAGCCGAAGCAAAAACCACAGAGGAAGGCTCCTTACTGATTGCTCCCAAGATACCTTTCTGCTACCTCTTCCCAGGACCACGTGCACAGGGTGGCACCACCCCCGTGGGCTAGCTCCGATATCAATCAGCAAGCAAGAAACTGTCTCACAGACACGCCAGTCTGATGGAGGCAGTTCCTAAACTCAAGTTCCCTCTTCCCAGATAAGTCCAGGTTGTGTCAAGTTGACAAAACCTAACCACACAGTTAAGTTGCTCACTGACCACTCTCTCACATGTCATTTACACAATACCTGAGGTACCATCTTATAAGGTAAATCTTTATAGAACTCCTGACTTGCCTAGTTTTATTATTAAGACAGAAAGAATCACCCCCCCGCCCCCATTATCCTTGTCAAAGCTAGAGACGGCCACCTGACGTAAAACTAACAGTTCCTGACAGAAACTAAAAAGGTGGAACGGGAAGGAGATGCTGGGTGAATAGACAGCTAAACAGGCGATGAAGGAGTCAGACGGGCAGAGTAACAGCGGGGCAAGCTTTGCTTTCTCTCAATTCTCTAGACAGTAGAGAACCTCAGTTCTAAAGACTGCCAAGGCTACCGCAGGCGTCCCAGCATGGCATACGTGGGGTGCTGGTATTGACAAAGGAGGATGGCTATGAAAAGACATCAGAAACCGTCATGAAATCAATGACATCTTGTCTGATGTCTTGTTTGAACATGTATCTAGTGGGTGTGAAGTTCTCTCTTTTTTTTGTCAATTATATGAAGTTTCCCTATGGCTGTCATCACCACTTAAACTCCTAAATTTTCCAACTTTATTGGGCCAGGCAAGTAATCTGAGGACTTAAATTATTAAGCCTTTAAGAAATGCTGGGACCCGGGTTGGGGATTTAGCTCAGTGGTAGAGCGCTTGCCTAGCAAGCGCAAGGCCCTGGGTTCGGTCCCCAGCTCCGAAAAAAAAAAAAAGAAATGCTGGGACCCTGCATATATCAAGAAGTTTAAAGATGAGTCTACGACTCAGTAACAGTTTAGCTTCACTATCAAAAAAGAGCCCGATGATATACAACATCTTTTGACTTTTCAGAGTGGTGCATATACATAAGCAAAACATTTAAATACATAAAATAAACAATGTTTTAAAAGGAAACATTTTTAAAGGCAAAAACTTTAAATCACATGTGGCCTAATCACATGTGGCATAGGCCTGTAATGAGTCAGAGGCAGGAGGATCAGGAGTTCAAGGTCATCCTTAGTTACACAGCAAGTTTGAGGTCATCCTGGGCTATAACACCATCTCAAAAAAACAGAGAGCAAAAAGAACCTACCTACCTCATAAGAAGTAAACTGGTGATTATTCATAACTGTCATTATCCCTGGTAACAAAAGGTGACATAGCTCAGCTAAGTCACACTGCTCCTAAGGTGTGCCACCTAGGTCCACATTGGTGTCTTAAGGCTTCAAATCACATTGGAAGAATGTATACACTTCAATGTCTTCCCTTTCAGTTCCCTCAAGAGGTCAGACCAGATCCTACCTCCAGTCCTTCCCACTGCTAACATTTTATTGGCAATGGCAATTTTTGACAATCCCTCAGAGAAAAAAAGACACTAGCACACTCCTCTCAAGGCACTGCTCTGACATCATAAACCACTTAAGTTTTCTACTGGAGGCAACTGTGCAGTGCAATTCTAAGTAGAACAGACAGCAAGCTAGGGGAGGTTGGCACAGTTAGTCCAAACTTGACCTTTTTAGATAGAACCATTGTACTGAAACGGCAGAGAGCGCTATGCTGAACCTAAGAGGCTGTCCTCTTTGCGGATAGTGCCCTCCTCAGCACAGAGTGCAAAAGTGCATGCAAGGGCCTGGCACTATGTATGTTAGAGAAGCAGGAGGGGTGAAGGATGTGCAACAGAGTGAGGAAGCAATCTCCTCAGCCCTGGAGCCTCAGGGAAGCTGCTCAACATGAGGGGCAGGCACTCCTTCTGTTGCAGCAGTTCCAGCTCCTGAGCTGCCCTGTGAAGAGAATCAGCCAGTACTGAAAGTCAAAGATAATCCTCTGTACTTAACTGCCCAACTCATCAAAGGTCCCTTAAATAAATGAAAACTCTCCATGCATCCTGCAATACTGCTTAGCAGAGAGATATATTTATCTCCACACAGGACTTCCAGAGAAGTCAACTGCTTTTATAGACAAGGCAAGATTTAGGTACAAGTGCCAAAGAGGCCCTGCATCCACCCCAGGATATAAGGAGCACGACAGAGCCTTCTGTATACTCCATCCTCACCACTCCTAATGACTCCTCAAGTTCTCCAATTAGTGCTTCTAGTTGGGGTTGCCAGTCTACTTATTTAATAAAACAAACAAACAAACAAAAACAAATTGGCTCCCTAATGTTCCACAGTACTAGCTGTTAACTTAGTCACCAGTTCTTTTGAACATTTCCTTCTCAAAAGTTATATGTACACGAATAGATAACATAATTTCCATTTAATTTTGGTAGTTTACAATTCTATTAAAGTCTACCTAGATTTGTCCTGTGGCCTGAAGAAACCCTAGCTTGGAACACCACCCCCTTTGGCCCCAAGCTCACTCCCACTAACCCAGAGCAGAGCTCCTGGTCAAGTAGGGAGGAACTGAAGGAGACTTTCAACTCTTCATACATGCCCAGAAATGGCCCCATCTAGAGTCCAGACTATAACTTGTGCCTGCGCAGGAAGCAGAGTGGTCTGCACATCCATCTGCTTAGGAGTGGGCTGCCCTGGCACTAGAGAAGCAGGGCCTGTTAAGAGGAGCCCAGCTGAGCTCACAGAGCCGCCCCACGAGCTCTTGCAATGCTTGCTGGTTCTACACCCAGAGAAACGAGGAAGGGCAAGTCCGAAGTCCTTAAGAGTCAAGGGCCTTACCTCTGAGGCTTTCTAATGTCCCAGAGTCCCACTCCTTCCTTTGAATTGGCTGTGGCCAATAACCTGGGCTCCACAGGGTTAAACATGACACTGTGAAAGGCTGATGGATAGTTTGCCAGGCAGAAGGGCTCTGTGAAAACAGAAATCACAATCAAGTTACCTGAGGTACCACTCCATCAGGGGCAGGCAGTGAACACAGCAGGAGCAGAGTATTAAACTGCCACCCAAAAGGTGGTACCACTCCCAGGTAGTGCATACCCCAGGAGGCACCAACCTTCATGTCTCCCTGACCCCCAACACCAAGCAAACACATTTAAGCCAAACTTAAACACTCAGATCCTAATTCAAAGGGGAAAGTGAGCTGTCTACAGAAGTAAAAAAGAATTCCCTAAAAACTTTCACAACCAACTCCTGATACAGTTATATTTTTTTTAAGATTTATTTATTTATTTTTATGTATGTGAGTACACTGTCACTGTCTTAGGACACACCAGAAGAGGGCATCAGATCCCATTACAGATGGTTGTGAGCCACCATGTGGTTGCTGGGAATTAAATTCAGGGCCTCTAAAAGAGCAATCAGTGATCTTAACCGATGAACCATTTCTCTAGCCCCCAAGTTATTATATCTTTAATGCTTATAAAATTGCAAATTTCATATACATAGATTTAATGAAAATAAAGTGAAACAGTGAAAATTGAAGACAAGGATGTACACAACAGTACCATTTCCCTTCTGGTTCATGATGCTCCCTGAAGGGTTGGGGCAGAACTGTGTTTGTCTTCCAGCATCAAAAAAACCAAAAAATCAAAACAAAGAAAACAAAACCAAAACAAGAAACCCTGCCTGGTGCCCTTTTTCTGTAAGTGAAGGAAAAGGACTGTGAGTTCAAGGCCAGTCTGAGTTATACAGCTAGACTAAGGTTTTGGTTTTGTATAGTCTCAGGTAGCTGTAGAATGACTGGTAAACATCCCCTGTGACCACTCAGGGCAGGATGGACCTGTAGTGCATCTGTGCTGCATGTGAGAATCCTAGCTTTCTCTGGATGTTATTCACATACTGACTACAATCAGACAACCCAACAATTCTGTCCATAATGACCTACCTCCATGGGGAGACTCCCGGATATCCCAAATGAGAACCCGGCCATCATCTGAAGAGCTGGCAAAAATGTTGTCATTCACTGGGCTCACTGACAAGCCATATACTGCATCTTCATGAGCAAACACATCCAGGGTCTCACTGCTGAGAAACAGAGAGCAAGAGAAAAGCACTTAGACACACAGAGACACACAGACATTGTACAGAGGCCCAGCCCTATTGTACCTAACTAGGGTTCAGTTTCTTTCACTACCAGAAGAAATTTAATCCAGGTAAGCCAACAAGATGCTAAATTAAGGTAATGGGCAATGCTCAAGCAAAAAACCTAAGTATCTAATATGTGTGCATAAAAAGTAAATATTTTTAAAGGTATTACTTGTATGAATTTCATAATTTTCACACTAAACGTATTTAAAAGTAACCCAGTAGCTGAGTTTTGTGTTTTTACTTATCATTTGTCTGGAGATTTGAGGGTGGTACTAAATTTTCTAAAACAAAGGGGAGGTTTTAAAGCAGCCAGATCTGAACCAGAAGAGATAGAGGGCCTCCCAGGAGACTAGCATGTTGACTAACAGCACAGCTCAGAGCTAACAGGACCTGGTGCAAAATCCTAGCATCTCCTGACCTTAGGTTACTGAGCAGCTCTGGGCTGCATTGTCACGGATATCAACAGTAACCCTCACTAAATGGTTGTGATGGTTAAATGGGGACATAAAATTCCCTTATAACAATCTCTGGTACATGCAGCAAAAACTGGGTTATTATTAGCTCTTAATTTTTATTATGCATAAATATATAAATTTAGAGGAAACTCTTCTCTTATTATTTCTAATTATATGCCAACTTTGCAAATCTTTTGTTTTTTTAAATGAAACTGAAACTATTAGAGGAATCAGTTTGTTTATTTGTTTGAGAAAACTAATATTGGTTCCATATTCTTTCCCTCAGAACCTAAAATCTATGTCTAAAAAGTTATTTGCCACTATTCATCTAAAAAATGGTCAGCCATGTTCACACACTAATAATTTATTTACCTTTCAACATCATGGAGGATGACTTGCTCATCATTTCCTACAAAGGAAAAAAATAGACATTTTATAATTCTTGCAAGTGGTCCCTTCCATATGACAATATGGGATTTTTAAGTTTCCAAGAAAAAAAAAAATCATAAATTGGCAAGTTAGCTCAGTAAATGGAAGTCTTGAAAGCTGGAGTTCCTGAGCTTGATTCCCAGAACCCATGGTAGAAGGAGAAAACTAATTACTGAATCCTGAAAGTTGTCCTATACATGCACACACACACACATGCACATGCACACACACCCACACACACACATGCACACTCACACACACCCACACCCACACCCGCGCGCACACACACACACACACACACACATACAACCACACACACACGCACGCACACACACACACACACACACACACACACACACACACACACACACACACACACACAGGGGCTGTTGAATTACAAGAAGCTCTGTGACAGTTTAGAGAAGGCAGGTATAGTGGCACTTGCTCGTATGTGATCCCTACCCTAGGGCAGGAAGAGGCACACATTCTCTCTTTAAAGAAAAATTTAACAGAGCCATGTTTATAGAGTTTTGTTTTGTTATTTTTAAAAGCAATAAAGTATATAACCTGGCAACAGTTCTTAGAATGCATCATTCAGGGGATCAGACCAAAGTAAAGTGCTGTCATTCAGGAGAAGTAAATGGCCAAACAGTTCACTCAGCCAGACTAACCCACCCCATATCCAGTAAAGCAACCAGCAATTATAAGACCTGGAATAAAAATCTCTTAATATTTCTAGGCTTTGGCTGTCCCCATGAACATGGCAACACTAACTGTCTACTTTACCGGGTATTACAAGGATGAGAGCCTGTACAAGCTCTCAGAATAGGGCTGAGCACTTGAGCATTAGAATCTGATGAGTGTGAGCCTAAATGATGGTAAAGTTTTCTTCCATAACGATCTCACCTGAAACACTATGTTCATGACATCTTTAAATGGCTTAAAAAGCCAAAACAACTAAAGCATGCGTGTGTAAGACAAAAGACACATCCCACTCTCAAATGCATAGTCCGAAGTCACATAAATACAAGGCGAAACAGCAGTAAGGACATGGTCTAAGCCATCTCAACCTTCCAAACCTGAGCTGCAAATTCTCCAGTGGGTTTATACTAACAGCATAAATGAGCTCATGCTAATACCTTCCAGGTGCCAAACACAGTGGGGCACTGGAGAAAAGATTCTGTCCAGTCCTTTAAGACTTGAGAGTCCTACTACATAAACTAGGGGGCGGAAGAGGAGGGTGAACTGTGGAAAATGGGACTTATAGCTTTACGGACAATTACACCCTCATATTCAGAGACAAAGAATCAGACATCAAAGACACAACTGTAAACTCCTGCTAAATGGGTGGCTAGGGCTATAAATCCAGTACTCAGGATGCAGAGGCAGGGGGATTATCTTAAATTCAAGGCCAGCTGGAGCTACATAGTGAACGGTAGACCAGTCAGGCCAACTTGGGACCCAACAAGACTGTGCCTCAGGAAATTTTGAAAATGGGGGGAAAGTACAGGGGCAAATAAAGCAGCCCAAGGCCACCTAAGACATACAGTTGTTTAGCTGGACAGGCCAACTGGATTAGACCTTATTCTGTGGACACTAAAGGGTCAAAGGAAACCTGGAAAAGTATGTGTTATCTGCTTACTGCTGAAAAAGCTCACCTTTTCTAGTTCTGAACTCTAGCTGCTTGGTTCAACTTAGCTGCTATGGCTCAAACTCCTCTCCAAGCTGACTGATTCAATCTGGCTTTTCTCAGCTTCTCTGAATTGCTCTGGTTGGCCTTATACTAACTCTGGGCAATGTGTTCTAATCTTCTGGCTCCGTATTCTCTGGCTTTCACTGCCTCTGCTGTCCTGCATGAACTCATGAACAAACAACTCCACTGCACTGACTCCCTCTCCCTCTGACTGACTCTCTCTCCCTCTGACGCACTGAAACAGTTTCTCTTTCCTGTGCTGTTTTCCTCGGAGTTGGGCTTGTCCTATCTCTAACTCATTCTGTCTCTTTCTCTTCTTTCTGTGTCTCTGTCTCATTCTTTCTCTTATTTGTCACTTTGTCTGTCCCTCAATTAGACCATCACTGCTTGGAATTAAGGGATTAAAGATCTACATTCCAGCCAGACCACAGGGACCTAGTAAGTCTTTGGAGGTGATCCCTTGCCAGAGCAGCCATGTTGCTGGATTAAAATGCCTCTACAAAATTATGGTCATTTTAAAAAAAAATGGTAATTCATGGCCAGAGAAAGAGATGGCTCAGAGGCTACAGATCTGCCATGCAAACCTGGTGACCTGTGCTGATCTCTTAATTCACATACGGCAGAAAGACAAAACCAACCCCACAAAGTTGTCCTTTTACCTCTGTATACACAATGTGCTCACACATATCATGCACATACAATAAATTAAAAATGTAAGAAGCTTCAACAATGCTTAAGAAGTTCATTCTAAAATAAATAAATGAATAAAAATTTGTGTGAGCAATGACTTGAGGAAAAGTGAGTGATCAGGTCAGAGGATCATCTCATGACTATTAGAGAGGCACCTTAAGCAGGGCAGCTCACATCCGTAACCAGGAATTTAGTAGGTGGGATAAGAGGAACAAGGGTTAAGGCCAACACTGTCTACATAGTGTATTCAAGGCCACTATTAAGATGAACTATGTAACCAGGAGGCTAAGGCTACCTAAGGAGACCTCATTGCAAAACAAAAACAAAAGGAGAAAGAAGAAAGGACAAGGAAGGAGGAGGAAGAAAGAGGAAGAAGGAGGAAAAAAGGAGGAGGAGGTTAAAGGAGGAGAAAAAAGGAGGAAGAAGAAGAGTAGTAGGAGGAGGAGGGGGAACCTTATAAGAATGACATTTTTGACAAGTGGAAAATATTTATGTTCAGCAGTATCTTTTACTTTGATTTTGTTGTCCTCTCTGCCCCTATTCTGGCCATGTTAAGGGCAACTCAGGGCCTCACATATCCTAGGCAAGTGTGCTACCACTGAAATATATCCTCATCCCAGCCAGGTGCATTTCAAGTGCTTCAAAAACACAGGAGATATATCAGATGGGAAAACCTGCAGTTAACAAAGGTCAGGGCTAGAAGTTCTGTATCAGCCACTCCAACTGTACCCTATCACACTGCTTTTCAAACCAGAGTCATGAATAGGTAAGTTGAGTCACAACCAAGAGCTTTAAAAAGGAAGTAGTGGGGGCAGGGCTAAAATGATGGTTCAGTGGCTAAAAGTACTTGCTATATGATCATGAGAACTGGAATTTAAATCCCCTCACCAGCATAACATGCTAGGCATCCCTCAAACACAAGGCAAGAAGGGACATCCAAACTGCTGTAATGCATAGAAGAAAGAATTATAGGAAACCAGTAATTTCAGAGCTCAGTAAGATATGGGAAGGAAAATGCGCTCTTACCACTCTTCACTAATTCCCCAAGGTGGACTGTCTTCTTACCTCCAGAGAATACTTTGGTGTTCCCACTGTTGAAAGCCAGGCAGAAAATGTTGGAATGGTGCTCCCCTTTCAGCTGTATGGGTTTGACCCTGGAATGGATAGCTTGTTCCATGTGCCATAGCAGAACTCGGCGGTCATCTCCTCCTTTAGCAGGGAGCAAGAATCTAGGGTTAAAACAATTGATATTGCAAGGCTAACGTTTGGTTTGGCCACCTCAACTCCCATCCTTCCTGAATCGACATCTCCCCGATACAGAAGACTCTGAGAGGGCACATACATCTAGGACTTTTTTGGGAGGGGAGCAGGAAATAGCCAGTAGAACCTGAACTAGTTAGTTTCTATTGCTTGCAACCAAAGAACTCGAGTGTTTCTAGCATAACAATTTGCAAAGCAATCTTTGATGTAGTGTGGTATCTATGGGACAGTATACAGACAACAACTAAGGGCCTGCTTGACCCTAATATTCCTGTTAGGGTTGTTAGAACAGTTCTTGTGAGAGCCTGACTCTTACCTCTGTGTAATTTTTAGTCTAAACTGCAAAAGAGAATGAGAATACATGTGTTCTACATATTTGCTGATGTGTTAACAAGTATCTGAAGGGAGGAAAAAACTACTAACAAAGATTACTTCTAGGAAACAGAAGAGAAGTAGAGAAGAGATTTCGTTTCTCACTTTGTGCGTGCACACATGTATGTGTGTGCACACATGTATGCACGCACACACACATCTGCTATCAAGGTTCCATGTTGACCACTGAACTCTCAGCTTCCTGCCGTGGCAGAGATGTTGGGTCCCCGGAGCTGGAGTTACAGAGAGCTGTGAGCTGCCTGATGGGTGCTGAGAACTATACTTGGGTCCTCTGGAAGAACAGCCAATGCCCTTAACTGCTATGCTATTTATCCCACGTCTCCTGTTTGACTTTTATTAACAAGTCAATAAATAACATTCTTTTCCAAAAACTAAAAATAAAAAGATAAGCTACCTGAACTGGAATTAATGTAGCTCTGAGCCTCTGGCTTTCCACCTACCCAAGGTTAAAAATACAAGGAATGGAATGGCCAGGCTAGTGGTGAAGCTATGCTGTCCCAGGTAAACAGTGCACTTAGCACCACTTTTAGCACACTTATACAAACAAGCGCACACCACAGAGCATTAAGTCAGTGGTTCATAAGAGCTGATGCACAAGTACCCAGAGCTCTTTGCTGGTGAAAGAATTGGGTGTAAAAGAGTATGGGCTCCAACATCCATTTGTGTAAAATATTTTTTTAAGCTACATGACAGCAGGGATTTTGGCAGTTTTGTTGAAATGCTGGGATCTAAATGAATGAATCAAAAAGTAAGCGCTGGGGCTGGAGAGATGCCCCAGCAGTGAAGAGCAGGTACTGCTCTTACAGGGGAACAGAGTTCAAGGCAAGCACTCACATCATGTGGCTCAGGGTCACCTGTCCTAACTCCAGCTCCAAGAGATCCATCGCCCTCTTGTGGCCCCTCAGGGCAATGTATTCATGTATAAAGGCACACACACCAAACAAAAGATAAAAATCGTTTTAAAAAGTAAGCACAGTACTGAACATGATCACATTGCAGATTTTGCCTATACCTGCCTAGCCATGCCTAGGTGACTGTATGGAAAGTTGTTAGAGCGCTCACTAGAACTGTTAGGCTGGTGCTGGGACACTTAATGGGATTTAAAAAAATAAAAGGGAAAAGAACTTACATATTCAAGAGAACAGAAGTCACAGAGCAGGAAAGAAACCTTGCAGACACTGCCTGATAAGTTATTCAAGTTATATAAAGGACCACTAAAGCTGGACAAAGAGACATAATCTGAATCTCTGAAGTGGGGGGGGGGCTCTGTCCCGGACTGTGGGTGCAGCCGCCCCAACTTCACCTCCAAATGGACTGTACCCTTGAAATTTGAACCAAAATAAAATCACTCTCCCTTAAAAGAAATCAATCTGAATTTTAAATGACAAATACTTTATCAAGAAAGTTAACAAAGGGGAAACCAGCAATGCCTGCTCAGGGAAATAAGTGAAAACAATCAGTTCTCTCTGTGTACACGAAGTGGTCAGATCTGGAGAATGCCAGATGACAGCAAAGATAGAGCATCTACTGATGGGGGTAAACGGGACAGCACGGCCTCTTGGGAAGATACTGAGGTGGCTTCTTACAGAACTAAAGACACTTTTATTATGCAACCCAGAACTCTGGTTCTCCTGAGTTTACTCTAAGTTGCACTCTCAAGAGGGGAGGGGGATGAGGTGGAGGGAAGGAGAGCAGGCATCTGGAATTGGTGGGCTTTTTGAAGGTGGTATGAAAATCTAGTGCAGGAAAATCCATGAACGTGATTCCCAACGGGGACTCCTAGTAATGGGGGCTATGGAATCTCAACTGGCCAACTCTTACTGTCTGGTGACACTTCCAGAAGTGGGACGGATCACATTCAGTTGAGAGTTGTTAGCCAAGAGGGTTTCCAGAGAAACCCCCAAACAACCTCAGCTGCTGCTAAGACAAAGGGTTGCTCTCTGCAGACTGATATGGGGGGGGGGGGAGTGTTTGCCAAGGATAGCACCCATAGAACTCTTTGACAATGGAGAGGTTGAGCTGGTGCCTACTCGGAGCCTTCACCCCCACATTTTCACGGTTAAGGTATTCTTATAGGCTACCACAAGAGAAACATGGACACCAATTCAGCCACAAAACCTTTGACTTACCCTTTGCTCCACCTATAAAAGATGCTAGGACAATGTAGCAAAGAACTTGTGTGAGTGGCCAACCAAGTCTGATTTGACCTCAGACCCACTCCACGAGGAGGAACCTATAACCAGCACTGCTTCAATAACGGAGAACCAGAGGCTAGGCCCAGAGACCCAGGGTAACCCCAAACACTACTGGTCAAAAACAGCATCCACAAAATGACTTCTAATGATAGCTATGTAGTAGCCTGCAGCATGCTGCACTCACAGGCAGTGCCTTATCCAGTAATCATCGAAAAGGCTTCCTCTGGTAGCATATGGGAACAGATACCCACAGCCAGACATTATGTGGAGACACAGTCTAAATGGGTGGTCTCTATCAAATCCTCCCCTCAGAGATTGTTAAGAGCCAAAGACACCAGAACAAGGCCCTCTGAATCAACCACTAAGCAGGATGCATATGAGCTCACAGAGACTAAGGCAGCAAGCACAGGGTACACAGGTCTGCCCCAGGTCCTCTCTGTATATATTATAGCTTTTCATATTAGTATTTTTATGGGACTTCTGTCCATGAGAATGAGTAGGTGTCTGACTCTTGTGCTTGTTTCTGGAACTCGTTTCCTCCTATTGGATTGATATGTCCAACTTCCATGTGGTAGTTTTGCTTTATCTTATTGTATTTTATTGTACCATGTTTGGTTGTTATCTTTTAAAAGACAATTCTTGGGCTGGAGAGATGGCTCAGTGGTTAAGAGCCCCGACTGCTCTTCCAGAGGTCATGAGTTCAATTCCCAGCAACCACATGGTGGCTCACAACCATCTGTAAAGAGATCTGGTGCCCTCTTCTGGTGTATCTGAGGACAGCTACAGTGTACTTATATATAATAAATGAATAAATCTTTAAAAAAAAAAAAAAGACAATTCTTTTCTAATGAGACAAAAGGGAGGAAGAAATTGTGAACTGGGAGGAAGAAAGGGAGGGGACATTATAATAATAATCCGGGTATTTATGAGAAAAGACTCAATTTTCAATAAAAGAAAAACAAAAACAAAAAGAAAAAGGTAAACACGATTAAAAGTACATTTAACAAGTTATCAACATTTTATCAAATCTGATTTGTATTTATATTCCCTTATATTTAAATAAGGAATTGTTGTCTTACGGAAATAATGATGCTATGGTTATATTTCTCAAAAAGTCCTCATCAGTAAGAATATATACTAGGACAGGTGATAGGGCATCCACCTGCATGTCTTGTCTTGTCTGGTTGAGACAGGGTTTCTCTGTGAAGCCCTGGGTGTCCTGGAACTCACTCTGTAGACCACTGGGGTTACTACAAATGTTGCCAGGACTAGCTTTTGGTGGATACTAGGGATTTGAACTCTGGTCTTTATGCTTGCAAAGGACTCACTGAACCATGTCTCTAGCCCCCTCATCTATCAATTTTAAAAGGTAGAAATGTAATGGTACAGTTCTACACAGAATGTCTGACCTACAAGCAGTCCAAGTGAAAACTGCGATCACGAGCCTGGCATGGGGCTGCTGGTAGGTTCAGCCTCAGGAAAGAGTCCAGACCAAATATGAAGAACCAAGGAAACCAAGAGGAACTGTGTACAGAGCAGATGAAGTCCTTACTGAATGTGTATTGTGGACAAAGGTTCTGCCATGTCAAGGATCCCAATGTCTCAATCCATGGGAGTGTCAAAGCTTTTCCCTAGGGAGTCTCAGAGGATGGCAAAGTCTTTCTTCTAGCAATATTGATAGCATGCACAAGTGCTTAAAGATGGCAGGCCAGTGTATGTAAAAACTAGCAACTCAGGGCTGGAGATGACAGCCCTTATAAGCATTGGCTGCCCTCTCAAAGGACTCTTCAATTCTCAGCACCCACATGGCAGCTCACAACTCCAGTAATTCCAGTTTCAAGGTATCTGGAGCCCTCTTCTGGCCTCTGTTGTGGGCATGAGGCACATACATAATATACAAATGTATATGCAGGTATACACTCAAACAGATAGGTAGGTAGGTAGGTAGGTAGGTAGGTAAGATAGATAAAATTAACCAAACAAAACCCTTGAGCTATAGCTTCCTCCTGGATGACTGTAAACTGAGACTACTACATACAAAGACGAGCTAACCACCCATGCTGTGCTGTGCTGTGCTGTGCTGTGCTGTGCTGTGCTGTGCTGTGCTGTGCTGTGCTGTGCTGTGCTGTGCTGTAGATAAATACAGGCTCCAGGTTGTTGCACTTTGGAGATGCTCCAAGGAGTGAGCATGGCCCACTGGGTCCCAATTGTCCTGTGTGTGTGTGTTTGCCCTTTCTTCATTTCCACAACACCCAATCAGGGTCAAGTCCCCAGCCACTCAGGGTCACAGAGGCCCATCTCTCCTAAGTGCCTGAGACAGCACAAAGGGATCTCACAGAAGGCTGAGCCTTTAGTGCCACACAACGGACAAGCACTCCGACGTATGTCCATTTGTTGTTTGCTGGTTTTGGATGGTACTAGCAATCCAGCCCATTGCCTCCACATGTTACAAAAGTGTTCCACCACTGAGCAAGAGCCACAGCAAAGGCCAGGCTTCCAAGGACAGTTTCCTCAGACACTACACAGCCTCAACTTCTCTGAGAACCAGAAGAAAGTACAGCTACTGAGTCTGGATTTCTGGATTCTTGGGATTCATTTCACTTTGAACTAAGATCACTAAATAATAATAATAATAATAATAATAATAATAATGATAATGATAATACTAATAAATTACAGTAGTTTTGATGTTACAGAAGAGTACCCTTTCCCAGAGGATCCTGAGCACTAAGCAGACTGCACAAACCTATCCCATCACAAAAGCAGTCAGTCATCTGGCATTCTTACTTTATAGTCCAGAACAGCTCAGCACAGAAGGAAACAATTTGCTTTGAGTTTCCTCAAAAAGCTAGGCAAGCACAACCAAGCCGGAGGAAGGGCCCTGAGACTCTAGGCAAGGGTAAGACTGAAAACCATCTAAATGGTGAAGACTGTTTAGGTTCAGGGGGAGTGAAGCACTCCCAACATTCCAGAGACTGAGGATGGAGGATTACCGTGCATTTGAGACCAGCCTGGGAAATGAATACTGGGTTCCAGTCCAACCCTGGGTACAGAGGGAGACTCTGTTTCAAAAAAGCCAAAGTAGAGGTTGGAGAGATAGCTCAGCAATTAAAAGCAATAGCTCCTCTTCCAGAAAACCTAGGTTTGGTTCCCATGACCATTTCAGGTGGTTTACAACCTCCTGTAAGCTCTAGGGGATCTGATGCTCTCTTCTGGTCTCTGTGGGTACTGTAGCAGGTACACGTAAACACATGCATGAGCATGCACACACACCCACAAACACATATAAATAAGTTGAGCCAGGAATGGTAGCATACACCTTTAATCCTAGTACTCAAGAGGCAAAAGAGGGCAACCTGGTCCACATAGTGAGTTCTTGTACAGCCAGAGCAATGGAGAGACCCTTTCTCGATGATGATGATGGTGGTGGTGGTGATGATGATGATGAGGAGGAGGAGGAGGAGGAGGAGTGTACACACCTCAAAACACCCTAATTTCCTATGGATTCATCCTTGCCTTCCAAATCCTTTTAGATAATATAAGACTATGAATCACATGAAACCCATTCTAGCACAAGTAGAGAGGCAGGAGGATCAAGAATTTAAAGCTAACCTGACCTACAGGGGACCATTGCGGGGGTGGGGCCGGACGACACAACAGTGATCTGAATGCAGATGGTCTGGCCCCAGAGGCTGACCCTTAGTCTACCCCAGTCCAGCCTATTGTCAATGCAGAGCACTGAAACCAGCCAGATGAAATGGCCAGATTGAAAACGTTTTTAAAGGCAGTCTTATATAGTTCAGCTTGGTCCCAAAACTTCAGTGTAGCTAAAATGACCCCGAACCCTTGATCTTCTCACCTGTTACAGACAACCAATAAGCCATCAGGTTTTGTACACTGAATTTCATCCACAGGTAAGCTAGGTCAGGTGATCTGCCAAGGCACTAGGCTGACTTTCAGTGACACTTCTTAAATCAGGAGAATGGGTAGGGGAGTCAAATGGCAGCACAGGAAAGTCTGAAGAGATAAGGGTTTCATCCAGACTTTGCTCCTTACTGCACAAATTGCCAGAGGCAGAATCAAGCCTTGTTGCACAGTCCTGTAACTAAAACTACTCTGGAGGCTGAGACAGGAAGATAAAAAATTCAAAGCATTCCGAGGCTATAGACTGAGCCAGAGGTGGAATAACAGCTACAAGGCGTCTGCTAGCACCCTATCTTGACTGAGTACTTTTCTCTTGAAAGATAAATCTGTTTATCTAATTTTATTTCATATCTCCAACCAGGTAAGAGAGCAAAGTGATTCCTATGTTAAAGCGGTCAAAAGGAAGGGCTAGGCATGGTGGCCTACACCTGTAATCCCAGTATTTGGGAGGCAGGAGAACTGAGGTAAATTTGAAGCCAGCCTGGGCTATAGAAGGAAATCCTGCTGGGGAAGAAGGGAAAAGATAATGAGGCCTGCTTGCCTTGGTTCCTAGCTTGGAGCACTCTGCATTAAATAGGTAGTGGGTATCAAAGCACCACTTTAACTGGATACCAGAACCCTGTGAAATAAAGTGGTCTCTCTAGAATCAGCTAACTAGTGTGTTGGAATATAATAAAGTTATGGCTTTAAAATCAAACTTGATCCAGTCAGTCCTAGACAATGTCTCTAATTCCTGGGCAGAAGCAGATGAAATCCAGCATGCTCAAGTGTCTTCTCCTCACACCAGTCACAGAATAGGATTAGAGGGATCCCTGGTACACCATTTCTTCTGGGCCCCATTTTGCCCATGAGGAAATAGAAATAAAAGAGGTTAAGCTCACTAGTCCTCAGGTGCTACCATCAATTAGAGGAGCAGGGGATTAAAGTCCAACATGCCCTTGTTCTTCCTAAACACCACTGGATGATTCTAGACACTGGGGAAATGGGTTCTGTAGTTTAAGGTATATTTTTAAAAAATAGCACAACAAAACCCACAGATTCATAGACATTATACTAATACAAAATTTCTTTCCAAATACTGTTTTTAAGAGAATAACTTAGAGAGGCTAGAGAGATGGTTCTGTCAGTAGAGTGTGGGCAACAGAAGGACCTGAGCTCAGTCCCACGCACCTACATTAAAAGAATAAAAATAGACAATAGCTGAGGGGCGGTGGCGGTGCACACCTTTGATCCCAGCATTTAGAGGCAAAGACAGGAGGATTTCTGAGTTTAAGGCCAACCTGTTCTACAGAGTGAGTTCCAGAGCATCCAGGGATACCCACCTAAACCCTGTCTTGAAAAACCAAATAAATAAATAAAATTAAGATTAAAAAATTTTAAATTTAAAAAAGCATCAGTCAAGGGCTTGCTCTCTTTTTGCCTCCTTCTTGGGTTCATGTTCTCCACAAAGAAAGTCTAGTAAAGGCACAGAAACCACCTTTGCTACAGTTGCCACAGCTTCAGGTTGAGATAGGGTTTGGGCTGAATCCTACAGCAATGAGTAGCAGAGCTACTAAGACACACACAGACACACAGACACACAGACACACACACAGAGGTAGTGGCAGCAGCTGATGTCAATGAGGAACCAGTGAGCAACAGAAGGAAAGGAAGGCAACATCCTAAAGGGTCAACAGATCCCAGGGCCTGCTAGAGGCACAATTAGAAAGTCTAAGAACACCCTCTGGTCTTCACAAAACCTGATGTGCACAGGAGCCAGCCTCAGACGCCTGCCAACACCGAAGGTTTATCTCAGCACACATAGATGGCAACTGCTGAAAAACAGGGGAAAGTACTTCAGGAGAATAGCCGCCAACTGCACAAGAAGACAAGAAGAGAAAGGGGTTGCTGTAACAGGTACGGAAGTTAAAAACATAGACTTGGTCAAGTTGCATGTAAAAGTATTGAACAAAAAGGCTATGGGAGCCCTGAAGACCAACAGTGGTGGCCCTGTAAAGGTTATGGAATTGATAATGTGACTATCTAAAAAGAAGGACTTTTCTGTTCCACACTTCAAAAGAGAAACTACATGCCAGGAGTGTGGTATACACCTTTGATCCTGGCACTTAGAAGGTAGAGACAGGTGGATCTCTGAATTCAAAGCTAGCCTGGTCTACAGCCCTGTGTTCCAGGCCAACCAGTGCTACACAGTTAGACCCTGTCAAGAAAAGAAAAAGTGGAACTTTTTTAGAACAGCTTGTTTCTAAACTTGCACTATTTATACCACTAATAAAGTTATGGCTTCTTGTGGGGACTGGGGTTAAGAGCAGATACAGTAGCATACATTTGTAATCCCTGTGCCTAGCAGGTGGAGATAGGAGGGTTCTGGAGTTTGCTGGCTCAGCATAGTCAAATTGGTGAGCTTAAGTTTACTAGGAGATTCTCTCAAACACTAAGGTAAAGAGTTATTAAGGAATACACCCCACATGGACTTCTGGTCACCACAGGCACATGTAGAGAGAATATCTTGTGTCTGTATGAATGAGGGACCTGTCAATGGACCTGATGACCTATAGCTTAGGCAGGAATTAGGAGGTAGGACATGAGGGAGGTAGAAAGTATTCTAGGAGAGTGGCAGGTGGAAAGTTCACCCAAGAAGATGTAAAGAGACAGACACATGGTACCTAATGGCAGGTAAGAAGTTAAATGGCAGAATGTAGGTTTAGAATAAATGGGTTATTTTGTTATGATCTAGTCTGAAAAGGGCCTAGCTATATGGCCAAGGTGTTTGTAAATATATATTTGAGTCTGAGTCTTATTTCTGGGAGCATGGGACTGGGAGGAAGAACCATGTGACTTCTACAGGTATAGGCACTCTACAACTGTAACTCCATATACATGTGCATGTGAACACACACACACACGCACGCACGCACGCACGCACACACACACACACACACACACACACACACACACACACACACACAAATAGGATAAAGTAAATTTCAAGAAAAAGAAAACTAAATAACAGCATGAATCACATCCTTTATGATGAGAAACCAAAAAAGTGCAGTTCAAACTTCTGAAATTTAGAAAACAAATTACCAGCCAGCTGCACTACTTTTAATGTGAGGCAGAGACACTCCCAAATGCAGACACTCCCAAGTGCAGAATAATCTCAGAAGGTATAGGAAAACTAATTTAACAAAGTTAAAAGGTTACATAATAATCAGTTGCACTGTAATCAAACCAAAGGAAGCCTACACAAGAGCCACAGCTTAAGATAAGTGTTTGACCTCACTAGATAATTTAAGCAACAATGCTCTTATTAAATAATTCCATTCTCCACACATTAGTTGAACAGGTGAATAAGGACATAAGTTAAAATCTCAGAACAAATTGGACATAAGTTAGTTCAAGCATCTTTAGAGGGCTATGGGAATGTATTTTTCTGGTTCTTAAGAGACAGAATCTCATGTATCCCAGACTGGCCTCTGTTAGCCTGATGTTTCTGTACACTGTGTGGAGATGTGTCTTCTATCCTTCCTGCTTGCCTAAGGTGTCTTCTGATTGGTTATGGCAATAGCATAAGGCAGAACAGTAAGGTGGGACTTCCAGACAAAGAGAGGGAGGGGCTCTAGAAAAGAGTCAGGTGAGGAAAGATTCACCATGAGATGGAGGAGGTTGGAACCGAGAAGAGGTAACCAGCCCTGTGGCAGACTTTAGATTAATATAAACAGGATAATTGAGTTACGAGCTAGTTGGGAACAAGTCTAGCTTGAGGCCTAGGCATTAATTCATAAATAAACCTCTGTGTCTTATTCAGGAATTGGGGCAGATATAGAAAGGCCCAAACAGTTACAAGTCTCAAATTTAGTTTGCAGCTATGTGAAGCTAGTCTTGGACTCCTAAACTGCTTGCCTCCATCTGTGAAGGGCAAGGATTACAGGTATATACACGCACACACGCATGCACACACACCACACACACTCACACGCATGCCACCTTAACCAACCTACACAACATATTTTTAAAATACAAAAATTATTCATATTTATAGGTTCAAAATTATCTTTTTAAAGATTTGTTCTAAAGGAAAAATTAATTTCCAAAGCCCAAACAGTTACAAGCCTCAACTTAGTATGTGAAGCTAGTCTCAGACTCCTAAGCCTCCTGCTTCTATCTGGCAAGGGCAAGGATTATAGGCACGCGCGCACGCACACACACACACACACACACACACACACACACACACACACACACACACACTCACATACCCACCACCTTAACCAAACTACACAACATATTTTGAAAATACAAAAATTATTCACATTCATTGGTTCAAAGTTACATTTTTAAAGATTTGTTCTAAAGGAAAAATTAATTTCCAAGATGATCTAGTTACAAGAGGTAAAAAAAAAGCAAAAAGTATAACAAAAAATTGATTACATTTTAAAACAGATGTTTAACAACATATAATGTTGTCATAATGGGCTTCAGGACATCTGGTCTCAAAGTGTTGAGTGGACTTCAGAAAGTCTGCAAAGCCAGAACAATGTTGCTTTTCCTGTGTGAGTGTACTAAGGGTTGAACCCAGGGACTGAAGCTGTTAGACAAGTACCACTAAGCTAAAGCACTAGCCTCTCTGTACTTGACAGGGTCTCCCTAAGATGACAGGTCTTAGAAACCTTCCTGCCTTGTCCTGTCAAATAGCTGGGATTATAAGTATACTTCAAGAAGCCTGATTTGTTTTTGAAAAGAATTGTGTGGGTAGGCACTCAAGAGAGAGTATAGAAGGTTGTCCTAGTTACCATTCTACTGCTGACCAGAGACTCCATGACCAAGGCAGCTTATAAAAGTATCTACCTGGGGATATGATTACAGTTTCAAAGGGAGAATCCTTGACCAACAATGGTGCAGAAGGTGGAAATAGGCAGGCAGGCATGGCTTGGGAACAGAAGCTGAAAGCTGACATCTGATCCTCAAACCTGATGGAGACAGAGAGACTGGGCCCAGCCTGGGCTTCTGGGAACCCAAAACCCTCTTCCCAAAGACATCTCCCCTAACAAGGCCCCACTTCCTAATACTTCCTAAGTAGTCCACCAACTGGGATCCAAACACTCAAGTATACGAGCCTATGAGAGCCATTCCCTGGGCACCATAGGCCTATAGCCATACTACAATATAAAATTCATTCAATCTAACTTCAAAATTCTGTAAGTCTCTCACAGTCTCAAGACTGTTTACAAGTCCTAAGTCCTAAGTCTCTTCTGAGACACAAGGCAACTCTTTTTTTTGGTTGATTTTGTTGCTGTTGTTGTTGTTGTTGTTGTTGTGTTTTTTTAAGACAGGGTTTCTCTGTGTAGCCCTGGTTATCCTGGAACTCTATCTGTAACTCACAGAGATCTGCTTGTTTCTGTCTCCCCAGTACATCATGGCAAACTCTTAACTGTAGCCCCTGGGGGGGAAAAAATCAAAAAACAAATTATATATTTCCAACATAAAGTGGTACAGAATATACATTACCATTCCAAAAAGAAGAAAAGGGGCATTGGGAGGAAATACTTGACCAAAGCAAGACTGAAGTCTATCAGGTCAAACTCCAAATTCTGAAACTCCATGCCTGATGTCAAAGGGCTTACTATATGGTTCTTCAGATCTCCCAAATTCCTTTGTTTTCTTGACTGCAGCAGACTTCTCTCTTGGGCTGGTTCCACACCCTGTCTGCAGCTCTCCTTAGCAGATAACTCATGGCTCTGGCATCTCCAACATCTTGGGGTCTCCTGTGAAACCCAGGCTTCACCTTCACAGTGAAGTGGCCTTTCTGGGCCTCTCTTCAGGGACACCCCTGCCACATACCTGGCCTCAGGAGCTTTCCTGAACTGTGGAGGAAATTCCACAACTCCTTTACTCCCATATCCTTGGCTTTAAAGCCATAATCACGGTGGTCATAGCTGCCAAGTTCTTCTGTTCACATGGAATGGAATCTGGCCCACTTGAATTAATTCGCATAGATTTGACTTGCTGATGGTTTCCCTTGTGGAATAACTTCCCTTTCCTTTAGAAGATTCTTTGGGCATTTGACGCCTTGGAAGCTTAGCTGAGTGGGGTCTTGGGTACCACTCCCTTTATCCCCTTTAGTTAATAGGTCTTTCTTTAAACTTCTCATCTCCTTGAGCTCAGGACTTGGTTCCACCATTACATTTCCTGGTGCTCTTTTCCTCTTAAACTATATATTTAGAATTTTTTTTTGGGGGGGGCCTGGCTTACTCTTTTTTTTTTTATTACAGATCTACATAAGAGTGATTAGTAATAACCACATGGCACTGTTCATAGTAGGCTGTTTGAAATCTCCTCTGCCAATGACATTAGTCCAAAAGTGCAGGATAGTGGCAAAACACAGCCATATTCTTTGCCAAATTATCACAAAAATATTCTCTAGCCCAGCTGCTAATATCATTCCACTATGAAATCGTGAGCTGGGTTTCATACACCACACTGCTCTCAGAACTACTGTCTTCCAAATGCTTACTGCATTCAACACTTCCCTAAGACAGAGTCTGCATTCCAACAACAAGCAGTATGGTCAGACCTGTCACAGCAACGGGTACCACTCCCTAGTATCAACTGTCTTAGTTACTGTTCTATTGCTGTGAAGAGACACAGGCAACTTATAAAAGAAAGCATTTAATTTGGGGGCTGGCTTGCAGTTTCAGAGGGTAGGTTTAAAATGATCATGACAGAGAGCATGGAGGCAGGCAGGTGTATGGTGCTAGAGTAATAGCTGAGAGGAGGTATCAGCTTTTAAAACCTCAAAGACCACTCCCATTGGCACACCACCTCCAATAAGGCCACACCTCCTAATCCTTCCTAAACAGTCCACCAACTAAAAACCAAACACTCAAAGATATGAGCCTATGAGAGCCATTCTCATTCAAACTACTACAAGGTCTGAGGACAGTCTTTAGGATTTGGGTTTTCTCTAACTACTGTGGATTCCAGGAATCAAACTAAGGATATCAGATTTGCACAGCAAGCCCTTTAGACACTGAGTCACCTCACCAGCTAATTTTCCTTTTAAATTTTATTGATAGTCCAAAAGTATTGATAGATAAACCACTGATACCTTGGTGCTGATTAGAGCAAAAATATAAATTTTATTGGTCATCAGTGTATGCTTATTTATTTAATTTTATGTGTATGAGTCTTTTGCCTATAAATATGTTGTGCCCCATGTGTGTGTCTTGGTGCCCTTCAGAGGTTAGAAGGTACAGATCACTTGGAGCCAGAGTTGTGGATCATAGTAAGTCAGCAGGTGGCTGCTAGGAATCAAACCTCTACAAGAACAGTAAACACTCTTGACAGAGTCATCTCTCTAGCCCCTCATTAGTTTATTCTAATCTAGCTCCTAATCACTTCAGTAAAACAAAACAAAATTTAAAAAATATCATCTTAGGCTAGAGAGATGGCTCAGCGGTTAAGAGCACTGACTGCTTTTCCAGAGGTCCTGAGTTCAATTCCCAGCAACCACATGGTGGCTCACAACCATCTGTAATGGGATCTGACACCCTCTTCTGGTGTGCATGAAGACAGCTACAGTGTACTTATACAGAATAAATAAATAAATCTTTAAAAAAAATAAAGTATTAAAAAACATCATCTTTACTTAACATGTCCTTGATGAAATAATTAAACCAAATTTCAACACACCCAAACACTCTGCATGATAAAACTCAAAGTTCTTACTAAAACACAAGCACACAGAACATCAGCGAGTTCCACATCATATGCTAATCTAGATGTCTTTCATTTCTACAATTTTTTTTTAAATTTTAACTGAAACAGACAAACTATGGTTTAAGATTCAGGGACTTGGCAGTATTTATTTTTTTCAAATTAACAAGATAGGGATTTGGCAATTTTTTCTCAAAATGAACAAGATAAGCCTGTGATCTCAAGGAAAATAACTAGTAGCTACTCATAACTAATGATAAAATTCAACTTTTCAAGTGAAAAGATATTCCAAAAACTTGAATTTGCCACAGTGAACAACTACATATTATTGTTTTTGTTTGAGGATATTTCTGATGAAATTTGTGACAATACTAATAAATTGATTTAAGTGTTTTAGTTTAAGGTGTCAGTGAAATGGCTCAGTAGATAAATGTACTTGCTGCTAAGCTTGATAGTGGGAGAGGAGAATCAACTTTAACTCGTCCTCTAACATTGTGCACACCCAAATAAATAAACACATACATTTAAAGAAAGAAATTTAAAAGCTACCAGTGTGGCCAGCTTGGCCAAGTGCTTTCTTAGGATACATGAAGCCCTTGGTTGAATTCCCAGCATAACTGTGGTGTAGTGACACATCTCTCCAATGCCAATACTCAGGACGTGGAAGCTGGAAATGAAAAGTTTAAGGTCCTCCTAAGCCAGTTTGTCATGCATGAGAGTCTGATTTAAAAAAAAAATAAATTAGCTGGCATTGCGATGGTGCACAGAGGCAGAGGCAGGGCAGGTATCTCTGAGTTTGAGGGCAACCTGATCTACAGAGCAAGTTCCGAGACAGTCAGGGCTACATAAAGAAACTCTGTCTCAAAAAAACAACAAAAAAATTAACTTTAAGTAAGACTGAGTAAAGGCAAGGCACACACCTATAATCTCAGCACTCCAGAAAGTAAGTAGGAGGACCTTGAGTTCAAGGCAAGCTTTTAGGAATAAAAAGTAAGTTTTGGACTAGCCTGGGCTACACACCAAGACTTATCTCCAATATAAATAAACAGAAATAGATTATTTCTCTCTCTCTCATTGTTTTAAATGAGTATTTAAACTTTTTCATTTTTAATTTTAATTCTAGTGCAATAATAAATCATAAAGATGATAACTCAAACCGTAGTTTTCCTGAGATCTTCAATGCTTTCAATGTAAAAAAGTCTTGAGACCAAAAGTTTGAGGACTTTTTTTTACAGCAATTTTTTATCCAAGTCATCCCCAACCCCCTCCCAACAGCACTGGGCATGCCTACATTTTTTGATTTGTAACAAATGGGAACTACAGCTACCACAAGAATACTGAGTAAAGGCTAGGGAGGCTGCTACTTTGCACAGGATGGCCCACCATAACAAAAACATATTCAGCCCCAAAACAGCAACATTGTTTTTTTTTTTTTTTTTTTTTTTTTTTTTTTTTTGGTTCTTTTTTTCGGAGCTGGGGACTGAACCCAGGGCCTTGCGCTTCCTAGGCAAGCGCACTACCACTGAGCTAAATCCCCAACCCCAACAGCAACATTGTTAAGTTGAAAGAAAAATGTTCTTCAGAATGGTCAATAATATGTGAAGATAATATTCACTTTGATTAGAAAATGTTGCACAATAATGGAGATGGCCTCATTCCAATTTTATTTTTAAAACACATACATAAATCTGGGCATGGTGATAAATGCCTGTAATCCCAGTACTCAGGAAGTGGAGACAGAACATCAGGAGTTCAACACCCACTTTAGCTACACAGTGAGCTCAGTCAGCCCAAACTTCATAAGACCTCGCCTAAAAATAAAAAAAACTAAAAATTATATACGAACGCTAGGGAGACTTGACAAGAAAGACTAGAGTATGAGGACAGCCTGGGCTCCATAATGAGTCCCTGGCCCCACATGAAGGGCTTACTAGGCAATGGTGATGCCAACCTGTAAAGCAGTGTCCCAGTTACTTCTCTACTGCTTGGTAAAGCCCAAAGACCAAGGCAATTTATAAAAAAAAGCTTCTGATTTGGTTTACAGTTCCAGAGGGTTTCAGTCCATGATGATAGAGTGAAGAAACAGCAGAAAGCTCACATCTTGACCCACAACACAAGGCAAAGGTAGTAAGACTGGGAATCACACAAATCTTTTGAAACCTCAAAGCCTACCTCTAGTGACACACTCCTCCAAGAAGGCCAGGCCTCCTCATTCTTCCCAAACATTTCTACCAACCAGGAACCAAATATTCAAATATATGACGAGCTATAGGGACTATTCTTATTCAAACCACTACACAATCCATACCTAGCACTCAGGAGGAGGAGACAGGAGGACTAGAAATTTAAAGGCAGCCTCAGTTACAAATATAACCTGAAGCCAGCCTGGGACACTGGTTTAAAACCTGAGACACTAGTTTAAAAAAAAAAGTATACACACATACCAAAAAGGCTAAAAATATGATCCAGATATTAACAGTCATCCAAAGTAGGAAGAATTATGTTTTCTTTATTTTTTTTATTCTTATTTAAGTGTGTTTGTGCATTTGTATGCCACATTGGTGCAGGCAGGAGCCAGAGCAGATCCCTTCGAGCTAGAGTTACAGAACTGAACTCAGGTCCTCTGGAAGAGCAGCAAATGTTCTTAACCACTGGGACATCTTGCCACCTAGCCCCTAAAAGTACTTTTTCTTTAAATCAAATTTCTTATCATTAGCAAATATTTGCAAAAATTATAACTAGAAGCTGGGGATAGAGCTCAATGAAAGAATGCTTGCCTGGCAAGCATGAGACTGTTTTTAATCTCCAATACACACACACACACACACACACACACACACACACACACACACACACACACACGAAACAAAGAAAAATAAGGGTAGGCACGATGGTCCAGAAAGTAGAAATGCTTGCCTAGAAACCTGATAACTGAGTTCAATCCTCAGATCCTCCAAGGTGGCCAGAAAGAATTGACTTCCAAGAGTTGTTTTCTGCCCTCCACATGCACACCATGACACTTGAGTGCCCACATTCACATATGCACACAAATGAACAATTTTTTAAATTATTTATTTTTATGTGCACTGACTGGTGTTTTGTCTACATGTGAGTCTGTGTAAAGGTATTGCATACCCCGGAACTGGACTTACAGATAGTTGTGAGCTGCCATGTGGGTGCTGGGAGTTGAACCAAGGTCCTCTGGAAAAGAAGCCAGTGCTCTTAACCACTGACCCATCTCTCCAGTCCATAAATATTGTTTAATGCACACAGCTTTAGTCCCAGCATTCAAGAGGAAGAGGCAGCTGGTTATCTGTGAATTCAAGACCAGCCCAGGCTACAAAGAAACACTTTGTTTCAAAACAAAATAACAATAACAAGTGGATGGGAAGATTTTTAGAACTGTCATATTCTGATAACTATTGTGAATGTCTCATTTGAAAAAAAAAAAGAATTAGAATAGAGTGTAACACTGAAAAGTTTTTTCAGTACCTAAACAGTAAGGGTCCGTAGAGGAGTTAAGAGAGTAGCTGTTGCAATGTAAATATTCCCAGACCACAAGGCCAATATTCTTTCTAGTCTCAACTCTTCTAATGTAGGAAACTGTAAGTTCTTCTAATCATACTAGATACTAAGTCATACTTTCTGAGCAGTTTATGATTTCATTTTTGTATATAAGATCACTACCTACACTTTTTTTTTTAGATTTATTTATTTATTTTATGTATGCTAGTACACTGTAGCTGTCTTCAGACACACAGAAGAGGGCATCAGATTCCATTACAGATGGTTGTGAGCCACCATGTGGTTGCTGGGAATTGAACTCAGGACCTCTGGAAGAGCAGTCTGAGCTCTTAACCTCTGAGCCATCTTTCCAGCCCACTGCCTACACTTTTACAAAACTTTTCGGAAAGAACAAATTAACACCATAAAGCTTATCTTCTAAGAATTTTAAGATTGAATCAATACAGACCCCACCCACCATTACCCTCCCGCCAACACTTGGAGACTAAACCAAAGCTGCCAAACATCCCAGTTTCCGTTGTTCTTCCCACAGGCGGCTACTGAGATAGAACAGAGGGTGAATGCTGGGATCGGTCTTGTGCGGTGTGTGTTCAGATGCTGAGTTCTGTGCCCCAAGATCAGGTCGCAATCTAGACATGGGCATTATACTCACTAATGCGTTATAAAGAATGCTCCCCGGTAATCTCTGATCAGACAATAAATGGCTAAAACATAGGTAAGGGCAAGAGAGAGAGGTAGAGGGTCTCAGGTAGGGACCAGGAGGAGAAATAAAAAGGTAGGGGAAGGAGGTTGGCATGGGGCAGGATGGACCGTGAGCACATACATGGCCAAAAGCAGCTCACATTGAGGACACTCATGAAACAGAGCATGACTCAGAGGGCAAGTAATGGGGTATTTATCTGGTTATTAATAGCCTAGTCAGGTTATAATAGTCTCAGGACCTGCCAGCTTAAGATTGTAGCTTGTTAATAAATTTTGATGTCTTTGTGTTATTTACTTATGAGCTAAACAGGAAAGAACGGGGGCAGAAAACCCCCATAAAATTACTTCTATAGGTAAAAAGATACTTGCTGCACAAGCCTGGAGTTCCATCCCTGGGAACCATAATAGAGGTGGAAGGAGAAAACCAACTCCACAAAAATCTCCCTCTGATCTGACACACCTAAGCATCACGCCTGCAGTGGGGTGCATGCACGCATGCACACAAGACAACTTTTAAAGTATTTTCACTAAGCCATCAAACACAGTCAACGTATCTAACACTAAGAAAGACTATCCTCAAAGGTTTAAAGTAAGTAATAAGGTCAAGTGGTACTAGATAAAGACTTGAATGGGGATTCAGAATAAAGGAAGCTGTGTAACACAGTTTTGACAGGCTCTTCCTCCTAAGCAGTGTAGGATGGCTCCAGCATAGGAAGTAAAAGGAAGGTCATCAGTTCAACGTCATTCTCGGCCACAGAGTGAGTTCAAAGCCTACCTGGACTTCACAAAACCAATCTTCATAAAACCAATGAAAAACAAATTCTTCTTCTTGACCAATATTCTAGGAAAGAAACAAAGACCTCCAAAGTAAGATGCATAGCTCAGTTTCACACATGAGAGCGGCAGGAAAGACTGCCCAACTCTACCTGCAAAATCTCCTCATAAAGGGCGCTATCCATTTAATCCCAACAGCTATGCTTAGGACAGTGAAACCACAGATGGGCTACACTGACAGAGTAACCCGCTCAAGAGAGCTTGAAGCTACTTGAGCAGGTCTTTGTTTCTGTTTGTTTGTGAAGTTCAAATGAAACAGCAACTGTAGCAACAGCAAGACCTCTAGACAAGAGCAGGACTGAATCACTGTGTCACTCATCAATCTCCATCCCAACCCAGGAGACATGCTGACCCTACTCCATGGAAGAGAGAAGAACCTCAGTCTCTGTCCATAACTATGGACCCCTTCAACAATGATGCTGGTGGTCCATCTATATGTAATGGACTAAAGAGCGATCTCCCTTCATAACACACGACCAACACATTCACAATTCTTCACGTTGGAACAGCATAGCTCTACCTGAAAAGCTTCCAGAAGTACTTTTCTTAACATTTAATCATAAGCACTGAATGATATAATAATCTCACTGAAATATAAAACTTAATATATATGGGCCATTAACCTGCTAGCTCTAAAAAATCCAATGCCTCAGACTTCAATGAAGGGGAAATAATATCACAGCAAACTCTCATTACTAAAGAACAGAAACCCCCTTTTTCAACTGCTAAGATACTACTCACCCAAACCTTTACACTTATAAAATGTAAGAGGTGGCTCAGCAGTTAAGAACATTGGCGGTCTTACAGAGGACCTGTGTTTTTTCCCAGCCCCTACAGAGTGGCTTGCATCCTTTAGTAACTTCAGTTCAGGAGATCTGACTCCCTTTTCTGGCCTCTGGGCATCAGGCATAAATGGTACAAACACATACACGCAACAAAACATTCACACACGTAAAATAAGATGTAAGAAGGCAATTTATAATCCATTTATAATACCTAAAGAGCTATTTTTGATTGGTCTCCCTCACGAATCGCAGAGATGTTCACCTTGGAGGGTATTCACAATCACCCAATGAGTTATGGATAAATCTAAGCAGCCATGTGGCTGCTTGGAACTGAACCCGGGTTTCCTGAAAGAGCAACCAGTGCTTATAGTCACCTAGCCATTTCTCCATCTGGGTAAAGCTTATTTTTTAAAGTCTAGTTTATGCTTCTGATTAGTTTCTCTATAAATATATGTGGGTATATATGTATATAAAATATATAAATTTAAATAAATCATATTGCATTATTATTCAAGGGATGAGTGTTTCTTGCAAGCAATTCTAATGATATTAATAGGGTTAGCACTACATATCCCTAAGGGATACCCTGGATTTAAGCTGCAGTTGTGGAGCTTGAACTGTGGGTCTCATGCCTGCTAGCAAGTGATTTATCACTGAACTATGTTCCTAGTTCCAGTATGTACATTTTCACTACCTCCTCGGGTTCTCCTTTCTCCTGCTGTGTGTTCTTTTATAGGTTTGCTTTTTTTCTTTGGAAACATGAACCTAGACTGGCCTCAATTTCACTGTGTAGCCAATGATGGCCTTGGATTTCTGAACCTCCTGCCTCTGCTTCTCAAGTACTAGGCCCACAGGCATGAACTACCCTGACAGCTTTGCCCTGTGCCAGGTTTATGTGGTGCTAGTGCCAGGGCCCAGGGCTTTGTGCCTGCTAGGCAAGCTCTCTGTCAACTGGACTAGTCCCTAGCCCAGGCGCCTCTTCATTTCAGAGTCATAAAACTAGCTACATGTGTAACTCCAGCACTTGGCGCCAAGGCAGAAGTTTAAGGCCAGTGTGGGAATGACATACTCAAAAATACTAAGGGCTACTGGGCATGGTGATGAAAACCTTTACCAGCACTCAGGAGGCAGAGTGTGGTGGATCTTTGTGAGTTCAAGGTCAGCCTGATCTACACAATGAGTTCGAGGCCAGCCAAAGCTACACGGTGAGACCCTGTTTCAAAAAATAAAACAAAACAATCCACTAAAAGTTAAGGATAGAGCTCAGTAGTAAGGCACTTGCCTAGAGCGCCCAGGACTTGAATTCAAGCCCCAGCATGGCAACAACAACCCTTAAGGTAGGCATGAATTCCCACTGTACAGACCAGGAAAAATACCACCAAGAGGCTCAGTGATGTGAAGTCATAGCTTTAACTGGTCTAGCAATGGATTTAACTACACGTCATGCCACAATACCATGCTGCTTGCTGCATGGTATCAGAGTGATACTGTTTTGTGGTCAGTAAAAATAAATAAATAAAAGCAACTTTGGTGAAAATATTTTAATATTCCTCAGAACCATTCGTGGTTGAAGCACACACCTATAATTCTATCACTGGGGAAGTGGAGACAAGAGGATCAGAAATTCAAGGAGAATGTGTGTATATCCCTGAAACACGAGAGAGCCCTGAAAACGAGGCCATCAGTCTACATGTGTACATACAACTAAGCATTGTTTTTCTTTTAGGTAAAGGCTCTAACTAAATTACTCATATTGGCCACTTTCTCCTCCTTTAACCTCCCAAGTGGATGAAGTTTCAAATGTGTGTCAGCATGTGTTTTCACAATTTGAAAGTGTCAAATAAGACTAAAGAGATGTCTCAGCAGTTAAGAGTACTGGCTGCTCTTCCAGGAGACCTGGGTTCAATTCCCTGTACCACGTGGTGGCTCATAACCATCAGTAACTCCAATCCTAAGGAGCTCCAAAGGCACCCACACAGACATGGTATATAGACATACATGTACACAAACCAACTATACACATAAGACAGATAAATAAAAATTTAAAAAATAATTAGTGAAGAGTCAACTTCAAGTATGTCCCATCCTCTCCCCTGCTGTACCTCACTGTACTCTGAAACAGACTAGCTGACAAGAAAGTGATGTATCCTTAAGCAGTAACCCTTTATATGGGCACAGAAATCATAGAGCTATTTTTGTCCTAGGTCTTAATTAAGTCTATCAAATCCTGTGTATTACTTTAAAAAATGTGGGCCTGCCCAAACTATTAGTAAATGTAAACAATTAACTAGAGACAGTCTGTCAGAAAATCACATCTCTCTAAGGGGCTTTCACCAATCTAGAACAAGACACAAAGACAACAAAATGCAGAAAAGTATCAGCCCAGAGTCTGATATTCCTCCTTACTGGGATTAGAAGCACGAATCAGTCTCAGACTAGTTTGTGATTACTCCTCAGGTGATAAAACTGTTAATAAGGGAAAGGGCCTAGCAGGAAAAGTGACAAAGGGGAGGGGTTCTCAGGCCTGTAATATCAGCATCTGTGAGGTGGGATCAGGAGGATCCAGGAGTCACTGGCCAACCTCAGCTACATACTGAGTTCCATACTAGCCTGGGCTATGAGACCCTGTCTCAATAAACCAAAGGAAAAAAAAGCATGTAAATATGACACTTCAAATACTGTTAAACTTGGAAAGACCCCTGAAGGACTTCTCAAGGGAAAACATTTTTTAATTAGTTTTAACAAGTTTCGGTGTATTATGAATCCCCTTGTCAAAAGCAAGCAGAACATTTGGTTAACACAAGCTGTACTTAAAATGCAAGGTGAGTTGCTTTTAACAAAAACTTGTTTTCTGGTAATGAATATTATCTGAGCTGAACTGGATGGGCCAATAGAACTGACTGCTGGGAGGACTAAGAGCTGGGACAGGAGTAGACGAAAATGAGAACAAAAACAAAACAGGAAGAACAGGGCTAGGAGGCGTGTTGGGGGGAGAGCAGGCGGGCTGGAACCCAGGAAGTACTGACTGATGGAGATGGATAATTCAGGGTTAGAGAAGGAAGTGAACACCTAAAACCAGAGCCGGAGCCAGGCAACCGGTCCTCCTGTCCTACAGTGTAAACTCAAGAGCCTGGCTTCATGACTCACAACTACAATCGCAGCATTCTGGAGGCTGAAGCACCTGGGGCCAGTCAGAACCTCAGTCTGAGGTCCACGATAGCCTGGGAGAGCAGTGTGAGAGCCTGTCTCCTAAAAACAAAAATAAGCTCACCACTCGGGATGTGGAAATAGCAGGGTGAGGAGTTCAAGGTCATCCTTGGTGGTATACTGAGTTCAGACCTGCCTGAACTGCACAGACTTATTCTCAAACAAAAATTTAAAAAGAAACTGGCCAAGACTAATAACAATTACAGAGCTCAATCAAGAGGATGTAGAGGCACTGGTTACACAGCAAGACCCTGTCCCAAAACAAAAACAAAAGATCCTTAAGGGAGAGAGCACAGAATAATGCTGGGAGTATTTACAACTCAGGGGCCTGATGCTTTTAAAAACGTATTAACTCTTATTCTTCTGTTTCACTGCCTTCTAAGATTAAGGGAAAAATGTACAGGGTGGTGCCAGACACACCTTTCATCCCATCAAAGGCAGGTGGATCTCTGGGTTCAAGGCCAGCCAGGCCTACACAGAGAAGCCCTGTCTCAAAAACAAACAAACAAACAAACAAACAAAAAAACCGAAAAAGTATAAAGTGCATTAACTTTAAATGGGAGAACTTAATGGTGTTTGCATTATATTTCAAGTTTATGTTATGTGTTAAGCTGGGGCAACATGTGATTAGTTACAATTAATTAGTTCATTGTAAGAATATCCTTACAGTCCCTCATTCCTTAGGTAAAGTTACTGTTTTGGGAGCCTCTCTGTTGTAATACATTAATCTCAGGGGAGTGTTGAGAAACACAGAAACAGCATTCAAAAAAGGGGTCTTTCTCTCCATTTTTACACTTGAATTTTGTTAGATAAAATTCTACACCATGGTGTGTGTGGAAGAAAAGCTTTTTAATGTGGGGTCTGCCATGAGATAGTATATCAGGTTTTTGGGGGGCATGAGGTCATCTAGGGTCCAAACTTTATGCAAGGAGAACATGATCTGGTGTGAAAAGATGGAGTCAGTTCTAGAGAAATCCCCGGTTTATCATGAAATAATCACAGACTTCTTATCTCTTACTACCCACAAACTGGACCATACTCATGGTGGCACTTCCGCCAGATACTTGCGAAGACAGATGCTCTGCCATAACCGCCGAAGTTTCTGGAAAGCTGCCCACTAACGCAAATTAGAAAGCCATTCGGGGATCCACCTGGGTGAAGTTAAGCGCCACGTCCAGTGCTGAGCTCCCCTTCAACCCTCCCGGTGTAGGAAAAAGAGCAGAGGAAGGAGGCGAGCGGGAACGCCCGATCTGGTCTAGGCCCTTCGCAGCGCAGCATGGTTTCAGGGAGCCGCCCCTTCCCCGGCGAGAGCCCAGCCCCACAGCCCTCACCGGGGGCCGCGACCCCAGGGGAGGAGCGGGCGGTAGCCAGCGACCCCGGCCGCGGCGTACGTAGGCGCCGCCGCCGCTCCGGGCGGGCCTCTCCGGGTGCAATAGGCTATCGATTCAGCTGCCTGTCGCTAGGAGCCCCGAGAGAGCAAGGCCTACACCGCCCGTCCAGAGCCCCGGCCTCGATTGCACCACTTTCCCCACCCCAGAAGGGAGACCCTGGAGGCAAGTAGGCCCAGCTGAACCTGGTGGGGGAGGAGGCGAATAGCCCTACAACAGGAGCCGCGGGTGAAGGGGGTCCTGGAGCCCGCCTCCCGCCAGTATGTCTCCCCGGGGGTCGTCCCGAACTCCTGCCTCCCGAGCAGCGCATCCAAGTTCAAGCTGGTGTCCCTCGGTCTCCAGAGCCCTCGCTACTCTCGGAACCATAATAATAACAAGACGCGGAAGAGGCTACCACTGCGTGTTGGGAGATGGGATTGGGCCCTAAGAGAGCCCGGGGGAGGGGACGCCTCTCAAGCTACCCGTCACCACCCGCCCGACCCCATTGGCCCCACGGCGTCCGGCTCTGTCACCGCCGGCCTCCGGCTCCGAGGCCCCTTTTCTCCATGACACCGAGGACTGGGGCTCGAGCTTCCCCTGGCCTTTGGCGCGCCTCGGCCTCCCCGCACCCCTGCAAGCCCTCCCCTCAGTACTCCCTCCCCGCACCTTTTAAACTACGCAGAGGAAGAGTTTGCCATCTAACTTAGTCAAACCGTAACCTCGTCCTCCTCCCCGACCCACACTTGTGGGGCAGGCATCTGGAGGGACCACTTTGCACTTGGGATAAAGAGCATTAAAGACCTGTCAACCATTTTAGGTCTTTTTTTTTTTTTTATTTTTTATAGCAGACATCCTCTCCTCCTTCTTCCTTCCCTCCCCCTCCCTCCCTCCCCCTGCAATGGTATTCATTTCACACCAAATCTTCCCACCGCTGGAGAGGGGTTGAGAAGGGCGGGGGTGGGGACGCAAGGTAGCAGGAGGGTGGCGGGGAAGGGCAAGGGGCAGCTGGAAGGGGACCGGGAAGCGCGGGGAGGGGAAGGAAGGGGGTTGATTTACCTGAGACCAGCCACTGGCCTCCATTGTTGGAGAATTCAATGGCATTGACACAGCCGAAGTGGCCGAGAAGGTCCTTCTTGTAGAGGTTTCTGCAGCCCCGCAGGCGTCTCCTCTGAAAGTCCTGAGTGAGCAGGGGGTCCCCATGCAAGCCCCGCTGGGACAAGAAGCCCACCACTGACCTCATGCTGCCCCCCAGGCCAGCTCTCCTCTTCATGCTGGAACCGCCGCCGCCGCCGCCGCAGCTCGCGCCGCCGCCCCTCCCTCGGCCGCACGCCCGGCCGCCGCTCCCCTCCCGTCCCTCCCCGCGCGCGGCGAGCCGGAGGCTTCTTTAACCAGCCATGGCAGACGGAGCGAGGTGTGCAGACGGTCGGCGGCGTTCGCGGCTTCCTCACGGTCGCGTCCCTCCCTCCCCTTCCCCCCTAGGCTCCGCCTCTCCGCCTCCTCCAGCAGCTGATCCCCAGCTGCGGTCGCGCTTCCGCGGTGCGGGGCTCTTCCGCCGGCCGCCGGGCCGGAGAACGCGGGCGCCAGCTGCCCCTCCCCCGCGGACGGCTGCCCGGAGACGGCGGGCGGCGTCTTGCAGCGGCCGCTGCCCGCGCCGAACCACGGTTGATTCAGGATGGCGGCCCCGGTGCACCCCGGCGCGCCGCACTCTGTGAAGTTGGACACGCGTAACAATCAGAGTGGCAGCCGGGCTGTGGGCTCACCCTCCTTCCCTGGAGGGACAGCGGCTCGCCCAACGCTGCTCGCCGCCTCCTGGGGCGCCCAGTTCTCTTTCCAAGCGAGGGATCCCGCGATTAGACTGGAACTCTGGAAGGAGGTTATCTGTGGATTTTTGTCAGTGCACCTGCCCCCTCCCAAAATGTATCACTACCCTTCTATTCTCCAATTTAGTTTTCTAATAGACCCTCACCACCATCCTCCAGTCTATCGGTTTTTTTTTTTTTTTTTTTTTTTTTTTAAAAGGCAGAATTGTTCAAGCTGATAGGACACTTGGTATTCGGGTATGGCGGTGGGGGGTGGGGGTGGGGGAGAAGGGTGAAAAGAGGAATGAGCTGATATAGTAAGTAGCCCTGTGTGGTAGAGCACATGCTATTTTAGCATGCTTCAAGCTCTGGATTCAACCTCTAGCACTAACAGTCCCCAGCCCCACTCCCAAAAGAAAGTGAGAAGAAAATTGCCAAAATCAAATTGACAAAGTCCTCTGTCCTTTGGTTCCAGATGCATTTGCAAGTCACAAGAAACATTATGGCAACATAGCAGTATCTTGTTTCATTGGTAGGGAAGAGGCCAAAGGTCTTGAGAATGGAGCCCTGAGGATGCACAGCTGTTAACCAGCAGCCACGGTATAGGTCAGAAGTAGCTGCCTTCCCATAGTGCAGGAGTCCTCAAGTTGACCTCCATGAGGAAACTGGGTAAGTGCACTGGAATTTTACCAGGTAAAGTTGAAAGTCCCCTTTTCAATGGGGTGCTTTTCCAAGAAACTATCCTCTATCATTAGTGGTAATTGACTGACCTGGAATAGGCAGGTGTCGGGTTTGCCCTTTCAATTTAATTTCAATTATATCCTCAGGTCCAGAGATGGCAAAGAGTGCTCACCTACAACCATTAATGAAAGACGAACTAAGGAAATTCTTAAGAGTAAAAGATGGGCTGAATGAGGAAGTAGTTAATTCAAAAGGTCATAGTACAACATTCTAAACTTACTAGGAGGTCACCAAACACCAAGTAAAAATGAGAATTCAAATGGTATAGAAACCCCTTAAATACAAAAATAAGTAATGCTTTAAAAAAATTTTTTTTAACCTGTGTACACTGTGTAATCCAAGGACTTGGGGAGTGGAGGTAGGAGAATCAGGAGTTCAAGGTCAGCCTGTAGGCTATAGGGGACTCTGGTCTCGAATAATAGTAGCTGGGCGGTGGTGGCCCTTTAATCCCTTTAATCCCTTTAATCCCAGCAAGAGGCAGGCAGGTCTCTGAGTCTACAGAACGAGTTCCTGGACAGCCAGAACTAGACAGAGAAACCTTGTCTCAAAAAAAATAAACAAAATAAGTTTTGTCCATTTATTGCAAGGTTTTCCCCATCTCAGTTCCTTTGCTTGACATGCTCAACTACACATTTAAAAAGGGCCCCTTGGCTCCTTTGTATTAGTGAGCCATTATTTATCCCTGCCTTATTTGCCTACGGTAAGGGAGAGAGGCCTGGTAATGATGTGTCTGAAGTGGCCTTCCTGTGTCAATGTAGGACACACACTCTTCTCCCTGATTAAGTACATACTTTAATCCACAATTTTAAATATGATTCCTTTTCCCCCCCGCAAGTCCCTGGAAAACCTCAGCCTAAAAATAGTTCAGGATCTGGTCACAAGCTGGCTCCATTCTAGGGTTTTGTGGGAAGTTCCCTGTTTAGTGACCATCTAGAGCAGAGATTAGGACCATCTGGTCCTTATCCTACAGTCATTCTGGATAGATTTTTATCATCTCATTTTGACAAATCTAGGGATGGAATCCAGAGCCTGGGCATGCTAGGCTAGTGATCTACTGCTGAACTCTACCCTTGGCTCCTCTGGATTATCTATATTTCTATAAATAGGGGTTCAGTGAAAAATTAAAAAGCATTCATTCAGTTCAGTATGAATTTCAGATGAATGGTGAATCGCATTTTAGTATTAATATATCCATGAACTCTCGGGCATACCCTTTTAAAATAATTATTCGTTGTTCAGACTCACTGGGTATCCTATAATTACTTGCCAAATTAACTCTATCAAGACAGTTAACCACATTATTTCCTTATATTAAGAATGTAAGGGGGAGGGGTGCTGGAGAGATGGCTCAGTGGTTAAGAGCGCTGACTGCTTTTCCAGAGGTCCTGAGTTCAATTCCCAGCAACCACATGGTGGCTCACAACGATCCATAATGGGATCCTATGCCCTTTTCTGGTATGTCTGAAGCAGTGCACTAACATACATAAAATAAATAAATAAATCTTAAAACAAAACAAAACAAAACAAGAATGTAGGGGCTGGGGAGATGTTTCCACAGTTCAGATACTAGTTGCTCTTGCAGAGGACCCACAGCCAATTCTCATCACCCACATGGCCACTAACTACCAGTCCCAAAGACCTGATGCTCTCTAATGCCGAGCGCCTCTACTTGTTGAACTATCTCAGGAGCCCAGTATTTTACTTTTTTTTTAAAATTTATTTTTAGGCAGGTGTGATGGTAGATGCCTTTAATCCCAGCACTCTAGAGGCAAAGACAGACATATCTCTGAGTCTGAGGCCAACTCAATCTACAAAGTGAACTAGGACAGTCAGGACCACACAGAGAAACCCTGACGGACATCTCTTAGGGCCCACTTGTCAGTGTTTCCTTAACTTCAAAGCTTTTGACACATTGATCTTTATAGGGAAACTGAGTAAAACATGACACCCTGCTCTGATGTTGAGGATTCAACCCGAAGCTGCCGGCATGCAAAGCTACACCCCAGGGCTAACTATAATCGTTAAAATTACCATTATATCGGGTTATATAAGGCTATGAACTATATGTATATATGTATATATATATATATTGTTTTGAGACACTATGAAAACTAGGTTGACCTTGAAGTGTCACAGATTACAGATGTGATGTCAACATGCCTAATGACATATTTGTCAAAAAGAAAAAAATGACTTCAGCTGTAATCTCAGCACTACCGAAAGTAGAGACAGGAAGATTGAAATAAGTTCAGGCCAGTATACTCTACATAGTTAGTTTCAGACCAGCCAGGACAACACAGAGACCCTCGCAGAATAAAAAATAAAACAGAAACCATCCTACAATGGAAATACTTCTAAATATCATTTTTCAAAATATCCTTTGGAACAGCTTTTGAAAAGCAGTTGTTTTCTCACTTGTCAAAATGCCAGCCCTACATTGGAACAGAATTTTAAAATATTGTTTCTTAGTATCTGCAAAGTAGTGTACAACTGACAGCTGCCTTATTATCATTGACAGAGTCAGCAGACTGTTAATGCTTGGCTTTTTGTAAAAGCACAAGTTATTTATAGATTCTGACAACTGTCTTAATACTGGACAAGAAACACCTATCAGAGCCATGGATAAAACTGATCCCTTCATGATCAAGCCGTGTGTCATTGTAAACAACTGTATTACACCAGTTCTCAACCTTCCTATTACTGCGATCCTCCGGTGCAGTTCCTCATGTGTGCTGACCCCCAACCGGAAAGTTATTCATTGCTACTTCATAACTGTAATAACTATTTTGAACCATATCGTAAATATCTAATAACAGGGGCTAGTCGATATCTGACCCACAAAGGGACCGAGACCCACATGTTAAGAACCGCTGTAGGGGGCTGAAGAGATGACCCAGAGGCTAAGAGTACAGTTCTTGCAGAGCAATGCATTATTTTGAATGGATCTCAACTCAAACCAACACCCTCTTCTGGACTCTGCAGGTACTGCAGAATGTGCACTTACCTATTACACACAGACTTAACAGTAAAATCTTCTAAGGAATAAAGAAAAATCCTACATAAGATACGTGTCTATAAAAATTAACATCATTTCTTGGCCCCCCAAAAATATTACTTGGGAAGTACCAGCTCCCATTGGTACTGTAAAACTCTTAGGTCTTTCGAGAGTCCAGGACGGCTCAGAACCATCCAGTCAAAATAGAGATGGAAACATCTATATAATAAATAGCAAAGCTGGATTTGTCTTTTTATTATATTTAAAAACTACTATAGCTGGGTGGTGGTGGTGCACAACTTTAATGCCACCACTCAGGAGAGAGAGGCAGGTGAAGCTCTGTGAGTCCCAGGCCAGTCTGGGCTGTAGGGTGAGTTCAAGGACAGCCAGGGCTACATCTAGCTGGGGAGAGGGAAATGTCTTCCATGTTTGAATGACTCATACGCCCTGTGGATATGTTCCTCCTTTTACTGTGAGGTTTTAGTGTATTAAAGGGTGCGGTGGCTCAGGCTTTTTCTGTGTTACAGAGGAATGTGACACACACACACACACACAGTCAAGGAGTTGAAATCAGAAAGGTCAAATGAACTCCCCAGTGTGTGTCCATCACTCATCATCTGTGTAGTATTGGGAAAATTAGGTAACCATTGCGCTGACACATTTTAAAGTGGAATGCTCTTGTAAAGTGGAGGTAAAAACTTGTACTGGGCTAATAAGAGACAGACAAGTTTAGAGAAGTATGATAGTAAACACTTGAAACTTCAGGATTCAGGTAGTGGAGCCATGAGGATTAGGAGTTCAAAACCAGCCTCCGTCACAAAGTGAGTTGAAGCATACCTGGCTTACATAAGACCCTCAAAAAGTCTTTTAAAAAATCAAAACTAAAAAAAGAAAACTTATAGCAGAATTTGGTGGCACACAGCTCTAAGTCCAACATTCAGAAGACTGAGACAGGAGGATGGTAAGTTGGAAACAAGCCTGAGCTACTATAGTGAGACCCCATCGTACAAAACCAAAACAATTCAAGAAATATAATATTTCTAAAGTTTCATAGATGGAGCTAGAGCACACTTCCAAGCCCTGGCCCTCAGGCTTGACCTCTCTGCCATTTCTTTTTTTCTTTTTTTCTGGAGCTGGGAACTGAACCCAGGGCCTTGCGCTTGCTAGGCAAGCGCTCTACCACTGAGCTAAATCCCCAACCCCCTCTGCCATTTCTTTAGGATCATAAAGTAGTCATCCACCTGAATTTCAACTCACCCCACTGTGAAACTGCCCTCGTCCAAACACCACCTCATCCGAGAAGCTTCCCCATTTGATTTCTTCGACAGCCTGTTCCATTACTAACCTGCCCCTGCTTTCTCCACTCTGCTAATACATTTGTATGTTGCTGGTCCTCCTCCCAAAGTTAATAAGTTTGCCCAAATAATTCCCCCAAAAAATATTTAGCACACTTCAATCACAGCACTAGGAAGGCAGAGACAGGTGGATCTCTGTGAGTTTCAGGCCAGCCAAGCTCTACCCAGTAAGACTTTTTCTCACAAATCGGTCAGGGAGTAGCGACTGGAGAGATGGCTCACCGGTTAAAAGCCCTGGTTGTTCTTTGAGATTACCAAGGTTCTGTTCCCTGTATCCACATGGTAGCTCACAACTATATGTAACTCCAGTCTCAGGAGATCTGACAGCGACCTCTTCTGGCCTGCGTGGTATCACGATATCAGGTATGCACCTGATGCACAGACATATATGCAAATATCATACACATAAATGAACTTAAAAAAAAACTAAGGAGGTAAAGGAGATGATGGAGAAACCCTCTTAGATATTTAGGGAAGATTATTCTTTTTTAAAACTTTCCTTTTACATTTATTTTCTCTCTCTCTCTCTCTCTCTCCCCCCCCCCCCCTCTCTCTCTCTGTGAGTGCTATTTTGGTAAGTGTTGCAGTTTCTCTCATACCCCAAGTAGCTCCCAAATAATTAAGACTGGACTATTATATTTACAACTTAAAGGGCACAACAACTGAGTAATATTACTCTATTTTACTCCTCTAAGCTAATCAGGCTACCTCCCAGCCAAAATCCCCACGATACTTCTTACATTTTATGGCTTTCTTTGCTCCAGGTGTTTTCCCATGATCTCTCCAGGACTCTCCCTGTGGAGAATCCCCTTGATTCTCTCTTGTTTCCTTTCCCCTGGCTGGGAGGAAGTCCTGCTCTATTCTCTCTTCTGTTCAGCCACTGGCTGATCAGCTAGCTTTATTCATCAATGAGGCAATAATTGGGGACCAATGTTTGCACAACATTGAAACATGATAGTCTCAGAATAAGGATTGCAACCAGAGAGCTATATCAGATAACTCTGGGTTAGATTAAGAGACTCAACCTCATTGAATGATGTGGAAGAACCATGGAGAATGATCCTGATATCAATTTCAGACCTCCACAGAGATGCATACCCCCATGTCATACTCCCACACATGTAAACACACTTGTTGGGGATTGGTTCCAATGCTTTGAATTAATCCAGCCCCCAAAATTGGGAATCTGTCCGTCCAAATGCTGAAGGTCCTTGTCCACATTTGGTTTTTGATCAATCAATAAAGAACCAACAGTCAGTGGCTGGGCAGGTAGACTGAGGCAGGACTTTTAGATTTGCATGGGTAGGAACTGGGAGAAGGGAAGACAGAGAATAGCCATGGTTCTGAGGGAGATGGGTCAGATATAGAGCTGCAGAGGGAAAATCATCCGAAATATAGGTGAGAAGGAATGTGGGCCCCAGAAGGGCTGCCCAGAGGAGTTAGGGCAACAAAGATAAAAGATAATTTTAGAGGGCATTAAGCCAGGATTACAGGAGGGAAATGTGTGCTGGCGGAGGGGAGAATTAGAACCGTCTTTGAGCTGGGTCAAGGCATAGTAAAATTAACTGGTGTGTGTGTGTGTGTGTGTGTGTGTGTGTGTGTGTGTGTGTGTGTGTTTCATTCTCAAATCCAGATTGCTCCTGGGTTGGGTGCACCAGTGCACCAGTGCCACCCTATGGGAGCCAAAGTGGTATAGCTAAAATCATGGCTACACACACTTGCAAACATATATACACATCCATAGACATCTCTCTCTCTCTCTCTCTCTCTCTCTCTCTCTCTCTCTCTCTCTCTCTCACACACACACACACACACACACACACAGCAATAGAGAAATCAGAAGAGAAGTTTTTCCTCTTAAAACACACACACACACACACACACACACACACACACACACACACACACACACAAGTTAGGAGTTAAAACAAGATGGCTCACCAAATGGAGCACTGTGGCTCAGATGACTGTGAGTTCTATTTATGGGACTGAGATGCTGTAAGGGGAGAACTGACTCCTGTGATTTATTCCATGGTGTGGCATGCTCACCACTCCCAGGTACACACACCTTTAAAAGGAGGAAGCTGCATAGCCCTTCCTGTGCTAGGTTCTGTAGGAGGTCATGAGGTTGTTGCATGTATAGCTCTTTTCCATTTTCAGCCGTCTTTTCCTTTGCCCTTCTTTAGAAGCTCCCTTCTCCACTCTAGGTTCTTTAGCTACTGGCTGAACCACGTCTTCATTCTTTTTTTTTTTTTTTTTTTTTTTTTTTTTTTTGGTTCTTTTTTTCGGAGCTGGGGACCGAACCCAGGGCCTTGCGCTTCCTAGGTAAGCGCTCTACCACTGAGCTAAATCCCCAGCCCCCACGTCTTCATTCTTGAAGGTCCTAAATCTACTTCAACAATCCTTATTTCTCTCCTTGCTTCCATTTGCTGTTACTTTCTCCCATTAAACAGGGAAAACATCACAGGTTTCATTATCCTTCTCTCCCTTTAAATTGCCTTAAAATATTTTTCTTTTTCTTTTTTTAAAAAGATGTATTTATTTATTATATATGAGTACACTGTAGCTGTCTTCAGACATACCAGAAGAAGGCATCGGATCCCATTACAGATGGTTGTGAACCACCATGTGGTTGTTGGGATTTGAACTCAGGACCTCTGGAAGAGCAGTCGTGCTCTTAACCACCGAGCCATCTCTCTAGCCCAAAAATGTTTTTTCACATAATATATTTTATACATGCCAGGCACACACCTTTAATCCCAGCATTTGTAAGACAGAGGCAGGCAGATCTCTGAGTTTGAGGCCAGCCTGGTCTACAGAATGAGTTCTATTACAGCTAGGGCTACCCTGAGAAACCATAAACAAACAAACAAACAAACAAACAAACAAACTGAAACAACACCAGTATATTTTGTTTATATTCTTTCTCCTCTCCCAAGAGAAGGTAGAAAGTTTGTTAAGAGCCAGAGGTGGTGGATGACTCCAAGGAAATAGCATCTTCAGATACAACAGGAGTGATGGATGTATAACACCACACAGACTGATGGTACATGCAAAACTAGAGAATCTCTTTGATTCTGGAGAAATTCAAGTACCAGTTTCCATCAGGCAACAGAAAGCCAGAGGCCAGAGAGGTGGCCTAGCCAGTAAGAACCCTTGATTCTCTTCCAGAATGGGGTGATCTTTCTGTGTACTGTGTAATGATTGACTTGGTATTATTCAAGGACTGATTTCTGTGCCGGCAGAGAGAGAGTACAGGCTGGACTTTGATATTGTTTTTTTTTTAAAGTTTTTTAAAAATTATATATTGAGTACACTGTAGCTGTCTTCAGATACCAGATCCCATTACAGATGGTTGTGAGCCACCATGTGGTTGCTGGGATTTGAACTCAGGACCTCTGGAAGAGCAGTCAGTGCTCCTAATCACTGAGCCATCTCTGCAGCCCGACTTTGATATTGTTAAGCATCACCTGTCTTAGTGGTTTGTAAACACTCCCTGGAACACTTTCTGGTTGGTTTCATAAAGAGCTGAATGGCACGTATAGCAAAGCAGGAGAGTATACTCAGGACCTCCTGGAAAGAGTCTGAGGTAGGAGGTTCATCAGGAGACATGGAGAAGAGACTTGTCAGGGAGATGTGGAGCAAGTCAGATGTATGAAACGAAGGGAGGTAACGAGCCACGTGACAGAACATAAGTTAATATAATGGGTTAATTTAAGTTAGAGAATCTTACGAGCAAGAGTAAGCTAAGGCCTGAAACCTTCAGAAGTAATATAAAAGGTCTTCGTGCTGTCCTTTTTGAGAAGCTGGTGGGTTATAGAAAATGATGCTATACTCCAAGTTCTGTTTCCAGCACCCATGTTGGGCAGCTCTCAACCACCTGTAAACCCAACTCCAGGGAATCCAAGACCCTCTTCTGGTCTCATCAGGTGCCTACATTTTTGCATTCACATACATAAACATACGTGCTTAGGTGCATGCACGCGCGTGCATACATGCACAAACACACACACACACACACACTGTTTAAAAAAAATCCAGTTTCCATGTTATAATTAGAATCAATCACCCCAGTGGCCGAGCATTTTCTTCCTGGCTATTGTTCCAGGGCCGGAGGAGCCCAAACTGGCAAGGTAACATATTGGTTTCTTAGTCAACAGAACTGCTGTGTTTCAAGGCAGAAGCATTTCTCTGTTGAAAACAAAGACTAACAAATCAAAAGGACTCAGAGTTGCAGAAATGGAAGTGAACATTCTGGAAGTGACTATTTTTTTTTTTTTTTGGTTCTTTTTTTCGGAGCTGGGGACCGAACCCAGGGCCTTGCGCTTCCTAGGTAAGCGCTCTGCCACTGAGCTAAATCCCCAGCCCCTGGAAGTGACTATTAAACCATTTATTTTTCCCTACCGGAAGGTGGGCATCGTTAGGGTGGGTAAACACAGAACTCTGCATGCAGCAAGGCTTGAAGAACAGCGGTGCAGTTAAGTGAGGCCCGGACTCAAGCGAGGGTGGAACTGTTCCAGCCCAGGTTGGCTGCATTCATGTTGATGTAGACCGGGTCCAGACTGATATGCAGGCGATCTGACAGTAGGCCGCATAGCAGTTTGCTGTAGTTGTGGTTCTGGGTGCCACCAATCTTACTGATGCTGTGCAGGCTGCAGAGGGTGCAGGGGTCGTTCATGTCGCTAAAAGTCGTGAGCTGGTCTGGGACCACGTGCACTGCGATGAACCGTGCCGGCTTGCCAGTGCCCTGTGCCAGCTGCTGGGTGAGCTAAGAGTGAAACTCCTCTGGCTCAGAGGCGTGGAGAACATTGGTGTTCCTGATGAACATGGCATGGTGGCGGAGAGACTGCGAGCAAGGACTGGAGGACGGTGCAAAGCGTGGTGTGAGCCAAGCCAGGGACCTCATTTCCATCTTTAATCCTTGCTTCCTGGATCCATATATTCTGCTTGCAGAGAAGCAGCAACATATATGAAAACATTTATATTCTTACTAGACAGTTATGAATTTTAAAATGAGAATCCCAGTCACTGAGGGTGCTATTTCTCTCTGGCACTGGCATTAAAACCATAGTCATCAGTCAGCTAGTTCAATATCCCAGCAGATTCTGGGCAGTGATATATATGGACAAATGAATGAGTTCTACAGATGCAAGCATATTACACTTTCCCCCACTCTCATCTGCCTGTCTTCCCCCCCTACCCCAAAGATGCATCATAACGGATCTTTAACCTTGAATTTAATTTTGTTTTTTTTGAGACAATTTCTCTGTGTAGTGCTGGCTGTCCTGGAACTTGCTCTATACACCAGGCTGGCCTCACAGAGATCCACCTACTCCAGCCTCCCAATTGCTGGGATTAAAGTTGTGCAACACCACAGGCTGGTATGAATTTAATGTTTTATAAAGCAGGAAGTTATTTCTTTTCCTTCAATGCTGGTAATAGTTATAGTACCTCTGTGAACAGGAGAAAAGCCGCTTTTCATTGGCACTGGAAGCTTGTGAAGAGATTTGGTTGTCAATGGCTCCTAACTGAACCAACCCGCTCTCTTTAGTCCGAGCTCCAGTGTTACACTGTCAGCTGTGCCCTGTCTTTCATTAGAGAGACGTAATAAGACTGTGAAGGTTATGTCACTATTCTGAAAGATGCATAAGTAAATTTTGTGTTTGAGCTTTCAAAAAAAAATCATGGGTAGGGACAATAGCCAGGGATTTTCTTAGTCTTGCCTTGGAAGTCTTTTTCTTTGACTTGAACTGAATGCTTCATCATCTGAAATGCCTCATTTCTTCAAGTCTTCAGTGTGTTTATACGAAGCCACCTCCAACCTACCATTGTAGAAACTATCAGCATAAAGCAAATGTTGCTTCAAAGTGCTTGTTTTTTATAGACACTTCAACGCAGTTGACTGAAGGTGAGAAGCTGATTGTTGGTGATATTAGTCCATTTTATTGCTCATTGGTAAGCTATTCAACACTACATCTGAGTGTAAGGGTGTGTGTAGAATATATTGGGGAAAACAGAAACATTAATAACAAAGGGTTGTCTCTTTAATGGAGGAAATCAATACCTGTTTTCCATCCAGAGGGCTAGGAGTGAATATTGTTAATGAACTGGAGACCTTTGTCATCTATAGAGCCAGACATTAACCCAAATGCCCCAGAAAATTTATCTCAGACTCTCTATGCCTGGATATTTACTTTTGGTCTATTTCTCAGTCAACAGAACCCATCATTAGGGAAGATATCACGTGGACTTTACAGCCTGGTGACCTTTACACTACCTTGGTCAGAAACTACACCAGATCGTAGGCCCTTAAGCTGTAGAACCTATCTTCAAAGTCACGTGTACTTTGCAAAAAGAGTTTGAAGTAGTCACACCCTAAGCTTTACTGTGCACATGAGATTGGGATGGTTGTTACCAGGATACTTTTTTCTAAAATAAAGTGCCTGGAGTCAGACTCCAGAAGTTTGATCCAGCCTAGCTAACTTGTGCTGAACCCTTTTCCTTCTTATGTCACTGTGATGGTTTGTATATGCTTGGCCCAGGGATTGGCACTATTAGGAAGTGTGGCCTTGTTGGAATTTGTGTGTCCTTGGGTGTAGACTTTAAGACCATCACTCTAACTGCCTGGAAGTCAGTACTTTGCTAGCAGCTTTCAGATGAAGCTGCAGAACTCTCAGCTCTGCTTGCACCATGCCTGCCTGGATGCTGCCATGCTCCTTCCTTGATGATAATGGGCTAAACCTCTGAATTTGAAACCCAGCCTCAATTAAATGTTGTCTTTTATAAGACTTGCATTGGTCATGGTATCTGTTCAAGCAGTGAAACCCTAACTAAGACAGTCAGTCACCCTGATCATTGCCCTGCTGACAGTATGGCTTGTAGGGACCCTCCCCCCCTTACTGGTGTCTGTCTGTCTGTCTGTCTGTCTGTCTCTCTCTCTCTCTCTCTCTCTCACACACACACACACACACACACAGGTATGATAAGTCAACTTGAAATTTCAACTTAGAATACAGGGTTGGGAGTATAGCTCAGTGGTAGAGTGCTTGTCTAGCAGGTACAAGGTCCTGGGTTCAATCCTAATACAGAGAGGGTACAGAGTTGTTGAATATAAAATAAAAGAGAACTGAAAAACAGAAAGTAAAGAGAGGTAGTAGCAGTAGGAAATCAAGGAATAGGTGAGGATTGGAGAAATGGCTCAGTGGTTAAGAACACATTACTGCTCTTATAAAGAACCCAAGTCTGGATCCCAGACTGTAACTTTAGCTTCTTAACACCTCTGGCTTCTGAGAGTGCCTGCACTCACATGCATATAGCAACCACACACACACATGCCGCGCCCAACCTCGACCAGCAAGGAAGACACGACCACAGGAGATCTTCAAGCAGTTTTATTCAGGAACCTTGATTCAATCTTCTGACCTCTCTCTCTTCTGGCTCTCTCTCCCCGGGGAACGCCCTGCACCACACTTAAATAGCTAGCACTGGCCAGTCCTAGCAAGCCACGTGGGTAGATAGGCTGTCACTATGTGGAAGCTATCGGGCCAGGCAGACATAGCCAAATAAGGACTTGTTTACTGCAAGGAGCGCTCACTGTTGGGAGGGTGGAAGGCGGAAACCAGCGCCATCTTTGAGACGCGGCACGTCACAGCTCTCTACACACACACACACACACACACACACACACACACACACACAAGTGGAAACGTAAGGGTTTTTTTGAAAGTCAGTTGTGTTGGAAAGGGTTTTGTTGGGGCAAATACAAGAAGTGTTTTCCTGAAGTGGATTGAGGTAAAAGACTAAGGCAGACTCATGAAGGAACGTTTCACTGAAGCAGACCCAGGAGGAAGGATGTTCTGCTAAAGCAAGCACTTGAAAGGACACATAATGAAGGATTCTTCACCAACAACACACATGTATTGGTCTGCCTTACATTGTGCAGTTGAGCTGCATTGTTGGGACTCCATAGAGAGAACCACACCAAAACACTTCTGGTGATGTGCTGCAGTTTCTTGCCACTTCCATGAACTTGGGCTGATTGGCAGAGTGATATTAGCTGAGGCAAGACCTGTGGAGGGCATGTGATGTTTGGAGATTATAAATAGGACTTGACGGACAGTGACAGAGGCTGAGCTTGGTTTGCTTCTAGAGCTAGCTGTGCAATACTTGTGGGTCTCAAGTCTTTGCTGATCTTCACTTCCCTGAGAGAGGCACAGCCAAGAACTCCTGGTATCCCTCCTGGGTCCCTCCTGCTGACTCAAACCAAAGCTGAAACGTGGCTGTCTCTGCTAGGTTGTGCCACCACTGCTGACTTGTGTTTGCTATCCTGACTGCTGGTGTATCTGTGAAGAGTTTATGAGTGGATCGAGCTGCCGCTGCTAACCTATGAACTGAGCTGTGAATTTCCAGATTACACAGACAGCAGTTGTTCTAAAGAACCTTTCTAAGCAGGTCCTCCTCCTCCACCCCTCCTACCACTACCTCCACCCCTGCATAGCCTTTCTTTCCCACTACCTCTGGTGGGTGGTGGACTAAAAGAAGTTAAAGCATTTAAGAACCATCATTAAAATAGGCATTGAAAAAAATTAAACTTACAACACACACTTAAAAATTAATTTTAAAAGAATTAGACTGGGAAATTAAAGGTTAAAGTTGAGATCATTGAAACCAAACAGCTTGAATGAGAAGCCTTAGATAGCAGAAGCCCAGACCCAGAGAAGAGTCTGATGTCCTCTTTACAGTGGTACCTCAAGTAGTTCAGAGGGAGGGCCCTGCATTGCCATGACCCTTGAGAATGGCTGCAATGTGACAGGTGGAAGTGTCTCAGAAGGAATGTGATGAGGGTATAGGGAAGTCCCAAGCATGTGTGAAGAGCTGTTGCCTGGGTGACACAAATAGAAGCAGGAAGCAACTGGAAGGAGTGAGTCTTTTCTTCTTTCATTATCCTTTCAGGTCTTCCAGTGTGGACAGGCCCTACCAGAGCTGGCAGCCAAGGAGAACTGCAGCAGTCCTGGTCTAGCTCCACCTTACAGAGCTCAGAAGATGGCTTTGAAGGGATGATTCCTTCAGAGAGAGACAATCATTGTTCCGATTACCTACAAAAGTTGAGGAAGAGTTAGGTATGATATAGCACAGGCCTGTGATCTTACAAAAGGATTGCAAATTTGAAGCCTGCTAGGCCACATAGTCAGACTCTCAAAAGGAAAAACAAAAGTAAAAGGATCATGGAGAGATGGCAATTTAGGACAGTTGTTCACATGGCTCTAGCTTGCTTTTTAAAAAAAAATTTTTTTAAAGATAGTGTCTCACCAGACAGTGGTAGTACATGCCTTTAATCCCAGCACTTGGGAGGTAGAGGCAGGCAGATCTCTGTGAGTTAGAGGCCAGTCTAAGTCTACAGAGTTAGTTCCAGTACAGCCAGGACTATACTGAGAAACCCTCCCTCGAAAAAGAAAAAAACAACCACCATAACCACAACCACAACCACAACCACAACCACAACCACAACCCCAGTCTAAACTGTAGTCTAAACTGGAGCTCCCTTTGTAGCCAAGGATAATGACCTTGAACTCCTGACCCTCCTGCTTCTACAGTCATGTGCCACCATGCTTGTCTGGGCAGGTTCTATCTTTAATAGCTAGATGAATAGTGGGGAGAGAGGGGTACAGAGTAACATATATGATGTGGAGAGTAGAGAGGAGGTAGTTTCTAGTATATAGATGATCTGCTAAGGTTGATCAGTTTGAGAAACCTGGAGTCTAATAAAGTGCAATTCAAACTGTACTCTCTAAACTGGACAATCAGAGTCAGCTGTAACACGGGCTTTTCTAGGCCCTCCCTTGCTCAGAATATTGACAAAGGGTTACTTTTACCCGTTAATGCCTAGGCCCTAAGCTAGGCCTGTTCACAACTAGCTCAATTATCTGGATTATATTAATCCAAGTTCTGCCACACAGCGGGTCACCTCTCTTAGATTTCATATGCCCAACTTCTTCAGAGTCTCATTGGTAAATCTCCTGTGCCTGACTCTTCCCCAGAATCTCTCTCTGTCCTCAAGACCTACCTTACTATTCTGCTGTTTGTTATAGGCCATAGGCTTTTTTATTTGAACCAATCAGAAGGTACTTTGGACAGGCAAGGAAGAACAAAGATACACCTTCACATAGTATATATTATCAGCTTTTTATCACTGTGAAGAAAATTCCTTATATAATAGTCCACAAGGGAGCCAGACATGGTGAAATAAGCCTTTCATCCCAGCACTCAGAAGGTAGACACACAGGCAGATCTCTGTGAGTTTGAAGCCATCCTGGCCTACAAGTTCTGGGACAGCCAGGGCTATACAGTAAAACCCCATCTCAAAAATCCAAACCAAACAAATAGATCAGTCCATTGGTAGATGGATCCATAAGGGGTATTAGTCTATTTTGCTCTGGGCATGCTGACTCACACCTATAATCCCAGCAGGTGGGAAGCTGAGACAGGAAGATTAGTATAAATTTGAGACCAGCTTATATCAGAGTGAATTCCACAAAAGCCTAGGCTACAGAGTGAGATCTCAAAAATAAAAACCATCCATCTCCTGCAAATTTATTGATCTCATTTTTCTTTACAGCTGACTATTCCATTTCATATATGAACAGATTATCTGCTGATGGGCATCTAGGTCCCTGCTCTAATAAATGGAGCAGAAATAACCATGGATATGCAGCTTTCTCAATGAAAGGATATGGAGTTCTCTGGGTATATGCCCAGGATAGGAATTGCTGGGTTATAGAGTAGTTCTTCTAAACTGATTTCCATAACGGATGTATTAATTTCACTCTCACTACTGATGCATAAGGGCTCTTCTTCCTTCACATCCTCTCCCACACTGGTTGTCAGATTTCTTGGTACAGCCATTCTGACCAGGTGTCCTGGTATCTCCAAGTAGTTTTAGTTTGCACTTCCCTGTTGACCAAGGAGGTTAAACAGTTTTAAAAAATAGATTTATTATTCATCAGGCTGGAGATATAGTTCAGTGGTAGAGCATTTGCCTATCATACACAAGGCCATGGGATCACCACTGTAAAAAATAAAAAACAAAGTTACAAGTCATTTGTGAGGTTTTGTCTTATTTTTTCTCTTTTTGGTTTTTGAAACAGGTTTTTTTCTTCTTCGTGTAGCTCTGGCCATTTTGAAACTTGCTCTGTAGACCAGGCTGGCCTTGAACTCAGAGATTCATCTGCTGGGTACCACCTGGCAGTGAGGTTTTTTGTTTGTTTGTTTTTTCTTTTCTTTTTTTCGGAGCTGGGGACTGAACCCAGGGCCTTGCGCTTGCTAGGCAAGCGCTCTACCACTGAACTAAATCCCCAACCCTGTTTTTTATTATTTATACAACATTCTGCCTGCATGTATGCCTGTAGGCCAGCAGAGGGCACCAGATCTCATGGTAGATGGTTGTGGGTTCCTGGAAATTGAACTCACATTTTTTTTTTATTGTATAGTTATATTATATTTTATCATTAATAATATAATATTATTATTAACCTTTAAAAATACAATTGAGGGGGTGGAAATATGGTTCGCCAGTTAAGACTACATTCTGATCTTATAAATGATCTCTTTCAGTTCCTGGCACCTATGTTAAAGAGTTCACAACTTTCTGTATCTCCAGCTGCAGGGAGATTTGTCACCTTTGACATGCAAGGGTACCTGTACTTATATGCACCTATCCCTTCCAGCATACATAATTGAAAAAATGAAAATAAATCTTTAAAAATATAACTGAGATCATTACATTGGTTATTTACATGAAATATTCATATATACATTATATTTTAGGTATCTTTGTAGATAATCTTTCACTTTACTAATTTCTTTACATCATTGCTAATATACCATTACAAGCTCTAATTTTTTTTTTTTATTAACTTGAGTATTTCTTATATACATTTCGAGTGTTATTCCCTTTCCCGGTTTCCGGGCAAACATCCCCCTCCCCCCTCCCCTTCTTTATGGGTGTTCCCCTCCCCATCCTCCCCCCATTGCCGCCCTCCCCCCAACAATCTAGTTCACTGGGGGTTCAGTCTTAGCAGGACCCAGGGCTTCCCCTTCCACTGGTGCTCTTACTAGGATATTCATTGCTACCTATGAGGTCAGAGTCCAGGGTCAGTCCATGTATAGTCTTTAGGTAGTGGCTTAGTCCCTGGAAGCTCTGGTTGCTTGGCATTGTTGTACATATGGGGTCTCGAGCCCCTTCAAGCTCTTCTAGTTCTTTCTCTGATTCCTTCAACGGGGGTCCTATTCTCAGTTCATGAACTCACATTCTTTAGAAGAGCAGCCGTGCTCTTAATTTCTGAGCTTTCTCTCCAACCCCTATTGGGCAGTTTTTTGTCAGTTTAATTTCTGCAGTTCTCTATAAATTCTTGATATTAGCCCCTTGTCTGCAGTCTAGCTAGTAGACTTTCTCCCATGCTGTGGGCTGTCCTTCTATTGTACTGATTGTTTCCTTTCTGTGACGAAGCTGTTTTCATGTGGTCCCTCCTAGCTTTTGGTACCTGGAGCCAGTTCCTGTGCTGTTGAAGTTCTGTTGGAGAGATCTTGCCTACCCCCATGTTCTGAGGAGTGTTCCCAGTGCTTTCATCTAGTGGCTTCAGCATTTCAGGTTTTTAATTAAGGCCTTTGATCCATTTCAAGTTGACTTTTATATAAGGCAAGAGATACTAATCTAATTTCACTATATTTCAGGTGGAGATCCAGTTCTGCCCGCATTGTTGTTGAATAGACTACCTCTTTTTCCAATGTATGCTTTTATTGGTGTTTATTTATGGGTTCTTGATTGTGTGGTATTGGTCTACATGTTTCTATGTCAGTAGCAGGCTTAGCATGTATACTATCAAGTGAGTTCACCTGATCTCAGAAGAAGAGAAAGCACATGTGGGCTTTTATACATGGATCTGAGCCTATAATGTACACATGTACACATGTGAACTAGTGTGTGCTAACAGCACTTGGAGAGGAGAGCAAGAGGGTCTGCTGGGTGATGAAAGAGGACAAGGCAGGGAAAACAGGAGCTGTGAAAGAGGACATAAAGCCTATTGTTTTTCTAGTGTGTGTGTGTGTGTTGGATAAGTTCATAAAAACGATACTGAAAGTGTAAAACCCTAAGTGAAGCCCCCTGGTTTCAGAGTGGCAGTCCTCACTTTATAGAAGTTCACTGAGATAGAGTTTGGGGCAGGGAAAGTGTTGGTTTGAATTGCTATGGTCATCTAGTTGTGTGATGTTTTGTGATTTTATTACAATAAAAAGTAATTTTCACATTAAAAAAAGGTCTCTTAGTTCATGGGACCAGTTTCTGTTGACCATAGCCACTGCCTTTGGGCCTCTGTGAGGTAGAGAGCATGGCGGAGAACATGTATCTGAAGCCTGTTTTACCTCATGACAGCTGGGGGAAGGGGAGAAAAGGTGGGAGTCCCAGTATCCCTTTCAAAGAGTGTCACTACTGGACCTAACGCCCACTCACTAGCTCTACCCCTAACAAGTTCTGCCTTGGCACCAGGCTGAAGACCAAACAGTCAATATACGGGCCTTTGGGAGACATTCTAGATCCAAGTAACAGTGCTCTCTCTGCTTTGCCTCTGTCTCTCTGTCTCTCTCTCTGTGTGTATGTGTACATGTGTGTGTGCAGTAGCTTTCTCAGTTTATTTCTGAGCCCTTTAGTCCTCTAGTCTGTTTTATTGGTATACCTGTTTTTATGCCAGCAATAGGCTTAGAATATATATTAGAAAGGGAGGTTGCTTAATCCTAGAAAGAAAAAAAGTTCTCCTTGAGAGTAAAAATAAACATATTTACATACATTACATACATACATATATGTGTGTCACATGTTTCCCTTAAAATAATTCTAATTTAACATATGAGAGCTCTGCTGCATATACACCTGCATGCCAGAAGAGGGCATCAGATTAACACCATGTGGGTCCTGGGGATTGAAATCAGAATCTCTGGAAGAGCAGCCAGTGCTTTTAACTACTGAGTCATCTCCCCAGCCTGTGTTTCCCTTTTAACACTAGTTTTTGGGTTTTTTGTTTGTTTGTTTGTTTTTTGTTTTTGTCTTGAAACTCACTATGTAGTTCAGGCTAGCCTGCAAACCACAGGGATCAGCCTACCAAGTACTTGGGTTACAGGCCAAGTAATTGTATTGAGGTATTGTATCTGGTATATTAATTTGATTCCCCTCCCCTCAGCCTCCCAAAGGTCCTTGCTATGAAGCCTGGCCTGGCTTAGAATTCACTGTGTAGACCAGGCTAGCCTCCAACTCACAGAGATCAGAGATCCCATCCTTTCTGCCTACCATATCTGTCATGGACCAAGGTTTAAGTAGATTTTACTGTTATAATACAAACCCCACTAAGCAGAACCAATATATATGGTCCCAGTTGTCACCATGGAGACGTGAAGAGGTCAAGCCTGCCAAAGAGGTAACTGGAACCGAAGGGCATGATTCCAGGGAAGGCTAGCCGGGAAAATAGGACACTATGTAGTCCAAGTCGACCTAGAACTGGAAGTCCTCCTGCCCCTGTCTTCTAAGTGAGGGGTTTACAGGCGAGCACCCCTCACCCAGTCTTCATCAAAGCTCTGTGCAGGATTTTTCTCGCCTGGGCACTTTGGGCAGCACTGTCCTAAGAATTATTTACAGCATTATTTGGATTGGAGATTCAGGGTCCTCCTCCTATAAAATGAAAAAAAAATCCAATTTTATTACAGGATGTGGCTGGTAGCTTTCTTCTGGAAAGAAATTGAAATTTCCCATAAAATACCTGTACACATTCTTTTTTTTTTTTTTGCCATCAATAAGAAATTTACTTTAAAAAAATCCAAATGCTGGCATTGTCCAGAAAATTTTAACAGGTTTATTTATAAAGTTGAGTTGTTGAAGTGTGTTCACTGAAACATTTTGCTTGCATTAATGCTTTACCTCTTGCATTTATATTAAAAATTCGTACACAAATGAGTGTGGAGAAACTGTCAATACCTGATTCTGTCCCCTGTGTTTCCGCTTGCCATCATAGACCCCCATGGAAAAATATCTAACATTCAGAACTGCTGATAACAGGAAGAGGAAAAAAATTTTTTTGAGAATGAAATGTTTCCTCTCACTCTGGACTGTTAAACACATTCTTCGCGCATGCGGCGTGCTAGCTGGAGGTCTTTTGGCATAATTGTTAATATGTCTGGCAGGGATAGCATACAGGTTGGTATCTTCAAAAAGGCCAACCAGATAGGCCTTACTTGCCTCCTGCAAAGCACCAATCGCTGCACTCTGGAAGCGCAGATCTGCTTTGAAGTCCTGAGCAATTTCTCGCACCAGACGCTGAAAGGGGAGCTTGCAAATCAGAAGGTCAGTGGACTTCTGATAGCGTCTGATTTCATGGAGTGCCACAGGCCTGTAATGATGCATGCGGAGAGGTGACTCTGGATCCAGTAGAGGGCGCACTCTTGCGAAAGGCTTCTGTAGCCAGTTGTTTCCTGGGTACTGTACCACTGGTGGATTTGCAGGCAGTCTGCTTTGTATGAGCCATGGTATGGGGACCTCCTTACTTACCCGGCTTCTCCTCCGCCAGAGCTCAGCAAGCAAGCGGTGGTGGCCTCTACACATTTCTAATAAACAAATGGGATCCAAGTTTCTAAGAAACCAGTTGCTTGTCCACTTACCTTCTGTTACCACGGTAGTCAGTGACATTTACCATGCACTTTTCCCTTTTTGAATCTAATCAAGCCATGATGTTTTCTGCCTCTCACTTCTGCCCCGGTAGGCAGGAACACGTGCCTCGGGAAAGGCAGCAACAGGGGAGCTAGGAAGACAGTAGTTGATCAATTTTCCAAGAAAGGCTGGCATGTTATCAAAGTGCTGTGTCTGATATTAGAAATCCTGAAAAAACCAGTACTCGAGGCACCGAGATAGTATCCAATGGCCTCAGAGGCTGTGTGCCTGAGGGGTGCCTTCGGGATCTACAGAATAGTGAAGCCACATTTAGAAAATTCAAGCTAGGGCTGCACGGTGGTGGCTCATGCATTTAATCCCAGCACTGAGATGGATCTCTGTGAGTTCAAGACAGCCTGGTCTACAGAGCAAGTTCCAGGACAGCCAGGACTACACACAGAAACCCTGTCTTAGAAAAGAAAAGGAAAGGACAATCCAGGAGAGATGGCTCCGCAGTTCAGATCACTGGGTGCTCTTCCAGAAGTCCTGAGTTCAATTCCCAGCACCTACACAGTGCTCACTACTGCCAGATGCCCTCTTCTAGAATACAGATAGCTACACAGGCAGACAGAACATCCGTATATATCAATAAGTCTTTTTTAAAAAATAGAAGTACAAATTTGAGCTAATTGCTGAACATGTTCAGGGCAAAAACTGTCTGTCTTCCACAGCATGGATCCTAAATGTATTCCTGGAACTGTAGTAGAAAATATTAAAACTATTAAAAATCCCGGAATGGGGGCTTCTGCCCTGCCTTTGGTTATCGAATTCCAGGACAAAACCACACACGCAGCCTTTGTATTTTTAATATGCCTGTAGCAGCACAGTAGCTGGGCAGCTGCCTACCCTTCCTGCTGCTAGACTCTACTTTGCTAACCCGGAGTTCTTACTCACTATTCACCATGATCCATCTGGGCTGCTCTTAACCCCAGTTGGGCAGCCCTAGGGCCAAGCTCTCTTGACCTGTATCCCATGTTGGCTTCCTTTCTCTTTTTTTGCATGCTCTTCTACCCTTCGGCTGCTGGCTTCTTCCTCCTCCTTCCCTCCTCACAGTCCTCTCTCAGCCAAGCCCACAAAACTCCAACTCCCACTTCTGTCTAGTCTTTATTTATCAATCACGATTAACAGGGTCACTGAGCGTCTTACATCCGAACTCTCTTGTCTCTGGGGCCCCTGTCTTGGGGCCCCAAATTAGCATTAGAAATACAAGCAGCATTAGGCCAGCCCACTACAGGGCACAAAATATATTTCGTGGTCAGAAAATAGCAGCCCATAATGGGATCTCCTGTGATTAGCAAGACAACTGATTTTTTTCTTCTTCATCTGATCTGTGTTTGTTTTACTAAAACACGAACAAACCAACACCACCATATACTGGAGACCTTGCAAGAGCAGGTCGGCCAGATCCATCAGATGATGGAAAACCTGACCCCAGAGGTACAAATGGCTTCAAAGAATGGCTAATAAACTGACTTCAGGCAGCACCGAGGAAGACCGAGGAGGGCCACCAGGTGTATCCTCGTCACTTTGTCCTCTTTAGAAAAGTGCTGGAAGCTGTGCAGCTGGAGAAAACTCCTGGAGCTTCCACGTGGACGTGACCGCTCTGGATTAGCTGCTGCTGCTGCGGCTGCTGCTGCGGCTGCGGCTGCTGCTGCGGCTGCGGCTGCTGCTGCGGCGGGTGCGGGTGCGGGTGCGGGTGCGGGTGCGGGTGCGGGTGCGGGTGCTAAAGCATTGGTTTATTTTTTTCTTTTTTTTTTTCTTTTTCTTCTTCTTTTTCTTTTTTCTTTTTTTCGGAGCTGGGGACCGAACCCAGGGCCTTGCGCTTGCTAGGCAAGTGCTCTACCGCTGAGCTAAATCCCCAACCCCTATTTTTAAGGTTTATTATTTTTATCTTTTTAAGTGTTCTGTTAGCCCGTACATAGGTGTATGCATGCAGTACCTGCAGGGTCCAGAAGGCGCTGGAGTTACAGAGAGCCATGTGTATGCTGAGAGGTGACTCTGGATCATTCAGAACAACCAGGGCTCTCAGCCACTGAGTTATCTCTTCAAACACAAGTGCTAACGTTGGATGAGCTGTAACACCGGTCCAAGAATCTGTTTAAAATTAAGATTTGGATAATTTTAAAGATTTATTTTTAAATTACGTGTATGTGCACATGCCTGTAGGTGGGCATGTGCACACGAGTGTGGGTGCTGGACGAACAACCACTGAGTCATTTCTCCAGGCCTAAAATTCAGACTTTTTTTTTTATGATGATAAATAAAAAGACATATTTCTGGTTACAAAGAAAACAAAAAAAAAAAATCTACCACAGTGAATATTTTAAATGGTAAAGCCATGACTCTCATACAGACATGGGATGAAATGTGGCTCAAAGACTTTTTATTTAATTCACTAATGAGGGAACCAGGAGATATGTCACAGTAAGTTCAAAGGACAATACAATGACCAGACAAGTATATAAGCCATTCAGCAGTGCTGAAATCAGTTTCCCCTTCTCCTTGTTTTCCCTTTTCTTGACCTTTTCTCTCCCTCACCCCCAACCCCTGCTTCCCTTTGGCAACATGGGGATTGCATCTTGAACATCATTCAAGAGAAGCAAGTGTTCTGCCAGTCAACTGCAGCCCTAGAGAGGAACTCAATTCTTTGTTGATAAAAGCTAGCCTAGTGCACTTTGGGGAGAGGGAAGTCATCAGAAACTTACCAAATGGAGTTTATTTGCATGTCTGAAAATAACTATTAATATCAGCTTTCCAAGAATGTATGTTGTCAGGACTTTTCAACAGCTCCACAGACCCTGATAACCAGAGCAGAGGGGAAAGTAGTTTTCTACTTCCAAGGGATCTCTTGGCCCATGTAAAAGTCATTCCCATCCCTAGCCTTCAGGGGAAGGCAAATTAGAGCTATCATGTGATCCCACTTCCCCTCAGTGAGAATGGCACTCAGCGATAAATTGAAGACATACATTGGAGAGAATGTGAAGAGAATGAATTCCCTTGTTTTCTTTTGGTGAGGTACAAATTAATACAGTCATTGTAAAAATCAGTTTTTAGATTTCTTAAAAAAATCAAAACTAGGATTACCATATGACCCAGATATTTTGCTCCTGGGCGTATACCCAGGGAGCTCCATACTCTACTGTGGGGAGATCTGCACCCTGTGTTTACTGTTGCAAATAATTGGAATCAACCTAGTCATCAATCAACAGATAATTAGATAATGAAAATTTGTTGTATATATAAGAATGGAATATAATTCAGTCCCCAAAGAAAACTGAAATAAAGAGTTATCAGGAAAATGTGCAGACTTAGAATGTATAATAGTAGTGGGGTGGTGGTGGTGCACGCCTTTAATTCCAACACTTGGGAGGCAGAAGCAGGTCGATCTCTGAGTCGGAGGCCAGTCTGGTCTACGGAGTGACTTCTAGTTAGAGTTTCATTGCTACAGAGAGACCATGATCAAGGCAACTCACGAAGAACAACATTTAGCTGGGACTAGCTTACAGGTTCAGAGGTTCAGTTCATTATCATCATGGTGGGAAGCATGGCAACGTGCAGGTGGACATGGTGTTGGAGGAGCCAAGAGTTCTACATCTTGACCCAAAGGTGGCAGAAGAGACCGTCATCTGCAGGCAGCCAGGAAGAGGCTCTCTTTTCATGTGGGGCAGAGCTTGAGCAGTAGAAGCCATAAAGGCCACCTACACAGTGGCACACTTCTTCCAACAAGGCCATACCTCCTAATAGTGCCACTTCCCAAGGGCCAAGCCTATTAGAAACCACCAGATAGCAAAGGCTACACAGAGAGAGATTGTCTCAAAAAAAAAAAAACACATTAACTGAGGTCACACAACCTGGGGGCAGGCGTGGAAGGGGAGAAACACCGTTCTTACTGTGTGGAATCTAGCCCCATAGCCTGAGCAAATGTATGTGAGTACAGTATAACACAAGAAAGGGCTAAACAGGGACAGAGGGAGGCTGAGTGCAGACAATGGACACAAGTTATGAGAGTGGAGATAAAGCTAATTATTTTCCAGTGCTCTCATGGATATTTTGCTTTTGGTAGCACATCAGTACATGAAAACACTTGACAGTGACTCACAGCTTCCGTTCCAAGTGACTGCTCTAACCGCATAGGAGTTCACTGAGTTATGTATAGTCTTTGGATCTGGTTAATTTCTCCGATTTTTTTTCATTTGCAACTTTTTAATATTAAAGTTAAATCTTTATTAGATTCGTTCGTTTTATTTTATGCGTGTTTTGCTTGCAGGTGTAGATGTGCGTCGTGCGTGTGGGTAGTGTCTGCAGAGGTCAGAAAGGAGCATCAGGTCCCTTGAACTGCAGTTATGGAGGGTTGTGACCCACCTCCTGTGTTCTGTGAATCAAACTGGCTTGCAGATGCTTCCCTACTCCCTGGCCCCGACACTTTCTATTATGCCCTACCATGTACCTTCTTCGCTGCAAGACAGTAATGGAATTTTAAAATTCATAACCAAGCCTGATGTACGCTGAGCATGGAGGTATATATATGCCTGTATATGGTTGGAAATGTGACCCGTTTCTTCCTCTGGTCAACTGCTGTCATGCCTTCCCCCACCCTCCTTTATGGACTCCCCTGCTGGAACTACAAATCCAAGTAAATTCCATATGTTGCTTTGGGTTATGAAATCTTTTTTATGGTTACAAAAAATAGACCAGGTAGGATGACACATGCCTCTAATATTAACACCTGGTAAGTGAATGCAAGTGAATAAGTTCAAGGCCAATCTCAGCTACATGATGAGTTCAAAGCCAGTCTCGGCCATTTGAGATCTGGTCATCCTACCCCCTCCCCCCAACCCCAAACAAACATAATATAAATCAGTTGGTAAGAATCTTGCTGTGGGAGCAAGGACCTGGATTAGAAGCCCCAGGATTCACATGAAAGTCAGGCATGGAGCCTGGCATGTTAGTGAGTACTTTTAATGCCAGCATTTGGTAATTAGAGGCAAGAGAACCTCAAGGCCAGCCTGGTCTACATACTGAGTTTCAGGCCGTCCAAAGCTACATAGTGAGACCTCGTCAAAAACAAAACACATAACCACAGCATTGAAGATCAAAGATAGGTGTCTCCCAAGAGCTTCCTACCCGACAGCCTTGCTACAAAGGTGAGCTGCCATGTTGGTGAGAAATTGTGTCTCAAGGCACTAAGGTGGAGAGGGGAGAGGTCATCCAGAGGCTGAAAGTTAAGCCTGGTGACCCTAAGTCTGATACTCAGAACCCATTTAGAGGTGGAAGGCGGGCACCGCCGTCTACACATGTTCCTTGGTGTGCTCTCTCTCTAGTTCCCACGTATGAAGGGAAAGACACCCACCCTGCTCTGGTTTCCCCATGTGCCCACCTGCATATACACACCACACCATAAAAGGGAGAACGGCCTTAAGCCTGTAATCCCCTCCCGAAAGGAAAACTGCCCTTGACTACTCACTCACTCTCTGGTATTGCTGATCCCGCATCAGGCAGAAATCGAAGCAATGACTTTTACTGAACCCTCATTTCTCAGTATAATACCCCGTTGTTAACTAGATTGAATTTCTTGTCTTCTCCAGGGAACAGCAGTCTTCTGCAGGGTCAGAAGTAACAGTGATCTGGAGCTATGGAGGAAGTATGGTGTTCTAACGCTCGTGAAACACACTGAACTGTGTAACCGTGGGAGACTCCTTGTTGGATTTCTCTTCAGATAAAGTCTCTTTACATAGCCTGGCTGTCCTAGAACTTACGATGTAAACCAGGCTGGTTTTGAACTTGCAGAGATCCACCTGCCTCTGCTTCCTGAGTGATGGGACTAAAGGCATATGCCACCATGCCCAGCTCAGGAGGTCACTGTTTTAGAGTGAGCTCCTGAACCAGGTCCACAGTGAGTCACTCGTGCTGAAGCTACAAGGCCAATTAGAAATCGCAAGGGCTTAGATCCCCACACACTTAGATCATTATTCCTGGTTTGTTGGATTCCATTTTATGGATAACAAGGGATGCGGTACAAAGGAAGTCCTCTCTGTTAGAGCACTTAGAGCAGAGCAAACCCAGGGAATCTGGCCTGGGGTCTTATTTCTACTGGTATTTTCTTGCTCTTTCTATATAAAATCTACCATTCTTCCATCTCCCAGTGGGATCCTGAGTAAAAGTCAATACAGCCCATATTAAATTTGTTATAGTTTTTAACTTGATAGAACAAAATTATCCTAATTTTAAGTTTTCAGACATTCATTTGGGAACAAAATAAGCTTCCTTTTTGTTTGGATTTTTTGTTTGGTTAGTAGATTTTGTTTGGGAGACACAATGTAGGCATAGATGTTTTACAACATACTTTTAATAAGGGTTCAACTTCTCAAGTCCACCACCAGCAGAGGTAGTGGAAAGAATTATTAGGATGTGGGGAAGTGGACCTGCTCAGCAGTAGTTCTTTTTTTTTTTTTTTTTTTATTAACTTGAGTATTTCTTATATACATTTCGAGTGTTATTCCCTTTCCCGGTTTCCGGGCAAACATCCCCCTCCCCCCTCCCCTTCCTTATGGGTGTTCCCCTCCCAACCCTCCCCCCATTGCCGCCCTCCCCCAATAGACTAGTTCACTGTGGGTTGAGTCTTAGCAGGACCCAGGGCTTCCCCTTCCACTGGTGCTCTTACTAGGATATTCATTGCTACCTATGGGGTCAGAGTCCAGGGTCAGTCCATGTATAGTCTTTAGGTAGTGGCTTAGTCCCTGGAAGCTCTCAGCAGTAGTTCTTTAGGGTTGGGTTCCATCTTCTTGGGCGACGGTTCCATCCCAGAGCAAACACCAAACAGGACTCAGCAGCTGCAGACCAGTCCTCTAGGCAGGCAGAAAACAAACATGAACCAGCAGCCACAGTCCAGTCCTTTCAGCAAGCAGACATCAGGCAGCTGTAGTTCAATCCTGAAGAAACCACCAGGCTGGCCACCGACCTGAGGTCAGGCCACATGTCGCTTCTGTTTCCGACCTGCAGAAAAGAGCGATGACACAGCGTTCTTCTCAAAGCAATTTATTCAGGAACCTTACAGCATGCAAGCAGGAATCTTTTCTTCTCTCTCCTTCTAGCCCCCGAGCACACTCCCTTATATCCTCCCTCAACTCCGCCTCATCAGTCTAGTCTGCGTAATCTCAGTTCATAGGTCCACGTCACATGGCCTGATCTTGCGTCATGGTGCACCTGCGCAGCTCTCACAATGGACGTGGCTAGTTTCGGGTGTGTGAGGAAGTCAGGTGCTAGTTATAAGACTTAGCTGCAGTCCCGGGCGCCATCTTGGGACTGCTGCCACACCCGCTCCCCACATCTCCCCCTTCTTTATGTTTTTGGCAGAGAGAATGCCTTTCTTAGGTTGCCCCCTATAGCAATGCCCCTTACCCGTCATCGGGAGACAAACAGCTTAGGTTTGATCCCTGTCTTAGGTTGGTGACATGCCCAGGGAGTCTTACCCATCATTGACTACTTCTCTAGCATGCCAAGCCACACTTGAGGAGACTGTCCCGTCTCCACCGCTGCAAAAGCCTGTATCATTAAGTCTTGAGTTTCGTGCTGATGAAACTGTATACGACACATGCACCAAAAGGCCAGGACGCTAATAAGAATCAGGCATAGGGCAAGCCCAGCAAGTCCAGCCCATTCTTTCAGCTGTGAGGCAGCAGTGGCAATCCAATTGGCCAGCTAAGGACATGTCCACTCGGGTGGAGTTGATATGGATGATGGATTGTCTCAATTCCCAAACTAGTCCATCAAAATGTTGAGACCAATTTCCTGTAAGATACTGAGATCTATTATGAGATAACTGAGCAGCACGACTGACATTCACAAATGGTATGGAGGTGACACACAGTCCTGAATATTTCCACTCACAACCCAATTGCATTAACTCCATCATAATATCTGCTTGTTCCTGGAGCAAATCGACCCTTTGATACAGCAGCAAAATTCCAGCTTTCAACTGACTATTAATATTATCCTGAACATCCAAAGCTTCTGCAACATCTGCGGATAAATTATTTACAGCTGCCGTAGTCTGTACTATGGAGGTAAGGGAAAAGCCGCATCAAATCATTTATAGGCACTATATCCCCATCCCAGGGTAGGAAGGGTAGCTTTAGTGAAGCATTAGAGGAAAAAAATCGGGGGAACACTTGCGCCAAATGCGTCAGCGGCTGGGGCTTGGGAAACAGGGATAAAAGCCCCCAGCGTAGGTCTTCAGTGATCACCACAGGAAGCATCGGCAACAACAGGAACATCCATAGTATCCTCCTTCCGTTCATCTTGGACCCCTCTGGTCAGCCTCTCCGGGACCCACAGCGGCTGCCGATGATCCTGGGAAACACACAAACAGACCCTCTCACCCAAACCAACACTGGATCAGGGCCCTGCCAAGTACCAGTTAGGATGTCCTTCCACATGACCATGCCTTTTGAAGAAGCATCAGGGTTGCCGTGACGCTTGGCCGCGACGCGCCCATGTTTGTCCTCCTCATTCAAAAAATTCAAAGTAAAAAGGGCAATGGCTAACCTTTCCCTAGGGGTGGAGCCAGCAGAGGCAATTCCCCCCTTTTGTTTAATTAAGTATTCCTTTAGGGTGCGATGGGCTCGTTCAATAATGCCCTGCCCCTGAGGGTTGTAGGGCAATCCATGAGTCAATTGAACACCCATCATTTTACAAAAAGACACAAAAGAAGCAGAAGTATAGGCTGGCCCATTATCAGTTTTCAATTCTTTAGGCTGCCCCCAGGCACCCCAAGCTCCAAAGCAATGTGCAATCACGTGATGTGCCTTCTCTCCTGTATGTAGAGAGGCAAAAACAACTCCAGAAGCTGTATCGATGGAAACATGAAGATATTTTAACTTTCCAAATTCTGGAAAGTGGGTAACACCCATTTACCATAGGTGTAGAGGGCGCAACTCATGTGGATTGGCCCCAACCCCAATCTGAGGCAATAACGGGGCACATTTTTGGCACATTTTTACAATATCTCTCGCCTCTGTACGAGAAATTTTAAATTGGGAGGACAAGGTCTTGGAGTTAACATGAAAATGTGAATGAAAATCTTGGGCCAATGTAACAGGTGAAGCAATGAAGAAGGTCATGCATGCCCTAGAGGCTTTATCTACAATATCATTCCCCTCAGCCAGTGGTCCAGGCAATCCGGTATGAGCACGAATGTGTTGTACAAAAAAGGGTGAGGATCTCTTTAAAATTAAGAGATTTAAAATCACGTAAGGTAACAATTAAATTTCCAATGGTAGATTTTAAACTAACTTTGCCCACCATTTCCAAACAGAGTAACATATTAACATATTGGCTATCAGAAATCAAATTAAAAGGACCTGGGAATAATTCAAACACCTTAATCACAATTTGTAACTCAATAACTTGGGGTGATGCAGGGGGAAATTGTATGGTAACTGGCGAGGACCCTGCCACCAAATATGCCCCCTGTCCTGTCTTGGAGCCATCTGTAAAGATAAGCAGAGCATCCGGTAAAGGATTTTTTGAAGTAATATGAGGAAAAATCACAGGATGAGCTGTAAGCAGTTGTAGGATTGGATCTTTGGGAAAATGATTATCAAAGTTGCCCTGAAAACTGCACCTCACAAAAGCCCAACCATCTATTGAGGCTGACAACACTTCCAGCTGCCTTACATTATAGGGAACTATCAAATCCTTTGGCAGGATGCCAAAGTACTGTATACATTGCTGAATGCCAAGCAAGGCTAACTGAGCCACTGAGGTGGGATAATGAACAAGTGTTTTGGCTGGGGATATCTTTGGATGTATCCAGAGCAAGGGAGCTCCCTGCCATAAGACCCCCGTTGGCTGTGCTTCTGTTGGCCAGATACACAGCACAATAGGCTGTGACTCATCTCGGCGTTTCAAGGCAGCAACTTGAATACCCTGCTCCACCAAACTCAAAGCCGCTCTAGCAGCATCAGTAAGGTATCTGGGAGAATTCAAGTCAGTATCGCCTGGCAAAAGGTCATATAGTGGCTGCAATTGTTTATTGGTTAAAGACAAATAAGGTCGAACCCACTGAATGTCTCCCAATAATTTTTGAAAATCATTTAAGGTACATAACTTATCAGTTCGAATGTGGATCTTTTGTGGGGTCACTGAATCTGCAGTTATTTTTGTCCCTAAATAGTTTACTACTAAGTCCTTTTGTACATTTTCCGAGGCTACAACTAAGTTCCTTTCCTGTAGCTGTGTAACCATGAAGCTATATGCTTCATCAAGCAACTCCTCTCTGGGAGCTGCAATAAGGATGTCATCCATGTAATGATAACATTTCACCTTAGGAAATCTCTGTCTAACCCCTTTTAAGGCCATGTCAACATATAATTGACACATAGTAGGGCTATTTGCCATACCCTGTGGCAGAACTGTCCATTCAAATCTTTTATCAGGCTCATCATGATTTTGAGAAGGGACAGTGAAGGCAAACCTAACCATATCATTCTGATGTAAAGGAATAGAGAAAAAACAATCTTTAATATCTGAAACTATTAAAGGCCAATTTCTGGGTAAGGCAGAAGGAAATGGAAGCCCTCTCTGTACTGGTCCCATCAGAACCATTTGTCTATTTATTTCTCTCAAATCATGTAAAAGTCTCCATTTTCCTGATTTTTTTTCTTTATAACAAATATATGGGTATTCCAGGGAGACATAGAGGGTCGTAAATGGCCCAAGTCCAGCTGTTCCTGCACCAGTTCCTGGGCAGCTTTTACAATGGACGTGGCTAGTTTCAGGTGTGTGAGGAAGACAGGTGCTAGTCATAAGACTTAGCTGCAGTCCTGGGCGCCATCTTGGGACTGCCGCCACACCCGCTCCCCACAGCCACAAAGTGACAAGTTGCTGCAGGAATTATACAAGCAGTTCTTGGGCGAGCTTCTCTCAAAGGCAGCATAATCACAAGTTGAGCTCAACAACGCTATGTAAGTGGAACCAATACATGCGGTGTCTTTACTGAAGAATGGTGAGGTGGAGCAAACCAAAGCTCAGTGCTCATCTCCCACTCTCTGTGGGGTCAGATTTATACTCCTTCATCAGGAGCCCTCTCACTGTCTTCTACAGCCAAACATTCTTTCACCAGTGTCTGCTTCAGGAAAACAGTCTTTGTCTTTGCATTAGGAAGACATCCTTTCACCTGTGTAACCCAGCAAACCATTCCTAAAGCAAAATAACTTTCCAAAGAACTAGAAGTTTCCACTTCATATCCCCCTTTATCTTTAAGAACTGTCCTTTTTGCTATCACTGGCAATCTACACACAATGGGAATTATTGTAAGAGCCACATTTTCAATAAATGCCATATGTATAGTCAAATAATTAACAAAACCTTACCTTTCTATCAATATACAATACTTCAAAACAATTTAAAATTTCCACCAAAATGCAATTCAAACAAAAACTTAAATTTCTATCAATATGCAATGATTAAACAAAAATCTGAAAATTCTATAAACAATGAAACAAAAATACTTTAAAATTCTAATATACAATAATACCAACTACTAAGCAAGCATCTGTAGCTCATACATCGGCAGAATGGACCAAAAGCTTATGTTGTGACCCATTCTGAAAATATAGTATCTTGAAAGAAATTGAGAGATAACAATGCATTGTTTAGCTGTCCATTGGGTATGTTTACTCTCCATTTTTATTTAATAGGCATCTCTTTTAATGGTACAATTGGCTCTTTCTAGAACTGCTTGTCCTGTGAGATTATATGGTATACAGGTTTTATATTCTAATATTCGAAGAACTGTTACACCTTATTGGATAAGATCTGTGTAGTGGCTATTCTTGGTTGTGAACTTAACTATATCTGGAATGAACTATAATCCAGAATTGGAAGGCTCACCTTTGATCCTGATCTTGAGACTGGGAGACACAAGTTTCTGGCCTGAATCTTGGTATGGAGATCTTGAGGCAAAGTGGCTATGAATCCCAGGAGCTTAAGGCAAAGAGATCTGAGTTCATGTCACCTGGGACATAGCAAGTCCCAGAGCCATGCAAGGCGGTACACACCTTTATATTTTTGGTTTTGAGCCTAGCCTTTAATGGCTGAGCCATCTCTCCAGCCCGGTACACACCTTTAATCTGGGACGGACCTTTAATCTTGTACACACCTTTAATCTGGGACACACCTCCTGTTGGAGACTTATATAAAGACACTGGAAGAAGGAAAGAGTCTGTCTTTTTTTTTGTCTACATGCCTGCCTTGTGGGAAGAAGCCACTGCTGCTGCTGATCATTTTTGGGGAGTTGGAATACAGACTGTAAGTCATCAACCAATTCTCTTACTATGTGGAGACTACCAATAAGTTCTGTGACTCTAGAGAAACCTCACTAAGACAATATGTGAGAGCATTTTCACTTTTAATTTGTGCAGGCATCTCCATAATTGGAGAACTTTGAGGTCTGCAGGAGCTAGAAACTAGTGAAAGACCCCCGGAGTGGGGAGACCCTCACTCATCTCTCGGGATGACTCGACCCCCCAAGAACTCACACAAGACCATCTTTGCTGTAATCACATGAGGTTTATCCATAGGAACCAGTGCACTGGGGTCGAGACTCATATCCCACGCAGGGGCAGTGGAGTTCGACCCTGAGAGGCTGAGAGAAAGGGTATTTAAAGGGAGAAACCACAACCCGAGAGGGGAGGGATGGGGTCATTGGAAAGTGTGAAGAATACCAGTGAAAAGTCACAAGGAGAAACTCTGTTTCTCCAGATTGTTTCCTAGGAGCAGCTGCTTCCTGCTTCTCAAGATTGTTTAACTTTATGGTCGGCTAGTTCCTAGGAGAAGCTGCTTGAACAAGCAGATGTAATTACCTATTCTATAGCCCTAGGAGAGGATTTCTGGAATGTACAATTCTGAGGCCTAACCAGTTTCTTCTGTTCTAAACTTTGTGTCTAGGGGGGGCAACTTTAAAACTTTTAACTTGACACTACGCTAGAGCAAGATGGCTGACCCGGCGGCCCGGCCTGGTGGCTCCAGAACGAGAGCAGGAAATAAACAGTCCACTAACCCTGCTGATAACTACCACCTGGCCCGCAGGAGGACCCTGCAAGTGGTTGTGAGCTCTTTGCTGACAGAGGCGGGATTTGAGAGCGCGGAGAAAGCGTCTGTGGAGACGTTGACAGAGATGTTACAGAGCTACCTCTCAGAAATAGGGAGAAGCGCCAAGTCATACTGCGAGCACACAGCCAGGACCCAGCCCACACTTTCAGACATCGTGGTCACACTGGTTGAAATGGGGTTCAATGTTGGCATTCTACCTGCTTATGCAAAACGGTCTCAGAGGATGGTCATCACTGCACCTCCGGTGACCAATCAGCCAGTGACACCCAAGGCCCTCACTGCAGGGCAGAACCGACCCCACCCGCCACACATCCCCAGCCATTTTCCTGAATTTCCGGATCCCCACACGTACATCAAAACACCGACGTACCGCGAGCCAGTGTCTGACTACCAGGTCCTCCGAGAGAAGGCCTCATCTCAGAGGCGGGACGTGGAGCGAGCACTCACCCGCTTCTTGGCCAAGACAGGCGAGACCCAGAATCTCTTCAAGGATGATGTCAGCACTTTTCCCTTGATTGCAGCCAGATCTTTCACCATCCCCTACCTCACGGCCTTGCTTCCCTCTGAGCTGGAGATACAGCAGATGGAAGAGATGGACTCCTTGGAGCAGGACGAGCAAACAGATACAGAGAACATCGCGCTTCATATCAGCTCGGACGAATCCGGAGCTGAGAAGGAGAATACTTCTGTCCTGCAGCAGAACTCCTCCTTGTCCGGCAGCCGGAACGGGGAGGAGAACATCATCGATAACCCCTATCTGCGGCCCGTGAAGAGGCCCAAGATCTGGAGGAAGAAGTCCCTCTCGTGACCTCAGAAGGAAGCCGCCCTGTAAAGGGGAGAACACTGCTTTCCTGGGGGAGTGGAACCACAGAGGGAAGAGGAGGGGGCGTCCGTCCTCTGGCCGTGTCCAGGCCATGCCATTTAGTAGCATCTTTCTCTGAAGACAGCCTGTTGTGCTTGAGTGTGTGGAGGAAACCATAGTGCAACAGGGCCAGGACTGCTGGTGACTCCATTGATCAATCATGGGACGTGATTCCTTTGGAACTGGAGAGCTATGGAAGAGCCAGAAAGAAGGCTCATGTCTCTCTGGCTTGCCGAGAAGACAGCCAAGTGTATCTTCCAGACCTCTCAGATCCCTGACCATATAAACCCATTAAGTTCTCCCTTCTCACCTAGGCCCCAAGGTCCTGGCTGAGCAGATGGAAAGTGACTTTGTAGCTCACCGTGTTGGAAACAGGCCCACAGCTCACCTCTGATGTAGGGCTGCCAGAAGCTAGGAGCACAGGAGTCAGTATCAATGACAGTGGTCATGGGGCAGCACTTGATTAGAGCTGACCACAATGAAGGTGAAGCACCCTTCTGGGAAAGCTGGTCTGACCAGAGGCTGGGATAGAGTTAGCTATCCTGTGACTTAAAAAGGGGCCGTGGATTTCAGGCACCACGAAGAGGACTTAGCAGGTAGGAGAGGACTGAGCTCAGCTGAGAAAGCCAGCTGTGGTAGAAAGCTCACTTGCCTGTGGGAGGGGCTGAGAGGACCCTGCTGAGGCATCGGGATCCGCCCTCCACTACCTCCCTGGAGAGAAGACACCACTCTACACTTCCCCACGAATCATGAATCGGGCTTCCAAAGAAAGATGGGAGGACACGTGGAAATTGAGATAACATGGAGAAGGTGTTCCTTGGTTGGAATGCCTCCTCCATCCTGGCGGCCGCTGCTTCTCCTTCAGTCTTGCTCGCTCTTTTTTCAGAGACAGGCTCTCTGTATCCCAGGCTCAGTGTCTTCCTGCCCCTGCTGCAGGTCCAGGTGTGCGCCCCATGCTTGGCATCGGTGAGCTGGCAGAGGCCCCGCCTTCCCTGCTGATCTCGAGGGTCTTTGGTCCCCTTCCTGGAGGGACAGAGCTCTGTGTCTGGAATAGAAAGACAAGGGATGGTGAGGAAATGAGCTTTCTCACCTCTGGGCCGAACAGGAATTTTCACTGTGACTCAGAACTTCCAGGTCAGAACAGGAAGACTGACCTGTGTGGCTCCCAAGAGCTCTTGACAACTTGACAACTTGGAATCTAGTCAAGGTCAGACAGGAGGTGTCACACCCTGCTGTTCCGGTGCGTCTAGTGAGTACATCTGTAATCCCTTCACTATTCTCGCCGTCAGGGGGCCAATGCCTGTTGAGAATATTGGGGGAGGAGGCGGGGTTCTTACCTGAGGCCTCAGAACTGCGCGCTGTCTTTCTTTCTCTAGGAAGAGAGATGCTGGGACGTGGAATGCGCTGAAGCGTATAACTCTCATTGTGTGTACGTTTATAGATTTCTATTTTTTATAATTGGGGGTCTTATCAGAAGGAAAAATAAAGTGAAAGGCCTTATGAAAGGCCTGTAATAAAAATTCAGAATAAAAAAAATAAAAACTTTTATCTTTCACTAGGATAGAAGAAGGGGGAGAGATCACCATGTCAGGGAAGAAGAGCAGACATATAGGCCTGCCTCAGTCTACCTGCCTAGTCATTGGCTGTTGGCTCTTTGTTGATCAATCAAAAACCATTTGGTGATGAGGATCTTTAGCATTTGGACTCTCACATTTCCAATTTGGAGGGCAGGATTGATTCATTTAAAGCATTAGTCCTAATTCCCCAAAACGTGGGACATTGTATTATTTCTTTGTCTTGTTAAGGGATTGAAATTTTTTTTTCTTTAAACCTTTCCAATCAACATGTTTCTCATGAAAATTTGAGGCTTCTAAACTCATTCCCTATTAGTAATTTGTCAATTTCATCATTTGAGCCAAAGAACCAGACAAACCTGTATAAGACCACCAAATATGTATACTATATAATGGATAATTCTAATTCTGATGGCCTATTGCATTTGAATAAACAAAGTTAATTCAGAGTTATCAGGGACAAATACAGCAGTCTCTATAGGCAAAATAACTCTGCATACAAGGAATCAGTAATTATGTTGAGAGGTTCAGGATACTCTAATACCATAAGGACAGCATACAATTCTGACTTCTGAAGTGATGTGGACTTTTGACCACCATGCTTATTTTATCTGGCTTACAACCTGCCATCCCCATCTTGTTTACATCAGTATAAAAAGTTGGCACCAAATGTCAAGTCTGGCTCTGCTCTTGACCTTGCGCAAGCGAGGTGCGGCGGGAAGCCTCTGAAAATGTATCCAACATGGCGTCGGAGCAGAAGACTAAGTTATCCACAAACCTGGTGCTCATGAAGTTCATGCAGAGGGGCCTGGACTCGGAAAACCAGAAACAGCTATAAGAGGAGGAACAGAAGATGATCAGGGATGAGCACTGGTACCTGGATTCGCCGGGGTTGAAGGAGGAGAGCTTCATCATAGAAGAGCAGAGCTTCTCCCTGTGTGAAGACCTTCTCTATGGAAGGATGCCATTCAGAGGCCTTAATCCTGAAGTTGAGAAGTTCATGCTTCAGATGAATTCCAGGAACAGAGTGGCGGCGGCAGAAGAGGAGACCGTAGAGGCTGACGTGTCGGAGGAAGAAATGGCAAGAAGATATGAGACTTTGGAGGGAACAATTGGGAAAAAGTTTGCCAAGAAAAGGGACCGAGCAAACTGGGAAGACGATGAAAATGGAAATATAAAAGCCATTAAAATTAAGAAGATGTTTTTAAGGCCCCAAGACTAATATGGACGCCTCTGATGCAGTGGATGCTGTGAGAACAGCATGGTCTGAACTCACCCTCCTGTCCTCGGTACTGGTCCCTTCTAAGGGATGCCTAGGGTTGGAAATGTGCTGTTCTTGAGACAGAAGGATGATGGACGTTATACATTCTTTTGACGGCATTCGGGGGCTTCACGTATGTGGTTACACGCCGCTCCCTTGACTTTTGGCCTGATTCTGTGTGAATATACACACAGACAGGGCACACACCTACACCTGCTCTCAGTTACTCTCCAGGAATGAGTATTGTAAACTAATTCTTGCCTTGGTTTTACGGCCCTTACATTTATATTTTACTTTTTGAATCATGTCAAGCCAATTCATTTGCTTTGGATTTCAATATTTGAGAACTTTTCAGAAGTGATTGACCCGGAACAGACATGGCTCTCCAGCCCAGAGTATCTGCATGCTCTTAGGTCTTCTTCATGTATAGAAATGTGGGGTTTATGTATTTTAAACAGTCATCTGGATCATTTTTCTAATGTTCTGTAATAAACGTGTTTCATAAAAAAAAGTTGGTACCTCTGGAATTGGTACTCTCTCTTACGTACATGGAAGGCTCTAACTGCTTCTTTTAATAAGTAGTATACATTTGCTTTATGGATATTTGTTATTACCTTGTCCCAAGTAGTTACAAGCTTTTGGCGATCCTCACTGATCCCCCATGATGAGATGATTTCAGCATCTGTAAGAGATGCTGTTATTCCAGCCAGTCTGTTCCTGATAATTGACAGTCTTATTCTACATTTGATAATTCAGAAGCCTTTTCTATTTTTTACTTTGAGCTAAGAAAATCTATTCCATAATACTATCTTCCCTTTGCATAATGGGCCTAGCAGGAGAAGGAGTTGATGGTAAAATGACCAGAATACACACAAGTTTAGTATCAATTCTATCCAAATATGGCTCTGTCAGTCTTCGCTCTTCTTCAAGAGTTAACTCTGTCTGCTTTGGCCATTAGATATCTTGAACTGTTTTAATTGGAATTCCTTGTAATATCTGAAACAAATTACTTATCTCATACATACATAATCCAATTGTAGGCCTCGGCCAGTTAATATCTCCCATTAATTTTTGAAAAAACCATTAAGTCTACCCAAATAGTCCCTATGGATCTGTATGTTTTGTGGTTGAATTGTTTGTTGATTTTATAACCCGGATAACTAAGTGAATCTCCCCCTTACATTTTTTCTGGAACAAACTGTAACCTCCATCATGGTAGAATTTTTTTTGTTACCATATTCTCTAAAACATCGTTATCAGAATCAGCCAAGAGAATGTCATATAATGATTAATGAGAGAGAAGGGGAATTGCTTATGAATAATTGGTAATGATTGTTCCACAAAATACTGACATAAAGTTCAACTATTTCACGTTCCCTTTGGAAGTACTTTCCAGTTGTATCTCTTTAGTGGATGACGGTGGGATGGTGGGCAGTAAAAGGTACCCTGATCCTTGGTCAAGATACATCGAATTCCCAGGAGATCTTAAAAGGGAGGGCAGGGCATTCCCAGTCTCCTGAAGGAATATCATGACGGCACATAGCTTCATCCCCCAAACACCCTGTAGAGAGGTTTAGACAGACCAGTCATGTAGGGCAATGCCTTGAGCCTCTGCTCCCCAGGTGAGGAAGTGACCACAGGTCACATAGGCTCAAGACAGATCATAGAGACAGGACCAACTATGTAGATGAGGTCTTCCTAAGCTCTCAGGCTTAACAACAGGAAGTACCTGCTGTCCGACACTCAACCATCCAAACAACTGTATTTAAGTATCGTGTTCATAATTAAAGATGTGTAGGAATTATTCCATCATCTGAGAGTGTCTGTCATCAGAGCTGTAACACCAACACTTGGGGAAGAGATCTGTTTTCCCTGAAATCACCACCAGAAGCTCCCCTGAACCCCTCACCAGCTACTCAGTCTCCTGCTAGCTCAGCCTGGCCTGAGCACCCCAAGTGGCAGTGGCACAAAGGAGAAGGACTCACAATGGGGTGCAGCGAAAGCTATTTATCCCTCTGCCTCAGTTCTCTCCTCGTCATCAGAACCTACACACCTACACACAGGTAAGAGATCACTGTTGAGAGAGCCAGGCGCCAGAGCCCCACAGATGACTATTATTCCAAGTATGGACAGAGAAGGAAAACCTTTCCCTGTGTTTCTCATGCAAGGGTATTGAGAAAAGCAATCTTTCGAGTCAATTATTATTATAGGCCATGATTTGGTAACAAAGACCTAAAGTCCAGGCTATAAAAGACCCCTTGCTTGAATTATCTTAACTTGAACTGCTCTTATGTCCATTACCATCCTCCACTTCCCTGATCTGACATCTTTATACGACAAACACAGGGGAACTGCATGGGCTAATAGACTCTTCTCCATGTTTGGCCTCCAGCTGTTGGTTCTTGTACCAGTTGTTTAAGTACCTGCAATTTTTCTTTTGTTATGGGCCACTGCTCTTGACACAAAGGTTGGTTTGACAACCATTTTAGAAGCAAGGCTGCTGGCATATCAGTAGCGCCCCTTTTATAAATTTGGGAATTCAATCCCTATGACATCCTGTTTTTTGACCTTGTGCTCTGTCCTCTGTATCAATACCTTCCTGAGGAGCAACTACTCTAACACCCTAATTTCCTCATTTGTTGTTCCTGGAATGGCAGAAATATTAATTTGAGTACCCCATTGTTGTAAAAGATCCCAACCCCATGAATTTATGGGTATGTCAGCCACATACGTTCTCAATTTTTCTGTTTGTCCTTCTGGTCCCACACAGGCAATCCATTGGACACCATCTTATTCATGGTAATTAACCAATTCCTATAAATTGTTTCTAATCTGAAGTGGCCAATCTGGATTCCAAGACTTTTGGGAAAGTATACTAACATTAGCTTCTGTATGTACCAACCCTTCTATGTCCACACCTGTATTTGGACAATCTGGGTCTCTGATCATGGACCTTTGTTTGCCAGAGCACATGTTGCCCAGTGCTCCCAACAGCCCCTGTTCATTCCACAGGAGCAGCCTTGTCCCGGATGTAAGGAAATAACTGAGCAATTCTATCTCCTTCCTCCCCTTTAGCAGGTTTTATTTCTTCCTTGGGATCCCCATCTACTACACCTGGATAGACCACGAGTCCTTGAGAAGTGAATCTACTTCCCAAGATTAGTCCCACTGTCCCTGAGGTGAAGGGACCATACCCACCAGTGGTTAACTTAACAACATTCCTCTTTGGGGATAATGAAAGAGGAATCTGTGGCCACATCCAAAGTTACACTTCCTTTTGCATCCATGTATAAGATCAGAAATACCTATTTCTTCGTACATCCTGATTGACCAAAAGGAAAAGTTGAATTGTTTCCTCTGGGGACTCAGGCTGACAGGCCCCTCAGAGTTCCCTATAGTTTTGAGATCACTACCACCTTAGCCAAGGACTGCAGCCGATGCTACCAGCCCCTCCTCTCTTTCCTATTCTTCCACCACTCTTAGTTATGGGATTGTCCACTTCCAACCCTAACCTGGCCTCTTTCTCTACATGTCACTCCTCTGGGGTATTTGCCACCAGCTTGCCTCTGAGCCCTTTGAATCTGTGGACAAAAGACACTGGGCTGGAGGTATTGCACAGAGCTTAAGAGCACTGACAGCTCTTCCAGAGTTTCTGACTTTTAATTTCCAGCAACCACATGGTTGCTCACAACCAGCTGTAATGGGATCTGAGGCCCTTTTCTGGTGTCTCAGGTCTCACTCTTCTCCCTTCCTTATTGCTATATTTCCTGGTTTGTGCCAGCAAAAAGCAGATCCAACCCCATTCTTCATGAACCCTGTCTGTGAGGCATGCTTACCCACGAGTGTGTGACCTCTTACAACCTTGTACAAGCAAGCTCTCCCTCTCTGTCCAGGACTTTGATCCAGGGTGCTCACTCTGCCACCCAAGCACAGTGGCTCAGCTGTGCACACCAGTTTCCCAGTTCCCTGCCCATGCACATTCTTGCTTCGCCCTTGCTCTGCAGATCTTAAAGAATGTAAACTTATAAGCTACAGGAAATACTCAGACCTACCTCTTATGGACCAAATAGACTCCACTCAGATAAGTGCATCTGACTAAAGATTCTAAAGGGTGGAAATCCTCTGGGTTTCAAGTGTACATCTAAGAAAAAGTTTTCTTCTCTCCCAAACGCAGTTAATCTTACTGTCTGCCTATAATAAACATATATGTGTGTTATAGCATCTTTTCTAGTCCAGGCACTTGCTACACCCAGTACGGCTCCAGAAATGGGACCTCTAGATGTTCCAATCTCCTCTCACAGACACAGACACTTATATTGGACCTGTTCCTTCTGACCTATCCTCAGACGGTTCCACAGACCATGGACAACAGGGAGACAGCCAACTCTAGGACTGTACAAACTTCCCCAAGCCCTTACGTCTAGGTTCCCTAGAGACATGTCACCACAAAGCAGGCAGGAAGTAGTAAGAGTTCACAACAACACAACTCCTGCTTCACCATCACCTCTAATTTTTTTTAAAAATTAAACCAAAATGGGGGAATGTTGGTATTCTGTCTAAGCTCAAAGAGCATAGCTACGTGGGAACAGCCAGGTATGCTCTACCCCTCAAATGCCTGGCAACAGCCTGACACTCTAATAGGGGCTGCTTGCACTGTCTTACCCTCTCTTACTTATCTTACTCTGTTCTTCACTGCTCTTCCCCCCCTTACAAATCACTCCCCCTCCATGTGTCCATGGCTGACTGCCTTTCTGCTCTTCTTCTCTCATTTAACCACTTCAGGTGGAACCATGGTGGCTTGGAGTGTTCTGACAGGGCACAGGTCATGATTTAAAAGCAGAACAATTATTATGTCCTCCTTTGTCCAAAGAGAGACAGCCAGAGACAGAAACTCAGAGAAGATGAAGATGAAGCAGATCCACGTGGCTCTTAGACTACCAATCCTGTGACTGATGTCTACCCTTTGCACAGAGGCTGCAGTAGCCTGGAAGCCTCTGTAGCTCACAGTAACCAGAACCTGCCCCTTCTTAGCTACAATTACCATATTCTCTACAATCAATGCAGCAGTCTTTTTAAACTCTGCAACCTTTAGCCTTACACTTTCTCTGGTTATGACCAAATGGACCACAATTGAAACATCAAGCATTTTGATTCCTGATATTCTAGCCACCTTTTGCCCTATGATATTTGCATTATACTACTGAACCAACACCAGTGGTTTCCCTTATCCATTCATGTAAAAGGGCTCTACTTACTATCGATGGACCAATTGCTCCCTTACATTCGTTCTTTGCATTCCTGAAGACCAATATTTGTATCAAGGACTGTCTGGTTTCAGAGTCTGATATGGTTCTATTCATAGCTGATCTCAACCTCTGTAAGAATTCTGTAAAGGATTCTCCAGAACCCTATTTTGGTAAAAAGAGGTAGATTTTTCTCCCCCAGGCTCTGCAACCAGATCCCAAGCTCTTAAAATTGCAACACAACATTGTTCATTTACACCGTCAGATCTGATTTGCTCCTGTAAGTCAGCTTAATGCCCGTCACCCAGCAGCTGGTCTTTAGCAACAGTTATTCCATTTGTTAATTACAAGGGCTGGTTCTGTAGCTTCATGCCTCGGCCTCAACAACCATTGTAATTGTTGACCACCTGATACCAAACCCTTCCAATCTTGTGGGATCACCTCATGCTGTGGCCTAGTTATTTAGTGTTTCTTTAATATAGGAAGAGAGTAAATGATACAAAACAGTAGATTCTTTAAAATGCTTTAAAATCTAGCATTTCTATCAGTTGCACGGTCAGCTCAGTGGCAGGAATAGCATCAGATGCAGGCACATGCTGCAGAGACGCTGGGAAGGATGAAGGTGCCTCTTCAAGACCAAGCAAAACCTGTGGTAATGCACTCACTCACACATTAACCCTTTGTACCTGTGCTGCCTCGTGCTCTTCCCAGACCCTTGTCTCCCTGAGGCATTTTGGGCACCTGGTAGTGAAAGCACGGTATCAGGGCAGGCGGCACTTTCCCTTCCAGTCTATTTCTTTCCCCTTTTCATCATGGGGTACATTCCCAGTCTCATTCACCAAGCCTGAACCTTCTTCTCCCTCTGCCTTTTTGCCTTCCAAGCATTTCAACTTCTAGTCAAAAACTCTATGTGCATAGCCAAGTCTGCAGTCCTTTCTAGCAGAAGAGAATTGAGTGAACCTTCTGAGTTTTTGACCTTCCCTCCAAACTTTCAGAAGAGAATGTGAACACTAAAAGCAGAAACAACAAAACAAAACAAAACAAAACAAAACAAAAGAAAACAACAACAAAAAACCCCTTCCAGTTACACAGTAGGATAGCACCCAGCAACTGTAGCTGCCATTTTACCAATTTCCTTCAGTAACATTGCTCACCCCTCAGAATCTACAGTTCCCTCTACCACATTAGAAGCAGAGTTACCTGTTATGCCTAAGGCACTTTGGGTGCCACCTGTAGGCATAAATGCTTTGGAACCTCTAATGCTCTCCTCTAGCCCACAGGAGAGCAGATGCAGTGGAAGAGAAAAGTTATTAGGATGTGGGCAAGTGGACCTGCTCAGCAGTAGTTTTCTAGGATTGAGCTCCCTCTCCTTGGGCAGCTGTTCTCTCCCAGAGCAAACACCAAACAGGACTCAGCAGCTGCAGGCCAGTCCTCTAGGCAGGCAGAAAAGAGGCACGAACGAGCAGCCACAGTCCAGTCCATTCAGGAAGCAGTCACCAGGCAGATATACTTCAATCATGAAGAAACCACCAGGCTGGCCACTGACCTAAGGTCAGGGCACAGAAGTGACAAGCTGCTGCAGGAACTATACAAGCAGTTCTTGGGCGAGCTTCTCTCCATGGCAGCTTTATCACAAGTTGAGTTCAACAATTCTATGTGAGGCAAACCAATTCATGCAGTGTCTTTACTGAAGAATGGCCAGGTGGAGCAAACAGAATGACTTTAAGTATTTTATCGATCTCTCATGATAAAAAAAAAGAAAAACCTTCCATCCTAGATAACAATTGTATCACATCAAATGACCAAATCTATCCACCCACACCTTAAGGGACTAGGGCGATGATCTTCAGAAAACTGCTTCCTGCTGAATTGGGGTGAAGAATTTCTGTATGGGCCCAAAAGGAGAAAAAATGGTTAGTTTGAGAAAACGTAGCTGTAGCATTTGTTGCCCTATCTGGTTTTCTTGTTTCTGGGCTAGAAATTTTGAAGTTGATTTGCATGCACAGTTAGGAGAAACCAGTAACAGACACAGTCTGTGAATCACCTGGGATGTTTGCTGGGTGAAGACACCGTCTCAGGAGAAAACAGGTTTTTCCCAGTCAGATATGATCTTTACAAAGTTCTGTTGGTAGCCATGTTTTTCATTCTCTGTAGATACATACGCATAAGCACATCCCCTTAATGGTATTGCCAGTTTCCATTCTACTGAAAATACATTGTTATATTGGTTGGGCTTTAAGATTTTTCAATATTTTGAGTATCCAGTTGTTGCAAAACAACCCTTCCTGATGCAGGTTTACATGTATGTCAGCCACATAATGTCTCAATTTCCATTTTTGCCCTTCAGGTCCCAACAGGCAATCCATTGGATACCACCCTATTCTCGATAATTTACCAATTCCTATGAATTGTGTCAAAACCCGAAGTGGCCAATCTGGATCCCAAGACCTTTGGGAAACTAAACTAACATCAGCTCCTGTATGTACCAACCCTCCTATGTCCACACCCATATTTGGACAACCTGGGTCTCTGATCATAGACCTATGTGCCAGAGCACATGTTTCCCAGTGCTCCCTAAAGCCCCTGCTCATTCCACTGGAGCGGCCTTGCCCCAGATGCAGGGAAATAACCGAGCAATTCTATTTGCTATCACATCTTTAAGGTTTCATTTACTTCATGCAATCCCATCTGCTACACCTGGATAGACCATAAGGCCTTGAGAAGTGAATCCACTTCTTCCCAAGATTATCCCCAAGTACATGAACAGAAGGGACCATCCACACCAGTGGTTAGCTTACAACATTCGACTTTTGGGGATAATGTAAGAGGAATCTGTGGCCAGATCTAAAGCTAACCCTCCATGAGCAGCTGTGTATAAGATTAGAAATACCTAATGCTTGGAACGTCCTGACTGACCAAAAGGAAAATGACTCCTTGCACTGTCTTCTGCGTATCCTCTAGCTGACAGGCCCCTCAGTGTTGCCTGTAGTTATAAAATGAGCACCATCTTAGCCCAGGCCTGCAGCCAAAGCTACCGACCCCTCCTGCCTTTCCCTTCTTCCACCATGCTTAGCTCAGGGAATGGCTGCTTCCAAACCTAACCTGGCCTCGTTCGCCACCAGTCACTGCTCAGGGGCTTCTTGCCACCAGCTTGCCTCTGAGACCTTTGAATCCATGGAGAAAAGACACAGGGCTGGAGTGATGGCTCACGGGTTAAGAGCACTGACTGCTCTTCCAGAGTTTCTGACTCAATTCCCAGCCATCATCGGACTCAATTTCTGACTTTTAATTTCCAGCAACCACATGGTTGCTCACAACCATCTGGATTGGGATCTGATGCCCTCTTCTGGTGTGGTTGAAGACAGGGAGAGTATACTCACATGCAATAAATATTTTTTAAAAAAATGACTTTGTAATTTGTCTAGTAGGCACAATTGCTATGGAAAGATAAGGCAGGCCTTCCAGGTGTGAGTTACCAGTTCATTATCTCTGTCTCCTCATGCTCTAAACTTGACGCTTCTTCCACCATCTCCTGCCAAATATATTTGACCACCCTTTCAAGGTTGCAGACCCTAGCTTTCTCAGAGCCCTTCCATGATTATTGTTGGTTTTCTGTCTAAGGTCTACCCCTACAGCTACCTGGGAACAGCCAGGTAAGCTCTGCCCTACAGTTCCCTGCAACAACCAACTGTGCCTGATAGTATAACCAGAGGTTCTTGCCCTCTCTTATCCTCTCTTACTTCTCTTAATCCCTTCACCATCCCTCCATCGACATGCCCATGCCAGGTGCCTGTCTGCTCCTCTACTCTCATCTCATTAAAGTTCCTCACATGGAACCATGGTGGCTGGGTAAGGTCGAGGTTCAAAAGCCCAACATTGGTGCCAAAATCTGGGATTGAAGCAGGAACCCTAACACTGGTCTTGTTCACTTGGATGTCCTGCGTGAGGATTTTTTTTTTTTTTTTTTTGGTTCTTTTTTCGGAGCTGGGGACCGAACCCAGGGCCTTGCGCTTCCTAGGTAAGCGCTCTACCACTGAGCTAAATCCCCAGCCCCTGCGTGAGGATTTTGATTTCCTCTTGCTCACATGGCCTGATGCTCTCACCACCCTGCCACCGACTGAGGGGCAGAGGACAGGCCTTTCCTACTGCATGCCTCTGCTGCCCAAGGCAGCCCACAGCCTGCCCTGGGCTGCCTAGGGCCAGGAACTTGGAGCATCGGTCGCGATGGAAGGAATCATGCACTCCTGCCATGTCGCCGCAATGCCAGACTAGGCCTGGATAGACTGCTTTCTGGCTCAGGAGCACTGGCTTTAAATCTAGACCCGACACAGGTCGGGGCAATTAATCCCTATTCTCACACATGGGTCTATAAACCTTTGCTGTCTTCCCCATTTTGGTGGACGTAATTTATACCAAGCAGAAAACAGTATCTCTCTGGCCCCATCCCAGGCCGCTCTCTTCTCCTTAATATTATTGCAGGTTTCCATACAAACGTTGTTTCATTTTCACCAACATTAAGAACATTGAGGGTCGAGGAAAGGGTGGCGCAGATCTTCCTGGTTGCTGCCGCTGCAGAGAGCTCATAAGCAACACCCCATGAGCAAACTTGAGCCTCGGGACCACAGGTAAGACCAACTTTTCTGCTGCAAGCGACCTGCCTGGTGAACTCAAGACACAGGCCCACAGGAACAGCTGAAGACCTGTAGATAGGAAAAACTACACGCCCGAAAGCAGAACACTCTGTCCCCATAACTGGCTGAAAGAAAATAGGAAAACAGGTCTACAGCACTCCTGAAACACAGGCTTATAGGACAGTCTAACCACTGTCAGAAATAGCAGAACAAAGTAACACTAGAGATAATCTGATGGCGGGAGGCAAGCACAGGAACCCAAGCAACAGAAACCAAGACTACATGGCATCATCGGAGCCCAATTCTCCCACCAAAGCAAACACGGAATATCCAAACACACCAGAAAAGCAAAATCTAGTTTCAAAATCATATTTGATGCTGGAGGACTTCAAGAAAGACATGAAGAACTCCCTTAGAGAACAAGTAGAAGCCTACAGAGAGGAATCGCAAAAATACCTAAAAGAATTCCAGGAAAACATAAATAAAAAGTAGAAGCCCATAGAGAGGAGTCACAAAAATGCCTGAAAGAATTCCAGGAAAACACAATCAAACAGTTGAAGGAATTAAAAATGGAAATAGAAGCAATCAAGAAAGAACACATGGAAACAACCCTGGATATAGAAAACCAAAAGAAGAGACAAGGAGCTGTAGATACCAGCTTCACCAACAGAATACAAGAGATGGAAGAGAAAATCTCAGGAGCAGAAGATTCCATAGAAATCATCGACTCAACTGTCAAAGATAATGTAAAGCAGAAAAAGCTACTGGTCCAAAACATAAAGGAAATCCAGGACTCAATGAGAAGATCAAACATAAGGATAATAGGTATAGAAGAGAGTGAAGACTCCCAGCTCAAAGGACCAGTAAATATCTTCAACAAAATCATAGAAGAAAACTTCCCTAACCTAAAGAAAGAGATACCCATAAGCATACAAGAAGCCTACAGAACTCCAAATAGATTGGACCAGAAAAGAAACTCCTCCCGTCACATAATAGTCAAAACACCAAACGCACAAAATAAAGAATATTAAAAGCAGTAAGGGAAAAAGGTCAAGTAACATATAAAGGCAGACCTATCAGAATCACACCAGACTTTTCGCCAGAGACTATGAAAGCCAGAAGATCCTGGACAGATGTCATACAGACCCTAAGAGAACACAAATGCCAGCCCAGGTTACTGTATCCTGCAAAACTCTCAATTAACATAGATGGAGAAACCAAGATAGTCCATGACAAAAACAAATTTACACAATATTTTTCTACAAATCCAGCACTACAAAGGATAATAAATGGTAAAGCCTAACATAAGGAGGCAAGCTATACCCTAGAAGAAGCAAGAAACTAATCATCTTGGCAACAAAACAAAGAGAAGAAAAGCACACAAACATAACCTCATATCCAAATATGAATATAACAGGAAGCAATAATCACTATTCCTTAATATCTCTCAACATCAATGGCCTCAACTCCCCAATAAAAAGACATAGATTAACAAACTGGATACGCAACGAGGACCCTGCATTCTGCTGCCTACAGGAAACACACCTCAGAGACAAAGACAGACACTACCTCAGAGTGAAAGGCTGGAAAACAACTTTCCAAGCAAATGGTCGGAAGAAGCAAGCTGGAGTAGCCGTTCTAATATCAAATAAAATCAATTTCCAACTAAAAGTCATCAAAAAGATAAGGAAGGACACTTCATATTCATCAAAGGAAAAATCCACCAAGATGAACTCTCAATCCTAAATATCTATGCCCCAAATACAAGGGCACCTACATATGTAAAAGAAACCTTACTAAAGCTCAAAACACACATTGCACCTCACACAATAATAGTGGGAGATTTCAACACCCCACTCTCATCAATGGACAGATCATGGAAACAGAAATTAAACAGAGACGTAGACAGACTAAGAGAAGTCATGAGCCAAATGGACTTAACGGATATTTATAGAACGTTCTATCCTAAAGCAAAAGGATATACCTTCTTCTCAGCTCCTCATGGTACTTTCTCCAAAATTGACCATATAATTGGTCAAAAAACGGGCCTCAACAGGTACAGAAAGATAGAAATAATCCCATGCGTGCTATCGGACCACCACGGCCTAAAGCTGGTCTTCAATAACAATAAGGGAAGAATGCCCACGTATACGTGGAAATTGAACAATGCTCTACTCAATGATAACCTGGTCAAGGAAGAAATAAAGAAAGAAATTAAAGACTTTTTAGAATTTAATGAAAATGAAGGTACAACATACCCAAACTTATGGGACACAATGAAAGCTGTGCTAAGAGGAAAACTCATAGCGCTGAGTGCCTGCAGAAAGAAACAGGAAAGAGCATATGTCACCAGCTTGACAACACACCTAAAAGCTCTAGAACAAAAAGAAGCAAATACACCCAGGAGGAGTAGAAGGCAGGAATCAACCAAGTAGAAACAAAAAGGACCATAGAAAGAATCAACAGAACCAAAAGTTGGTTCTTTGAGAAAATCAACAAGATAGATAAACCCTTAGCCAGACTAAGGAGAGAACACAGAGAGTGTGTCCAAATTAACAAAATCAGAAATGAAAAGGGAGACATAACTACAGATTCAGAGGAAATTCAAAAAATCATCAGATCTTACTATAAAAGCCTATATTCAACAAAACTTGAAAATCTGCAGGAAATGGACAATTTCCTAGAGAGATACCAGGTACCGAAGTTAAACCAGGAACAGATAAACAACCCCATAACTCCTAAGGAAATAGAAGCAGTCATTAAAGGTCTCCCAACAAAAAAGAGCCCAGGTCCAGATGGGTTTAGTGCAGAATTCTATCAGACCTTCATAGAAGACCTCATACCAATACTATCCAAACTATTCCACAAAATTGAAACAGATGGAGCACTACCGAATTCCTTCTATGAAGCCACAATTACTCTTATACCTAAACCACACAAAGACCCAACAAAGAAAGAGAACTTCAGACCAATTTCCCTTATGAATATCGACGCAAAAATACTCAATAAAATTCTGGCAAACCGAATCCAAGAGCACATCAAAACAATCATCCACCATGATCAAGTAGGCTTCATCCCAGGCATGCAGGGATGGTTTAATATACGGAAAACCATCAACGTGATCCATTATATAAACAAACTGAAAGAACAAAACCACATGATCATTTCATTAGATGCTGAGAAAGCATTTGACAAAATTCAACACCCCTTCATGATAAAAGTCCTGGAAAGAATAGGAATTCAAGGCCCATACCTAAACATAGTAAAAGCCATACACAGCAAACCAGTTGCTAACATTAAACTAAATGGAGAGAAACTTGAAGCAATCCCACTAAAATCAGGGACTAGAGAAGGCTGCCCACTCTCTCCCTACTTATTCAATATAGTTCTTGAAGTTCTAGCCAGAGCAATCAGACAACAAAAGGAGGTCAAGGGGATACAGATCGGAAAAGAAGAAGTCAAAATATCACTATTTGCAGATGATATGATAGTATATTTAAGTGATCCCAAAAGTTCCACCAGAGAACTACTAAAGCTGATAAACAACTTCAGCAAAGTGGCTGGGTATAAAATTAACTCAAATAAATCAGTAGCCTTCCTCTACACAAAAGAGAAACAAGCCGAGAAAGAAATTAGGGAAACGACACCCTTCATAATAGACCCAAATAATATAAAGTACCTCGGTGTGACTTTAACCAAGCAAGTAAAAGATCTGTACAATAAGAACTTCAAGACACTGAAGAAAGAAATTGAAGAAGACCTCAGAAGATGGAAAGATCTCCCATGATCATGGATTGGCAGGATTAATATAGTAAAAATGGCCATTGTACCAAAAGCGATCTACAGATTCAATGCAATCCCCATAAAAATACCAATCCAATTCTTCAAAGAGTTAGACAGAACAATTTGCAAATTCATCTGGAATAACAAAAAACCCAGGATAGCTAAAACTATCCTCAACAATAAAAGGACTTCAGGGGGAATCACTATCCCTGAACTCAAGCAGTATTACAGAGCAATAGTGATAAAAACTGCATGGTATTGGTACAGAGACAGACAGATAGACCAATGGAACAGAATTGAAGACCCAGAAATGAACCCACACACCTATGGGCACTTGATTTTTGACAAAGGAGCCAAAACCATCCAATGGAAAAAAGATAGCATTTTCAGCAAATGGTGCTGGTTCAACTGGAGATCAACATGTAGAAGAATGCAGATCGATCCATGCTTATCACCCTGTACAAAGCTTAAGTCCAAGTGGATCAAGGACCTCCACATCAAACCAGATATACTCAAACTAATAGAAGAAAAACTAGGGAAGCATCTGGAACACATGGGCACTAGAAAAAATTTCCTGAACAAAACACCAATGGCTTATGCTCTAAGATCAAGAATTGACAAATGGGATGTCATAAAACTGCAAAGCTTCTGTAAGGCAAAGGACACTGTGGTTAGGACAAAACGGCAACCAACAGATTGGGAAAAGATCTTTATCAATCCTACAACAGATAGAGGCCTTATATCCAAAATATACAAAGAACTCAAGAAGTTAGACCGCAGGGAGACAAGTAACCCTATTAAAAAATGGGGTTCAGAGCTAAAGAAAGAATTCACAGCTGAGGAATGCCGAATGGCTGAGAAACACCTAAAGAAATGTTCAACATCTTTAGTCATAAGGGAAATGCAAATCAAAACAACCCTGAGATTTCACCTCACACCAATGAGAATGGCTAAGATCAAAAACTCATGTGACAGCAAATGCTGGCGAGGATGCGGAGAAAGAGGAACACTCCTCCATTGTTGGTGGGATTGCAGACTGGTACAACCATTCTGGAAATCAGTCTGGAGGTTCCTCAGAAAATTGGACATTGAACTGCCTGAGGATCCAGCTATACCTCTTTTGGGCATATACCAAAAGATGCCCCAACATATATAAAAGACACGTGCTCCACTATGTTCATCGCAGCCTTATTTATAATAGCCAGAAGCTGGAAAGAACCCAGATGCCCTTCAACAGAGGAATGGATACAGAAAATGTGGTACATCTACACAATGGAATATTACTCAGCTATCAAAAACAATGACTTTATGAAATTCGTAGGCAAATGGTTGGAACTGGAAAATATCATCCTGAGTGAGGTAACCCAATCACAGAAAAACACACATGGTATGCACTCATTGATAAGTGGCTATTAGCCCAAATGCTTGAATTACCCTAGATGCCTAGAACAAATGAAACTCAAGATGGATGATCAAAATGTGAATGCTTCACTCCTTCTTTAAAAGGGGAACAAGAATACCCTTGGCAGGGAATAGAGAGGCAAAGATTAAAACAGACACAGAAGGAACACCCATTCAGAGCCTGCCCCACATGTGGCCCATACATATACAGCCATCCTATTAGACAAGATGGATGAAGCAAAGTAGTACAGGCTGACAGGAGCCGGATGTAGATTGCTCCTGAGAGACACAGCCAGAATACAGCAAATACAGAGGCGAATGCCAGCAGCAAACCACTGAACTGAGAATGGGACCCCCGTTGAAGGAATCAGAGAAAGAACTTGAAGAGCTTGAAGGAGCTCGAGACCCCATATGAACAACAATGCCAAGCAACCAGAGCTTCCAGGGACTAAGCCACTACCTAAAGACTATACATGGACTGACCCTGGACTCTGATCTCATAGGCAGCAATGAATATTCTAGTAAGATCACCAGTGGAAGGGGAAGCCCTTGGTCCTGCTAAGACTGAACCCCCAGTGAACGTGATTGGTGGGGGGAGGGTGGCAATGGGGGGAGGATGGGGAGGGGAACACCCATAAAGAAAGGGAGGGGGAGGGATTAGGGGGATGTTTGCCCGGAAACCGGGAAAGGGAATAACACTTGAAATGTAAATAAGAAATACTCAAGTTAATAAAAAAAAAAAAAAAAGAACATTGAGGGTCAGAACCTGCAGACATCACCAACAGCCACCCTAGCCAGAAGCTTGGTGCCACCTTGAATCAGCTTCTGCAAACGGCCAGATGATCCTCAGGGTTTGGTGTTGTCCTCACCACTGGTCTGACCAGCTGTGGCCCAGTGCTTTTTTCTGTAGGCATATCAAGAACCATGAGCAGGTTTACTAAGGAAAAGCTTGATTGCTATATCCTCAATGAAGGCTTTACTGCCAAGGACATTCTATACCAAGAAGAAGAAGAAAGAAGGGGGAGGAGGAGGAGGAGGAGGAGGAGGAGGAGGAGGGGGAGGAGGAGAGGGGGAGGAGAAGAAGAGGAAGAGGAAGAGTATGAAGAAGAAGAAGAAGAAGAAGAAGAAGAAGAAGAAGAAGAAGAAATTTATTCCCCTGAAAATAAAGATGTTTTCTATATTGCAGACCTCAAAGACATTCTAAAGCAGCATCTGACATGACTAAAAGCTCTTGCCCTGTTACTCCCTTTCACAGACAGTTAGAATGACAACAGAGCTCTAGATGCAAGTGCTACGGGATTTGACTGTGGAAGCAAGACTGAAATACAATTGGTGTACAGGATTGGGGTGGCTCCAGAGCACTATCTATGCAAATCTTTGTAAAAAAGTGTCTCAAATCAAGTATGCCACCACTAATGGAATCCACATTAGGAATTTTGACAGTGAAGTTGAATTGATGCAAGTCACCAGAGCACAGCCAAAGGCAAAGTTGGTTTTGCAGTTGGACATTGACACTTCCAAAGCATTTTGTTCCCTCAATGTTAAGTTTGGTGTCACACTCAAAACCAGCAGGTTTCTCATGGAAAAGGCAAAGGAGATAAAGATTGACATCATTGGCCTCGGCTTACATCCAGGCAGTGGATGTACTGCCCCTGAGACCTTCTTGCAGGCACTGACAGATGCCAGCTGTGTCTTTGGCATGGGCACAAAAGTTGGTGTGAGCATGTATCTGCATGATATTGCTGGTGGCTCTCCTGTATCAGAAGATACAACACGTAATTTCGTGCACTACGAAATTTTGAGAACATGGGTGCATACACCATTGCTCCTGCTTCTATTTTCAATGAACTCCAGAGGAAAAACATCTATTCTTTACTGTCACCGCCAATGTGGTTACTCATCCAGGAGATACAGAGCCATGGCTTCCCTCCAGAGGTGGATGAGCAGGATGTTGGCATTCTTCCCCTTTCTTGCCTCCAGGAGAGCAGGATAGACCCTCACCCTACAGCCTGTGCCTCTGCTACTCTCAATGTGTAGATGCCATTCTTGTAGCTCTTTCCTGCCTGTTTAGTTTGAATTCAGGCATTTGGGGGATTATTTGACTGAAATACTACTGGTTTGGAATCTCTTTGTAAGAGTAGGGTTGGCACCAATGCAGTATAGACAGCTATGAGATGGAGGTCACACTTAAATGTTTAAAGTTTCCATAGGAACACAGTGTTTTATATGGAATTTTATTTACTTTTCAGACATGATACGATTGAGTGCCCCCCAGCTGCTGAGCAAGCATTCGTAGCTTGTACATTGGCAGAATGCACCAAAAGCTTATGTTGTGACCTGTTGTTGTAAAAATATAAAAAAATAAAAAAAAGTATAAGGTTGTCTTTTATCCTGCTTGATCTGGCACCGTGGTGCCCCAAGAAATCTGCTAGATATCCTGGGAGAAACACATCCCAACTCTGTGGTGGCCCAGACCAGCCGCCCCACATTCTATTACACATAAATCTACACCTGAAAGACCACACAACACAATAACCTTTGACCCAATTGGTATGTTATCATTGTCCATCGAAACATACAAAGCCCAGTACCATCTATCCCATAAGAACATTAATAACAACCTGTAAACACACAGAGCAGAATCTTGAAGTCACCTGCCATGGCTTCTCTCCCTCTCTCTCCTTGCTCCTCTCTCTCCTTTCCATCCCAGTCTCCACCTCTTCCTTCAAACTTCTCTCCTGCCTCTCCTTCCATCTCACCCAATGACAGGCCTCCTTCTATCCTGTCCCTGACTCTCACCTGTATTTTACAAATTCAATGGAGATAAGGTTCTGGTGAAGTCACCTGAATCCTGACTTCTTGACTGTCCTTGAAGAAGTGGAATTAGCATCAAAATAAAGATAACTCCAGGGCAAACCACAACAGAGATAATTTTGAAAATAAAGAATCTTGGAAAAAAACTGAGAGTTAACAATGCATTATTTAGTCTGTCCCTGGGTTTTGTTTGTTTGTTTTTTACTTTCACTTTTTATTTAATGGGCATCTCTTTTAATGCCACAATTGACTCTTTCTAGAATAACTTGTCCCCTGGGATTATATGGTATATTGTAACAGGTTTTATGTTCGTATATGCTAGGAATTGTGGCACCTTATTGGATAAGATCTGTGCAGTGGCTATTCCTGATTGTTAACTTGATTATATCTGGAATGAACTAAAATCCAGCACTGGAAGGCTCACCTTTGATCCTGATCTTGAGGCTGGGGGATACAAGTTTCTGGCCTGGATCTTGGTATGGAGATCTGCAGGCAAAGTGACTACGAATCCCAGGAACTTAAGGCAAAGAGATCTCTGAATCAAAGGTCAACTGGGACAAAGCAAGTCCCAGAGCCATGGGAGGTGGTACACACCTTTAATCTGGGACACACCTCCTGCTGGAGACCTATATAAGGACACTGGAAGGAGCAAAGAGTCTGTCTCTTGTTGCTGCCTGCCTCCTGGGAGGAAGCCGTTGCTAGATCCTTGGACTTCCATTCACAGCTGCTGCTGCTGATCATTGTTGGGGAGTTGGACTACAGACTGTAAGTCATCAAACAATTCTCTTACTGTGTAGAGACTACCAATAAGTTCTGTGATTCTAGAGAAACCTCACTAAGTCAATATGTCAGAGCATCTTCACTTTTAATTTGTGCAGGCATCTCCATAATTGCAGAACATTGAGATCTGCAGGGGCTAGGAACTAGGATAGAGGAAGGGGGCGAGATCACCATGGCAGGGAAGAAGAGCAGACACATACAGGCCTGCCACAGTCTACTTGCCTAGTCATTGGTTGTTGGCTCTTTGTTGATCAATCAAAAACCATCTGGGGATGAGAATCTTTAGCATTTGGACACTCACATTTCCAGTTTTGGAGGCAGGATTCATTTAAAGCATTAGCATCAATCCCCCAAAACTTAGGACATTGTATTATTTGTCTTGTTAAGAGATGGAAGTTTTGTTCTTTAAACCTTTCCCATAAACATGTCTCTCATGAAAATTTGAGGATTCTAAACCTGTTTCCTATTAGTAATTTGTCAATTTCATCATTTCCTTGAGCCGATGAACCAGGCACCCTGTCTAAGCAAACCAAGTATGGGACTTCTGGGAGTTGTAGATCAATTCAAGTTTAGACTAGAATCATGGCGCTGACCAAAGAGTTCTTACAGATGGATCTCTACACGCTGCTGGGCATCGAAGAGAAGGCGACAGACAAAGAGGTGAAGAAGGCTTATCGACAAAAAGCACTCTCCTGCCACCCAGACAAAAATCCAGATAACCTCAGAGCAGCTGAACTCTTCCACCAGCTGTCCCAGGCCTTGGAGGTACTGACTGATGCTGCAGCCAGGACTGCTTATGACAAGGAGAGGAAAGCCAGGAAGCGGGCCGCAGAGAGGACCCAGAGACTTGACGAGAACAGGAAGAAACTGAAGCTCGATCTGGAGGCCAGGGAGCGGCAGGCCCAGGCCCAGGGTACTGAGGAAGAGGAGGAGAGCAGGAGCACCACCACACTAGAGCAGAAGATTGCTCGATTACAAGAAGAGGGTTCCCGTCAGTTGGAAGAGCAGCAAAGGCTGATCCAGGAGCAGACCCGCCAGGACCGAAAACAGAGGCTGAGAGGAAGAGCAGAAAATAGAGAAGGCAAAAGAACCCCCAAACTAAAGCTTAAGTGGACATGCAAGAAGGAGGACAAGTCCCAAGGGGGCTACTCCAGAGATGTCCTCCTGAAGCTTTTACATAAGTATGGGGAGGTTCTCAACTTGGTAGTTTCTGGAAGGAAGCCAGGCAATGCCATAGTGGAGTTTGCAACTGTCAGAGCTGCGGAGCTGGCCGTCAGAAATGAAGTGGGCCTGACTGACAACCCTCTGAAGGTTTCCTGGTTGGAGGGACAGCCCCAGGGCACGGTGGACCCCAGTCCCCCAGGACTGACGAAGGGCTCAGTGTCCTCAGAAAGGGACTATGAGGGTCTGGTCATGATGCGCATGCGCCAGGCCGCTGAACGACAGCAGCTGATGGCCCAGATGCAGCAGGAAGATGAGGGGCCGCCCAGGTAGCCCGGATTTCACCCTTCCCACTCCACACCCTTTTCTGAGTCATCACCAATAAACTCTTTAAAAAACAAACAAACAAACAAACAAAAAGAAAACCAAATATGTATAATATGTAATGGATAATTTCTAATTCTCATGGCCTGTTGCACTTGAATAAAGAAAGTTAATTCAGATTTATCAGTTACAAATTCAGCAGTCTCTATAGGCATTCAATGAATCAGTAATTACATTAAGAGGTTTGGGATATTCCAATACCATAACGATAGCATACAATTCTGACTTCTGAATTGATGTGGACTTTTGACCACCATGCTTATTTTATCTGATTTACAACACGATGTCCCCATCTTGTTTACATCAGTATAAAAAGTTAGCACTGAATGTGAGGTCTCCCTCTGCTCTTGGTCCTGCACAAGCACAGTGCAGCGGGAAGCCTCTGTAAATGTATCGAACATGGCGTTGTATCAGAAAACTAAGTTATCCACAAACCTGCTGCCCATGAAGTTCATGCAGAGGGGCCTGGAAGATTAAGAAGATGTTTTTAAGGCCCCAAGACTAATATGGACGCCTCTGATGCAGTGGATGCTGTGAGAACAGCATGGTCTGAACTCACCCTCCTGTCCTCGGTACTGGTCCCTTCTAAGGGATGCCTAGGGTTGGAAATGTGCTGTTCTTGAGACAGAAGGAGGATAGACGTTCTACATCCTTTTGACGGCATTCGGGGCTTCACATATGTGGGTACACGCCGCTCCCTTGACTTTTGGCCTGATTCTGTGTGAGTATACACACAGACAGGGCACACACCTACACCTGCTCTCAGTTACTCTCCAGGAATGAGGATTGGAGACTAATTCTTGCCTTGGTTTTAATGCCCTTACGTTTATATTTTACTTTTTGAATCATGTCAAGCCAATTCATTTGCTTTGGATTTCAATATTTGAGAACTTTTCAGAAGTGATTGACCAGGAACAGACATGGCTCTCCAGCCCAGAGTATCTGCATGCTCTTAGGTCTTTATGTATAGAATTGTGGGGTTTATGTATTTTAAACAGTCATCTGGATCATTTTTTAATGTTCCATAATAAATGTGTCTCATATAAAAAAGTCGATACCTCTGGAGTTGTTACTACTTCCTAACAATTATGGTGATGATGGAAAATAGTTGATTTTTAAAATGCTTCAAAATCTGGCATTTCCACCAGTCACCAGGTCAGCTCACTGTCAGGAATAGCGTCAGTAGCAGGCACATGCTATAGAGACGCTGGGAAGGATGCATGCGTTTCTGCAGGCCTAAGACAATCTTGTGGGAGTGCACTCACTCACACATCATCCTTTTGTGCCTGTGCTGCCTCCTGCTCTTCCCAGCCCCTTGTCTCCCTGAGGCATTTGGGCACCTGGCAGTGAAAGCATGGGGAGCAGGGCAGGGCGGCATTATTTAGTCTGTCCCCGTTTTTTTTTTTTTTTCCCCTCTCCTTTTTTTTAAATGGGCTTCTCTTTAATGGTACAATTGGCTCTTTCTAGAACTTCTTGTCCCATGGGATTCTATGGTATACGGTAACAGGTTTTATGTTCGTATATGCTAGGAATTGTGGCACCTTATTGGATAAGATCTGTGCAGTGGCTATTCCTGATTGTTAACTTGATTATATCTGGAATGAACTAAAATCCAGAACTGGAAGGCTCACCTTTGATCCTGATCTTGAGGCTGGGGGATACAAGTTTCTGGCCTGGATCTTGGTATGGAGATCTGCAGGCAAAGTGACTACGAATCCCAGGAACTTAAGGCAAAGAGATCTCTGAATCAAAGGTCAACTGGGACAAAGCAAGTCCCAGAGCCATGGGAGGTGGTACACACCTTTAATCTGGGACACACCTCCTGCTGGAGACCTATATAAGGACACTGGAAGGAGCAAAGAGTCTGTCTCTTGTTGCCTGCCTGCCTCCTGGGAGGAAGCCACTACTAGATTCTTGGACTTCCATTCACAGCTCCTGCTGATGATCATTGTTGGGGAGCTGTACTACAGAACGTAAGTCCTCAACCTAATCCTATGTAGACACTACTGATAAGTTCTGTGACCCTAGAGTAACCTGACTAAGGCAGTATGTGAGAGCATTTTCACTTTTAATTTGTGCAGGCATCTCCGTAATTGCAGAACATTGAGATCTGCAGGGGCTAGGAACTAGGATAGAGGAAGGGGACAAGATCACCATGGCAGGGAAGAAGAGCAGACACATACAGGCCTGCCTCAGTCTACCTGCCTAGTCATTGGCTGTTGGCTCTTTGTTGATCAATCAAAAACCTTTTGGGGATGAGGATCTTTAGCATTTGGACTCTCACATTCCCAATGAGGGGAAGGATTGATTCATTTAAAGCATTAGCACCAATCACCCAAAATGTAGGACATAGCATTATTTGTCTTGTTAAGGTTTTAGAAATTTTGTCTTTAAATCTTTGCCATTAACGTGTTTCTCAGGAAAATTTGAGGCTTCTAAACCCATTCCCTAATAGTGTTTTGTCAATTTCATCATTTCCTTGAGCGAATGAACCGGGCAAACCTGTATAACACCACCAAATATGTATAAGATGTAATTAATAATTTGTAATTCCGATGGCCTGTTGCATTTGAATAAGCAAGGTTAATTTAGACTGATCAGGTACAAATTGAGCAGTCTCTATAGGCAAAATAACTCTGCATACAAGGCATCAGTAATTATGTTAAGAGGTTCAGGATATTCCAATACCATAAGGATAGCATACAATTCTGACTTCTGAATTGATGTGGACTTTTGACCACCATGCTTATTTTATCTGACTTACAACCTGCCATCCCCATCTTGTTTACATCAGTATAAAAAGTTGGTACTGAAGGAGACATCTCACTCGGCTCTTGACCATGCACAAGCGCGGTACAGCGGGAAGCCTCTGCAAATGTATCCAACATGGCGTCGGAGCGGAAGACTAAGTTATCCACAAACCTGCTGCTCATGAAGTTCATGCAGAGGGGCCTGGACTCGGAAAACCAGAAACAGCTAGAAGAGGAGGAACGGAAGACGATCAGGGATGAGCACTGGTACCTGGATTTGCCGGAGTTGAAGGAGAAGGAGAGCTTCATCATAGAAGATCAGAGCTTCTCCCTGTGTGAAGACCTTCTCTACGGAAGGATGTCATTCAGAGGCTTCAATCCTGAAGTTGAGAAGTTCATGCTTCAGATGAATTCCAGGAACAGAGCGGCAGCAGCAGAAGAGGAGACCGTAGAGGCTGACGTGTCGGAGAAAGAAATGGCAAGAAGATATGAGAGTTTGGTAGGAACAATTGGGAAAATGTTTTCCAAGAAAAGGGACCGAGCCAATGACAAAGAAGATGAAAATGGAAATATAAAAGCCATTAAAACTAAGAAGATATTCTTAAAGCCCCAAGACTAAAATGGACGCTCTGGTCCAGTGGATGCTATGAGAACAGCATGGTCTGAGCTCACCCTCCTGTCCTCTATACTGGTTAAAAGATTGTCCCTTCTAAGATACAATTAGGTTTGGATAAGTGGTGCTCTTGAGACGGATGGATACTGGGTGTTATACATCCATTGCACAGCATTTGGGGCTTCACATATGTGGGCACAGGCCACTTCCTAGAATTTTGGCCTGATTCTGTGTGAATATACACACAGACAGGGCACATACCTACACATGCTCTCTAGATGTTGTACAAGAATGACTACTGTGTTATTGCCTTGGTTTAACTGCCCTTACATTTATATTTTACTTTTTGAATCATGTCAAGCCAATTCATTCTCTTTGGATTTCAATATTTGAAAACTTTTCAGAAATGATTGATCAAGAATGGACATGGCTCTCCAGTCCAGAGTATTTGCATGCTCTTAGGTTTTCTTCATGTATAGAAGTGTGAGGTTTATGTATTTTAAACAGTCATCTGGATCATTTTTCTAATGTTCTATAAAAAACAGGGTTCATATAATAAAATGTTGGTACCTCTTCAATTGGTACTCCCTCTTACCTTACATAAAGAATCCAACTGGTTATTTTAATAAGTAGTATACATTTGCTTTTTGAATATTTGTTTAACTTCACCCAAGTAGTTGCAAGCTTTTGGCGATCCTCACTGATCCCCCATGATGAGATGATTTCAGCATCTGTAAGAGGTGCTAGAATTCCAGCCAGTCAGTTCCTGAATTGACAGTCTTATTCTACCTTTGATTATTCAGAAGTCTTTTCTATTTTTTACTTGGAGGTAAGAACATTCATTCAATAATACTATCTTCCCTTCTACAGGCAGTGGAGACCTTTAGACCCGAGGGGAAGAATAGGGTTTAATTGCCTGGCCCAGTGCTGGGGGCAGATTTAGAGCCGGTTCTCCTTTGTCAGAGAGCAGTCTATCCAGACCCGGCCTGACATTAAACTGTCTCAAATAGAGAGAGAGAAAGTCTCACCGAAGGGAAAAGGTCCTAGAACGAGGCTCAGTGAAAGGCTCTATCCCCAGAGGCAGCACAGGTAGCTCCAAGCTCAAGAACGCTCCCCTGAAACCATGTGTACAGTTTGGAAAGCCAAGCTCTGAGGTAAAGCGCACAGAGGTGGCATAGGTACTGCTCACCAGCATGTGCTTGAAGAGGGCTCTGCTCTCTTTGGCGAGCAGCTAGAAGGAGGGGATCATGGCCAGGGGAAGGCCAGCTGGAGTGGTGGAAGTCCTGAGTCTCCCTGCAGCCAGGAGGCGTTGGTGCTTCGATGGAGTAGATGGTGTGGCAGCAGCTGCGATCGAATCCCTGTGATGCCCACGGAAGTGGCAGCAGATGTAATGGCAGGGCCAAATAGCAGGATGCTTAGCCGCAATCTCAGGTCCTGTGTGCAGACGTGGCTCACATCTCAATCCTTAGGCCATGTGGCTTCGTGGCAGGAGTGCATGGTTCCATCTATCTTCACCAAGGTTCCCTCCTCTGGGTCCACGGAGACTGGACGCTACTGCGGGCAGCAGAGGCATGCGGTGGGAAAGGCCATCCTCTGCCCTACAGTTGGCGGCAGCGTGGAAGGCGTGCCAGACCATGTGGGCATGGGGAGATCAAAATCCTCACTTGGTGCATCTGAGTCATGGCACCAATGTGAGGGTTCCTGGTTCAATCCCGGATCTCCGATCAATGTTGGAATCTCGAACCGTGCCCAGACAGAACACACCCAGCCACCATGGTTCCACATGGAGAGCTTTAATCAGAGAAGACAAGAGCAGAAAGGCCACTGGACATGGGCAGGAGAAGGGAGGATTTGGGGGGAGGAAAGAGCAGTGAAGAACAAAGAGTAAGAAGTAAGAGAGGGCAAGCAGCCCCTTGTATAGTGTCAGGCACGGCTGGCTGTTGCCAGGCAACTGTGAGACAGAGCATACCTGACTGTTCTGAGGTACCTGTGGTGGTAGAGCTTGGACAGAAACCAACAATAATCATGGAAGGGCTCTGGAAAAGATAGGGTCGTGCAGCCTTGGGCAGGTCGTCAAAGATATTTGGCAGGAGATGGTGGAACAAGCCTCAAGTTTAGAACAAGAGGAGACACAGATAATAAACTGGTAACTCCCTCCTGGAAGGCCTGCCTCATCTTTGCATAACAATTGGGCCCAATTGGCAAGTTATAAAGTCTTTTGTTTTAAGCTTTATTACATGTGAGTACACTGTCGCTGTATTCAGACACACCAGAAGAGGTCATCAAATCCCTTTACAGAGAGTTGTGAGCCACTATGTGCGAGCAGAAAATTGAAGTCAGACTTCTGGAAGAGCAGTCAGTGCTCTTAACACTTGAGCTATGTCTCCACTCCTGTGTCTTTTGTCCATAGACTCAAAGGTCTCAGAGGCAAGCTGGTGGTGAGAACCTCAGAGAAGTGACGACTAGAGAAAGAGGGCAGGTTAGGGTTGGCAGCAGCCAATCCCAGAGCTAAGCATGGTAGAAGAAGAGAAAAGGCAGGAGGGGCTGGTAGCATTGGCTGCAGTCCTGGGCTGAGGTGGTAGTGATTGTAAAACTACAGGCAACACTGTCAGTTAGAGGCCCCTCAGTAAACAATTTGACTCATTTTCCTTTTCGGAATTTAGGAGGTACGAAGCAGGCAAGAAAATGAGGTATTTCTGATCTTATACATGGCTGCAGAAAAAGTGTAGCTTTGGATCTGGCCACAAATCCCTCTTTCATTATCCCAAAAAGTTGAATGTTGTAAGTTAACCACTGGTGTGGATGGTCCCTTACCTTCAGGGACAGTGGGAATAATCTTGGGAAGATGTGGATTCACTTCTGAAAAATTTGTGGTGTATCCAGGTACAGTAGATGTGGATCAAACGAAATAAATAAAAACTTCTAAAGGTTAGAAAGGAGATAAAATTGCTCAGTTATTTACCTATATCAGGAGAAAGGCCACTCCTGCGGAATGAACAGGGGCTTTGTTAAACAAGTCTATGATCAGAGACCCAGACTGTCCAAATACGGGTGTGGGTATAGAAGGGTTGGTACATACAGGAGCTGATGTTAGTTTACTTTCCCAAAAGTCTTGGGATCCAGATTGGCCACTTCAGGTTTTGATGCAATTTATAGGAATTGGTAAATTATCACGAATAGGATGGTGTCCATTGGATTCCCTATGTGGGACCAGAAGAGCAAAAAGAGAAATTGAGACCTTGTATGGGTGACGTATACATAAACTTATGGGCAAGGGATGTTTTACAATAATTGGGTATCAAAATAATAACCCTGCAATTTCAGGGACAGCAAATGATGAAATTGGGGTGACATGGTTATTGCTCCTGGCAAAGGATTGATACAGGCAACAGAGCACAAGTTCAAAAACCAGCAGCCTTGCTCCTAAAATTGTTATCAAACCAACCTTTGTGCCAAGAGCAGTGGCCCATAAGAAAAGACAAATTGCAGCTTCATGAACAGTTGTAGTCTCAACATGTAAGAGTCTATGAGCCTGTAGAATTTTTCTGTGTTAGGTGTAAAAGGAAATCAGGTAAATGGAGGATAAGGGGTTTAAGAGCAGTTCAAGTTAAGATAGTTAATGGAAGGGGTCCTTTATAGCTTGGACTACTTTACATTTTTGTTACCAATCATGGCCTATAATAACAAATGGCTTGAAAGAATGCTCTTCTCGATACACTTGCAAGGAAAAGGGAAAGTTTGGCTTTCTCCACACCTACTTTGAATAAGTCATCCACTAAAGAGATACAACTGGAAAGGACTTCCAAAGGAAAGGCCAAATAGCCCAACTTTTCATATTTTTGTGTAACAACCATTTGTAATTATTTGTAAGCTATTCCCTCGATCTCTCAGTTACCATTATATGGATGACATTCTGTTGGCTGATTCTGATAAAGATGGGTTTGAGAATATTGTAACGCAAAAAATTCTGCCATGGTGGGTATTAGATTGCTCCAGAAAAACATAAAGGGGAGGTTCACTAGTTATCTTAGTTTTAAAGTCAAATGAACAATTGAGTCACAAAAGATGCAGATCTGTAGGGACCAGGTGGGTACCCTTCATGATTTTCCCCAGATGCTGGATGAGTCCTACTTCTGTAGCAGGGCCTTCGTATGTGCATGGTTATAGGGATGCAGTTACATGATGCATACCCTCTCCACCATTCACAGAATACATGAAGGTTTGCTCATTGACTCCTCTTCATCATCGGAGCTGGGCTGCTCCTTCCACACTTTCACTGGGCAATGATGTCGACTGCAAGTGTGAAAGCAGAGGAGACATAGTATCTGCGGGCTCAGAGATGGTTCTCACTCCAGAGTCTGATGGCAAGTCCTCGTCCACAGCTGGGTGGATTACACTGTGGTCCCTTCAAATTTAAGCTTGTATCTTCAGATCCAGGAGACCCACCACCAATATCAAGCATATACACGCTGACACCAACTTCTATGCCCATGTAAAAGACACAGCGGGCATCTGACGCTTCCTGCATGAAGGTCTCAGGGTCAGTACATCCACTGCCCTCATGGAAGCTGAGGCCAATGATGTCAGACTTTAGCTCTTTTGCCTGTTCCATGAGAAGCCTGATGCTGCTGAGTGGGCACCAAACTTGACATTGAGGCAACAAAATGCTTTGGAAGTGTCAACGTCCATCTGCAAAACCAACTTTGCCTTTAGATGTGGTCTGGTGACTTTCATTGATTTCATTGTCAAAAATCCTACTGCGGACTCCATTACTGGCAGCGTATTTGACTTGAGACACTGGTTTACAAGGATTTGCATAGGTAATGCTCTCTGGAGGCACCCAAGCCTCTACACCAACTGTGTTTCAGTCTGGCTTGCACACTCAAAATCTTTAGCACTTGGAGCTAGGGCTCTGCTGTCCTTTCATTTGTCTGTGTGAAAGGGAGTCACAGGGCAGGAGCTTTTAGCCACCTCAGACGCTGCTTTAGAATGTCTTCAACATCTATAACATAGAAAGAATTCCTCTTCTCAGGGGAAGAAACATTTTTCCTGGTATAGACTGTCCTTGTTAGTAAAGCCTTCATCGAGGATGTGGCAACCAAATTCTTCCTTAGTAAAGCTGCACATGGTCCTCGATCTGCCTAGAGAAAACAGCACTAGTCCCTTAAGGTGGGGCAAAGCTGGCCAGACCCTTGTTGAAGACACACCAAACCTTGATTATCATCCGTCCATTTATCAATGCTGATCTCAGGTGTTGCCAAGCTTCTGGCTAGAATGGCTGTTGTGGCGATGATTGTAGGGTCTGGTTCTCAATATTCTTAATGTTGGCAAACAACAGCACCCAAGAGACACTAGATTATTAAAAAAAAAACCGAGGGACTAGGCCAAGCAATGTAAGAATGTGTTGACAGGTGAAGGGAACCTGGTAATAGTATAAAGGGGATGTGGTTAATTTTATATGTCTGCAGAGATCGAAAAAATATGGCTACCAACAGAAGTTTACAAAGAATCCATCTGACTAATAGAAACCTCTTGTGAGCTGAGACAGTGTCTCCACAAAGCAAACAGCCCAGGTGACTCACAGACTGTCTCAGTTACTGATTTCTCCTAACTGTGCATGCAAATCAACTTCAAAAGGGCTAGCACAGAAACTAGAAAGACAGATTGGGCAACAAATGCTACAGCTACCTTTTCCCAAACTAACCATTTTTCTCTCCTTGGGGCCCATACAGGAATTCTTCACCAACATTCAGCAGGAAGCAGTTTTATGAAGATAGTCGCCCTAGTCCCTTAAGCTGGGTGGATAGGTTTGGTCTTTTGTTGTGTTCTAATTGTGATCTAGGGTGGAAGGTTATTATTATGATCAAAGATTGCTAAAAATTTAGTTATTGTTTTGGAAATATTGTATTTTGCAAATATAAGGTATATTTGATTATGTTTTTAGAATTTTCAGATTTATCATTACATATTGATAGCAGTTTAGGTTATTGCTTGAATTTTTTGATAGAAAATTTAAATTGTTTTGAAGTATTGTATATGATAGAATCCTCAGGTGGTTTTTTGAAGTATTCTTTATTGATAGAAAGGTAAGGTTTTGTTAATTATTTGACTATATTATACACGTGGCATTTATTGAAAACATAATGGCTTTTACAATACTTTCCATTGTGTGTATATTGCTAATGATATTGCAAAGGAAAATTCTTAATGAAAAAGGAGGATATGAAGTGGAAACTTCTATGTCTTCAAAAAGGTAATTTTGCCAAAGGACGGTTTGCTGAGGCACACAGATGAAAGCATGTCTTGCTAAGTAAACACATCATAGACTTTTCGTGAAGCAGACTCAGGTGAAAGGATGTTTGGATATAGCAGACACGTGAAAGGGCCCCTGATGAAGGAGTATAAATCTGACCCCACAGACAGTGGGAGATGAGCACTGAGCTTTGGTTTGCTCCACCTGTCCATTCTTCAGTAAAGACACCGCATGTATTGGTTCGCCTTACATAGCGTTGTTGAGCTCAACTTGTGATAAAGCTGCCATGGAGAGAAGCTCGCCCAAGAACTGCTCGTGAGGGTCCTGCAGCAGCTTGTCACTTCTGTGGCCTGACCTCAGGACAGTGTCCAGCATGGTGGTTTCTTCAAGAGTGAAATACAGCTGCCTGGTGTCTGCTTGCTGAAAGGACTGGACTGTGGCTCCTGGTTTCTGCTGGTTGTCTACCTGCCTAGAGGACTGATCTGCAGCTGCTGAGTCATGTTTCGTATTTGTTCTGGGACTGAACTGCTGCCCAAGGAGAGAGAGTTCAATCCAAAGAACTACTGCTGAGCAGGTCCACTTCCCCATATCCTAATAGCTTTTCTCTTCCACTACCCCTGCTCTGTGGTGGGCTAGAGGAGAACTTAAGAGTAGGCTTCAGAACTTTTATGCATACAGTTGGCACCCAACATGACTTAGGCATAATGGGTAACTCTGCTTCTAATGTGGTAAAGGAAAGTGTAGGTGATGAGGGGTGAGCAATGTTACTGAAGGAAATTTGTAAATTGGCAGCTACACTTGCTGGGTGCTATCCTACTGTGTAACTGGAAAGCCTTTTTGTTTTGTTTCGTTCTGCTTTGTATGTAGTGTTCACATTCTCTTCTGAAAGTTTGGAGGGAAGGTCAAAAACTCAGATGGTTCACTGAATTCTCTTCTGCTAGAAAGGACTGCTGATTTGGCTATGTACATAAGAGTTTTTGACTAGAAGTTGAAATGCTTGGAAGGCAAAACGGCAGAGGGAGAAGAAGGTTCAGGCTTGGTGAATGAGACTGGGAATGTACCCCATGATGAAAAGGGGAAAGAAATAGACTGGAAGGGAAAGTGCCGCCCTGCCCTGCTCCCCGTGCTTTCACTACCAGGTGCCCAAAATTCTTCAGTTAGAGATGGGGCTGGAAAGACCAGGAGGCAGCACAGGCACAGAGGGTTAATGTGTAAGTGACTGCATCACCACAGGTTTTGCTTGGTCATGAAGAGGCACCTTCATCCTTCCCAGCGTCTCTGGAGCATGTGCCTGCTACTGATGCTATTCCTGCCACTGAGCTGACCATGCAACTGATAGAAATGCTAGATTTTAAAGCATTTTAAAGAATCTATTGTTTTGTATCATTTACTCTCTTCCTATATTAAAGAAACACTAAATAAATAGACCACAGCATGAGGTGATCCCACAAGATTGGAAGGGGTTGATGTCAGCTGGTCAACAATTGCAATGGCGGTTGAGGTGGAGGTATGAAGCTACAGAACCAGCCCTTGTGATTAACAAGTGGAATAACTGTCACTAAAAACAGCTGCTGGGTGATGGGCGTTATGCTGACTTACAGGAGCAAATCAGATCTGACGGGGTAATTGAACAATGGTGTGTTACATCTTTCAGAGCTTGGGATTTGGTTGCAGAACCTGGGGGAAAATCTACCTCTTTTACCAAAATAGGATTCTGGAATCCTTTAGAGAATTCTTACAGAGGGTGAGATCAGCTGTGAATAGAACCATATCAGACTCTGAAACCAGACTGTCCTTGATACAAATATTGGCCTTTGGGAATGCAAACTCTCAATGTAAGAGAGCAATCTGACCATTGAAAGCATGTAGAGCCCCTATAGATGAATGGAAAAGGGAAACCACTGGTGTTGGTTCTCAGGGGTATAATTGCAAATATCAAAGGGCAAATTTTGGCTAGAGATAATCATGAATCAAAATACTAGATATTTTAATTGTGATCAATTTGGACATTTCCAAAGAAAGTGCAAGGCCTAAGGATCTAGATTTCAAAATGAAAGGTATATTGATTGTAGAGAATACGGTAATCGCATTCTCAAGAACAACAACAGGCTGATTCTGGTTAAGGTTGAGTTATAAGGGCTTCAAGGCTATTACAGCCACTGTGGCAAAGGCAGACATTGGTAAGGATTACCAGTCTAAGAGTGAGAACAAGGCAACTCCTTGCCATTGAAAACTGAACTGAGGTGTGCACTGGTGTTTACATGCAGGGAAGGTCAAATGAAGTCTTAGTCAGATAAGCTTGTGATTGGGCAGTGGGAAAAGAAGGCGGAGGTAAAATTTTAGAGAGGGGACAGAGAGATGGACCAGGAATCAATAGAGAAGATGGAGGAAGATGAACCAGATCCACGTGGTTCATCACAGATCGCTTCTCTGTGTCTCTCCTGTATCTCTGTCTATTTCTCTTTGGATTTAGAAGTATATAATAATTGTTAGGGTTTGGAATCTCAGCCTGTGCCCAGACAGAACAGGCCAAGCCACCATGGTTGACGTGGAAAACTTTAATGAGAGAAGAGTAGAAGAGCAGAAATGTGTCCGGGCATGGACACATAGATGGGGTGCGTCTAGGAGGGGGCATGAGCATTGAAGAACAGAAATAGAGAAGTAAGAGAGGGTTGAGAGAGGGCAAGCAGCCCCTTTTATAGTGTCAGGCACAGCTGGCTGTTGCCAGGCAACTGTGGGGCAGAGCATCCCTGTGTGTTCCCATGTAGCTGTGTGTGTTCTCTTTGAGCTTAGACAGAACACCAACATTCCCCCATCTTGGTTTAATTAAAAAATAGTAGACTCAATGGTGAAGTAGGAATTGGGTTGTGATCTCTGACTACTTCCTGCTTGCTTTGCGGTGATGTGTCTCTAGAACCTAAAAAGATGGGGATGGGGTTATTTGTTCAGTCTAGAGTTTGCTGTCTCCCTGATGTCCATGGTCTGTGGAACCATCCGAGTATAGGTCAGAAGGAACAGGTCCAATAGAAGCATCTGTGTCTGTGAGAGGAGATTGGAACATCTGAGGTCGCTTCTCTGGAACTGTCCTGGGTGTAGTAAGCGCCTGGACTTGACAAGATGCTGGAACACACATCCGTGTTTATTATAGGCAGAGAATAAGATTGAGCTGGTTTGGAATAAAACGTTTTCTTAGATGTATATTTGAATCCCAGAGGACTCCCACCCTATGGAATAAGTACTGAATGGGATCTTTCCACTCAGATAAGTAAGTCTGCCTAGTCTATTTGGTCCATAAAAGTTCGGTCTGAGCACCCGCCTCTTACTCTATCTAGTTTATAAGTTTACATCTTTTAAGATCTGCAGAGCAAGGGAGAAGTAGAGCTTATGTAGCTGGGACATTGTGTGCACAGCTGATGCACGGTGGCCATGTGAGGACACTGGAGCAAAGTCCTGGACAGAAAGAGAGCTTGTTTGTACAAGGGTTTAGTGGTTGAAAACGCATGGGAAAGCAGGCATCACAGACAGGGTTCCTCCTAAAAGGGGTCAGACCTGCTTTTCCTGAGGCACAAACCAGGAACTACAAGAGTGAGATAGGGTGAAGAGAGAGGCTATTTCCCTACATCAGGGGGAAGGCCGCTCCTGTGGAATGACAGGGGCTTTTGGGAGCACTGGGAAACATGTGCTCTGGCACACAGGTCTATGATCTGAGACCCAGATTGTCCAAATATGGGTGTGGACATAGAAGGGTTGGTACATACAGGAGCTGATGTTAGCTTACTTTCCCAAAAGTCTTGGAATCCAGATTGGCCACCTCAGGTTTTGACACAATTTATAGGAATTGGTAAATTATCGAGAATAGGATGGTGTCCAACGGATTGCTTGTGTGGGAGCAGAAGGGCAAAAATAGAAATTGAGACATTATGTGGCTGACATACACATAAACCTATATCGGGAAGGGTTGTTTTGCAACAATTGGGTACTCAAAACATTGAAATATCTGAAAGGCCAACCAATATAACAATGTATTGATAGTGGAATGGAAACCGGCAATACTATTAAGGGGATGTGGCTATGCGTATGTATCTACAGAGAATGAAAAACTTGGCTACCAACAGAACTTTGTAAAGATCATATCTGACTAGGAAAAACCTGTTTTCTGCTGAGACCGTGTCTTTACCCAACAAACATCCCAGGTGACTCACAGACTGTCTCAGTTACTGATTCTCCTAACTGTGCATGCAAATCAACTTCCAAAGGACTAGCACAGAAACTAGAAAGACACATTGGGCAACAAATGCCACAGCTATCTTTTCTCAAACTAACCATTTATTTCTCTTTGGGGCCCATACAGGAATTCTTCACCCCAATTCAGCAGGAAGCAGTTTTCTGAAGATCATCGCCCTAGTCCCTTAAGGTGGAGTGGATAGGTTTGGTCATTTGATGTGAAGTTATTGTTATCTAGGGTGGAAGAATATTATTGGTTATAATCAAACATTGATAAAAATGTACTCATTTTTGTACTTATTATATATTGGAAATTTAAGGTATTTTTGTTCCTTTATTTTCTATTGATAGAAATTTAAGGTTTTCACTTAATCACTGCATATTGACAGAAATTTAAGTTTTCATTTGAATAATTGTACATTGATAGAAATTTTAAATTATTTTGAATTATTCTATATAGGTAGTAACATAGGGTTTTGCTACTTATTTGACTATATTAAACGAACAGCATTTATTGAAAATGTGATGGTTCTTACAATAATTTCCGTTATGTGTAGATTTCTGATGAGAGGGAAAAGGACAATTCTTAAAGAAAAAGGGGGATATAAAGTGGAAATTTTAGTTTTTTGGAACATTCATTTTGCCAAAGGATGTTCTGCTGGGGAACACAGGTGAAAGGATGTCTTGCTATAGCAAACACGTAATAGACTTCTCCTGAAGCAGACACAGGTGAAAGGATGTTTGGATATAGCAGACACGTGAAAGGGCTCCTGATGAAGGAGCATAAATCTGACCCCACAGACAGTGGGAGATGAGCACTAAGCTTTGGTTTGCTCCACCTGTCCATTCTTCAGTAAAGACACCGCATGTATTGGTTCGCCTTACATAGCGTGGTTGAGCTCAAGTTGTGATAAAGCTGCCATGTAGAGAAGCTCGCCCAAGAACTGCTCGTGAGGGTCCTGCAGCAGCTTGTCACCTCTGTGCCCTGACCTCAGGTTGGTGGCCAGCCTGGTGGTTTCTTCAGGATTGAAGTACAGCTGCCTGGTGTCTATTTGCTGACAGTAGTGTACTGTGCCTACTGGTTCGAGCCTGTTTTCTGCCTGCCTAGAGGACTGGTCTGCAGCTGCTGAGTCCTGTTTGGTGTTTGCTCTGGGACTGAACAGCTGCCCAAGGAGATGGAACTCAATCCAGAGAACGACTGCTGAGCAGGTCCACTTCCCCACATCCTAATAACTTTTCCCTTCCACTACCCCTGCTCTGTGGTGGGTTAGAGGAGAGCTTAAGAGGAGGTTTCAAAACATTTATGCCTACAGGTGGCACCCAAAGTGCCTTAGGCATAATGGGTAACTCTGCTCCTAATGTGGTAGAGGGAACTGTAGATTCTGAGGGGTGAGCAATGTTCCTGAAGGAAATTGGTATAATGTCAGCTACATTGGCTGGGTGGTCTGCTACAGGGTTCCTGGAGAGGGTGTTTTGGTTTTGCTTTGTATGTTCACCATAGCATTCTGAAAGTTTGAAGGGAAGGCAGAAAACTCAGAAGGTTCACTAAATTCTCTTTTGCTAAAAAAGATTACAGACTTGGCTATGCACGGAGAGTTTGGGATTAGAAGTTGAATCGGTTGGAAAGAAAAACAAGCCAAGGGGGAGAACAATGTTCAGGCTTGGTGAATGAGACTGGTAATGTACCCCATGATGAAAAGGGGAAAGAAAGAGATGGAAGGGAAAGTCTGCCCTGCCCTCCTCCCCATGCTTTCACTACCAGGTGCCCAAAGTGCCTGAAGGAGACAAGGGGCTCAGAAGAGCAGGAGGCAGCACAGGCACAAAGTTTAATGTGGAAGTGAGTGCATTACCACATGTTTTGCTTGGGCCTACAGAGGCACCTTCATCCTTCCAGGTGTCTCTACTGCATGTGAGTGCTACTGATGCTGTTCTTGCCAGTGAACTGTTCTGGTGACTGATAGAAATGCTAGATTTAAAGCATTTTGAAGAATCTGTTTTGTATCATTTACACTCTTATGTTAATTTAAGGCTAAATAACTAGGTCACAGCATGAGGTGATCCCACAAAATGGGTAGGGTTTGGTGTCAGGTGGTCAACAATTACAGTGGTTGTTGAGGCAGAGGCATGAAGCTACAGAACCAGCCCTTGTGCTTAACAAGTGGAATACTAAAGAACAGCTGCTGGGTGATGGGCCTTATGCTGACTTACAGGAACAAAGCAGATCTGAAGGTGTAATGAACAATGGTAAGTTGCAACTTTAAGAGCTTGCGGTCTGGTTACAGAACCTGAGGAGGAAAATCTACCTCTTTACTAAAATAGGATTCTGGAGAATCCTTTAGAGAATTCTTACAGAGGTTAAGTTCAGCTGTTTATAGAACCCTGTTTATAGAACCCTATCAGACTCAGAAACTAGACAGTTGTTGATAGAAATATTGTCTTTTGAGGATGCAAACACAGAATGTAAGAGATCAATTAGACCATTGAAAGCATGTGGAGCCCATGTAGATGATTGCATATGGGAGACCACTGGTATAGTTTCTCAGGAGTATAATGGAAATATCACAGGGCAAATGGTGGCTAGAGATATCAGCAATCAAAATGCTTGATGTTTTAATTGTAGACAATTTGGTCATTTCCCAAGAAATTGTAAGGCCAAAGGTTCCAGAGTTCAAAATGGTAGGTGCATTGATTCTAGAGAATACGATAATCATAGCTAAGACCATGCAGGTTCTGGTTACTGTGAGCTACAGAGGCTTCTAGGCTACTGCAGCCTTTGACACTGGTCAAAGGATTTGCCAGTCTGAGTCTATATAACAAGGAAACCTCTTGCCATTGGGAACCAAACTGACCTGTGGATTGCTGTCTGTATGCAGGCAAGGCCAGGTACAAATCTTAACTAGTTACATGAGCCCGTGTTTGGGCAGTGGGAAAAGAAGGCAGGGCTGAAAGTTTTAGAGAGAGGGGACAGAATGATGACCAGGAAGAGATAGATGGAGGAAGGTGAACCGGATGCACATGGATCTGAGTCCTCTTCATCTTCTGTGTGTCTTCTTCCTGTCTGTCTCTTCGGATGAAGGAGGACATAATTGTTAGGGTTTCAAATTTTGGCCTGTGCCCTGACAGAACAAGCCAAGCCACCATGGTTCAGGTGAAGAGGTTAAATGAGAGAAGAGTAGAAGAGCAGAAAGGCGGCTGGCCATGGACATATGGCGGGAGGGATGGGGGGAGGGGGCAAGAGCAGCAAAGAACAAAGAGCAAGAGAAGTAAGAGAGGGGAAGACAGGGCAAGCAGCCCCTTTTCTAGTGTCAGGCATACCTGGCTATTGCCAGGCAACTGTGGGTAGTGCATACCTGGCTGTTCCCATGCAGCTGTGCTCTTTGAGCTTAGACAGAACACCAACATTCTCCCATTTTGGTTAAATTAAAAAAGAGTAGACTCAATGGTGAAGCAGGAATTGGGTTGTGATGTCTGACTTACTTCCTGCTTGCTTTGCACTGATGTCTCTTAAACCTAAAAAGATGGGGATGGGGTTATTTGTTCAGTCTAGTTTCCTGTATCCATGTTGTCCATGGTCTGTAGAACCATCCAAGTATAGGTCAGAAGGAACAGATCCAATAGAAGCATCTGTGTCTGTGAGAGGAGATTGGAACCTATGGAGGTCGCTTCTGTGGGGCTGTCCTGGGTGTAGTAATTGCCTGGACTTGGCAAGATGCTGAAACACACACTTCTTATAGGCAGAGAATAAGATTAAGCGCGTTTGGGAGAAAACTTTTTCTTAGTTGTACATTTGAAACCCAGAAGACTTCCACCCTTTGGAATAGGCAGTAAGTGGTATCTTCAGGCAGACGTACTTATCCGAGTGGAGTCTATTTGGCCCATAAAGGTAGGTCTGAGTGTTTCCTGTAGATTAGAAGTTTACCTTCTTTAAGATCTGCAGAGCAAAGGAGAAGCAAGAGTGTGCATGCACACACAACTGGGACACAGATGTGCACAGATGAGGCACTGTGCTTGGGTGGCAGAGTGAGCCGAAGTAGCAAAGTCCCGGACAAAAGGAGAGACCTTACTTGTACAAGGGTCTTAGTGGTCAGACACATGTGGGAACGCAGGCCTCACACACAGGGTTCCTGCAGAAAGGGGTCAGATCGGATTTTCACAGGCACAAACCAGGACCTACAGCAACAAAGAAAGGAGAAGAAGGAGACCCGGGTATGGGCCTGACAGAGACATTGTTTTCTGGTTAGTGTAAATTACATCCCAGGACATGGGGACAGGCAGTGAAGAACTAGAGACCCATGGGTGAGAATAGGGATTAATTGCCCTGACTTGAGCCTGGTCTAAAGTTAGAGCCAGTGCTCCTGAGCCAGAGAGCAGCCTATCCAGGTCTAGGCTGGCATTAATCTGTCTCAAAAGGAGAAAGAAGGTCTCACCCAAGGGAAAAGGTCCTAGAAAGGGAGGCTCCATGAAAGGATCTATCCCCAGAAGCAGCACAGCTAGCTCTCCAAGCTCAAGAATGCTCTCCTGAAACCATGTGTTCACAGGGAAAGTGAAGCCCTGAGGTAAAGAAAGTGCACAGAGGTTGAGTAAGTACCACTCACCAGCACATGCTGAAGAGGGCCCTCTAGTGGGTGGACAGCTAAGAGCAGGGGGCATCATGGTGATGGGGAAGCCTGAGGAGTGGTATAAGTCCTGAAGGCCCCCAGCAGCCAGCAGGTGGTGGTCTGATGTAGATGGTGAGGCAGCAGCTCTGATCGATTCCCTCTGATACTTGCAGAAGCCACAGAAGTTTTAATGACAGTGCCCATCAGCAGGATGCTCATTGGCAATCTCCGGTTATGTGCACAGAAGTGGCATATATCTCCATTGTTCCTTGCCACTGCCAGTGTGAGTGCATAACCCATGGCAAGCAAGTGTGACTGGGCCCGGCCCAGAGTGAACTGCGGGCAATGTGGTGATAGGGCAGGAGTGCATGGTTCATCCATCTCGGCCGATGCTCTCAGTTCCTGGCCCTAGGCAGCCAGAGCAGGCTGTGGGCTGCCTTGGGCAGCAGAGGCATACAGTGGGAGAGGCCTGTCCTCTACCCCTGAATTGGTGGCAGGGTGGTGGGAGCATCAGGGCATGTGAGCAAGGGGAAATCAAAATCCCCACGCAGGACATCCGTGTGAACAGCACTGATGTTAGGGTTCCTGCTTCAATCCCAGGTTTCTGCACCAATGTTAGGGTTTAGAATCTCAGCCCGTGCCCGGACAGAACATACCCAGCCACCATGGTTCCACGTGGGGAACTCTAGTGATAGGAGAGTAGAGGAGCAGACAGGCAGCTGGCATGTGCATGTCTATGGAGGGATGGTGAAGGGATTGAGAGAAGTAAGAGAGGGTAAGAGAGGGCAAGCAGCCCTGGTTATTCTGTCAAGCACAGCTGGCTGTTGCAGGGAACTGTAGGGCAGAGCTAACCTGGCTGTTCCCAGGTAGCTGTGTGGGTTTAGCTTAGACAGAAACAAACAATAATCATGGAAGGGCTCTGGGAAAGCTAGGGTCTGCAACCTTGAAAGGGTGGTCAAAATATTTGGCAGGAGATGGTGGAACAAGCCTCAAATTTAGAGCAGGGGGAGACACAGAGGTAATGAACTGGTAACTCCCACCGGGAAGGCCTGCCTTATCTTTGCATAGCAACTGTGCCCAGTAAACAAATTTGAAGTCTTTTTTTTTTTTTTTTAATTTATTGCACATGAGTACACTGTCCCTGTCTTCAGAAACACCAGAAGAGGGCATCAGATCCCATTGCAGATGGTTGTGAGCAATTGAGTCAGATGATGGCTGGGAATGGAGTCAGAACCTCTGGAAGAGCAGTTAGTGCTCTTAACTCCTGAGCCATCTCTCAAGCCCTGTCTCTTTTATCCACAGAATCAAAGGTTTTAGAGGAAAGCCCGTTGGACGAATCCTCAAAGCAGTGGTGGATAGAGAAGAGGCCAGGTTAGGGTTGGCAGTGGCCAACCCCTGAGTTAAGCATGGTGGAAAAGAGGAAAGGCGGAGGGGCTGGTAGCTTTGGCTGCAGGCCTGGGCTAAGATGGTGCTCATTTTATAACTACAGGCAACACTGAGGGGCCTGTCAGCTAGAGGACACGCAGCAGACAGTGCGAGTCATTTTTTTTTTTTTTGGTCAGAGAGGACATTCCAAGCATTAGGTATTTCTAATCCTATACATAGGTGCTCATGGAGGGTTAGCTTGGGATCTGGCCACAGATTCCTCTTACATTATCCCCACAAGTCAAATATAACCTAACCAATGGAGTGTGTGATCCCTTATGTTCAGGGGACATTGGGGATCGTCTTGGGGAGAAGTGGATTCACTTGTCAAGGACTTATGGTCCATCCAGGTTTAGTAGATGGGATTGCATGAAGTAAATAAAACCTGTTAAAGGTGAGATAGGGGATAGAACTGCTCAGCTGTTTCACTACATCCGGGGCAAGGCCGCTCCTGTGGAATGAACAGGGGCTTTTGGGAGCACTGAGAAGCATGTCCTCTGGCACACAGGTCTATGGTCAGATACCCAGGTTGTCCAAATACGGGTGTGGACATAGAAGGGTTGGTACATACAGGAGCTGATGTTAGTATACTTTCCCAAAATTCTTGGAATCCAGACTGGCCACCTCAGGTTTTGACAGAATTGATAGGAATTGGTAAATTATCGAGAATAGGGTGGTATCCAATGGATTGCCTGTGAAGGGCAAAAATAGAAATTGAGACATTATGTGGCTGACATACACATAAACCTATGGGGAAAGGTTGTTTTCTAACAATTGGTTCCTCAAAATATTGAAATATCTGAAAGCTCAACCAATAGAACAATGTGTTGATAGTGGAATGGAAACCTACAATATTATGAAGGGGATGTGCTTATGCGTATGTATCTACAGAGAATGAAAAACATGGCTACCAACAGAACTTTGTAAAGATCATATCTGACTAGGAAAAGCCTGTTTTCTGCTGAGACAGTGTCTTTACCCAGCAAACATCCCAGGTGATTCACAGACTGTGTCAGTTACAGGTTTCTCCTAACTGTGCAGGCAAATCAACTTGAAAAGTGCTAGCCCAGAAACAGGAAAACCAGATAGGGCAACAAATGCCACAGCTACGTTTTGTCAAACTAACCATTTTTTTTCTCCTTTGGGGCCCATACAGGAATTCTTCACCCCAATTCAGCAGGAAGCAGTTTTCTGAAGATCATCGCCCTAGTCCCTTAAGGTGGGGTGGATAGGTTTGGTCATTTGATGTGAAGTTATTGTTATCTAGGGTCGAAGAATATTATTGGTTATAATCAAACATTGATAAAAATGTACTCATTTTTGTACTTATATATTGGAAATTTAAGGTATTTTTGTTCCTTTATTTTCTATTGATAGAAATTTAAGGTTTTCACTTAATCACTGCATATTGACAGAAATTTAAGTTTTCATTTGAATAATTGTACATTGATAGAAATTTTAAATTATTTTGAAGTATTCTATATAGATAGTAACATAGGGTTTTGTTACTTATTTGACTATATTATACGAATGGCATTTATTGAAAATGTGATGGTTCTTACAATAATTCCGTTATGTGTAGATTTCTGATGAGAGGGAAAAGGACAATTCTTAAAGAAAAAGGGGGATATAAAGTGGAAATTTTAGTTTTTTGGAACATTCATTTTGCCAAAGGATGTTCTGCTGGGGAACACAGGTGAAAGGATGTTTGGATATAGCAGACACGTGAAAGGGCTCCTGATGAAGGAGTATAAATCCCCACAGACAGTGGGAGATGAGCCCTGAGCTTTGGTTTGCTCCACCTCGCCATTCATCAGTAAAAACACCGCATGTATTGGTTCGCCTTACATAGCGTTGTTGAGCCCAACTTGTGATAAAGCTGCCATGGAGAGAAGCTCGCCTAAGAACTGCTCCTGAGGGTCCTGCAGCAGCTTGTCACCTCTGTGTCCTGACCTCAGGTTGGTGGCCAGCCTGGTGGTTTCTTCAGGATTGAAGTACAGCTGCCTGGTGTCTATTTGCTGACAGTAGTGTACTGTGCCTACTGGTTCGAGCCTGTTTTCTGCCTGCCTAGAGGACTGGTCTGCAGCTGCTGAGTCCTGTTTGGTGTTTGCTCTGGGACTGAACAGCTGCCCAAGGAGATGGAACTCAATCCAGAGAACACTGAGGGGCCTGTGAGCTAGAGGACACCCTGCAAAGAGTGGGAGTTATTTTCCTTTTGGTCAGAGAGGACATTCCAAGCATTAGGTATTTCTAATCCTATACATAGGTGCTCATGGAGGGTTAGCTTGGGATCTGGCCACAGATTCCTCTTACATTATCCCCACAAGTCAAATATAACCTAACCAATGGAGTGTGTGATCCCTTATGTTCAGGGGACATTGGGGATCGATCGTCTTGGGAAGAAGTGGATTCACTTGTCAAGGACCTATGGTCTCTCCAGGTATAGTAGATGGGATTTCATGACGTAAATAAAACCTGTTAAAGGTGAGATAGGGGATAGAACTGCTCAGCTGTTTCACTACACCCAGGGCAAGGCCACTCCTGTGGAATGAACAGGGGCTTTTGGGAGCACTGAAAAGCATGTCCTCTGGCACACAGGTCTATGATCAGAGGCCCAGGTTGTCCAAATACGGGTGTGGACATAGAAGGGTTGGTACATACAGGAGCTGATGTTAGTTTGCTTTCTCAAAATTCTTGGAATCCAGACTGGCCACCTCAGGTTTTGACAGAATTGATAGGAATTGGTAAATTATCGAGAATAGGGTGGTATCCAATGGATTGCCTGTGAAGGGCAAAAATAGAAATTGAGACATTATGTGGCTGACATACACATGAACCTATGGGGAAAGGTTGTTTTCTAACAATTGGTTCCTCAAAATATTGAAATATCTGAAAGCTCAACCAATAGAACCATGTGTTGATAGTGGAGTGGAAACCTACAATATTATGAAGGGGATGTGCTTATGCATATGTATCTACAGAGAATGAAAAACATGGTTACCAACAGAACTTTGTAAAGATCATATCTGACTAGGAAAAACCTGTTTTTTTTCTGAGACTGTGTCTTTACCCAACAAACATCCCAGGTGACTCACAGACTGTCTCAGTGACTGATTCTCGTAACTGTGCATGCAAATCTACTTGAAAAGTGCTAGCCCAGAAACAGGGCTACAAATGCCACAGCTATGTTTTGTCAAACTAACCATTTTTTTCTCCTATGGGGCCCATACAGGATTTCTTCACCCCAATTCAGCAGGAAGCAGTTTTCTGAAGAACATCGCCCTAGTCCCTTAAGGTGGGGTGGATAGATTTGGTCATTTGATGTGATAAAATTGTTATCTAGGATGGAAGGTTTTATGACGAGAGATCGATAAAATACTTAAAGTCATTTTGTTTGCTCCACCTCCCCATTCTTCAGTAAAGACACTGCATGTATTGGTTCGCCTCACATAGCTTTGTTGAATTCAACTTGTGATAAAGCTTCCATGGAGAGAAGCTCGCCCAAGAACTGCTTGTATAGTTCCTGCAGCAACTTGTTACTTCTGTGGCCTGACCTCAGGTCGGTGGCCAGCCTTGTGTTGTTTTAGGCTTGAACTACAGCTGCCTGGTGTCTGCTAACTGGAAGGACTGGACTGTGGCTGCTGGTTTCTGCCTGCCTAGAGGACTGGTCTGCAGCTGCTGAGTCCTCTTTGGTGTTTGCTCTGGGACTGAACAGCTGCCCAAGGAGATGGAACTCAATCCAGAGAACTACTGCTGAGCAGGTCCACTTTCCCACATCCTAATAACTTTTCTCTTCCACTGCATCTGCTCTGTGGTGGGCTAGAGGAGAGCTTAAGAGGAGGTTTCAAAACTTTTATGCCTACAGCTGGCACCCAAAGTGCCTTAGGCCTAATGGGTAACTCTGCTTCTAATGTGTGGTAGAGGAAACTGTAGATTCTAATGGGTGAGCAATGTTACTGAAGGAAATTGGTAAAATGGCAGCTACAGTTGCTGGGTGCTATCCTACTGTGTAACTGGAAGATTTTGTTTTGTTTTGTTTCTGCTTTGTATGTTCAAATTCTCTTCTGAAATTTGGAGGGAAGGTCAATAACTCAGATCGTTCACTCAATTCTCTTCTGCTAGAAAGGACTTCAGACTTGGCTATGCATGTAGAGTTTTTGACTAGAAGTTGAAATGCTTGGAAGGCAAAACGGCAGAGGGAGAAGAAGGTTCAGGCTTGGTAAATGAGACTGGTAATGTACCCCATGATGAAAAGGGGAAAGAAATAGACTGGAAGGGAAACTGCTGCCCTGCCCTGCTCCCCATGCTTTCACTACCAGGTGCCCAAATGCCTCAGGGAGACAAGGGGCTGGGAAGAGCAGGAGGTAGTGCAGGCACAAAAGGGTGATGTGTGAGTGCACTCCCACAAGATATTCTTAGGCCTGCAGAAACACATGCATCCTTCCCAGCGTCTCTGCACCATGTGCCTGTTAGTGATGCTATTCCTGCCAATGACCTGACATGGAGACTGATAGAAATGCTAGATTTTAAAGCAGTTTAAAGAATCTATTATTTTGTATCATTTATACTCTTCCTCTGTCAAAGAAATGCTAAATAACTAGACCACAGCATGAGGTGATCCCACAAGATTGGAAGGGGTTGGTGTCAGCTGGTCAACAATTACAGTGGTTGTCGAGGTGGAGGCATGAAGCTACAGAACCAGCCCTTGTGATTAACAAGTGGAATAACTGTCACTAAAGACCAGATGCTGGGGAATGGGCATTATGCTGACTTACAGGAGCAAATCAGATATTACGGGGTAATTGAACAATGTTGTGTTACATCTTTTAGAGCTTGGGATTTGGTTGCAGAACCTGGGGGAAAATCTATCTCTTTTACCAATATAGGGTTCTGGAGAATCCTTTACAGAATTCTTACAGAGGTTGAGATCAGCTGTGAATAGAACCATATCAGAGTCTGAAACCAGACTGTCCTTGATGCAAATATTGGCCTTTGGGAATGCAAACGCTCAATGTAAAAGAGCAATTAGACCATTGAAATCATGTAGAGCCTCTATAGATGAATGGAAAAGGGAAACCACTGGTGTTGGTTCTCAGGAGTATAATTGCAAATATCAAAGGTCAAATTTTGGGTAGAGATTTCATAAATCAAAATACTTGATATTTTAATTGTGATCAATTTGGACATTTCCAGAGAAAGTGTAAGGTTAAAAGATTCAGCGTTCAAAATAAGAGGTGTGTTGATTCTAGAGAATATAGAGCTGAGAGAGAGAGAGAGAGAGAGAGAGAGAGAGAGAGAGAGAGAGAGAGAGAGAGAGAGAACATGAATAGAGAGAGATAGGAGATGGAGAAAGATCTACATGAATCTGGTTCATCTTCATCTTCTTGGCATCTCTCTGTCTCTGTCTGTCACTTTGAGGAGAAAAAAGACAGTCATGTCTTCCAATAAAGAGATACAACTGGAAAGGACTTCCAAAAGGAATGTTAAATAGTCCAACTTTGTCATATTTTTGTGTAACAACCATTTGCAATTATTCGTAAGTAATTTCCTCGATCTCTCATTTACCGTTATATGGATAGCATTCTGTTGGCTGATTCTGATAATCATGGGTTAGAGATTATGGTAACACAAAAAATTCTACCATGCTGGGGATTACAGAGTGCTCCAGAAAAAAAAATAAAGGGGAGATTCACTAGTTATCTGGGTTATAAAGTCCAACAAACAATTTAACCACAAAAGATACAGATCTGTAGGGACCAGTTGGGTACACCTCATGATTTCACCCAGATGCTCCTGATTTTCGTCAGATGCTGGATGAATAATTTTCTGCATCAGGGCCTTCCTATGTGCATGATCATAAGAAATGCAGTTAAATGATGCATACACTCCACCATTCACATAATGGTGGCTAGAGATATCAGGAAGATACCATGAAGGTTTGCTCATTGACTCCTCTTCATTGTCGGAGCCGGGCTGCTCCTTCTACACTTTCACTGGGCAATGATGTCGACTGCAAGTGTGAAAGCAGAGGAGACACAGTATCTGCCCGGCTCAGCTATGGTTCTCACTCCAGAGTCTGATGGCAAGTGCTCGTTCACAGCTGGGTGGATGACACTGTGTTCCCTTCAAATTTAAGCTTTGTATCTTCAGATCCAGGAGACCCACCAATTTCAAGCAGATGAACGCTGAAACCATCTTCAGTTTCCATGTCAAAGACACAGCGGGTGTGTGATGCTGCCTGCATGAAGGTCTCAGGGTCAGTACATCTACTGCCCTCATGGAAGCTGATGGTCCTTCTCCTGTTCATGAGAAGCCTGCTGGTTTTGAGTGTGGCACCAAACTTGACATTGAGGTGACAAAATGCTTTGGAAGTGTCAACGTCGATCTGCAAAACCAACTTTGCCTTTGGATGTGCTCTGGTGACTTCCATCAATTCAATTTCACTGACAAGGTCCTAATGTGGACTCCATTACTGGTGGCATACTTGACTGGAGACACTGGTTTACAAGGATTTGCATAGGTAATGCTCTCTGGACGCACCCCAAGTCTCTAGACCAACGTTATTTCAGTCTTGCTGGCACAGTCAAGTCATGTAGCAGTTACAGCTAGGGCTCTGCTGTCCTTTCATTTGTCTGTGTGAAAGGGAGTCACAGGGCAAGAGCTTTCAGGCACCTCAGACGCTGTTTTAGAATGTGTTCAAGGTCTGTAACTTAGAAAGAATCCCTATCGTCAGGGGAAGATTTCTTTCTATTTCTTTCCCTTTTTTTCCTCTAGAATGTCTTTGGCATTAAAGCCTAAATTGAGGATGTGGCAACCAAAGTTTTCCTTCCTAAAGCTGCTCATGGTTCTTGATACGCTTACAGAAAACAGCACTGGGCCACAGCTAGCCAGACCTGTGGTGAGGAAAACAACAAACCCCGAGGACCACACAGCCATTAGTGGAAGCTGATCCAAGGTGGCACTAAGCTTATGTCTAGGCTGCCTGTTGGTGACATCTGCAGGAACTGCCCTCAATATTCTTAATGTTGGTGAAAATGGAACAACAGCACCCGAGAGAGGTTATTGAAAAAACTGAGGAACAAGGCCAACCAATGTAAGGATGTGTAGACATGAGAAGGGAACCTGGTAATTGTATTATGGGATGTGGTTATGCTTATGCATCTACAGAGATTGAAAAATACGGCTACCAACAGAAGCTTTTAATGTTTAGATCTGATTAGGGAAAACCTCTTGTGAGCTGAGACAGTGTCTCCACAAAGCAAACATCCCAGGTGACTCACAGACTGTGTCAGTTAATGATTCTTCTACCTGTGCATGCAAATCAACTTCAAAAGGGCTAGCACAGAAACTAGAAAGACAGATTGGGCAACAAAGGCTACAGCTACCTTTTCCTCAAACTAACCATTTTTTTTTCTCCCTGGGGCCCATACAGGAATTCTTCACCCTGTTTCAGCAGGAAGCAGTTTTCTGAGGATCGTCGCCCTAGTCCCTTAAAGTGTGGTGGATAGGTTTGGTCATTTGATGTGTTCTAATTGTTATCTAGGATGGAAGGTTATTATTGGTTATGATCAGAGCTTGATAGACATTTAAAGTCATTTTGTTGGAATAGTTGTGTATTAGAACTTTAAGGTATTTTGTTTCCTTATGATTTTAGAATTTTCAGATTTTTGTTTTATCATTACATATTGATAGCAACTTAAGTTTTTGTTTGAATTGTACTTCAATAGAAAATTTAAATTGTTTTGAAGTGTTGTATATTGATAGAAAGGTAAGGTTTTGTTAATTGAGTATAGTCTACATAATGGCATTTTTTGAAAATGTGATGGTTCTTACAATAATTGCCATTGTGTGTAGATTGCTAATGATAGGGAAAAGGACAATTTTTAAAGAAAAAGGGGATATGAAGTGGAAACTTCTAGTTCTTTAAAACATATATTTTGCCAAACGATTTGCTCAGGCACAGAGATGAAAGGACGTCTTCCTAACGCAAACATGTGAAAGACTTATCCTGAAGCAGACACAGGGAAAAGGCTGTTTGGATATAGCAGACAGTGAAAGGACTCTTGATGAAGGAGTATAAATCTGACCCCACAGACTGTGGGAGATGAGCACTGAGCTTTGGTTTGCTCCACCTGGCCATTCTTCAGTAAGGACACCGCATGTATTGGTTCCCCTTACATAGCATGGTTGAGCTCAACTTGTGATAAAGCTGCCATGGAGAGAAGCTCACCCAAGAACTGCTTGTATAGTTCCTGCAGCAGCTTGTCACTTCTGGGGCCTGACCTCAGGTCAGTGGCCAGCCTGGTGGTTTCTTCAGGATTGAAGTACAGCTGCCTGGTGTCTGCTTCCTGAAAGGACTGGATTATGGCTGCTGGTCGAGCCCGTTTTCTGCCTGCCTAGAGGACTGGTCTGCAGCTGCTGAGTCCTGTTTGGTGTTTGCTCTGGGACTGAGCAGCTGCCCAAGGACATGGAACTCAATCCAGAGAAAGACTGCTGAGCAGGTCCACTTCCCCACATCCTAATAACTTTTCTCTTCCACTGCATCTGCTCTGTGGCGGGCTAGAGGAGAGCTTAAGAGGAGGTTTCAAAATACTTACGCCTACCAGTGACACCCAAAGTGCCTTAGGCATAATGGGTAACTCTGCTCCTAATGTGGTTGAGGGAACTGTAGATTCTGAGGGGTGAGCAATGTTACTGAAGGAAATTGGTAAAATGGCAGCTGCAGTTGCGGGTAGTATCTTACTCTGTGTTCCTGGAGGGGGATTTTTGGTTTTCCTTTGTATGTTCACATGCTATTCTAAAATTTGGAGAGAAGGTCGAAAACTCAGAAGTTTCACTCAATTCTCTTCTGCTAGAAAGGACTGCAGACTTTGTAATGCACATAGAGATTTCAACTAGAAGTTGAAATGCTTGGAATGCAAAAAGTCAGGGCGAGAACAAGGTTCAGGCTTGGTGAATGAGACTGGTAATGAATGTACCCCATGATGAAAAGGGGAAAGAAATAGACTGGAAGGGACAGGGCTGCCCTGCCCTGCTCCTCGAGCTTTCACTACCAGGTGCCCAAATGCCTCAGGGAGACAAGGGGCTGGGAAGACCAGGAAGCAGCACAGGTACAAACTGGTAATGTATAAGTGAGTGCATTACCACAGGTTTTGCTTGGGCCTCCAGAGGCACCTTCATCCTTCCCAGTGTCTCTGCAGCATGTGCCTGCTACTGGTGCTATTCCTGCCACTGAGCTGACCTGGTGACTGATAGAAATGCTAGATTTAAAGTATTTTGAAGAATTTGTTGTTTTGTATCATTTACATTCTTCCTATATTAATGAAACACTAAATAACTAGACCACAGCATGAGGTGATCCCACAAGATTGGATGGAAGGGGTTGGTGTCAGCTGTTCAACAATTACTGTGGTTGTGGTGGTAAAGGCATGAAGCAAGCTACAGAACCCGCCCTTGTAATTTCGCAAGTGGAATAACTTATTAAAGAACAACTACTTGGTGAAGGATGTTATGCTGACTTACAGAACCAAATCGGATCTGAGGGTGTAATTGAACAATGTTGTGTTGCAACTTTAAGAGCCTGTGGTCTGGTTGCAGAACCCGAGGAGGAAAATTTACCTCTTTACTAAGATAGGATTCTGGAGAATTCCTTTAGAGAATTCTTACAGAGGTTAAGTTCAGCTGTTTATAGAACCCTATCAGACTCAGAAACTAGACAGCCATTGATAGAAATATTGGCTTTTGGGGATGTAAACACAGAATGTAAGAGAGTAATTAGACCATTGAAAGCATGTCGAGCCCTATAGATGAATGCATAAGGGAGACCACTGGTATAGGTTCTCAGGAGTATAATGCAAATATCACAGGGCAAATGGTGGCTACAGATATCAGCAATCAAAATGCTTGATGTTTTAACTGTAGACAACTTGGTGATTTCCCAAGAAATTGTAAGGCCAAAGGTTCCAGAGTTCACAATGACAGGTGCATTGATTCTAGAGAATACAGTAACCGTACCTAAGACCTTGCAGGTTCTTTTTACTGTGAGCTACAGAGGATTCTAGGCCACTGCAGCCTTTGACATTGGTCAAAGGATTTGCCAGTCTGAGTCTGAATGAGGTAACCTCCTGCTATTGGGAACCAAACTGACCTGTGGATTGCTGTCTGTATGCAGGTGAGGCCAGGTACAAATCTTAATTAGTTACATGAGCCTGTGATTGGGCAGTGGGAAAAAGAAGGCAGGGCTGAAAGTTTTAGAGAGGGGACAGAAAGGTGACCAGGAAGAGATAGGAGATGGAGGAAGATGAACCGGATGCACATGGATCTGAGTCATCTTCATCTTCTCTGTGTCTTCTTCCTGTCTGTCTCTTCAGATAAAGGAGGACATAATTGTTAGGGTTTCGAATTTTGGCCTGTGCCCTGACAGAACATGCCAAGCCATCATGGTTCAGGTGAAGAGGTTAAATGAGAGAAGAGTAGAAGAGCAGATTGGTGGCTGGCCATGGACATATGGGGGGAGGGATGGGGAAGGGGACAAGAGCAGCAAAGAACAAAGACTAAGGGAAGTAAGAGAGGGTAAGACAGGGCAAGCAGCCCCTTTTCTAGTGTCAGGCATACCTGGCTATTGCCAGGCAACTGTGGGTAGTGCATACCTGGCTGTTCCCATGCAGCTGTGCTCTTTGAGCGTAGAACACCAACATTCTCCCATTTTGGTTTAATTAAAAAAAAAAATAGTAGACTCGATGGTGAAGCAGGAATTGGGTTGTGATCTCTGACTTACTTCCTGTTTGCTTTGCGGCGATGTGTCTCCAGAACCTAAAAAGATGGGGATGGGGTTATTTGCTCAATCTAGAGATGCTGACTCCCTGTTGTCTATGGTGTGTGGAACCAACTGAGTATAGTTCGGAAGTAACCGATCCAATAGAGGCATCTGTGTCTGAGAGGAGATTGGAACATCTGGAGGTCGGTTCTCTAGGGCTGTCCTGGGTGTAGTAAGCGCCTGGACTTGATGAGGTGCTAGAACATGCATACTTATTATAGGCACAGAATAAAATTAAGCATGTTTCAGGAGACAAGTAAACTTTTTCTTAGATGGAAATTTGAAAAGCAAGAGGACTCCCACCCTTTGGAATAGGTTGTATGTGGATGTTGAGGCAGATGAACTTATCTGAGTGGAATCTATTTATTCCATAAGACATAGGTCTGAGTGGGATTCCTGTAGTTTATAAGTTTCCATTCTTTAAGATCGGCAGAGCAAGGTAAAAGAGGGAGCACTCAAGTACCCGTAGTTGGGACAGTGGTGTGGACAGCTGGGGCAATGAGTGCAGGTGGTGTTGTTAGAACGCTGGAGCAAAGTCCCGGACAGAAAGAGAACTGGCTTATGCAAGTGTCCTAGGGTCCCAGATAGTAGGAAACGGGCCTGATAGACAGGGTTCCTCCGAAAAGGGGTCAGACCTGCTTTTCACAGGGCAGGAACCAGGAGCTACCGCAACAAGCATGGGAGAAGAGGGGGAGGCCTGGGAATGGGGCCAGACAGAGAGAATGGTTTCTGGTTAGTGTAAATTAGACCAAAACATCCCAGGAAATGGGGACAGGCATTGAAGACCTATAGACCCATGGGTGAGAATAGGGATTAACTGCCCCAACTTGTGCTCGGGCTAGATTTAGAGCCGGTGCTCCTGGGCCAGAGAGCAGTCTATCCAGGCCTGGGCTGGCATTAAACCGTCTCAAAAAGAGAAAGTCTCACCAAAGGAAAAGTTCCTAGAAGGAGGCTCTGTGAAAGGCTCTATCCCCAGAGGTAGCTCCAGTAGCTCCAAGCTCAAGAATGCTCCCCTGAAACCCTGTGTTCCCCATGGAAAGTCAGGCTCTGAGGTAAAGTGCACAGAGGTTGAATAGGTACTGCTCACCTGCATGTGCTTGAGGAGCGCGCTCTCCTTGGTTGGCAGCTATAAGCAGGGCATCCTATGGAACGGGAGGCCTGCTGGAGTGGTGTACGTCCTGAGATCCCCAGCAGCCAGCAGTCGTTGGTGGTTTGATGGTGTCGATGTTGTGGCAGTAGCTGTAATCAAATCCCTGTGATGCTCACAAAAGTGGCAGCAGATGTAATGGCAGGGCCCAACAGCAGGACGCTTGGTAGCAATCTCGAGTCATGTTCACAGAAGTGGCATTCCTCTCCGTTCTTCCTTGCCAAGCCAGGGAGAGCACGGAGCCAGTTGTGAGCAACTGCAGCTTTACCCACAGACCTGGGTGAACTGTTGACAATGCAGTGATAAGGCTGGAGTGCACAGGTTTCCTCCACCTCCACCAAGGTTCTGCCAGGAGAAGCTGGTGGTTGCTGTGGGCAGTAGAGGAATGTGTTGGGAAAGGCCTATCCTCTGCCTCGGGGTCAGCAGAGGAATGGCGGAAGTAAAAGGCCATGTGGGCAGTGGGAAATCAAAATCCTCACCTGGGGCATCCGAGTCACGGCGCCAATGTTAAGGTTCCTGGTTCCATCCCTGCTTTCAGAACCAGTGTTAGGGTTTTGAAGAGTAGTCAGTGCTCTTAACCCCTGAGCCATCTCTCCAGCCCTGTATCTCTTGTCCACAGTATCAAAGGTCTCAGAGGCAAGCCAGTGGCAAGAACCCACAAAGCTGTTGCGGAGAGAGAAAGAGGCCGGGTTAGGGTTGGCAGTGGCCAATCCCAGAACTCAGCATGGTGGTGGAAGAAGAAAGGCAGGAAGGGCTGGTGGCATTGGCTGTAGTCTGGGCATGAGGTGGTGGTGATTGTAAAACTACAGGCAGCCCTGTAAGCTAGAGGCCCCTCAGGACATTGGAGACATTTTCCTTTTGGTCAGTCAGGAGGTACCAAGCAGGCAAGAAAAGTAGGTATTTCTGATCTTATACATGGCTGCAGAGAAAGTGTAGATTTGATCTGGCCATTGATCCCTCTTACATTATCCCCAAAAGTCACATGATATAAGTGGACCACTGGTGTGGATGGTCCCTTACCTTCAGGGACAGTGGGAATAATCTTGGGAAGAAGTGGATTCACTTCTCATGGACTCATGGTATAGTAGATGGGGATCCCTGGAAGAAATAAAACCTGCTAAAGGGGAGAAGCAAATAGAATTGCTCAGCTGTTTCCCTACATCCGGGGCAAGACTGCTCCTGTGGGCTCTATTGTGGGCTAGAGCATAACTTAAGAGGAGGTTTCAAAACCTTTATGCCTACAGGTGGCATCCACCGTGACTTAGACATAACGGGTAACTCTGCTTCTAATGTGGTAGAGGAAACTGTAGATTCTGAGGGGTGAGCAATGTTCCTGAAGGAAATGATAAAATGGCAGCTACAGTTGCTGGGTGCTATCATACTGTGTAACTGGAGGGGATTTTTGATTTTGCTTTGTATGTTCATATACTATTCTGGAAGTTTGGAGGAAACTGATCATCCTCTTCCACTAAGTCAAGTCCTTCCAGAATAACAGGGTGGTCCTTGAATCCATCCTTCCGTACAGCAAACATCACTTCAATCATGTACTGGACTCTTTTGTCAATCTCGGACTCATGCACAATGTTTCGCAGGCGTTCAAAGATTGCATTGATTCCCCTTGGTGACACCTGGGTTAATTTGAGACCACACTCCTTGAGGAAGCCGATAGCTACTTCAACACTGTCATCTGTTGGTCTCTCTAGCAGCAAAGTGAGCATCTCCAGGCACAGAACCTCATGTGCCACATTTTGATTAATAAGATGTGCCACAGATTTTGAAGCAGTCAGGCAAAGTTGCTTATCGTTCCTTCGGTATCCTTTCCGAAAATTAATAATTAGTCTCTTGAGGATCAGTTCTCCAATCTGTGGGAACTTTGAGTTGATTATCGCCACCAAAGCTGCATAAAGGTGAGTGAAGATGGGAGAAGCGCTCTGTGCTTGCAGAACAGATCTGGACAGCAGTCCTCTCCCTCTGACGATGTTCTCTTGAAGGAGCTCTTGAATAATGATGCTTATATTCGAGATGTTGACCTTGTTGATGAGACCATTGATGGATTTCTTCAGAGCCTCCCAGCTCATCCTCTGGTATGCTAAGCTGTTTTTATCCGTAATCTGCTCCTGCATCATCCTGAGCTTTGCAGGAGGAATATACGCTCCCCCGGTGCGGGTGAGCAGCGGGTCCTGCTCATCCTTCTTCTTCTTCTTCGATGTGGGTTCTTCCTGAGTAGAACTCTGGCTCACTCCTCGGTCTGGGCTCCTCCTTTCCGGAGACGGGGATTTCCGGGACCGTTTCCGATGGTCTGCGTCTCTTTCTCTCTCTCTGAGTTTCTCTTGGTCCCTGCTTCGTGATTCCATGCTGTCATCGTAAGAGTATCCTCTTCTGGATCGCTCATAGTCTGACTGGCTGTAATCAGAATAGTCTCTATCCCAGGGGGACCGGTCTTGTTCTGTATATCTGTCTTCTGGGGAGGAGCTCCTCCGGTGGTATGAATTGTGGCTCTCCCTTCTGTCGTGACCAGAGGATTTCATGTGTGCCACACTACTTTTCATTTTCTGCTGTCGGCTGACCCGATAAACCAGATTCTTCAGGTTTTTTCAAGTGACACGTACTCAATGGTCTGAGTTCCTTGTCAGTTTTCTGTCTCCACATGTCACCTAAAGCTCCACCACGCCACCATCACACCGGAAGTGATGTTGTGTGTTCTTTTATGTGAGGGTTTGAGTGTAGGAAAGTGTGTGGCTGGGCCGTGTTTCCGCCGAGATATCTAGCAGATATCTTGGGGCACCACAGTGAGGACCTAGCGGGGTAAAAGCAAATACTATTTTCTATTTTATATATTTTTACAGCAACAGACTCTAGCTCTAAATTTCTTAATTTTGGATGCACATGGCCGCTCTGCTGCAGATCGCCATGCTGCTACTACACCTATGACTAATACAGAAGTAAAGTGAAAAGATGTCTTAACTGGTGAATTGTGTGGCCCAGATCCCATGCTTTTGAGACCTAGGGGAGCTATTGTGTTTTTCCACAGAATCAAGACAATCCAATCTGGGTACCTGAGCGTTTGACTCGCAAACTGCCTCCTGCTCCTCCTGACGATAGAACTATGCACTCTATTATTGCTGGGAATGGTAATCCAGGTTGATTCACTCACGCTGTGGGCTATTGCCAGATCCTGGCCAGTACCTATGCCAGTTCATAGCAATTCTACTGTTTTGCCAACTTTTTTCTCCACCTCCTGTTTGCGTGATATTCCCTGTATAGTGCAAAATGGAGAATTGCCCCAACGGTATACTGCCACTAGTCTTTCCTTGTTGTGTACATTATGTTTTACTCTTAAAAACTCCTCCCAGCCTTCTATATGGCTGCGAAGGACCACATTGGCTAATTGGTTAGATCCTATGAGCAGTAGTGCTATGGGCACTGGGGCCATCCTGGCTGCTTTAAGACAAGTTACCCAAGGAGCCTCTTCAGGCAGCAGAGACACATCGATAATTCCGCTGATCTGAACATCACAACTTTAATTATGATGCATAATTGTAGTTTTCCATCATGGCCGGGGCAAGGCAATCACACACTAGATAACTCTACCTATCGTAGAGACTTACCCACTTGGCATCTGGCTTTCTATTAGCTAATCAATGGATAGATTTAATCCAAGAACAAATTGAAGCATTATATCATATGACACAGCTGTCCTGTGTTTCCTCCCTTAGAGGTTTATGCATTAATCCTTTGCAAGCTAATTTTTCTCAGTATTCTCAACAGGGCAAAGAAATCTCGAATTACCTGAAAGGAAACTGGTCCATGAAATCAGAGCAACTATCGAGACAATTGCTGATGCAAATTGCTGTCCTTAACAACACTAGATTGGAACCCATCACGTTTGGAGATTTCACCTCATGAATTACTAATGCTTTTTCCTTTTTTAAGGAATGGGCTGGCATGTTTGCCTGGGGGGCCATTGTCCTCTTGGGATGTGGAGTATGTCTATGGCTCTTCTGCCGTTTACAACGAGAACATGCTAGACACAAAGCGATTGTTTACCAGGCTATGGTCGCCATTGAAAATGGTGCGTCTCCCAACATATGGCTGCCCTCTTTAAAAAATTAAGAGTTCACCCTAGATCATTTTTGTCATGATCATGTGAAGTCATTGTATCCAGAGACGGGCAACTTTCCTCGGGCTTGGACCAACCTAAGACACGGCGCCTGGTGGCAATAGGGTAACCCAATGACGGGCAAGACCAAGTCTCCTATAGGAACGACCTAAGACAGGAGCAATGGCAATATTGATGTGACACCCTGATCTAGACAAGTCATAGACAGATGTGGCTACACCCCGTTTAAACATACAGGCTGGTCAAATGCTCCTCTGCCCAGTTTCTCCCCCAATAAACACACACTTATAGCCCAGAACGGTGTGTTACTGCATAAGTTGATTTCTCGCCATTGGGGTGCAGTCCTAACTCCAAGAGTGGCTCGCCATGGCCGAGCTGGGCACTCTGTGAGGCATGTCTGATCTCTCTCAGACCACTACTTCTATCTAATTATTTTATAAAACAAAAAAGGGGGAGTTGTAGGGAGTGGCACATATAGATAAAAAGATGGCGCTGACATCCGGTGGTTGTTTGTGGTAAACAACCGTACAGTGCATGTGTTGGCATACCTCCGGCATCTACAAGGCCAGGGTGATATTCCTGCTAATAAGGTATTTCATGCTCCACCAATCCCTAAAGGACAAATATACAGCCATAGTCTGTTTTGTATATAAGGCGAGTGCCTTTGTTGCTCGGGGTCCCCCGTATCGACAATGTGGTGTTCCCTGAAATAAAGGCTGTTGAGAAGAATCCGACAGTGTTGCATCTTCCTTGCTGGCCGAGGTGGGCGTGACACTTAACAAGACAAATAATACAATGTCCTACATTTTGGGTGATTGGGGCTAGTTCTTTAAATGAATCAATCCTGCTCCTCAAATTGGGAATCTGAGTGTCCAAATGCTAAAGATCCTCAACCCTAAAAGGTTTTTGATTGATCAACAAAGAGCCAACAGGCAATGACTAGGCAGGTAGACTGAGGCAGGCTTGTATGTGTCTGCTCTTCTTCTCTGCCATGGTGATCTCCCCCCCTTCTTCTGTCCTAGTTCCTAGCCCCTGCATATCTCAAAGTTCTGCAATTATGGAGATGCCTGCACAAATTAAAAGTGAAAATGCTCTCACATATTGTCTTAGTGAGGTTTTTCTAGAGTCACAGAACTTATTGGTAGTCTCTACATACTAAGAGAATTGGTTAATGACTTACAGTCTGTAGTCTAACTCCCCAACAATGATCAGCAGCAGCAGCTGTGAATCTAGGATCTAGCACTGGTTTCCCCCCAGAAGGCAGGCAGGCAACAAAGGACAGACTCTTTCCTTCCAAAAATGTCCTTAAGTAAGTCTCCAGCAGAAGGTATGTCCCAGATTAAAGGTGTGTACCACCACACTGGCTCTGGGGCTTGCTTTGTCCCAGGTGACCTTGAACTCAGATCTCTTTGCCTTAAGCTCCTGGGATTCATAGTCACTTTGCCTCAAGATCTTCATACCAAAATCCAGGCCAGAAACCTATATCTCCCAGCCTCAAGATCAGGATCTAAGGTGTTGGTGGTCTGATGGCTTAGCTGGTGAGACAGCAGCGGTGATTTAATCTCCGTGATGCACACAGAGGTGGCAGGAGGTGTAAAGGCACTGCTCAACATCAGGACCCTCAGTAGCAATCTCGGGTCATGTGTGCCCAAGAGGCTTGCACTGCAATTCTAGGGCAATGTGACTTTGTCCTGGGAGTGCACAGTTCCATCCATCTTTACAAAGGTTCCCTGCCACAAGCCCAGGGTAGCCCAGGATGGTCCCAACTGCAGACAACAGACATGTGGTGAGGAAGGCCTATCCTCTGCTCCAGAGTTCGGTGGCAGTGGGGCAGGGGTGCCAGGCCACATGGGCTCAGGAATATCAAAATCCTCACGAGGTGCATCTCAGTCGTGGCACCAATGTGAGAATTCCTGGTTCAATCCTGTGATTCGGAACTAATGTTAGCTTTTCAAATCTTGGCCCATGTCTGGAGAGAACACACCTAACCTCTAGGATTTCCTTGAGACCATGAACCAAGTTCCCTGTATAAGAAAATCATGTACAGGACTCCTGGGAGTTGTATCAATGCAGGTTTAGGGTAGAATCATGACGGTGACCAAAGAGCTCTTACAGATGGATCTGTACACACTGCTGGGTGTTGAAGAGAAGGTGGCAAACACAGAGGTGAAGAAGGCCTATAGACAAAAAGCACTCTCCTGCCACCCAGACAAAAATCCAGATAACCCCAGAGCAGCTGAACTCTTCAACCTGCTGTCCCAGGCCTTGGAGGTTCTGACTGATGCTGCAGCCAGGGCTGCTTATTAAAAGGAAAGGAAAGCCAGGAAGCGGGCCACAGAAAGGACCCAGAGACTTGAGGAGAACTGGAAGAAACTGAAGCTCGACCAGGAGGCCAGGGAGTGGCAGGCCCGGGCCCAGGGTACTGAGGAAGAGGAGGAGAGCAGGAGCACCACCACACTAGAACAGGAGATTGCTCGATTTCGAGAAGAGGGTTCCCGTCAGTTGGAAGAGCAACAAAGGCTGATCCAGGAGCAGACCCGCCAGGACCGAGAACAGAGGCTGAGAGGAAGAACAGAAAATCGAGAAGGCAAAGGAACCCCCAAACTAAAGCTTAAGTGGACATGCAAGAAGGAGGATGAGTCCCAAGGGGGCTTACTCCTGAGATGTCCTCCTGAGGCTTTTACACAAGTATAAGGAGGTTCTTAATTGGTACTTTCCAGAAAGAAGGCAGGCAAGGCATAGTGGGGTATGCAACTGTCAGAGCTGCGGAGCTGGCCGTCAGAAGTGAAGTCAGAACCAGCCCTTGTGATTAACAAGTGGAATAACTGTTACTAAAGACCAGCTGCTTGGTAATGGGCTAGGGTGGCTGTTGGTGATGTCTGCAGGTTTTCCGTACTCAGAGAAAATGTTTATAAGGTTCTGTTGGTAGCCTTGTTTTTCCTTCTCTGTAGATACATAAGCATAGCCACATCCCCTTAATATTTTTGCAGGTTTCCATACTAAAGTCGTTTCATTTTCACCAACATTAAGAACACTGAGGGTCAGAACCTGCAGACATCACCAAGAGCCACCCTAGCCAGAAGCTTGGTGCCACCTTGAATCAGCTTCTGCAAATGGCCAGATGATCCTCAGGGTTTGGTGTTGTCCTCACCACTGGTCTGACCAGCTGAGGCCCAGTGTTTTTTCTGTAGGCATATCAAGGACCATGAGCAGGTTTACTAAGGAAAAGCTCGATTGTTATATCCTCAGTGAAGGCTTTACTGCCAAGGACATTCTACACCAGTTGAGAGGAGGAGGAGGAGGAGGAGGAGGAGCAGGAGCAGGAGGAAAAGAAGAAGAATTAGAAGAGTTAGAAGAAGAAGAGTTAAAGAAGAAGAGGAAGAAGAAGACGTAGAAGAAGAAGACGTAGAAGAAGACATAGAAGATGACAACAAGGAAGATGATGAAGAAGAAGAGGAGGAGGAGGAGGAGGAAGAGGAGGAGGAGGAGGAAGAGGAGGAGGAAGAGGAGGAGGAAGAAGAAGAAGAAGAAGAGGAAGAGGAAGAGGAAGAAGAAGAAGAAGAAGAGGAAGAAGAAGTTTCTTCCCCTGACAATAAAGATGCTTTCTATATTGCAGACCTCAAAGACATTCTAAAGCAGCATCTGACATGACTAAAAGCTCTTACCCTGTTACTCCCTCACAGACAGGTAGAATGACAGCTGAACTCTAGCTGGAAATTCTACAGGATTTGACTGTGCAAGCAAGACTGAAATACAATTGGTGTACAGGATTGGGGTGGCTCCAGAGCATTACCTATGCAAATCCTTGTAAACAAGTGTCTCAAATCAAGTATGCCACCAGTAATGGAGTCCACATTAGGTCTTTTGACAGTGAAATTGAATTGATGCAAGTCACCAGAGCACAGACAAAGGCAAAGTTTGTTTTGCAGTTGGACATTGACACTTCCAAAGCATTTTGTCCCCTTAATGTTAAATTTGGTGTCTCACTCAAAACCAGCAGGCTTCTCATGGAAAAGGCAAAGGAGATAAAGATTGACATCATTGGCCTCAGCTTCCATGCGGGCAGTGGATGTCCTGCCCCTGAGACCTTCTTGCAGGCACTGACAGATGCCAGTTGTGTCGTTGCCATGGGCACAAAAGTTGTTGTCAGCATGTATCTGCTTGATATTGGTGGTGGCTCCCCTGTATCAGAAGATACAACATGTAATTTTAAGCACTACGAAATTTTGAGAACATGGGTGCATCCACCATTGCTCCTGCTTCTACTTTCAATGGACTCCAGAGGACAAACATCTATTCTTTACTCTCACCACCAATGTGGTTACTCATGCAGGAGATACAGAGCCATGGCTTCTCTCCAGAGGTGGATGAGCAGGATGTTGGCTCTTTTCCCATTTCTTGCCTCCAGGAGAGCAGGAAGGACCCTCACCCTACAGCCTGTGCCTCTGCTACTCTCAATGTGTAGATGCCATCGTTGTAGCTCTTTCCTGCCTGTTTAGTTTGAATTCAGGCATTTGGGGGATGATTTAACTGATTTACTGCTGGTTTGGAATCTCTTTGTGTTGGCGCCTGCACCGACAGTGTGTGAATATTGGGGGTAGGTCTGCGGGATTGCAATAAATCAAGTGCACATGTCATCCGTTTTCAGCGAGTGCCTCCAAGGCTTTACTGAGATCTCCTTATATACCCAAGGCAATAGCACAAGGAAAACAACAAGGCAGGTGAAAACCCCCAACCAGGAAAACAGGAAAATTCTATGTGGTGAAAGTTCTGGCCCAATCAGGGGCATAAACAACTTCTTAACAACAACAAGCAGGAAGGCTCAGTGGGGAGGAAGGGTGCCATGGAGAATCCCAGCCCCAAATCAGGGGTTAAGAGCAGCTCCCAGAGCAGCTCCCAAGGGTGTAAACAATTTCTTGCTATGGCAGGCTAAAAGGCTCAGCGAGCGGGGAGGGAAACACCAAGGTAGGGCCCAACATCTTTGTAAGAGTAGAGTTGGCACCAATGCAGTATGGAAAGCTGGGAAATGGGGTCACATTTAAATGTTTAAAGTTTCCAAAGGAACACAGTGTTTTATATGGACTTTTATTTACTTTTCAGACATGATACGATTGAGTGCCCCCCAGCTGCTGAGCAAGCATTTGTAGCTTGTACATTGGCAGAATGCACCAAAAGCTTATGTTGTGACCTGTTGTTGTAAAAATATAAAAAATAAAAAAAAAAGTATAAGGTTGTCTTTTATCCTTCTAGATCCGGCACTGTGGTGCCCCAAGAAATCTGCTAGATATCCTGGGAGAAACACATCCCAACTCTGTGGTGGCCCAGAGCAGCCGCCCCACATTCTATTACACTTAAATCTACACCTGAAAGACCACACAACACAATAACCTTTGAACCAATTGGTATGTTATCATTGTCCATCGAAACATACAAAGCCCAGTACCATCCATCCCATAAGAACATTAATAACAACCTGTAAACACACAGAGCAGAATCTTGAAGTCACCTGCCATGGCTTCTCTCCCTCTCTCTCCCTGCTCCTCTCTCTCCTTTCCATCCCAGTCTCCACCTCTTCCTTCAAACTTTTCTCCCGCCTCTCCTTCCATCTCACCCAATGACAGGCCTCCTTCTATCCTGTCCCTGACTCACCTATTTTACATATTCAATGGAGATAAGGTTCTGGTGAAGTCACCTGAATCCTGAGTTCTTGACTGTCCTTGAAGAAGTGGAATTAGCATCAGAATAAAGATAACTCCAGGGCAAACCACAACAGAGATAATTTTGAAAATAAAGAATCTTGGAAAAAACCCCTGAGAGTTAACAATGCATTATTTATTCTGTCCTTGGGTTGTTTTTTTTTTTTTATGTGTTTGTTTGTTTGTCCGTTTTTACTTTCTTTTTTTAGTTAATGGGCATATCTTTTGATGGTACAATTGACTCTTTCTAGAATAACTTGTCCCGTGGGATTATATGGTATATTGTAACAGGTTTTTTATTCTTATATGCTAGGAATTGTTGCACCTTATTGGATAAGATCTTGTAGTGGCTATTCCTGATTGTTAACTTGATTATATCTGGAATGAACTAAAATCCAGCACTGGAAGGCTCACCTTTGATCCTGATCTTGAGGCTGGGAGATACAAGTTTCTGGCCTGGATCTTGGTATGGAGATCTGCAGGCAAAGTGGCTATGAATCCCAGGAACTTAAGGCAAAGAGATCTCTGAATCAAAGGTCAACTGGGACAAAGCAAGTCCCAGAGCCATGGGAGGTGGTACACACCTTTAATCTGGGACGGACCTTTAATCCGGTACACACCTTTAATCTGGGACACACCTCCTGCTGGAGACCTACATAAGGACACTGGAAGGAGCAAAGAGTCTGTCTCTTGTTGCCTGCCTGCCTCCTGGGAGGAAGCCATTGCTAGATCCTTGGACTTCCATTCACAGCTGCTGCTGCTGATCGTTGTTGGTGAGTTGGACTACAGACTGTAAGTCATCAAACAATTCTCTTACTGTGTAGAGACTACCAATAAGTTCTGTGACTCTAGAGAAACCTCATTAAGTCAATATGTGAGAGCATCTTCACTTTTAATTTGTGCAGGCATCTCCGTAATTGCAGAACATTGAGATCTGCAGGGTCTAGGAACTAGGATAGAGGAAGGGGGCGAGATCACCATGGCAGGGAAGAAGAGCAGACACATACAGGCCTGCCTCAGTCTACTTGCCTAGTCATTGGTTGTTGGCTCTTTGTTGATCAATCAAAAACCATCTGGGGATGAAGATCTTTAGCATTTGGACACTCAGATTCCCATTTTTGGAGGCAGGATTCATTTAAAGCATTAGCATCAACCCCCCAAAACTTAGGACATTCTATTATTTGTCTTGTTAAGGGATGGAAGTTTTGTTCTTTAAACCTTTCCCATAAACATGTCTGTCAAGAAAATTTGAGGATTCTAAACCTGTTTCCTATTAGTAATTTGTCCATTTCATCATTACCTTGAGCCAATGAACCAGGCACCCTGTCTAAGCAAACCAAGTATGGGACTCCTGGGAGTTGTAGTATCAATTCAAGTTTAGGCTAGAATTCTCCAAAGAGTTCTTACAGATGGATCTCTACACACTGCTGGGCTTTAGAATGTCTTTGAGATCTGCAATACATAAAGCATCTTTATTGTCAGGGGAAGAAACAACTTTCTTCTTCTTCTTCTTCTTCTTCTTCTTCTTCTTCTTCTTCTTCTTCTTCTTCTTCTTCTTCTTCTTCCTCTTCCTCTTCCTCTTCCTCTTCCTCTTCCTCTTCCTCCTCCTCCTCCTCCTCCTGCTCCTGCTCCTGCTCCTGCTCCTGCTCCTGCTCCTCTTCCTGCTCCTTCTCCTCCTCCTCCACCTCCTTCTTCTTTCTTCTTCTTGGTGTAGAATATCCTTGGCAGTAAAGCCTTCATTGAGGAAATAGCAATCAAGCTTTTCCCTAGTAAAGCTGCTCACGGTTCTTGATATGCCTACAGAGAAAAAGCACTGGGCCACAGCTGGTCAGACCAGTGGTGAGGACATCACCAAACTCTGAGGATCGTCTGGCCATTTGCAGAAGCTGATTCAAGGTGGCACCAAGCTTCTGGCTAGGGTGGCTCTTGGTGATGTCTGCAGGTTCTGACCCTCAGTGTTCTTAATGTTGGTGAAAATGAAACGACTTTAGTATGGAAACCTGCAATAATATTAAGGGGATGTGGCTATGCTTATGTATCTACAGAGAAGGAAAAACAAGGCTACCAACAGAACCTTATAAACATTTTCTCTGAGTACGGAAAACCTGCAGACATCATCAACAGCCACCCTAGCCCATTACCAAGCAGCTGGTCTTTAGTAACAGTTATTCCACTTGTTAATCACAAGGGCTGGTTCTGACTTCACTTCTGATGGCCAGCTCCGCAGCTCTGACAGTTGCATTCCCCACTATGCATTGCCTGCCTTCTTTCTGGATAGTACCAATTAAGAACCTCCTTATACTTGTGTAAAAGCCTCAGGAGGACATCTCAGGAGTAAGCCCCCTTGGGACTCATCCTCCTTTTTGCATGTCCACTTAAGCTTTAGTTTGGGGGTCCCTTTGCCTTCTCTATTTTCTGTTCTTCCTCTCAGCCTCTGTTCTCGGTCCTGGTGGGTCTGCTCCTGGATCAGCCTTTGTTGCTCTTCCAACTGAAGGGAACACTTTTCTCGAAATCGAGCAATCTCCTGTTCTAGTGTGGTGGTGCTCCTGCTCTCCTCCTCTTCCTCAGTATCCTGGGCCTGGGCCTGCCACTCCCTGGCCTCCTGTCTAGCTTCAGTTTCTTCCAGTTATCCTCAAGTCTCTGGGTCCTTTCTGTGGCCCGCTTCCTGGCTTTCCTTTCCTTGTCATAAGCAGCCGTGGCTGCAGCATCAGTCAGAACCTCCAAGGCGTGGGACAGCAGGTGGAAGAGTTCAGCTGCTCTGGGGTTATCTGGATTTTTGTCTGGGTGGCAGGAGAGTGCTTTTTGTCTATAGGCCTTCTTCACCTCTGTGTTTGCCACCTTCTCGTCGACACCCAGCAGTGTGTACAGATCCATCTGTAAGAGCTCTTTGGTCACCGTCATGATTCTACCCTAACCCTGCATTGATACAACTCCCAGGAGTCCTGTACATGATTTTCTTATACAGGGTACTTGGTTCATTGTCTCAAGGAAATCATAGTGGTTGGGTGTGTTCTGTCCAGACATGGGCCAAGATTTGAAAAGCTAACATTAGTTCTGAATCACAGGATTGAACCAGGAACTCTCACATTGGTGCCACGACTGAGATGCACCTCGTGAGGATTTTGATATTCCCGAGCCCATGTGGCCTGGCACCCCTGCCCCACTGCCACCGAACTCTGGAGCAGAGGATAGGCCTTCCTCACCACATGTCTGTTGTCTGCAGTTGGGACCATCCTGGGCTACCCTGGGCTTGTGGCAGGGAACCTTTGTAAAGATGGATGGAACTGTGCACTCCCAGGACAAAGTCACATTGCCCTAGAATTGCAGTTCAAGCCTCTTGGGCGCACATGACCCGAGATTGCTACTGAGGGTCCTGATGTTGAGCACTGCCTTTACACCTGCTGCCACTTCTGTGTGCATCACGGAGATTAAATCACCGCTGCTGTCTCACCAGCTAAGCCATCAGACCACCAACACCTTAGATCCTGATCTTGAGGCTGGGAGATATAGGTTTCTGGCCTGGATTTTGGTATGAAGATCTTGAGGCAAAGTGACTATGAATCCCAGGAGCTTAAGGCAAAGAGATCTGAGTTCAAGGTCACCTGGGACAAAGCAAGCCCCAGAGCCAGGTGTGGTGGTACACACCTTTAATCTGGGACATACATTCTGCTGGAGAGTTACTTAAGGACATTTTTGGAAGGAAAGAGTCTGTCCTTTGTTGCCTGCCTGCCTCCTGGGAGGAAGCCAGTGCTAGATCCTAGATTCACAGCTGCTGCTGCTGATCATTGTTGGGGAGTTAGACTACAGACTGTAAGTCATTAACCAATTCTCTTAGTATGTAGAGACTACCAATAAGTTCTGTGACTCTAGAAAAACCTCACTAAGACAATATGTGAGAGCATTTTCACTTTTAATTTGTGCAGGCATCTCCATAATTGCAGAACTTTGAGATATGCAGGGGCTAGGAACTAGGACAGAAGAAGGGGGGGGAGATCACCATGGCAGGGAAGAAGAGCAGACACATACAGTCCTGCCTCAGTCTACCTGCCTAGTCATTGCCTGTTGGCTCTTTGTTGATCAATCAAAAACCTTTTAGGGTTGAGGATCTTTAGCATTTGGACACTCAGATTCCCAATTTGAGGAGCAGGATTGATTCATTTAAAGAACTAGCCCCAATCACCCAAAACGTAGGACATTGTAGTATTTGTCTTGTTAAGTGTCACGCCCACCTCGGCCAGCAAGGAAGATGCAACACTGTCGGATTCTTCTCAACAGCCTTTATTTCAGGAACACCTCATTGTCGATACGGGGGACCCCGAGCAACAAAGGCACTCGCCTTATATACAAAACAGACTATGGCTGTATATTTGTCCTTTAGGGATTGGTGGAGCATGAAATACCTTATTAGCAGGAATATCACCCTGGCCTTGTATATGCCGGAGGTATGCCAACACATGCACTGTACGGTTGTTTACCACAAACAACCACCGGATGTCAGCGCCATCTTTTTATCTATATGTGCCACTCCCTACAACTCCCCCTTCTTTGTTTTATAAAAAAAACATTAGATAGAAGTAGTGGTCTGAGAGAGATCAGACATGCCTCGCAGAGTGCCCAGCTCGGCCATGGAGAGCCACTCTTGCAGTTAGGACTGCACCCCAATGGCGAGAAATGAACTTATGCTGTAACACACAGTTCTGGGCTATACGTGTGTGTTTATTGGGGGAGAAACTGGGCAGAGGAGCATTTGACCAGCCTGTATGTTTAAACGGGGTGTAGCCACCTCTGTCTATGACTTGTCTAGATCAGGGTGTCACATCAATATTGCCATTGCTCCTGTCTTAGGTGGTACCTCTAGGAGACTTGGCCTTGCCCATCATTGGGTTACCCTATTGCCACCAGGCCCCTTGTCTTAGGTTGGTCCAAGCCCGAGGAAAGTTGCCCGTCTCTGGATACAATGACTTCACATGATCATGACAAAAATGATCTAGGGTGAACTCTTAATTTTTTAAAGAGGGCAGCCATATGTTGGGAGACACACCATTTTCAATGGCGACCATAGCCTGGTAAACAATCGCTTTTTGTCTAGCATGTTCTCGTTGTAAACGGCAGAAGAGCCATAGACATACTCCACATCCCAAGAGGACAATGGCCCCCCAGGCAAACATGCCAGCCCATTCCTTAAAAAAGGAAAAAGCAGGGCGGGGAAAAAAAAAAAGGAGAAAGCATTAGTAATCCATGAGGTGAAATCTCCAAACATGATGGGTTCCAATCTAGTGTTGTTAAGGACAGCAATTTGCATCAGCATTTGTCTCGATAGTTGCTCTGCTTTCATGGACCAGTTTCCTTTCAGGTAATTCGAGATTTCTTTGCCCTGTTGAGAATACTGAGAAAAATTAGCTTGCAAAGGAGTAATGCATAAACCTCTAAGGGAGGAAACACAGGACAGCTGTGTCATATGATATAATGCTTCAATTTGTTCTTGGATTAAATCTATCCATTGATTAACTAATAGAAAGCCAGATGCCAAGTGGGTAAGACTCTATGATAGGTAGAGTTATCTAGTGTGTGATTGCCTTGCCCCGGCCATGATGGAAAACTACAATTATGCATCATAATTAAAGTTGTGATGTTCAGATCAGCGGAATTATCGACTGATGTGTCTCTGCTGCCTGAAGAGGCTCCTCGGGTAACTTGTCTCAAAGCAGCCAGGATGGCCCCAGTGCCCATAGCACTACTGCTCATAGGATCTAACCAATTAGCCAATGTGGTCCTTCACAGCCATATAGAAGGCTGGGAGGAATTTTTAAGAGTAAAACATAATGTACGCAACAAGGAAAGATTAGTGGCAGTATACCGTTGGGGCAATTCTCCATTTTGCACTATACAGGGAACATCACGCAAACAGGAGGTGGAGAAAAAAGTTGGCAAAACAGTAGAATTGCTATGAACTGGCATAGGTACTGGCCAGGATCTGGCAATAGCCCACAGCATGAGTGAACCAACCTGGATTACCATTCCCAGCAATAATAGAGTGTGTAGTTCTAATATCAGGAGGAGCAGGAGGCAGTTTGCGAGTCAAATGCTCAGGTACCCAGATTGGATTGTCTTGATTCTGTGGAAAAACACAAACAGCTCCCCTAGATCTCGAAAGCATGGGATCTGGGCCACCCAATTCACCAGTTAAGACATCTTTTCACTTTACTTCTCTATTAGTCATAGGTGTTGTAGCAGTATGGCAATCCGCAGCAGAGCGGCCATGTGCATCCAAAATTAAGAAATTTAGAGCTAGAGTCTGTTGCTGTAAAAATATATAAAATAGAAAAGAGTATTTGTTTTTACCCCGCTAGGTCCTCACTGTGGTGCCCCAAGATATCTGCTAGATATCTTGGCGGAAACACAGCCTAGCTGCCACACACTTTCCTACACTCAAACCCTCACATAAAAGAACAAACAACACAATAATCTTAGATCCAATTGGTTAGATATAATTGCCCACTCAAACATGCAAAGCCCGGTACCATCCATCCCTTGAGAACATTAATAACAACCTGTAAATACACAGAGCAGAATCTTTTTTTTTATTTTTTATTTATTATTTTTTTTATTATTAACTTGAGTATTTCTTATATACATTTTGAGTGTTATTCCCTTTCCCGGTTTCTGGGCAAACATCCCCCTCCCCCCTCCCTTCCTTATGGGTGTTCCCCTCCCAACCCTCCCCCCTTGCTGCCCTCTCCCCAACAGTCTAGTTCACTGGGGGTCAGTCTTAGCAGGACCCAGTGCTTCCCCTTCCACTGGTGCTCTTACTAGGATATTCATTGCTACCTATGAGGTCAGAGTCCAGGGTCAGTCCATGTATAGTCTTTGAGTAGTGGCTTAGTCCCTGGAAGCTCTGGTTGGTTGGCATTGTTGTACATATGGGTTCTCGAGCTCCTTCAAGCTCTTCCAGTTCTTTCTCTGATTCCTTCAACAGGGGTCCTATTCTCAGTTCAGTGGTTTTGCTGCTGGCATTCGCCTCTGTATTTGCTGTATTCTGGCTGTGTCTCTCAGGAGCGATCTGCATTCACATTTTGATCATCCGTCTTGAGTTTCATTTGTTCTAGGCATCTAGGGTAATTCAAGCATTTGGGCAATAGCCACTTATCAATGAGTACATACCATGTATGTCTTTCTGTGATCGGGTTAGCTCACTCAGGATGATATTTTCCAGTTCCAACCATTTGCCTACGAATTTCATAAAGTCATTGTTTTTGATAGCTGAGTAATATTCCATTGTGTAGATGTACCACATTTTCTGTATCCATTCCTCTGTTGAAGGGCATCTGGGTTCTTTCCAGCTTCTGGCTATTATAAATAAGGCTGCGATGAACATAGTGGAGCACGTGTCTTTTTTATATGTTGGGGCATCTTTTGGGTATATGCCCAGGAGAGGTATAGCTGGATCCTCAGGCAGTTCAATGTCCAATTTTCTGAGGAACCTCCAGACTGATTTCCAGAATGGTTGTACCAGTCTGCAATCCCACCAACAATGGAGGAGTGTTCCTCTTTCTCCACATCCTCGCCAGCATCTGCTGTCACCTGAGTTTTTGATCTTAGCCATTCTCACTGGTGTGAGGTGAAATCTCAGGGTTGTTTTGATTTGCATTTCCCTTATGACTAAAGATGTTGAACATTTCTTTTGGTGTTTCTCGGCCATTCGGCATTCCTCAGCTGTGAATTCTTTGTTTAGCTCTGAACCCCATTTTTAATAGGGTTATTTGTCTCCCTGCGGTCTAACTCCACGAGGCCTAAGAGAACAATTTCTTCTCTTGTTCGTTGAACAGGAAGCGAAGATGTCGGAACGGAAAGTTTTAAACAAATACTACCCACCTGACTTTGACCCATCGAAGATCCCGAAACTCAAGCTACCCAAGGACCGGCAGTACGTGGTGCGGCTGATGGCCCCATTCAACATGAGGTGTAAGACATGTGGAGAATACATCTACAAGGGGAAGAAGTTCAATGCACGAAAGGAAACAGTCCAGAATGAGGCATACCTGGGCTTGCCAATCTTCCGTTTCTATATCAAGTGCACACGCTGCTTGGCCGAGATCACCTTCAAGACAGACCCAGAGAACACAGACTACACCATGGAGCATGGGGCCACGCGCAACTTCCAGGCTGAGAAGCTTCTGGAGCAGGAGGAAAAGCGCATGCAGAAGGAGCGTGAGGACGAGGAGCTGAACAACCCCATGAAGGTCCTAGAGAACCGTACAAAGGACTCTAAGCTGGAGATGGAAGTGCTAGAGAACCTACAAGAGCTAAAAGACCTGAACCAGCGGCAGGCCCACGTGGACTTTGAGGCCATGTTGCTGCAACACCGCCTATCTCAGGAGCAGTGGCAACAGCAGCAGGAAGAGGAAGACGAGCGTGAGACGGTGGCCTTGCTGGAGGAGGCTCGTTATCGAAGGCTTCTGGATGACTCTGACTCAGAGGATGAGGCTCCACCTTCCCGACCACAGGCAGCTGCAAGACCCAACCCCACAGCCATCCTTGATGAGGTACCAAAGACCAAGAGGAAGGCAGAGGGCCTGTGCAGGAAAGCCCAGTTGGCAGACTTGGTTATACCAAAGAAGGCAAAGACGGAAGCCAACCGGGGTTCAGAGCAGGTCCAGGTGCCCACCACTGGTGCCCCCGAGAGCAGGAAGGTGGCCAACCCTGCACCCCAGACACCTGGTGCCTCCTCCCTGAGCCAGCTCGGTGCATATGGGGACAGTGAGGACAGTGACAGCTGAGCATCAGTGATGCCCACCATGGCATCATAGACCAAGAAATGAAGATGGTATCAAGCAAACACCTTCAGCCAAGCCTCAGGACCATTCTACCATGGGTCCTGGCAGGGTGTGGAGAAGCAATGTCCCCAGGCACCCCGGGACAGACAGCCTGGTCCATTCCTTCAGTCCTTGAGTTGTGTGAATCCTGTTGACCGATCCCTTCCTGCAGCAGATCTGAACATTGTCTGACATAGGATGGGGGCAGGGACCCTGGGCAGCATCTGCCAACCATACACAAGGCCTGGGGCTCCACCCACATGCAACACAGTAGTACTGTAAAAAACAAGAAGAATAGAAAATCAGCTGAAGCTTTTGGACCGGAAGACAGTGGAGACAAAATGAACAGGACTCCAAAGGACTTGTCCAGGATTCCACAGTGACTCAGAAGCAAGCCCAATGAATCAATGTCCTGACCAATCTGTGGCCCACTGTGTGCCAGTTCACAACATTAAGTGTCCAGTGTGGAGGAAAGTGACCCATCCCAGTAAATGCAGCACCCAAGAGCTGGACATAGAATCTGAGTACAAAGCCATCCTTGGCTATAAGGCTTTCATGGCACAACCCAGGCCTGTCTAAAACTCGGAACACTTGTTTGCTACTTTCAAACAAGAACACCAAAGTCTGGTTGCAACAGGAACTTCACAATCGAAAAAGCTTAAAATGTAACCTGGGCCTTGGCTTGTCAACCTCAATACAGCAAACTTTTGACAGCCCCTCACTGTGGAATGACACTACAGACATTTCACACCTGCACGGAGCCATATTGGATTTGGGCCTAGCCGCTTTTTGACTGCATGGTTCAAAGTGACTCTGGGCTGTTTTGCCACAGAGACTCACCCCTAAGATGACTGCCATAAGTCTTAAGATTGTTGGACAAAGCCTCTCCCATGAATTTACGGCACAGGAAGATAACATTCAAGGGATGCCTTAGCTCCCTTAGCAGATACCAGTTATCTCCTCAGTCAACACCCAGTGTCTCCACCACCTGACCTCATCTCCTGACTTCTTTGCCTCCAGCTATCACTGGCTATACCCTCATCTCCCCCTCTTTCATATTTCACAAAGGTCACTCCCCCTACCTGAAAGCCTTAAAAGCTGTAACGTTCATCCCAATAAACGAGACCTTGACAACAGAACTTTTGCTTGGTCTCCTTCTTCTCTTCACCCCCATTTTGGCCCACAGGTAGAAAGCCTCTTTGGGACCCTGAATAACTGGGTCCCCGCTGGCGGGGACACACACCTAATATAAAGCTGGTGGGAGCAACACCACTGTACCCTAAGAGACTGGTTCTCCCTCAAAACTGTCACTGCTGAACAGGTAAGAGTGTTCACAGCAGGGTTGGGGGAGGGGGTCAAGCAAATGTCACTCCACAGCCTGGAAATCCTAATCTTCCTTTAATAAGAGTTAACCTCCTCCTACGGGTACCTTCCCAGTCTTTTTCATCATGGGTACATTCCCAGTCTCATTCACCAAGCCTGAGCATTGTTCTCTGCTTGGCTCTTCTTTCCAAGCATTTCAAATTCTAGTCACAAACTCTACGTGCATAGTCAAGTCTGTCATCTTTTCTAGCAGAAGAGAATTGAGTGAACTTTGAGTTTTCAGCTTTCACTCCAAACTTCCAGAATAGTTTATGAACATACAAAGCAAAATCAAAAATCCCCTTCAGTTACACAGTAGGATAGCACCCAGCAACTGTAGCTGCCATTTTATCCACTTCCTTCAGTAACATTGCTCACCCCTGAGAATCTACAGTTTCCTCTACCACATTAGGAGCAGAGTTACACATTATCTCTAAGGCACATTGGGTGCCACCTGTAGGCATAAGTGTTTTGAAACCTACTCTTAAGCTCTCCTTCAGCCCACCACAGAGCAGGCGTAGTGGCAGAGAAAAGTTATTAGGATGTGGGGAAGTGGACCTGCCCAGCAGTAGTTCTCTGGATTGAGCTCCTTCTCCTTGGGCAGCTGTTCAATCCCAGAGCAAACACCAAACAGGACTCAGCAGCCGCAGACCAGTCCTCTAGGCAGGCAGAAAACAGGCTCAAACCAGCAGCCACAGTCCAGTCCTGTCAGCAAGCAGTCACCAGGCAGCTGTACTTCAATCCTGAAGAAACCACCAGCCTGGCCACCAACCTGAGGTCAGGCCCCAGAAGTGACAAGCTGCTGGAGGACCCTCACAAGCAGTTCTTGGGCAAGCTTCTCTCCATGGCAGCTTTATCACAAGTGGAGCTCAACAACGCTATGTAAGGGGAACCAATACATGCGGTGTCTTTACTGAAGAAAGGCGAGGTGGAGCAAACCAAAGCTCAGTGCTCATCTCCCACAGTCTGTGGGGTCAGATTTACACTCCTTCATCAGGAGCCCTTTCACTGTCTGCTATATCCAAACATCCTTTCACCTGTGTCTGCTTCAGGAAAAGTCTATGACTTGTTTCCTTAGCAAGACATCCTTTCACCTGTGTGCCTGAGCAAATCATTTGGCAAAATGACCTACAAGTTTCCTCGTCATATCTCCCTGTTTCTTTAAGAATTGTCCCTTTTTTCCTATCATTAGTGATCTAAACGCAATGGGAATTAATGTAAAAACCATCATATTTTCAGTAAAAGCCACATGTGTAGAATAGACAAATACTTAACAAAACCTCAGGGTTGTATCAATATACAGTATTTAAAGAACCACCTTAGGTTCCTATCAATATACGGTACTTCAGAACAATTTAAAATTTCCATCAAAATATAATGCAAACAAAAACTTAAATAGCTTTGCATATGTAATGGTAAGACAAATATCTGAAATTTCTAAGAACATAATTAAAAAATACATTAAATTTCTAATATATAATAATTCAAATAAAATGATTTTTAAATGTTTATCAATCCCTGGTCATAACCAATAATAACCTTTCATCCTAGATAACAATTATATCACATTAAATGACCAAACCTATACACCCCACATTAAGTGACTAGGACAACGATCTTCATAAAACTGCTTCCTGCTAAATTGGGGTGAACCATTCCTGTATGGGCCCCAAGGGAGAAAAAAATGGTTAGTTTGGGAAAAGGTAGCTGTAGCATTGGTTGCCCAATCTGTCTTTCTAGTTTCTGTGCTAGCCCTTTTGAAGTTGATTTGCATGCACAGGTAGAAGAATCATTAACTGACACAGTCTGTGAATCACCTGGGCTTGGTGAAGACACTGTCTCAGCTCACAAGAGGTTTCTATTAGTCAGATCTAAACTTTAAAGGTTCTGTTCGTACCCATAGTTTTCAATTCTGTATATACAGAAGCATAAACACATCCCCTGGATACTATTACTGGGTTCCCTTCCCATGTCAACACATCCTTGCATTGCTTGGCCTAGTTATTCACGTTTCTCAATAACCTCTTCGAGATGTTATTCCATTTTCACCAACATTAAGAATATTGAGGGTCAGACCCTGCAGACATCACCAACAGCCACCCTAGCCAGAAGCTCGGCGCCACCTCGGATCAGCATCAGCAAATGGCTGCATGATCCTCAGGGTCTGGTGCAGTCCTCACCTTGGGTCTGTCCAACAGTGACCCAGTGCTGTTTTCCGCAGGCATATCAAGAACCATGAGCAGCTTTACGAAGGAAAACTTTGGTTGCCATATTATTGAGGAAGGCTTTACTGCCAAGGACATTCTACAGCAAAAGAAAAAAAGAAAAAAAAGAAAAAAAAAAGAACTCTTCCCTGACAATAAGGAAGCTTTCTATATATCAGACCTCAAAGAGATTCTAACGCAGCATCTGAGATGGCTAAAAGCTCTTGCCTTGTGACTCCCTTCCACAGACAAGTGGAACGACAGCAGAGCTCTAGCTGCAAGTGGGAGAGGATTTGACTGTGCAAGCAAGAGTGGCATTCAGTTGGTGTAGAGGCTTGGGTGCCTCCAGAGAGCATTACCTATGCAAATCCTTGTAACCAAGTGTCTCAAGTCAAGTATGCCGCCAGTAATGGAGTCCACATTAGGACCTTGTCAGTGAAATTGAATTAATCAAAGTCACCAGAGCACATCCAAAGACAAAGTTGGTTTTACATATGGACGTTGACACTTCCAGAGCCTTTTGTCGCCTCAATGTCAAGGTTGGTGCCACACTTAAAACCAGCAGGCTTCTCATGGAACAGGCAAAAGACCATCAGCTTCCATGAGGGCAGTAGGTGTACTGATCCTGAGACTTTCATGCAGGTAGCATCAGACACCCGCTGTGTCTTTGACATGGAATGAGAAGTTGGTTTCAGCATGGATCTGCTTGAAATTGGTGGTGGCTCTCCTGGATCTGAAGATACAAAGCTTAAATTTGAAGGGAACACAGTGTAATCCACCCAGCTGTGGACGAGGACTTGCCATCCGACTCTGGAGTGAGAACCATAGCTGAGCCGGGCAGATACTGTGTCTCCTCTGCTTTCACAGTTGCAGTCGACATCATTGCCCAGTGAAAGTGTGGAAGGAGCAGCCTGTTCTGATGATGAAGAGGAGTCATTGACCAAGTCTTCATGTATTCTGTGAATAGTGGAGAGTGTATGGATCATTTACCTGCATTCCTTATGATCATGCACATAGGAAGGCCTAGGACAGAAGATTTACTCATCCAGCATCTGGGGAAAATCATGAAGGGTACCCAACTGGTCCCTACAGATCTGTATCCTTGGTGGTTGAATTGTTTGTTGGACATTATAACCCAGATAACTAGTGGATCTCCCCTTTATTTTTTCTGGAGCAAGCTGTAATCCCAAGTATAGTAGAATCTTTTGTTTTACCATGTTCCCTAACCCATCTTTATCAGAATCAGCCAACAGAATGTCTTCCGTAAAATGGTAAATGAGAGATGGAGGGAATTGCTTACAAATAATTGTGAATGGTTGTTACACAAAAATATGACAAAGTTGGACTATTTAACATTCCCTTTGGATAAACTTTGCAGTTTTCTCTTTAGGGGATGACTATTATTCGAACTAGGTAGGGAGAATGCAAACCTTTCCCTGTCTTTCTCATGCAAGGGTATTTTGAAGAACAACCTTTCAAGCCAATTGTTACCATAAGCTATGACGTGGTAACAAAGATGTAAAGAAGTCCAGGCTATAAAGAACCTGTGCTCGTTACCTGTATTAATTCTTCCCCAGGAGTAACTACCATGTCACCCTAATTCCCTCATTTGCTGTCCCTGGAACTGCAGGGCTATTATTTTGAGAACTCAATTGTTGTAAAACGACCCTTCCTGATATAAGCTTACGTGTATGTCAGCCACATAATGTCTCAATTTCTCTTTTTGCCCTTCTGGTCCTACACAGGCAATCAATTGGACACAATGCTATTTGAAATAACAAACTCCCATAAATTGCATCAAAACCTGAGGTAGCCAATGTGGATTCCAAGACTTTTGGGAAAGTAACATCAGCTCCTGTATGTACCAACCCTTCTATGCACACACCCATATTTGGACAATCTATATCTATAATCATAGACCTGTGTGCCAGAGCACATGTTTCCCAGTGCTCCCAAAAGCCCCTGTTCATGCCACAGGAACAGCCTTCCCCCTGTTGTAGGGAAACAGCTGAGCAGTTCTATCTCCTTCCTCCCCTTTAGCTGGTTTTATTTCTTCCTTGGGATCCCCATCTACTACCCCTGGATACACCATGAGTCCATGAGAAGTGAATCCACTTCTTCCCAAGATTATTCCCACTGTCCCTGAAGGTAAGGGACCATCGACACCAGTGGTCCACTTATATCATGTGACTTTTGGGGATAATGTAAGAGGGATCAATGGCCAGATCAAAGCTACACTTTCTCTGCAGCCATGGATAAGATCAGAAACACCTACTTTTCTTGCCTGCTTGGTACCTCCTGACTGACAAAAAGGAAAATTACTCCATTGTTTGCTGAGGGGCCTCTAGCTTACAGGGCTGCCTGTAGTTTTACAATCACCACCACCTCAGCCCAGGACTGCATCAATGCTACCAGCCCCTCCTGCCTTTCTTCTTCTTCCACGATGCTGAGTTATGGGATTGGCCACTGCCAACCCTAACCTGGCCTCTTTCTCTCTCCACCACTGCTTTGTGGGTTCTTGCAACCAGCTTGCCTCTGAGACCTTTGATACTGTGAAGAAGAGATACAGGGCTGGAGAGATGGCTCAGGGGTTAAGAGCACTGACTGCTCTTCCAGGGGTCTGACTTCAATTGCCAGCAAGAAAAAGGTGACTCACAACCACCTGTAATGGATGTGATGCCCTCTTATCACCTCTTATCCCTGACAGCGTACTCACAGGCAGTAATCTTTAAAAAAATATTTTATAACTTGCCTACCAGGCACAATTTCTAGACAAAGATAATGCAGGCCTTCCAGGAGGGAGTTACCAGTTCATTATCTCTGTGTTTTCTCCTGCTCTAAACTTGAGGCTTGTTCTACCATCTCCTGCCAGGTATCTCTGACCACCCTCCCAAGGCTGCAGAGCCTAGCTTTTCCAGAGCCCTTACATGATTACTGTTGGTATTCTCCCCATGCTTATAAACATAGGTACCTCAGGACAGCCAGATATTCTCTGCCCCACAGTTGCCTGACAACAGACAGATGTGCCTGACAGTGGCCTATGCACTCTGCTACTCTCTCATTAAGGTTCTCCATGTGGAACAATGGTGGCTGGGTGTGTTCTGTCCAGGCATGGGCCAAGATTCAAAATCCAAACACTGGTTCTGAAACCCTGGATCAAACCAGGAACCTTAAGATTGGTGCCTTGACTCGGATGCCCCCAGGCGAGCATTTTGATTTCCTCCTGCCCACATGGCCTGGTTCTTCCACCATCCCTCTACTGACCCTGAGGCACAGGATAGGCCTTTCCCAACACATGCCTCTGCTGCCCGCTGCAACTGCCAGCTTATCCTGCAGAACCTTGGTGGAGGTGGAGGGAACCTGTGCACTAACACCTCGTTGCTGCATTGCCCACAGTTCACACTGGTCTGTGGGCACAGCTGCAGTTGCTCACCATTGGCTCTGCGTTCTCCCTGGCTTGGCAAGGAAGAATGGAGATGCATGCCACTTCTGTGCACATGGCTGGAGATTGCCTCCAAGCGTCCTGCTGTTGGGCCCTGCCATTACATCTGCTGCCACTTCTGTGAACATCACAGTGATTTGATCGCAGCTGCTGCCACAACATCGACCCAATCAAACCACCAATGCTTGCTGGCTGCCTGGGATCTCAGGACTTACACCACTCCAGCAGGTCTCCCCTTGGCCAGGATGCCCTGCTTTTAGCTGCCCACCAAGCAGAGCGCCCTCTTCAAGCACATGTAGGTGAGCAGTACTTACACCACCTCTGTGTGCTCTTTTTTTTTTTTTACCTCAGAGCTTGACTTTCCATGGGGTACACACACAGGGTTTCAGGAGAGCGTTCCTGAGCTTGGAGCTACCTGTGCTACCTCTGGGGATAGATCCTTTCATGGAGCCTCCTTCTAGGATCTTTTCCTTGGGTGAGACTTTCTCTCTTTGAGATGGATTAATGCCAGCCTAGGCCTGGATAGACTGCTCTCTGGCCCAAGAGCACCAGCTCTAAATCTAGCCCGAGCACAAGTTGGGGCAATTAATCCCTATTCTCACCCATGGGTCTATAGGTCTTCAATGCCTGTCCCCATTTCCTGGGATGTTTTGGTCTAATTTACACTAACCAGAAACCATTCTCTCTGTCTGGCCCCATTCCCAGGCCTCCCTCTTCTCCCATGCTTGTTGCTGTAGCTCCTGGTTCCTGCCCTGTGAAAAGCAGGTCTGATCCCGTTTAGGAGGAACCCTGTCTATCAGGCCTGTTTTCTACGTCTCTGGGACCCGACGACCCTTGTATAAGGCAGCTCTCTTTCTGTCCAGGACTTTGCTCCAGCGAGCTCACAACACCGCCTGCACACATTGCCCCAGCTGTCCACACCACTGTCCCAACTGCAAGTACTTGAGCAATCCCGCTTATACCTTGCTCTGCCGATCTTGAAGAATGGAAACCTATGAGCTACAGGAATCCCACTCAGACCTATTCTTATGGACCAAATAGATTCCACTCAGATAAGTGCATCTGCCTAATCTCCACTTACTACCTATTCCAAAGGGTAGGAGTCCTCTGGTTTTCAAATTTACATTTAAGAAAAAGTTTACTTATCTCCTGCAACATGCTTAATTTTATTCTCTGCCTATAATAAGTATGTATGTTCCAGCACCTCATCAAGTCCAGGTGCTTACTACACCCAGGACAGCCCCAGAGAAGAGACCTCCAGATGTTCCAATCTCCTCTCAGACACAGATGCCTCTATTGGATCTGTTCCTTCTGACCTATCCTCTGACAGTTCCATAGACCCTGGACAACAGGGAGACAGCCAACTCTAGGACTGTACAAACTTCCCCATACCATTTTTCTAGGTTCCCTAGAGACAAGTCACCACAGAGCAAGCAAGAAGTAATAGTCAGATCACCTCAACCCAATTCCTACTTCACTCTTGCTGCTGAATTTTTTTAATTAAAGTAAAACAGGGGAATGTTGGTGTTCTGTCTAAGCTCCAAGAGCACAGCTACATGGGAACAGCCAGGTACGCTCCACCCAACAAATGCCTGGCAACAGCCACCTGTGCCTGACACTCTCAAAGGGGCTGCTTGCCCTCTTACCCTCTCTTACTTCTCTCTTCTTTCTTTACTGCTCCTGCCCCTTTCCCAATCCCCCACTTCATGTTCCCATGGCCGGCAAACATTTTGACTCTACTACTCTAAACATTAAAGTTCTCCACGTGGAAACATGGTGGCTTGGCGTGTTCTGTCCAGGCACGGGCCAAGATTCAAATCCCTAACAATTATTATGTCCATCTTCCTCCAAAGAGAGAAGGACAGAGAAGAGAGGGGCAGAGAAGATGGAGATGAAGCAGATCCATGTGGCTCTTAGACTGCCAATCCTTTGACCAATGTCTGCCTTTTGCACAGAGGCTGCATGGCCTGGAATCCTCTGTAGTTCACAATAATCAGAACCTGCCTGTTCTTAGCTAGGATTACCATATTCCCTTCAATCATTGCACTTGTTATTTTGAAGTCTGGATACTTTGGCCTTACAACCTCTTTGTAAATGACCCAATGGACCTCAATTAAAACATCAAGCATTTTGATTGCTGATAAATCTAGCCACCATTTGCTGTATGATGTTGGCATTATACTCATGACAAGCAATACCAGTGGTTTCCCTTATCCATTCATCTATAGGGGCTCTACATGGCTTTCAATGGTCTAACTGCTCTTTCACATTTGGTGTTTGCATTCTCAAAGACATATTTCTATCAATGAATTTCTGTTTTTAAAGTCTGATATGGTTATATTCACAGTTGAACTCAACCTCTGTAAGAATTCTCTAAAGGATTCTTCAGAATCCTATTTTAGTTAAAGAAAATTTCCTCCAGATCCTGCAACCAAATCCCAAGCTCCTAAAGTTGCAACGCACCATTGTTCAATTTCACCGTCAGATCTGATTTATTCCCTAAGACAGCATGATGCCCATCACCAAGCAGCTTGTCTTCAGTAACAGTTATTCCACTTGTTAATTACAGGGCTGGTTCTGTATCTTCATGCCTCCACCATGAAAACCATTGTCATCTTTGACCAGCTGACATCAACCCCTTCCATCTAATCTTGTGGGATCACCTCATTCTGTGGCCTAGTTATTTAGTGTTTCATTAATATAGGAAGAGTGTAAATGATACAAAGCAACAGATTCTTCAAAATGCTTTAAATCTAGCATTTCTATCAGTTGAAGGGTCAGCTCAGTGGCAGGAATAGCATCAGTAGCAGGCACATGCTGCAGAGACACTGGGACGGATGCAGGTGCCTCTGGAGGCCCAAGCAAAAGTTGTGGTAATGCACTCACTTATACATTACCAGTTTGTACCTGTGCTGCCTCCTGGTCTTCCCAGCCCCTTGTCTCCCTGAGGCATTTGGGCACCTGGTAGTGAAAGCACGGGGAGCAGGGCAGGGCGGCACTTTCCCTTCCAGTCTATTTCTTTCCCTTCCCTTCATGGGGTACATTCCCAGTCTCATTCACCAAGCCTTGTTCTCCCCCTGGCTCTTTTTCCTTTCCAAGCATTTCCACTTCTAGTCACACACTCTATGTGCATAGCCAATCTGCAATCTTTTCTAGAAGAAGAGAGTCACGTCAACTTTTAAGTTTTGGGGTTTTATTACAAATTTTCAAAATAGTGGGTGAAGACTATATGCGAATCCAAAACACCCCCTCCAGGACACTATCAGAGGACACCCAGCCAATGTAGCTGCCATTTTACCAATTTCCTTCAGTAACATTGCTCACCCCTCATCATCTACAGTTCCCTCTACCACATTAGAAGCAGAGTTACCTGTTATGCCTAAGGCACTTTGGGTGCCACCTGTAGGCATAAATGCTTTGGAACCTCTAATGCTCTCCTCTAGCCCACAGGAGAGCAGATGCAGTGGATGAGAAAAGTTATTAGGATGTGGGCAAGTGGACCTGCTCAGCAGTAGTTTTCTAGGATTGAGCTCCATCTCCTTGGGCAGCTGTTTTCTTCCAGAGCAAACACCAAACAGGACTCAGCAGCTGCAGGCCAGTCCTCTAGGCAGGCAGAAAACAGGCACGAACGAGCAGCCACAGTCCAATCCATTCAGGAAGCAGTCACCAGGCAGCTATACTTCAATCATAAAGAAACCACCAGGCTGGCCACTGACCTAAGGTCAGGGCACAGAGGTGACAAGCTGCTGCAGGAACCTCATGAGCAGTTCTGGGGCGAGCTTCTCTCCATGGCAGCTTTATCACAAGTTGAGCTCAACCACGCTATGTAAGGGGAACAATTGCATGGAGTGTCTTTACTGAAGAATGGCGAGGTGGAGCAAACCAAAGCTCAGTGCTCATCTCCCACAGTCTGTGGGGTCAGATTTATGCTTCTTCATCAGGAGCCCTTTCATGTGTCTGCTATATCCAAACATCCTTTCACCTGTGTCTGCTTCAGGAAAAGTCTATGACATGCGTTTGCTATAGCAAGACATCCTTTCACCTGTGTGCCCCAGCAAAACATCCTTTGGCAAAATTACCTTTTTAAAGACCTAGAAGTCTCCTCTTCATATACCCCTTTTTCTTTAAGAATTGTCCTATTCACTATCATTAGCAATCTATACACATTGGAAATTATTTTAAGAACCATCACACTTTCTATTAATGCCACTTGTATAGTAAAGTCAAATGATTAACAAAACCTTACCTTTCTATCAATATACAATACTTAAAAAAAACACCTCAGGTTTCTATCAATATACAATTCTTCAAAACAATTGAAAATTTCCATCAAAATACAATGCAAACAAAAACTTCATTTGCTTTCCATAAGTAATGGTAAAACAGAAATCTGAAATTTCTAAGAACATAATCAAACAAAAATACCTTAAATTTCTAATATACAGTAATTCCAATAAAATGACTTTAAATGTTTATCAATTTGGTCATAACCAATAGTAACCTTTCATCCTAGATAACAATTGTATCATATCAAATGACCAAACCTATCCACCCCCACCTTAAGTGACTAGGGCGACGATCTTCAGAAAACTGCTTCCTGCTGAATTGGGGTGAAGAATTCCTGAATGGGCCCCAAGGAGAAATAAATGGTTAGTTTGAGAAAAGTTAGCTGTAGCATTTGTTTCCCAGTCTGTCTCTCTAGTTTCTGTGCTAGCACTTTTGAAGTTGATCTGCATGCACAGTTAGGAGAAACCAGTAACTGACACAGTCTGTGAGTCACCTGGGATGTTTGCTTTGGAAAGACACTGTCTCAGCTCACAAGAGGTTTCTCCTAATCAGATCTATCTTTATAGGCTTCTATTCATAGCCATTTTTCCCTCTCTGTAGACGCATAAGCATAACCACATCCCCTTCATACTGTTACCAGGTTCCCTTTCCCTGACAACACCTCCTTACATTGGTTGACCAAGTTCCTCAGTTTTTTTCTATAACCTCTCTTGGGTGGTGTTGTTCCATTTTCACCAATAGCAAGAACACTGAGGGTCAGTCCCTGCAGACATCACCAACAGCCACCATAGGCAGAAGCTTGGTGCCCCTGGGATCAGCATCAGCAAATGGCCAGATGATCCTCAGGGTTTGGATGGTGTCCTCACCATCGGTCTGACCAGCTGTGGCCCAGGGCTATTTTCTGTAGGCGTATCGAGAACCATGAGCAGCTTTACTAAGGAGAAGATTGATTGCCATATCCTCAATGAAGGCTTTACTGCCAAGGACATTCTACACCAAAAAAAAAAAAAAAAAAAAAAAAGAGGAACAGTCTTCCCCTGATAAGGATGCTTTCTATGTTGCAGACCTGGAAGACATTCAAAAGCAGCTTGTGAGGTGGCTAAAATCTCTTGCCCACTAACTCCCTTCCACAGACAAGTGGAATGACAGCAGAGCTCTAGCTGCAACTGGGAGAGTACTTGACTGTGCAAGCAAGAGTGACATTCTGTTGCTGGAGAGGCTTGGGGTGCCTCCAGAGAGCATTACCTATGCAAATCCCTGTAAACCAGTGTCTCAAATCAACTATACCGCCACTAATGGAGTCCACATTAGATTTTTAACAATGAAATCGAAGAAAGTCACCAGAGCACATCCAAAGGAAAATTTGGTTTTGCAGTTAGATGTTGACACTTCCAAAGCATTTTGTCACCTAAATGTTAAGTTTGGTGCCACACTCAAACCCTGCCAGCTTCTCATGGAACAAGCGAAAGCTCCAAAGATTGACATCATTGACCTCAGCTTCCATATTTTACCAATAATTTGTCAATTCCTATAAATTGCATCAAAACCTGAAGTGGCCAATCTGGATTCCAAGAATGTTGGGAAAGTATACTAGCATCAGCTCCTGTATCAACCAGCCTTTCTATGTCAACACACATATTTGGACAATCTGGGGTCTCTGATCAGAGACCTTTGTTTGCCAGAGCACACGTTTCCTAGTGCTCCCAAAAGCCCCTTTTCATTCCACAGGAGCACCCTTGCTCCTGATGTAGGGAAATAACTCAGCCATTCGATCTCCTTTCTCACCTTTAGCAGGTTTTATTTATTTCTTGCCATCCCCATCTACTAAACCGGGATAGACCATAAGTCATTGAGGAGTGAATCCACTTCTTCCCAAGATTATTCCCACTGTCCCTGAAGGTAAGGGACCATACATACCAGTGGTTAACTTACAATCTTCCTCTTTGGGGATAATGAAAGAGGGATCTGTGCCCAGATCCAAAGCTAACCTTTCTTCTGCAGCCATGTATAAGATCAGAAACACCTTATGCTTCATACGTACAGACTGAGCACAAGGAAAACTTCAACTGTTTGTTCTGGGACTCAGGCTGACAGGCCCTCAGCGTTCCCTATAGTTTTAAAATCACTACCACCTTAGCAGCCCAGGCCTAAGGCCAATGCTACCAGCCCCTCCTGCCTTTCCTTCTCTTCCATGATGCTTAGTTATGGGATTGTCCTCTGCCAACCCTAACCTGGCCTCTTTCTCTACACATCACTGCTCTGGGGGTTCCTGCCACCAGCTTGCCTCTGAGCCCTTTGAATCTGGGGACAAAAAACACAGGGCTGGAGGTATTGCACAGAGGTTAAGAGCACTGACTGCTCTTCCAGAGTTTGACTTTAAATCCCAGAAAACACATGGTGGCTCACAACCAGTTGTAATGGGATCTGAGGCCCTCTTCTGGTGTTGTCTGAAGACAGGGACAGTATACTCACATGAAAAAAATCTCAAAAAAAAAAAAAAAGACCTCATAATTTGCCTACTAAGCACAGTTGCTATGCAAAGATAAGGCAGGCCTTCCTGGTGGGAGTTACCAGTTCATTAACATTGGTGCTGTTCACTCGGATGTCCTGCGTGAGGATTTTGATTTTCCCCTTGCTCAGATGTCCTGATGCTCCCACCACCCTGCCACCAACTCAGGGGTAGAGGACAGGCCTTTCCCACTCCATGCCTCTGCTCCCCAAGGCAGTCCACAGCCTGCCCTGGGATGCCTAAGGCCAGGAACTCGGAGCATCAGTCGAGATGGATGGAACCATGCACTCCTGCCACATCGCCCCACTGCCCGCAGTCTACTCTGGGCCCAGGGCCCAGTCACACTTGCTTGCCATGGACTACTCACTCACACTGGCTGTGGCAGGAAAAATGGAGGTGTATGCTATTTCTGTGCACATAACCGGAGATTTCGAACGAGCATCCTGCGGATGGACACTGTCATTAAAACTTCTGTGGCTTCTGCAAGTATCAGAGGGATTCGATAAGAGCTGCTGCCACACCATCTATGCCAGCGGACCACCACCAGCACCTGCTGGCTGCTGTGGGCCTTCAGGATTTACACCACTCCTCAGGCTTCCCCATCGCCATGATGCCCTGTTCTTAGCAGTCCACACACGAGCGCGCCCTCTTCAAGCATGTGCTGGTGAGCAATCCTTACTCAACCTCTGTGCACTTTCTTTACCTCAGGGCTTGACTTTCCGTGATGAACACATGGTTTCAAGAGAGAGTGCTTGAGCTTGGAGAGGTACCTGTGCTGCTTCTGGGGATAGATCCTTTCATGGAGCCTCCACTTCTAGGACCTTTTCCCTTGGGTGAGAACTTCTTTCTCCTTTTGAGACAGTTTAATGCCAGACCGGGCTTGGATAGACTGCTCTCTGGCTCAGGAGCACTGGCTCTAAATTTAGACCCAGCACAAGTCAGGGCAATTAATCCCTATTCTCACCCATGGGTCTCTAGTTCTTCACTGCCTGTCCCCATGTCCTGGGAAGTAATTTACACTAAACAGAAAACAGTATCTCTGTCAGGCCCATACCCAGGCCTCCCTCTTCTCCCTTCTTTGTTGCTGTAGATCCTGGTTTGTGCCTGTGAAAATCCGGTCTGACCCCTTTCTGCAGGAACCCTGTGTGAGGCCTGTGTTCCCACAGGTGTCTGACCACTAAGACCCTTGTACAAGTAAGGTCTCTCTTGTTTCTGGGACTTTGCTACTTCGTGCTCACTCTGCCACCCAAGCACAGTGCCTCATCTGAGCACATCAGTGTCCTAGCTGTGTGTGCTTGCACACTCTTGCTTCTCCTTTGCTCTGCAGATCTCAAAGAAGGTAAACATAATCTACAGGAAACACTCAGACCTACCTCTTATGGACCAAATAGACTGCACTCGGATAAGTACGTCTCCCTGAAGATCCCACTTACTGCCTATTCCAAAGGGTGGGAGTCCTCTGGGTTTCAAATGTACATTTAAGAAAAAGTTTTCTCCCAAATGCGCTTAATCTTATTCTCTGCCTATAATAAATGTGTGTTTCAGCATCTTGCCAAGTCCAGGCAATTACTACACCCAGGACAGCTCCATAGAAAACACCTCCAGTTTTTCCTATGTCCTCTCACAGACACAGATGCCCCTATTGGACCTGTTCCTTCTGACCTATACTTGGATGGTTCCACAGACTATGGACAACATGGAGACAGAAAACTAGATTGAACAAATAAACCTAAAAAGATGGGGATGGGGTTAAGAGACACATCAGTGCAAAGCAAGCAGGAAGTAAGTCAGAGATCACAACCCAATTCCTGCTACACCATCGAGTCTACTCTTTTTTAATTAGAGCAAAATGGGAGAATGTTGGTGTTCTGTCTAAGCTCAAAGAGCACAGCTGCATGGGAACAGCCAGGTATGCACTACCCACAGTTGCCTGGCAATAGCCAGCTATGCCTGACACTAGAAAAGGGGCTGCTTGCCCTGTCTTACCCTCTCTTACTTCTCTTGTTCTTTGTTCTTTGCTGCTCTTGCCCCCTTCCCCATCCCTCCCCCCATATGCCCATGGCCAGTCGCCTTTCTGATCTTGTACTCTTCTCTCATTTAACCTCTTCACCTGGAACCATAGTGGCTTGGGGTGTTCTGTTAGGGCACAGGCCAAAATTCGAAAACCTAACAATTATTTCCTCCTTTGTCCGAAGAGACAGACAGGAAGAAGACACAGAGAAGATGAAGATGACTCAGATCCATGTGCATCCGGTTCCTTCCTCCATCTCCTATCTCTTCCTGGTCATCTATCTGTCCCCTCTCTCTGAAACTTTCAGCCCTGCCTTCTTTTCCCACTGCCCAATCACAGGCTCATGTAAGTAATTAAGATTTGGCCTTGCCTGCATACAGACAGCAATCCACAGGTCAGTTTGGTTCCCAATAGCAAGAGGTTTCCTTGTTATATAGACTCAGACTGGCAAATCCTTTGACCAATGTCAAAGGCTGCAGTAGCCTAGAAGCCTCTGTAGCTCACAATAACCAGAACCCGCTTGGCCTTAGCTACGATTACCGTATTCTCTAGAATCAATGCACCTGTCATTTGGAACTCTGGACCCTTTGGCCTTACAATTTCTTGGGAAGTGACCAAGTTGTGTACAGTTAAAACATCAAGCATTTTGATTGCTGATATCTCTAGCCACCATTTGCCCTATGATATTTCCATTATACTCCTGAGAAACTATACTAGTGGTCTCCCTTATACATTCATCTACAGGGCTCTACATGCTTTCAATGGTCTAACTGCTCTCTTACATTCTGTGTTTGCATCCCCAAAAGACAATATTTCTATCAGTGACTGTCTACTTTCTGAGTCTGATAGGGTTCTATAAACACCTGAACTTAACCTCTGTTAAGAATTCTCTAAAGGAATTCTCCAGAATCCTATTTTAGTAAAGAGGTAGAATTTTTCCCCTCAGGTTCTGCAACCAGACCCCAAGCTCTTAAAGTTGCAACTCACCATTGTTCATTTACACCTTCAGATCTGCTTTGCTCCTGTTGTCAGCATAATGCCCATCACCAAGCAGCTGCTCTTTAGTAACAGTTATTCCACTTGTTAAAAACAAGGGCTGGTACTGTAGTTTCATGCCTCTACCTGAACAACCACAGTAATTGTTGACCACCTGACACCAACCCCTTCCCATCTTGTGGGATCAACTCATGCTGTGGCCTAGTTCTTTAGCCTTTCATTAACATAGGAAGAGTATAAATGATACAAAAAAACAGACTGTTCAAAATGCTTTAAATCTAGCATTTCTATCAGTCACCAGGTCAACTCAGTGGCAGCAATAGCATCAGTACCAGGCACATGCTGCAGAGACACTGGGAAGGATGCAGGTGCCTCAAGAGGCCCAAGCAAAACCTGTGGTAATGCACTCACTCACACACTAACCCTTTGTACCTGTGCTACCTCCTGCTCTTCCCAGCCCCTTGTCTCCCTGAGGCATTTGTGTACCTGGTAGTGAAAGCTGGGGAGCAGGGCACGGCTGCACTTTCCCTTCCACTCTATTTCTTTCCCCTGTTCATCATGGGGTGCATTACCAGTCTCTTTCACCAAGCCTGAACCTTGTTCTCCCCTTGGCCTGTTTTTCTTTCCAATCATTTCAACTTCTAGTTCCAAACTCTCAGTGTATAGCCAAGACTGTAATCTTTTTTAGCAAAAGAGTATTGAGAGAACCTTTTTGGCCTTCCCTCCAAACTTTCAGTTGGTATGTGAACACTACAGAGCAAAACCACACACCCTCTCCAGGAACACTGTAGCAGACCACTCAGCCAATGTAGCTGCCATTTTACCTACTTCCTTCAGGAACATTGCTCACCCCTCAGAATCTAGTTTCCTCTACCACATTAGGAGCAGAGTTACCCATTATGCCTAAGGCACTTTGGGTGCCACCTGTAGGCATAAATGTTTAGAAACCTCCTCTTAATCTCTCCTCTAGCCCACCACAGAGTAGATGCAGTGGCAGCAAAAGTTATTAGGATGTGGGGAAGTGGACCTGCTCAGCAGTAGTTCTCTGAATTAAGCTCCCTCACCTTGGACAGTTGTTCAGTCCCAGAGCAAACACCAAACACGACTCAGCAGCTGCAGACCAGTCCTCTAGGCAGGCAGAAAAGAGGCAGAAGCCAGCAGCCACAGTCCAGTCCTGTCAGCAAGCAGACACCAGGCAGCTGTAGTTCAATCCTAAAACATCACGAGGCTGGCCACCCACCTAAGGTCAGGCCACAGAGGTGACAAGCTGCTGCAGGACCCTTACAAGCAGTTCTTGGGCGAGCTTCTCTTCATGGCAGCTTTATCACAGGTTGAGCTCAACCACACTATGTAAGGGGAACCAATACATGCAGTGTCCTTACTGAAGAATGGCCAGGTGGAGCAAACCAAAGCTCAGTGCTCATCTCCCACTGTCTGTAAGGTCAGATTTATACTCCTTCATCAGGAGCCTTTTCATGTGTCTGCTATATCCAAACATTCTTTCACCTGTGTCTGTTTCAGGAGAAGTCTATGACGTGTTTGCTTTACTAAGACATCCTTTCACCTCTGTGCCTGAGCAAATCATTTGGCAAAATTAACTTTTTAAAGACCTAGAAGTTTCCTCTTCATATACCCGTTTTTCTTTAAGAATTGTCCTTTTCCCTATCATGAGCAATCTACACACAATGGGAAATATTGTAAAAAACCATCACATTTTCAATAAATGCCACATGCATAGTATACTCAAGTACTTAACAAAACCTTACCTTTCTATCAATATACAATACTTAAAAAAAAACACCTCAGGTTTCTACAATATACAATACTTCAGAACAATTTAAATTTCCATCAAAATACAATGCAAACAAAAACTTCAATTGCTTTCCAAACGTAATGGTAAAACAAAAATTTGAAAATTCTAAAATCGTAATGAAAAAAACCTTCAAATTCTAATGTAACAAAATTCCAACAAAATGACTTTAAATGTCTATCAATCTCTGATTATAACTCATAATAACCTTCCATCCTAGATAACAATTGTATCACATCAAATGACCAAACCTATCCACCCCACCTTAAGGGACTAGGCGACGATCTTCAGAAAACTGCTTCCTGCTGAATTGGGGTGAAGAATTCCTATATGGGCCCCAAAGAGAAAAAGATGGTTAGTTTGAGAAAAGGCAGCTGAAGCATTTGTTGGCCAATCTGTCTTTCTAGTTTCTGTGCTAGCCCTTTTGAAGTTGATTTGCATGCACAGTTAGGAGAAACCAGTAACTGAGGCAGTCTGTGAATCACCTGGGATGTTTGCTGGGTGAAGACACTGTCTGAGCTCACAAGAGGATATGCCTAGTCAGATATAAAATTTATAAGGTTCTATTGGTAGCCATATTTTTCAATCCCTGTAGAAACGTAAGCATAACCACATCCCCTTAATACTATTACCAAGTTCACTTCTCCTGTCAACACACCCTTACATTGGTTGGTCTAGTTCCTCAGTTTCTCTTTTTTGACCTTGTACTCTGTCACCTGTATCAATATCTTCCCAAGGAGCAACTACCATATCATTTTCTCATTTGTTGCCCTGGAATTGCGGAAATATGAATTTGAGTACCCCATTTTTGTAAAAGATGCCTTCCCCATAAATTTATGGGTATGTCAGCCACATAATTTCTCAATTTCTCTGTTTTCCCTTCTGGGTCCACATAGGCACCATCTTATTCATGGTAATTAAGCAATTTCTATAAATTGTATCTAAAGTGGCCAATCTGGATCCCAAGACTTTTGGGAAAGTAAACTAACATCAGCTCCTGTATCTTCCACTCCTCCTATGTTGACACCTGCATTTGGACAATCTGGGTCTCTGATCATAGACCTGTATGCCAGAGCACATGTTTCCCAGTGCTTCCAAAGGCCCCAGTTCATGCCACAGGAGCAGCCTTGCTCCGGATGTAGGGAAATAACTCATCAATTCTATGCCCTTCCTCCCCTTTAGCAGGTTTTATTTCTTCCTTGGGATCCCCATCTACTACACCTGGATAGACCATGAGTCCTTGAACAGTGAATCCACTTCTTCCCAAGATTACTCCCACTGTCCCTGAGGGGAAGGAACCACACCCACCAGTCCTTAACTTAACAACATTCCTCTTTTGGGATAAAGAAAGAGGGATCTGTGGCCAGATCCTAAGCTACACTTTCTTCTGCAGACACGTCTAAGATCAGAAACACATAATGCTTCATATGCCCAGACCGACGAAAAGGAAAACGTTAATTGTTTGCTCTGGGGACTCAGCCTGACAGGCCCCTTGATGTTGCCTGTAGTTTTACAATCATTACCTCCTAAGCCCAGGCCTAAGGCCAATGCTACCAGCCCCTCCTGCCTTTCCTCTTCTTCCACCATTCTTAGTTATGGGATTGTCCTCTGCCAACCCTACCTGGCCTCTTTCTCTACACATCACTGCTCTGGGGGTTCTTGCCACCAGCTTGCCTCTGAGCCCTTTGACTCTGGGGACAAAAGACACCTTGCTGGAGGTATTGCACAGAGGTTAAGAGCACTGACTGCTCTTCCAGAGTTCCTGACTTTTAATTTCCAGCAACCACATGGCTGCTCACAACCAGCTGTAATGGGATGTGAGGCCCCCTCTTCTGGTATGTCTGGTGACAGGGACAGTGCATGCACTTGAAACAAATCTTAAAAAAAAATCTTCATAATTTGCCTACTAGGCACAATTGCTATGCAAAGATAAGTCAGGCTTTCCAGGTGGGATTGACCAGTTCATTACCTCTGTGTCTCCTCCTGCTCTAAACTTGAGGCTTGTTCCACCATTTCCTGCCGAATATCTTTGACGACCCGCCCAAGGCTGCAGACCTTAGCTTTCCCAGAGCCCTTCCATGATTATTGCTATTCGGTCTAAGCTCTACCCCCACAGCTACCTGGTAAAACCAGGTATGCTGTGTACCACAGTTGCCTGGCGATCGCCAGTTGTGCCCGACAGTAAAAATGTGGGCCGCTTGCCCTGTCTTACCCTCTCTTACTTCTCTTACTCTTTATTCTTCACTGCTCTTGCCCCCTTCCCCAGGAAACCATGCGAATGCCCGTGGCTGGCCGCCGTTCTGCTCTTCTACTCTTCTCTCACTAACATTCTGCACGTGGAATCATGGTGGGTGGGTGTGTTCTGTCCAGGAACCGGCCAAGATTCAAAATGCTAACATTAAACCGAATCATGGGAAAAGTTGGCTAGAATATCAGGAATCAAAATGCTTGATATTTTAATTGTGGTCCATTTGGTCATAACTGGAGAAAGTGTAAGGCTAAAGGGTGCAGTTTAAAAAGACTGCTGCATTGATTCTAGAGAATACGGTAATTGTAGCTAGGAAGGGGCAGGTTCTGGTACTGTGAGCTACAGAGGCTTTCAGGCTACTGCAGCCTCTGTGCAAAGGGTAGACATCAGTCACAGGATTGGCAGTCTAAGAGCCACGTGGATCTGCTTCATCTTCATCTTCTCTGAGTTTCTGTCTGTCTGTCTCTTTGGACAAAGGAGGACATAATAATTGTTATGGTTTCAAATCATGGCCTGCGCCCTGTCAGAACACTCCAAGCCACCATGGTTCCACCTGAAGTGGTTAAATGAGAGAAGAAGAGCAGAAAGGCAGTCAGCCATGGACACATGGAGGGGGAGTGATTTGTAAGGGGGGAAGAGCAGTGAAGAACAGAGTAAGATAAGTAAGAGAGGTTAAGACAGTGCAAGCAGCCCTTTTAGAGTGTCAGGCTGTTGCCAGGCATTTGAGGGGTAGAGCATACCTGGCTGTTCCCTTGTAGCTATGCTCTTTGAGCTTAGTGAGAATACAAACATTCCCCAGTTTGGTTTAATTAAAAAAAAAAATTCGTGGTGATGGTGAAGCAGGAATTGTGCTGTCGTAAACTCTTACTACTTCCTGCTTGCTCTGTGGTGACATGTCTCTAGGGAACCTAGAAAAATGGTATGCTGAAGATTGTACAGTCCTAGAGTTGGCTGTCTCCCTGTTGTCCATGGTCTGTGGAACCGTCTGAGGATAGGTCAGAAAGAACAGGTCAATATGAGTGTCTGTGTCTGTAAGAGGAGATTGTAACATCTAGAGGTCCCCTCTCTGGAGCTGTCCTGGGTGTAGTAAGTATCTGGACTTGAAAAGATGCTGTAACACACATATATGTTTATTACAGGCAGAGAATAAGATTAAGTGCGTTTGGGAGAAAAGAAAACTTTTTCTTAGATGTACACTTGAAACCCAGAGGACTCCCACCCTTTGGAATAGGTAGTAAGTGGGATCTTTAGGCAGATGAATTTCTCTGAGTGGAGTCTTTGGTTCATAAGAGGTAGGTCTGAGTATTTCCTGTAGCTTATAAAAGTTTACATTCTTTAAGATCTGCAGAGCAAGGGAGAAGCAAGTGTGTGCATTCACAGGGAGCTGGGAAACTGGTGTGCACAGCTGAGGCACTGTGCTTGGCTGGCAGTGTGAGCATGCTGGATCAAAGTCCTGGACAGAGAGAGGGAGAGCTTGCTTGTACAAGGTTGTTCGGGGCCACACATGCGTGGGAAAGCATTCTTCGCAGACAAGGTTCCTGAAGAATGGGGTTGGACCTGCTTTTCACAAACCAGGAACTACAGCAATAAAGAAGGGAGAAGAGGGAGGCCTGGGAATGGGGCAGAAAGAGATACTGTTTTCTGGTTAGTGTAAATTAGTCCAAAACATCCCAGGAAGTGGGGACAGGCAGCGAAGACCTAGAAACCCATGTGTGAGAATAGGGATTAATTGCCCCGACCAGTGCAGTGCTAGGGGTAGACTTAGAGCCAGTGCTCCTGGGCCAGTGAGCATTCTATAGAGGCCTGGCCTGGCATTAATCCGTCTCAAAAAGAGAAAGTCTCACCCAAGGGAAAATGTCCAGAAAGAGGCTCAGTGAAAGGCTCTATCCCCAGAGGCAGCATGGGTAGCTCCAAGCTCACGAACGCTCCCCTGAAACCCTGTGTACCCCATGGAAAGTCAAGCTCTGAGGTAAAGCTTACAGAGGTGGAGTAGGTACCTCTCACCAGCATGTGCTTGAAGAGGGCGCTCTGCTTGGTGGGCAGCTATACGCAGGGCTTCATGGCGATGCGGAGGCCTGCTGGAGATGTGTAAGTCCTGAGTCCCCCCGCAGTCAGCAGGTGTTAGTGGTCTGATGGCTAACATGGTGTGACAGCTGGTTTGATTTAATCCATGTGATGCCCACAGAAGAGGCAGCAGAAGTAAAGGTAGGACTCAACATTCGGACGCTCAGCAGCAGTCTTGGGGCATGCGCGCCGAAGAGGCTTGCACTGCAATTCTTTGGCAACGGGGCATTGTCTCAGGAGTCCATGGTTTCATCCATCTTCACCAAGGCTCCGTGCCCCGGGCCAGAGGTGGCCCAGGGTGGAATGGGGGCCCCTGCAGAAGCAGAGGCATGGGGTGAGGAAGAACTATACTCTGACTCATGGAAGGCAGCAGTGTGGCGGGGTGCCAGACCATATGGGCTCAGGGAGATGAAAATCCTCACGTGGTGCATCCGAGGCATGGCACCAATGTGAGGGTTCCTGATTCAATCCCGTGATTCGGTTTAATGTTAGCATTTTGAATCTTGGCCGGTTCCTGGACAGAACACACCCACCCACCATGATTCCACGTGCAGAATGTTAATGAGAGAAGAGTAGAAGAGCAGAACAGAGGCCAGCCACGGGCATTCGCATGGTGTCCTGAGGAAGGGGGCAAGAGCAGTGAAGAATAAAGGGTAAGAGAAGTAAGAGAGGCTAAGACAGGGCAAGCGTCCCACATTTTTACTGTCGGGCACAACTGGCTATCGCCAGGCAACTGTGGGACACAGCATACCTGGTTTTACCAGGTAGCTGTGGGGGTAGAGCTTAGACCGAATAGCAATAATCATGGAAGGGCTCTGGGAAAGCTAAGGTCTGCAGCCTTGGGCGGGTCGTCAAAGATATTTGGCAGGAAATGGTGGAACAAGCCTCAAGTTTAGAGCAGGAGGAGACACAGAGGTAATGAACTGGTAAATCCCACCTGGAAAGCCTGACTTATCTTTGCATAGCAATTGTGCCTAGTAGGCAAATTATTTAGTTTTGTTTTTTTCAGATTAGTTTCACGTGCATGCACTGTCCCTGTCACCAGACACACCAGAAATGGGCCTCACATCCCATTACAGCTGGTTGTGAGCAGCCATGTGGTTGCTGGAAATTAAAAGTCAGGAACTCTGGAAGAGCAGTCAGTGCTCTTAACCTCTGTGCAATACCTCCAGCAAGGTGTCTTTTGTCCCCAGAGTCAAAGGGCTCAGAGGCAAGCTGGTGGCAAGATCCCCCAGAGCAGTGATGTGTAGAGAAAGAGGCCAGGTTAGGGTTGGCAGAGGACAATCCCATAACTAAGAATGGTGGAAGAAGAGGAAAGGCAGGAGGGGCTGGTAGCATTGGCCTTAGGCCTGGGCTTAGGAGGTAATGATTGTAAAACTACAGGCAACATCAAGGGACCTGTCAGCCCGAGTCCCCAGAGGAAACAATTAACGTTTTCTTTTTGGTCAGTCTGGATGAATGAAGCATTATGTGTTTCTGATCTTAGATGTGGCTGCAGAAGGAAGTGTAGCTTAGGATCTGGCCACAGATCCCTCTTTCATTATCCCCAAAGAGGAATGTTGTTAAGGACTGGTGGGTGCGGTCATAGCTTATGGTAACAATTGGCTTGAAAGGTTGTTCTTCAAAATACCCTTGCATGAGAAAGACAGGGGAAGGTTTGCATTCTCCCTACCTAGTTCGAATAATAGTCATCCCCTAGAGAGAAAATTGCAAAGTTTGTCTAAAGGGAATGTTAAATAGTCCAACTTTGTCATATTTTTGTGTAACAACCATTCACAATTATTTGTAAGCAATTCCCTCCATCTCTCATTTACCATTTTACGGAAGACATTCTGTTGACTGATTCTGATAAAGATGGGTTAGGGAACATGGTAAAACAAAAGATTCTACTATACTTGGGATTACAGATTGCTCCAGAAAAAATAAAGGGGAGACCCACTAGTTATCTGGGTTATAAAGTCCAACAAACAATTCAACCACCAAAGATACAGATCTGTAGGGACCAGGTGGGTACCCTTCATGATTTTCCCCAGATGCTGGATGAGTAAATCTTCTGCCCTAGGCCTTCCTATGTGCATGATCATAAGGAATGCAGTTACATGATGCATACACTCTCCACCATTCACAGAATACATGAAGCCTTGCTCATTGACTCCTCTTCATCATCAGAAGAGGCTGCTCCTTCCACACTTTCACTGGGCAATGATGTCGACTGCAACTGTGAAAGCAGAGGAGACACAGTATCTGCCCGGCTCTGCTATGGTTCTCACTCCAGAGTTGGATGGCAAGTCCTCGTCCACAGCTGGGTGGATTACACTGTGTTCCCTTCAAATTTAAGCTTTGTATCTTCAGATCCAGGAGAGCCACCACCAATTTCAAGCAGATCCATGCTGAAACCAACTTCTCATTCCATGTCAAAGACACAGCGGGTGTCTGATGCTACCTGCATGAAAGTCTCAGGATCAGTACATCTACTGCCCTCATGGAAGCTGATGGTCTTTTGCCTGTTCCATGAGAAGCCTGTTTGTTTTAAGTGTGGCACCAAACTTGACATTGAGGTGACAAAAGGCTCTGGAAGTGTCAACGTCCATATGTAAAACCAACTTTGCCTTTGGATGTGCTCTGGTGACTTTGATTAATTCAATTTCACTGACAAGGTCCTAATGTGGACTCCATTAGTGGCGGCATACTTGACTTGAGACACTTGGTTACAAGGATTTGCATAGGTAATGCTCTCTGGGGGCACCCAAGCCTCTACACCAACTGAATGCCACTCTTGCTTGCACAGTCAAATCCTCTCCCACTTGCAGCTAGAGCTCTGCTGTCGTTCCACTTGTCTGTGGAAGGGAGTCACAAGGCAAGAGCTTTTATCCACCTCAGATGCTGCTTCAGAATCTCTTCGAGGTCTGATATATAGAAACCTTCCTTATTGTCAGGGAAGAGTTCTTTTTTTTTTTCTTTTTTTTCTTTTTTTCTTTTGCTGTAGAATGTCCTTGGCAGTAAAGCCTTCCTCAATAATATGGCAACCAAAGTTTTCCTTCGTAAAGCTGCTCATGGTTCTTGATATGCCTGCGGAAAACAGCACTGGGTCACTGTTGGACAGACCCAAGGTGAGGACTGCACCAGACCCTGAGGATCATGCAGCCATTTGCTGATGCTGATCCGAGGTGGCGCCGAGCTTCTGGCTAGGGTGGCTGTTGGTGATGTCTGCAGGGTCTGACCCTCAATATTCTTAATGTTGGTGAAAATGGAATAACATCTCGAAGAGGTTATTGAGAAACGTGAATAACTAGGCCAAGCAATGCAAGGATGTGTTGACATGGGAAGGGAACCCAGTAATAGTATCCAGGGGATGTGTTTATGCTTCTGTATATACAGAATTGAAGATATATGGGTACGAACAGAACCTTTTACAGTTTAGATCTGACTAATAGAAACCTCTTGTGAGCTGAGACAGTGTCTTCACCAAGCCCAGGTGATTCCCAGACTGTGTCAGTTAATGATTCTTCTACCTGTGCATGCAAATCAACTTCAAAAGGGCTAGCACAGAAACTAGAAAGACAGATTGGGCAACCAATGCTACAGCTACCTTTTCTCAAACTAACCATTTTTTTCTCCCTTGGGGCCCATACAGGAATTCCTCACCCCAATTTAGCAGGAAGCAGTTTTATGAAGATCGTCGCTCTAGTCACTTAATGTGGGGTGTATAGGTTTGGTCATTTAATGTGATATAATTGTTATCTAGGATGAAAGGTTATTATTGGTTATGACCAGGGATTGATAAACATTTAAAAATCATTTTATTTGAATTATTATATATTAGAAATTTAATGTATTTTTTAATTATGTTCTTAGAAATTTCAGATATTTGTCTTACCATTACATATGCAAAGCTATTTAAGTTTTTGTTTGCATTATATTTTGATGGAAATTTTAAATTGTTCTGAAGTACCGTATATTGATAGGAACCTAAGGTGGTTCTTTAAATACTGTATATTGATACAACCATGAGGTTTTGTTAAGTATTTATCTATTCTATACATGTGGCTTTTACTGAAAATATGATGGTTTTTACATTAATTCCCATTGCGTGTAGATCACTAATGATAGGAAAAAAGGGACAATTCTTAAAGAAACAGGGAGATACGAAGAGGAAACTTCTAGGTCATTTTGCCAAATGATTTGCTCAGGCACACAGGTAAAAGGATATCTTGCTAAGGAAACACGTCATAGACGTCTCCTGAAGCAGACACAGGTGAAAGGATGTTTGGATATAGCAGACAGGTAAAAGGGCTCCTGATGAAGGAGTATAAATCTGACCCCACAGACTGTGGGAGATGAGCACTGAGCTTTGGTTTGCTCCACCTGGCCATTCTTCAGTAAGGACACTTCATGCATTGGTTCCCCTTACATAGCGTGGTTGAGCTCAACCTGTGATAAAGCTGCCATGGAGAGAAGCTCGCCCAAGAACTGCTCCTGAGGGTCCTGCAGCAGCTTGTCACCTCTGTGGCCTGACCTCAGGTTGGTGGCCAGCCTGGTGGTTTCTTCAGGATTTAGGTACAGCTGCCTGGTGTCTGCTTGCTGGCAGGACTGGACTGTGGCTGCTGGTTCGATCCTGTTTTCTGCCTGCCTAGAGGACTGGACTGTGGCTGCTGAGTTGTATTTGGTGTTTGCTCTGGGATTGAACAGCTGCCCAAGGAGATGGAGCTCAATCCAGAGAAAGACTGCTGAGCAGGTCCACTTCCCCACATCCTAATAACTTTTCTCTGCCACTGCATCTGCTCTGTGGTGGGCTAGAGGAGAGCTTAAGAGGAGGTTTCTAAACATTTATGCCTACAGGTGGCACCCAAAGTGCCTTAGGCATAATGGGTAACTCTGCTCCTAATGTGGTAGAGGGAACTGTAGATTCTCAGGGGTGAGCAATGTTACTGAAGGAAGTGGATAAAATGGCAGGTAGTGTTGCTGGGTGCTATCCTACTGTGTAACTGGAGGAGATTTTTGATTTTGCTTTGTATGTTCATAAACTATTCTGGAAGTTTGGAGTCAAAGCTGAAAACTCAAAGTTCACTCAATTCTCTTCTGCTAGCAAAGATGACAGACTTGACTATGCACGTAGAGTTTGTGACTAGAATTTGAAATGCTTGGAAAGAAGAGCCAAGCAGAGAACAATGTTCAGGCTCGGTGAATGAGACTGGGAATGTACCCATGATGAAAAGGGGGAAGGAAATAGACTGGAAGGGAAAGTGCTGCCCTGCCCTGCTCCCCGTGCTTTCACTACCAGGTGCCCAAATGCCTCAGGGAGACAAGGGGCTGGGAAGAGCAGGAGGCAGCACAGGCACAAAAGGATGATGTGTGAGTGAGTGCACTCCCACAAGATTTTCTTGGGCCTGCAGAAACGCAAGCATCCTTCCCAGTGTCTCTATAGCACGTGCCTGCTACTGATGCTATTCCTGACAGTGAGCTGACCTGGTGACTGGTGGAAATGCCAGATTTTGAAGCATTTTAAAAATCAACTATTTTCCATCATTACCATAATTGTTAGGAAGTAGTAACAACTCCAGAGGTATCGACTTTTTTATATGAGACACATTTACTATGGAACATTAAAAAATGATCCAGATGACTGTTTAAAATACATAAACCCCACAATTCTATACATAAAGACCTAAGAGCATGCAGATACTCTGGGCTGGAGAGCCATGTCTGTTCCTGGTCAATCACTTCTGAAAAGTTCTCAAATATTGAAATCCAAAGCAAATGAATTGGCTTGACATGATTCAAAAAGTAAAATATAAACGTAAGGGCATTAAAACCAAGGCAAGAATTAGTCTCCAATCCTGATTCCTGGAGAGTAACTGAGAGCAGGTGTCGGTGTGTGCCCTGTCTGTGTGTATACTCACACAGAATCAGGCCAAAAGTCAAGGGAGCGGCGTGTACCCACATATGTGAAGCCCCGAATGCCGTCAAAAGGATGTAGAACGTCTATCATCCTTCTGTCTCAAGAACAGCACATTTCCAACCCTAGGCATCCCTTAGAAGGGACCAGTACCGAGGACAGGAGGGTGAGTTCAGACCATGCTGTTCTCACAGCATCCACTGCATCAGAGGCGTCCATATTAGTCTTCGGGCTTTAAGAACATCTTAATTTTCATGGCTTTTATATTTCCATTTTCATCTTCTTCATCATTGGCTCAGTCCCTATTCTTGGCAAACATTTTCCCAATTGTTCCCTCCAAAGTCTCATATCTTCTTGCCATTTCTTCCTCCGACACGTCAGCCTCTACAGTCTCCTCCTCTTCTGCCGCCGCCACTCTGTTCTTGGAATTCATCTGAAGCAATAACTTCTCAACTTCAGGATTAAAGCCTCTGAAAGGCATCCTTCCATAGAGAATATCTTCACACAGGGAGAAGCTCTGCTCTTCTATGATGAAGCTCTCCTTCTCCTTCAACTCCGGCAAATCCAGGTACCAGTGCTCATCCCTGATCGTCTTCCGTTCCTCCTCTTCTAGCTGTTTCTGGTTTTCCGAGTCCAGGCCCCTCTGCATGAACTTCATGCGCAGCAGGTTTGTGGATAACTTCGTCTTCTGCTCTGACGCCATGTTGGATACATTTTCAGAGGCTTCCCCCTGTACTGCGCTTGCGCAGGGTCAAGAGGAGAGCAAGATGTTGTGTTCTGTGCTAACTTTTTATTCTGATGTAAACAAGATGGGTATGGCAGGATGTAAGTCAGATAAAATAAGCATGGTGGTCAAAAGTCCACATCAATTCAGAAGTCAGAATTGCATGCTATCCTTATGGTATTGGAATATCCTGAACCTCTTAACGTAATTACTGATTTGTTGAATGCTGGGTTATTTTGCCTATAGGGACTGTTGAATTTGTCCCTGATAACAATGAATTAACTTTATTCAAATGCAACAGGCCATCAGAATTAGAAATTATCCATTACATATTATACATATTTGGTTTTCTTTTTGTTTGTTTTGTAAAAAGTTTATTGGTGATGACTCAGAAAAGGGTGTGGGGTGGGAAGGCTGAAGTCGGGCTACGTGGGCCGCACCTCATCTTCCTGCTGCATCTGCGCCATCAGCTGCCGTCACTCAGTGGCCTGACGCATGCCCATCATGACCAGACTCTTATATTCCCTTTCTGACAACACTGAGCCCTTCGACAGTCCTGGGGGACTGGGGTCCACCGTGCCCTGGGGCTGTCCCTCCAACCAGGAAACCTTCAGAGGGTTGTCAGCCAGGCCCACTTCATTTCTGACGGCCAACTCCGCAGCTCTGACAGTTGCAATCTCCACTATGACATTGCCTGGCTTCCTTCCGGAAACTACCAAGTTGAGAACCTCCCCATACTTATGTAAAAGCCTCAGGAGGACATCTCTGGAGTAGCCCCCTTGGGACTCATCCTCCTTCTTGCACGTCCACTTAAGCTTTAGTTTGGGGTTTCTTTTGCCCTCTCTATTTTCTGTTCTTCCTCTCAGCCTCTGTTCTCGGTCCTGGCGGATCTGCTCCTGGATCAGCCACTGCTGCTCTTCCAACTGTCGGGAACCCTCTTCTCGTAATTGAGCCATCTCCTGCTGTAGTGTGGTGGTGTTCCTGCTCTCCTCCTCTTCCTCAGTACCCTGGGCCTGGGCCTCCCACTCCCTGGCCTCCAGGTGGAGGTTCAGTTTCTTCCTATTCTCGTCAAGTCTCTGGGTCCTCTCTGCAGCCTGCTTCCTGGCTTTACTCTCCTTGTCATAGGCAGCCCTGGCTGCAGCATCAGTCAGTACCTCCAAGGCCTGGGACAGCTGGTGGAAGAGTTCAGCTGCTCTGGGGTTATCTAGATTTTTATCTGGGTGGCAGGAGAGTGCATTTGTCTGTAGGCCTTCTTCACCTCTTTGTCTGTCGCCTTCTCTTCGACGCCCTGCAGCACATAGAGATCCATTTGTACTAGCTCTTTGATCACTGCCATGATTCTGAAAGAATAAAGATTTTAAACTATCCCCCACTGACCCTGCTGTGAGGAGAAGTGCACCTCACACTGAAGCACCTCACATAACATGTTTTGGGGATGTAGCCTGTCTATAGCCATCCCAAATCATCTGGCTTCGATAAGGCCTGACTCAACAGTCCTAAGAAAAAAGAGAATTAGGGTCAACTTGCCCCAGAAGCAGGGTGGCCTAGAGTTGAACTCAGCCCAAGTTACAAACCAATGAAATTGCTTTCTGTGACTGTTGCCAACTACCTATGTAATTTTCCCTATAAATACCTTCCCCTAATAGGGCTTAGGGTTGACTCCTCTGTCTCCTGTGTAAGATATGTGTTGTTCCCAGAGCTCTAGTTCCTCAAATATACCTCTTGTTTATTACATCAAGACTCGGTTCTCATGAGTTCTTGGGGGGTTGCGTCGTCTCGAGATTTGAGTGGGGGTCTTCCCCACCCCATGGTCTTTCATTTAGGGGCTCGTCCGGGATCTCACAACCACCCACAACTTCAAAGACCTTCTTGGAGGTAAGGGGGTCCCCAATTGTGTCTGAGTGTGCGGCCGCTGTCTGTGTCTCTGTTCTGGTTCTGGTTAGTATCTGAAAAGTGCTTTGGTTTCGCAGTCGCTTTCTGGAGCTGTAAAGCTCAGAAGCTGTGGTCAACAGACGTGTCGGGAGGACCACAAGCTGCACCCTGAGGGATGCTTCAGGGCAACAGGAGAGCCAGGGACGCCTGGTGGTCTCCTATTGGGTAGAAGAGGTTCTGTGTTCCTCTTGGAAGAGAAACTTCAAAGACCACTTCATCTGAAACTGCTTTTGGCTGGTGCCTGTGGACTAGGCACAGCAGTTGTTGTCTGGATATTGTGGTTTCTTTGTGTTGTCTGTTGTTTGTTTGTTTAGTGTTTTTTTGTGATGATAGGACAGACAGTAATGACTCCCGTAAGCCTGATGTTAGATTATTGGACAAGTTAGGGACAGAGCACATAATATGTCAGTTGAAGTTAAGAAGGGAAAGTGGCAGACTTTGTGCACCTCTGAGTGGCCAACTTTCAGTGTGCGCTGGCCCCCTGAGGGCTCTTTTGACCTGACTATGATTCTTTGTTAAAGCTATTGTTTTTCAGGAAAAACTGGGAGCACACCTAGACCAGAAACCTTACATCTAGGTCTGGCAAAACCCGGTTCAAAATCCTCAGTACCCTCTGCTCCTCCTAAGATCTATCCTGAGGTGGGGGAGCCTCCTGAATGGCCAGCTCCTCCCCCGTATTTATGCCCCATTTCCTCCCCAGCAGCCTTATGACCTCTGCTCCACAGGAAGAAGAAGCGGGGAGTGGGTTTTCGGCTACAGGTACCCGAAGCTGCAGGGCTAATAGCCCCACAGAGCCTGACTCAACAGTAGCCTCGCCTTTGTGCACTTATGCTGTCCAACCTTCTGAATCCTCTGCCCCTCTGGAGGTCCGGCCCAGGGGATGCAAAGTTGGCTAGCACTCACCCCTGACTCCTCTACTGGCCAGATTCTTGTTTTTCCCTTGCGGGCTTATAGACCTCCCCCTGGTCCAGGCAATGGGATGCAGCCCCTTCAGTATTGGCCTTTCTCCTCCTCTGATCTTTATAACTGGAAACTTAATCACGGAACTATTTACTTTATTCGTCAAAGAGTTTTACTTGGTCCTCTTGGTGCTTAACTTAGAAGTTAAAAATAATTTGCTTGAGAAAAATGGTTTTCTGCCAGGGAGTTTTATCTTTCTCTCTTGAGCCTCCTTCCCAAGGAGAGATTCTCCTCCCTTTGCTCCACTTGTCCAGTCTAGCTGCTGTTAACAGTTGTGTATGAAGGACTCCAGGTTAGCGAGTGACCCTGTCTGAAGCAGGCATTATCAGAACCTAAAAGCTTTATCTTAGATCCTGAAGAAAAATTCTCCTGTTGCTTAAACATTCACAGCTTCTAAGGAAGGGACAGCGCAGAGTAGGGAAGTGTGGGGCTGAGGGTGGCAGGTTCATGGGCAAGCAAGCTGCAGGCTGTGCATGGGCAGGGGCCTGAGCCAGCTGGAAAAGAGTTTCAAGGTAAAGGGTCGGTTGGCCAGTGCTGATGCTTTGACAACAAAAAGAGTGCATTAAGAGAACTTTGAGAGAGCCTGCCTCCCTCCCCTTACCACTGGCCCTATTCTAAGAGAAGAGTCTGTCTACATGGACAGTGTCTTTGATCCTATCCCTTCAGCAGCCAGTTCCTTCCCCTGTGATCCAAATTCCCCAGGTTGGGGTGCAGGGAAGCCCCTAAAATGGTTTCAAAAAGAATCTACAACAAACTTTGAAGAAGTTTGTTTTGCCCATCAAAATTTAGAATTCAGGCTTTGGCTGTGGCCAAGGTCAGGATTAATCTTTTCTTTTCCATGGGCCTTTAACCCAGTGTGACAGTTTGGTAAAGGGTCCTGAGGTCCTGAAAGTCCTAGGTGAAGCGGTTACAATTCTTATGTCAGCCACTTGGCATCTAACACCCAGGTCCTAACCATCTCTCCATCCTTTTGTTATTAGTTCTTACTAGAGAAGAAGGGGAGACTGAGAGAGGTGAGAAGCCATGGCAGGTGATGTTAAGATTCTGCTCTGTGTATTTATAGGTTGTTGTTAATGTTCTCAAGGGATGGATGGTACCGGGCTTTGCATGTTTGAGTGGGCAATTATATCTTACCAATTGGATCTAAGATTATTGTGTTGTGTGTTCTTTTTTTTTTTTTTAATGATTCAATGAACATTTGTTCCTTTTATTCACAAAACATAAGATTTACCCCTTTGTTGAGTCCCTTTTCTTTATGATTTTACACAAAGAACCTTGAGATTTATCAAGTATAAAACATGTCAAAAAAATCTTTACAATTTACAAACAGGTACTTTATACAGAGTTCTCTATAAAATCCATCAATGTAAAAAGGACATTGGACTGAATGTAAGGCGAGTCCAGTTGTCATTAGAGTTATTTGTGTTTTGTTGGAGACTTTTCTCTCCTCCGGTCCTGACTTCTCTTTGATTCTCTAGAATTTTCAGCATATCTGCTAGGTTTTTCCCAGCGTCTCTCAGCACCGTTCTGATACCTGTCGTCATCATCTCCTTTATGACCAGCATGCTTCCTACTCCTCTCTCTTGACTTGGAGGGATCTTTTCTTCTAACATTATCACTGTCCTGATTTCGGGTTCTTTGCTTCTCATTTTCAGAAAAAGAATCTCTTCTCTCTCGCTGCTTCTTCTTTGGCTCGCCATGCCTGTCTCCTGGCTCTCTGTGCGAGCCTTGTTCTCGGCCATTGCCAACTCTGCTGTAACTATTCTCATGACTTCTGTCCTCCATGTGCTTTGCTGGGGGATCTCGCCAGTCTGCATCTCGTGAGTTCTGAGCTCTGTATCTTTCAGACCTTGCTCTCTCAGTCCTCCCTTCCTGATGCCTTTGGTCCTCTCTGCCTCCTTCTCGCTGCCTGTCACGTGCCTGGTGGCTCCTGGCTAACTTATCTACTTCTTCACCTCTGGCCTTTCCTTGTCTTTTCTTTCTTGTACCTTTAGCTGAGGCAGAGCTCTGACTGCTGGAGTAGGAGGAGGAGTTGCTCGCTTCACTGGAGGACTCTTAGCTGCTCTCGCTGCTGTCAGAATCTGAGTCAGAGGAATCAGACCCCGAGGAAGACTCTGAAGATGAAGATGTCAGGACCGGTTTCTTCTGCTCAGCGTCTGGTTTCTGGGCTACAATGACCTTGGGCGTATTTTTCAGATGTTCTCGAAGTTCATCCGTCAATCCTCCGAGACCTATGGAAGTGAAGAAGTTGATGGCAAACCGGGTGTTGCGTGGGTTGTCTCGGGGTAACAGTCCTTCAAAGAACGGTTGAAGAGTTTCATCCTTTAACCTCGCATTCAGTTTAGGAAGACCCATGTATTCACACAGCTCCTGGAAGAAGATCTTGACAAAAATCCTACTGGATGATGTCGTCGTCTCTTCACTCAGCTTTATACACTCGAGAACACTCCACGGAAGTGAGTCTGTGTATAAAAGGTGAGCGAACATCTTAGCAACATTTCTCAATTTGTTTGTCTCTAGGTGGTGGATGGTATCGTACTGTTCCTTGAATATACTTTCAAATGATTCCATGTACTCTTTTTTCAGCATACAAAACCGCCCAGCTAACAGGCCAAAAAATTTTTCATAGGTTCTTTGTTGGGCACAGCAATCAAGTATCATGTTGCAGAGTTCTTTTGTTTGGCTCTCAGCAAACTCCATTTTCAGCAACTTGTGTGCACATTCTTCAAAATCTAAACTTGACTGAATAGCAAGATATATTGTACGGCGAAACGAGACTAGGTTGATTTCTGTTTTATCATGAATAGTTACTTTTTGTCCTCCTTCCTCCTCTTCTCCTTCCTCCTCGTCTTCCTCCTCCTCCTCATCTTCACTACTTCCTGCTTCCTGGTCTGTGTTTGAGTCACTGTCTCCTTCATCAAGGATTTCTTTTTTAATAACCTTGTACTTCTCTTCATTCTCCATAAAATTAGGATCCATCTTAAAAACATTAAGAACATCTTCTGGATTGTAGTCTTCCTCCAAGGGGAGCATGTGTGTAAACAGATCATCCTCTTCCACTAAGTCAAGTCCTTCCAGAATAACAGGGTGGTCCTTGAATCCATCCTTCCGTACAGCAAACATCACTTCAATCATGTACTGGACTCTTTTGTCAATCTTGGACTCATGCAGAATGTTTCGCAGGCGTTCAAAGATTGCATTGATTCCCCTTGGTGACACCTGGGTTAATTTGAGACCACACTCCTTGAGGAAGCCGATAGCTACTTCAACACTGTCATCTGTTGGTCTCTCTAGCAGCAAAGTGAGCATCTCCAGGCACAGAACCTCATGTGCCACATTTTGGTTAATTAGATGTGCCACAAATTTTGAAGCAGTCAGGCAAAGTTGCTTATCGTTCCTTCGGTATCCTTTCCGAAAATTAATAATTAGTCTCTTGAGGATCAGTTCTCCAATCTGTGGGAACTTTGAGTTGATTATCGCCACCAAAGCTGCATAAAGGTGAGTGAAGATGGGAGAAGCGCTCTGTGCTTGCAGAACAGATCTGGACAGCAGTCCTCTCCCTCTGACGATGTTCTCTTGAAGGAGCTCTTGGATAATGATGCTTATATTCGAGATGTTGACCTTGTTGATGAGACCATTGATGGATTTCTTCAGAGCCTCCCAGCTCATCCTCTGGTATGCTAAGCTGTTTTTATCCGTAATCTGCTCCTGCATCATCCTGAGCTTTGCAGGAGGAATATACGCTCCCCCGGTGCGGGTGAGCAGCGGGTCCTGCTCATCCTTCTTCTTCTTCTTCGATGTCGGTTCTTCCTGAGTAGAACTCTGGCTCACTCCTCGGTCTGGGCTCCTCCTTTCTGGAGACGGGGATTTCCGGGACCGTTTGCGATGGTCTGCGTCTCTTTCTCTCTCTCTGCGTTTCTCTCGGTCCCTGCTTCGTAATTCCATGCTGTCATCGTAAGAGTATCCTCTTCTGCATCGCTCATAGTCTGACCGGCTGTAATCAGAATAGTCTCTATCCCGGGGGGACCGGTCTTGTTCTGTATATCTGTCTTCTGGGGAGGAGCTCCTCCGGTGGTATGAATTGTGGCTCTCCCTTCTGTCGTGACCAGAGGATTTCATGTGTGCCACACTACTTTTCATTTTCTGCTGTCGGCTGACCCGATAAACCAGATTCTTCAGGTTTTTTCAAGTGACACGTACTCAATGGTCTGAGTTCCTTGTCAGTTTTCTGTCTCCACACGTCACCGAAAGCTCCACCGCGCCGCCATCACACCGGAAGTGATGTTGTGTGTTCTTTCATGTGAGGGTTTGAGTGTAGGAAAGTGTGTGGCTGGGCCGTATTTCCGCCGAGATATCTAGCAGATATCTTGGGGCACCACAGTGAGGACCTAGCAGGGTAAAAACAAATACTCTTTTCTATTTTATATATTTTTACAGCAACAGACTCTAGCTCTAAATTTCTTAATTTTGGATGCACATGGCCGCTCTGCTGCGGATCGCCATGCTGCTACTACACCTATGACTAATACAGAAGTAAAGTGAAAAGATGTCTTAACTGGTGAATTGTGTGGCCCAGATCCCATGCTTTCGAGATCTAGGGGAGCTGTTGTGTTTTTCCACAGAATCAAGACAATCCAATCTGGGTACCTGAGCGTTTGACTCGCAAACTGCCTCCTGCTCCTCCTGACGATAGAACTATGCACTCTATTATTGCTGGGAATGGTAATCCAGGTTGATTCACTCACGCTGTGGGCTATTGCCAGATCCTGGCCAGTACCTATGCCAGTTCATAGCAATTCTACTGTTTTGCCAACTTTTTTCTCCACCTCCTGTTTGCGTGATGTTCCCTGTATAGTGCAAAATGGAGAATTGCCCCAACGGTATACTGCCACTAATCTTTCCTTGTTGCGTACATTATGTTTTACTCTTAAAAATTCCTCCCAGCCTTCTATATGGCTGCGAAGGACCACATTGGCTAATTGGTTAGATCCTATGAGCAGTAGTGCTATGGGCACTGGGGCCATCCTGGCTGCTTTGAGACAAGTTACCCAAGGAGCCTCTTCAGGCAGCAGAGACACATCAGTCGATAATTCCGCTGATCTGAACATCACAACTTTAATTATGATGCATAATTGTAGTTTTCCATCATGGCCGGGGCAAGGCATTCACACACTAGATAACTCTACCTATCGTAGAGTCTTACCCACTTGGCCTCTGGCTTTCTATTAGCTAATCAATGGATAGATTTAATCCAAGAATAAATTGAAGCATTATATCATATGACACAGCTGTCCTGTGTTTCCTCCCTTAGAGGTTTATGCATTACTCCTTTGCAAGCTAATTTTTCTCAGTATTCTCAACAGGGCAAAGAAATCTCGAATTACCTGAAAGGAAACTGGTCCATGAAAGCAGAGCAACTATCGAGACAAATGCTGATGCAAATTGCTGTCCTTAACAACACTAGATTGGAACCCATCATGTTTGGAGATTTCACCTCATGGATTACTAATGCTTTTTCCTTTTTTTTTTTCCCCGCCCTGCTTTTTCCTTTTTTAAGGAATGGGCTGGCATGTTTGCCTGGGGGGCCATTGTCCTCTTGGGATGTGGAGTATGTCTATGGCTCTTCTGCCGTTTACAACGAGAACATGCTAGACAAAAAGCGATTGTTTACCAGGCTATGGTCGCCATTGAAAATGGTGCGTCTCGGGGCTGGGGATTTAGCTCAGTGGTAGAGCGCTTACCTAGGAAGCGCAAGGCCCTGGGTTCGGTCCCCAGCTCCGAAAAAAAGAACCAAAAAAAAAAAAAAAAGAAAATGGTGCGTCTCCCAACATATGGCTGCCCTCTTTAAAAAATGAAGAGTTCGCCCTAGATCATTTTTGTCATGATCATGTGAAGTCATTGTATCCAGAGACGGGCAACTTTCCTCGGGCTTGGACCAACCTAAGACACGGGGCCTGGTGGAAATAGGGTAACCCAATGACGGGCAAGGCCAAGTCTCCTAGGGGAACGATCTGAGACAGGGGCAATGGCAATATTGATGTGACACCCTGATCTAGACAAGTCATAGACAGAGGTGGCTACACCCCGTTTAAACATACAGGCTGGTCAAATGCTCCTCTGCCCAGTTTCTCCCCCAATAAACACACACGTATAGCCCAGAACTGTGTGTTACAGCATAAGTTCATTTCTCGCCATTGGGGTGCAGTCCTTACTGCAAGAGTGGCTCTCCATGGCCGAGCTGGGCACTCTGCGAGGCATGTCTGATCTCTCTCAGACCACTACTTCTATCTAATGTTTTTTTGATAAAACAAAGAAGGGGGAGTTGTAGGGAGTGGCACATATAGATAAAAAGATGGCGCTGACATCCGGTGGTTGTTTGTGGTAAACAACCGTACAGTGCATGTGTTGGCATACCTCCGGCATCTACAAGGCCAGGGTGATATTCCTGCTAATAAGGTATTTCATGCTCCACCAATCCCTAGAGGACAAATATACAGCCATAGTCTGTTTTGTATATAAGGCGAGTGCCTTTGTTGCTCGGGGTCCCCCGTATCGACAATGAGGTGTTCCTGAAATAAAGGCTGTTGAGAAGAATCCGACAGTGTTGCATCTTCCTTGCTGGCCGAGGTGGGCGTGACACTTAACAAGACAAATAATACAATGTCCTACGTTTTGGGTGATTGGGGCTAAATTGATTCTTTAAATGAATCAATCCTGCTCCTCAAATTGGGAATCTGAGTGTCCAAATGCTAAAGATCCTCAACCCTAAAAGGTTTTTGATTGATCAACAAAGAGCCAACAGGCAATGACTAGGCAGGTAGACTGAGGCAGGCTTGTATGTGTCTGCTCTTCTTCTCTGCCATGGTGATCTCCCCCCTTCTTCTGTCCTAGTGCCTAGCCCCTGCATATCTCAAAGTTCTGCAATTATGGAGATGCCTGCACAAATTAAAAGTGAAAATGCTCTCACATATTGTCTTAGTGAGGTTTTTCTAGAGTCACAGAACTTATTGGTAGTCTCTACATACTAAGAGAATTGGTTAATGACTTACAGTCTGTAGTCTAACTCCCCAACAATGATCAGCAGCAGCAGCTGTGAATCTAGGATCTAGCACTGGCTTCCCCCCAGGAGGCAGGCAGGCAACAAAGGACAGACTCTTTCCTTCCGAAAATGTCCTTATGTAAGTCTCCAGCAGAAGGTATGTCCCAGATTAAAGGTGTGTACCACCACACCTGGCTCTGTGGCTTGCTTTGTCCCAGGTGACCTTGAACTCAGATCTCTTTGCCTTAAGCTCCTGGGATTCATAGTCACTTTGCCTCAAGATCTTCATACCAAAATCCAGGCCAGAAACCTATATCTCCCAGCCTCAAGATCAGGATCTAAGGTGTTGGTGGTCTGATGGCTTAGCTGGTGAGACAGCAGCGGTGATTTAATCTCCGTGATGCACACAGAGGTGGCAGCAGGTGTAAAGGCACTGCTCAACATCAGGACCCTCAGTAGCAATCTCGGGTCATGTGCGCCCAAGAGGCTTGCACTGCAATTCTAGGGCAATGTGACTCTGTCCTGGGAGTGCACAGTTCCATCCATCTTTACAAAGGCTCCCTGCCACAAGCCCAGGGTAGACCAGGATGGTCCCAACTGCAGACAACAGACATGTGGTGAGGAAGGCCTATCCTCTGCTCCAGAGTTCGGTGGCAGTGGGGCAGGGGTGCCAGGCCACATGGGCTCGGGAATATCAAAATCCTCACGAGGTGCATCTCAGTCGTGGCACCAATGTGAGAGTTCCTGGTTCAATCCTGTGATTCGGAACTAATGTTAGCTTTTCAAATCTTGGCCCATGTCTGGACAGAACACACCCAACCACTATGATTTCCTTGAGACAATGAACCAAGTACCCTGTATAAGAAAATCATGTACAGGACTCCTGGGAGTTGTATCAATGCAGGTTTAGGGTAGAATCATGACGGTGACCAAAGAGCTCTTACAGATGGATCTGTACACACTGCTGGGTGTCGACGAGAAGGTGGCAAACACAGAGGTGAAGAAGGCCTATAGACAAAAAGCACTCTCCTGCCACCCAGACAAAAATCCAGATAACCCCAGAGCAGCTGAACTCTTCCACCTGCTGTCCCACGCCTTGGAGGTTCTGACTGATGCTGCAGCCAGGGCTGCTTATGACAAGGAAAGGAGAGCCAGGAAGCGGGCCACAGAAAGGACCCAGAGACTCGAGGAGAACAGGAAGAAACTGAAGCTCGACCAGGAGGCCAGGGAGTGGCAGGCCCAGGCCCAGGGTACTGAGGAAGAGGAGGAGAGCAGGAGCACCACCACACTAGAACAGGAGATTGCTCGATTTCGAGAAGAGGGTTCCCGTCAGTTGGAAGAGCAACAAAGGCTGATCCAGGAGCAGACCCGCCAGGACCGAGAACAGAGGCTGAGAGGAAGAACAGAAAATCGAGAAGGCAAAGGAACCCCCAAACTAAAGCTTAAGTGGACATGCAAGAAGGAGGATGAGTCCCAAGGGGGCTTACTCCTGAGATGTCCTCCTGAGGCTTTTACACAAGTATAAGGAGGTTCTTAATTGGTACTTTCCAGAAAGAAGGCAGGCAAGGCATAGTGGGGTATGCAACTGTCAGAGCTGCGGAGCTGGCCTCAGAAGTGAAGTCAGAACCAGCCCTTGTGATTAACAAGTGGAATAACTGTTACTAAAGACCAGCTGCTTGGTAATGGGCTAGGGTGGCTGTTGGTGATGTCTGCAGGTTTTCCGTACTCAGAGAAAATGTTTATAAGGTTCTGTTGGTAGCCTTGTTTTTCCTTCTCTGTAGATACATAAGCATAGCCACATCCCCTTAATATTTTTGCAGGTTTCCATACTAAAGTCGTTTCATTTTCACTAACATTAAGAACACTGAGGGTCAGAACCTGCAGACATCACCAACAGCCACCCTAGCGAGAAGCTTGGTGCCACCTTGAATCAGTTTCTGCAAATGGCCAGATGATCCTCAGAGTTTGGTGATGTCCTCACCACTGGTCTGACCAGCAGTGGCCCAGTGCTTTTTCACTGTAGGCATATCAAGAACCGTGAGCAGCTTTACTAGGGAAAAGCTTGATTGCTATTTCCTCAATGAAGGCTATACTGCCAAGGATATTCTACACCAAGAAGAAGAAAGAAGAAGGAGGTGGAGGAGGAGAAGGAGCAGGAAGAAGAAGAAGAAGAAGAAGAAGAAGAAGAAGAAGAAGAAGAAGAAGAAGAAGAAGAAGAAGAAGAAGAAGAGGAGGAGGAGGAGGAGGAGGAGGAGGAGGAGGAGGAAGAGGGGGAGGGGGAGGAGGAGGAGGGGGAGGGGGAGGGGGAGGAGGAAGAGGGAGAGGAAGAAGAAGAGGGAGAGGAAGAAGAAGAGGAAGAAGAAGAAGAAGAAGAAGAAGAAGAAGAAGAAGAAGAAGAAGAAGAAGAAGAAGAAGAAGAAGAAGAAGAAGAAGAAGAAGGGGGTTGGGGATTTGGCTCAGTGGTAGAGCGCTTGCCTAGGAAGCGCAAGGCCCTGGGTTCGGTCCCCAGCTCCGGAAAAAAAAAAAAGAAGAAGAAGAAGAAGAAGAAGAAGAAGAAGAAGAAGAAGAAGAAGAAGAAGAAGAAGAAGAAGTTGTTTCTTCCCCTGACAATAAAGATGCTTTCTGTATTGCAGATCTCAAAGACATTCTAAAGCCCAGCAGCGTGTAGAGATCCATCTGTAAGAACTCTTTGGAGAATTCTAGCCTAAACTTGAATTGATACTACAACTCCCAGGAGTCCCATACTTGGTTTACTTATACAGGGTGCTTGGTTCATTGGCTCAAGGAAATGATGAAATGGACAAATTACTAATAGGAAACAGGTTTAGAATCCTCTAATTTTCTTGACAGACATGTTTATGGAAAAGGTTTAAAGAACAAAACTTCCATCCCTTAACAAGACAAATAATACAATGTCCTAAGTTTTGGGGGATTGATGCTAATGCTTTAAATGAATCCTGCCTCCAAAAATGGGAATCAGAGTGTCCAAATGCTAAAGATCTTCATCCCCAGATGGTTTTTGATTGATCAACAAAGAGCCAACAACCAATGACTAGGCAAGTAGACTGAGGCAGGCCTGTATGTGTCTGCTCTTCTTCCCTGCCATGGTGATCTCGCCCCCTTCCTCTATCCTAGTTCCTAGCCCCTGCAGATCTCAATGTTTTGCAGTTATGGAGATGCCTGCACAAATTAAAAGTGAAGATGCTCTCACATATTGACTTAATGAGGTTTCTCTAGAGTCACAGACCTTATTGGTAGTCTCTACACAGTAAGAGAATTGTTTGATGACTTACAGTCTGTAGTCCAACTCACCAACAATGATCAGCAACAGCAGCTGTGAATGGAAGTCCAAGGATCTAGCAATGGCTTCCTCCCAGGAGGCAGGCAGGCAACAAGAGACAGACTCTTTGCTCCTTCCAGTATCCTTATGTAGGTCTCCAGCAGGAGGTGTGTCCCAGATTAAAGGTGTGTACCGGATTAAAGGTCTGTCCCAGATTAAAGGTGTGTACCACCTCCCATGGCTCTGGGACTTGCTTTGTCCCAGTTGACCTTTGATTCAGAGATCTCTTTGCCTTAAGTTCCTGGGATTCATAGCCACTTTGCCTGCAGATCTCCATACCAAGATCCAGGCCAGAAACTTGTATCTCCCAGCCTCAAGGTCAGGATCAAAGGTGAGCCTTCCAGTTCTGGATTTTAGTTCATTCCAGATATAATCAAGTTAACAATCAGGAATAGCCACTACAAGATCTTATCCAATAAGGTGCAACAATTCCTAGCATATAAGAATATAAAACCTGTTACAATATACCATATAATCCCATGGGACAAGTTATTCTAGAAAGAGTCAATTGTGGCATTAAAAGAGATGCCCATTAAATAAAAAAAGAAAGTAAAAATGGACAAACAAACACATAAAAAAAAAAAAAACCCAAGGACAGAATAAATAATGCATTGTTAACTCTCAGTTTTTTTCCAAGATTCTTTATTTTCAAAATTATCTCTGTTGTGGTTTGCCCTGGAGTTATCTTTATTTTGATGCTAATTCCACTTCTTCAAGGACAGTCAAGAACTCAGGATTCAGGTGACTTCACCAGAACCTTATCTCCATTGAATTTGTAAAATACAGGTGAGAGTCAGGGACAGGATAGAAGGAGGCCTGTCATTGGGTGAAATGGAAGGAGAGGCGGGAGAAACGTTTGAAGGAAGAGGTGGAGACTGGGATGGAAAGGAGAGAGAAGAGCAAGGAGAGAGAGGGAGAGAAGCCATGGCAGGTGACTTCAAGATTCTGCTCTGTGTGTTTACAGGTTGTTATTAATGTTCTTATGGGATGGATGGTACTGGGCTTTGTATGTTTCGATGGACAATGATAACATACCAATTGGGTCAAAGGTTATTGTGTTGTGTGGTCTTTCAGGTGTAGATTTAAGTGTAATAGAATGTGGGGCGGCTGGTCTGGGCCACCACAGAGTTGGGATGTGTTTCTCCCAGGATATCTAGCAGATTTCTTGGGGCACCACGGTGCCGGATCTAGAAGGATAAAAGACAACCTTATACTTTTTTTTTTAATTTTTTTATATTTTTACAACAACAGGTCACAACATAAGCTTTTGGTGCATTCTGCCAATGTACAAGCTACAAATGCTTGCTCAGCAGCTGGGGGGCACTCAATCGTATCATGTCTGAAAAGTAAATAAAAGTCCATATAAAACACTGTGTTCCTATGGAAACTTTAAACATTTAAGTGTGACCCCATTTCCTAGCTTTCCATACTGCATTGGTGCCAACTCTACTCTTACAAAGATGTTGGGCCCTACCTTGGTGTTTCCCTCCCCCCTCGCTGAGCCTTTTAGCCTGCCATAGCAAGAAATTGTTTACACCCTTGGGAGCTGCTCTGGGAGCTGCTGTTAGCCCAGGATTTGGGGCTGGGATTCTCCATGGCACCCTTCCTCCCCACTGAGCCTTCCTGCTTGTTGTTGTTAAGAAGTTGTTTATGCCCCTGATTGGGCCGGAACTTTCACCACATAGACTTTTCCTGTTTTCCTGGTTTGGGGTTTTCACCTGCCTTGTTTTTTTTCCAAAGCTTTTGCCTTGGGTATATAAGGAGATCTCAGTAAAGCCTTGGAGGCACTGGCTGAAAACGGATGACCTGTGTACTTGATTTCTTTCAATCCCGCAGACTGACGCCCGATATTCACACACTTTCAGTGCAGGCGCCAACACAAAGAGATTCCAAACCAGCAGTAAATCAGTTAAATGATCCCCCAAATGCCTGAATTCAAACTAAACAGGCAGGAAAGAGCTACAAGGATGGCATCTACACATTGAGAGTAGCAGAGGCACAGGCTGTAGGGTGAGGGTACTTCCTGCTCTCCTGGAGGCAAGAAATGGGAAAAGAGCCAACATCCTGCTCATCCACCTCTGGAGGGAAGCCATGGCTCTGTATCTCCTGCATGAGTAACCACATTGGCGGTGAGAATAAAGAATAGATGTTTGTCCTCTGGAGTCCATTGAAAGTAGAAGCAGGAGCAATGGTGGATGCACCCATGTTCTCAAAATTTCGTAGTGCTTAAAATTACATGTTGTATCTTCTGATACAGGAGAGCCACCACCAATATCAAGCAGATACATGCTGACAACAACTTTTGTGCCCATGGCAACGACACAAGTGGCATCTGTCAGTGCCTACAAGAAGGTCTCAGGGGCAGTGCATCCACTGCCCGCATGGAAGCTGAGGCCAAGGATGTCACTCTTTATCTCCTTTGCCTTTTCCATGAGAAGCCTGCTGGTTTTGAATGAGATACCAAATTTAACATTGAGGGGACAAAATGCTTTGGAAGTGTCAATGTCCAACTGCAAAACCAACTTTGCCTTTGTCTGTACTCTGGTGACTTGCATCAATTCAATTTCACTGTCACAAGTCCTAATGTGGACTCCATTACTGGTGGCATACTTGATTTGAGACACTTGTTTACAAGGATTTGCATAGGTAATGCTCTGGAGCCACCCCAATCCTGTACACCAATTGTATTTCAGTCTTGCTTGCACAGTCAAATCCTGTAGAATTTCCAGCTAGAGTTCAGCTGTCATTCTACCTGTCTGTGAGGGAGTAACAGGGTAAGAGCTTTTAGTCATGTCAGATGCTGCTTTAGAATGTCTTTGAGGTCTGCAATATAGAAAGCATCTTTATTGTCAGGGGAAGAAACTTCTTCTTCCTCTTCTTCTTCTTCTTCGTCCTCCTCCTCCTCCCCCTCTTGCTCCTCTTCCTCCTCCTCCTCTTCTTCTTTTTCTACATCGTCTCCTTCTTCTTCATCATCTTCCTCCTTGTCTTCTTCTACGTCTTCTTCTACGTCTTCTTCTTCTACTTCTTCTCTTCTTCTTCTTCTTCTTCTTCTTCTTCTTCTTCTTCTTCTTCTTCTTCTTCTTCTTCTTCTTCTTCTAAGTCTTCTTCTTCTTCTAACTCTTCTAATTCTTCTAACTCTTCTAATTCTTCTTCTTTTCCTCCTGCTCCTCCTGCTCCTGCTCCTGCTCCTCCTGCTCCTCCTGCTCCTCCTGCTCCTCCTGCTGCTGCTGCTGCTGCTCCTCCTCCTCCTCCTCCTCCTCCTCCTCCTCCTCTCAATTGGTGTAGAATGTCCTTGGCAATAAAGCCTTCACTGAGGATATAACAATCGAGCTTTTCCTTAGTAAACATGCTCATGGTCCTTGATATGCCTACAGAAAAAACACTGGGCCTCAGCTGGTCAGACCAGTGGTGAGGACAACACCAAACCCTGAGGATCATCTGGCCATTTGCAGAAGCTGATTCAAGGTGGCACCAAGCTTCTGGCTAGGGTGGCTCTTGGTGATGTCTGCAGGTTCTGACCCTCAGCGGTGTTAATGTTGGCGAAAATGAAACAACATTAGTATGGAAACCTGCAATAATATTAAGGGTATGTGGCTATGCTTATGTATCTACAGAGAAGGAAAAACATGGCTACCAACAGAGCCTTATAAACATTTTCTCTGAGTAGGGAAAACCTGTTTTCACCTGAGACAGGATCTTCACAAAGTAAAAAGCCCAGGTGATTCACAGACTGTCTCAGTTACTGATTTCTCCTAACTGTGCATACAAATAAACCTCAAAAGGGCTAGGACAGAAACCAGAAGAACAGATTGGGCAACAAATGCTACAGCTACCTTTTCTCAAACTAACCCTTGCCCCCTTTGGGACCCATGCAGGAATTGTTCACCCCAATTCAACAGGCAGCAGTTTTATGAGGTTTGTTGCCCTAGTCCCTCAAGGTGGGGTGGACAGGTTGGGTCATTAGATGCGGTATAATTGTTATCTAGGCTGGAAGGCTGTTACTGATTATGATCAGAGATTGACAGACATCTAAATTCTTTTTTTGGAATTACCGTATGCTAGAAATTTCAGGAATTTTTGTTCAGTAATTTTCTACTGAGAGGAATGTAACATTAGTGTTTAATCACTGAATATTGATTTAAATTTCTTTCAATATACAATAATTCTAACATAAACTCAAATTTATATTGTTTTGAATATTGCATATAGAAATGTTTTGAATTGTTTGACTAAAGCCTACCTATGACATTTATTGAAAATGTGATGCTTTTACAATAATTTTCATTTTTTAGATTGCTAATGATTGGAAAAGGACAATTCTTCAAGGGAAAGGGGGATATGAAATGGAAACGTCTAGTTATTTGGGAAGTTAATTTTCCAAATGATTTCTGTGGCACACCTGTGAGGGATGTCTTGCTAAAGCAAACATGTCAAAGTTGTCCTGATGCAGACACTGGTGAAAGAATGTTTGGCTGTAGAAGACAGTGAGAGGACACTTGATGAAGGAGTATAAATCTGACCCCTCAGACTGGGAGATGAGCCCTGAGCATTGGTTTGCTCCAACTCTCCAATCCTCAGTAAAAATACTGCATGTATTTCTCCACATTACATAGCATGGTTGAGCTCAAACTGTGATAAAGCTGCCATGGAGAGAAGCTCTCCCAAGAACTGCTTGTGAGGTTCCCGCAGCAGTTTGTCACCTCTGTGGCCTAACCTCAGGCCGGTGGCCAGCCTGGTGGTTTCTTTAGGATTGAAGTACAGCTGCCTGGTGTCTACTTGCTGACAGTAGTGTACTGTGCCTACTGGTTCGAGCCTGTTTTCTACCTGCCTAGAGGTCTGGTCTGCAGCGGCTGAGTCCTGTTTGGTGTTTGCTCTGGGACTGACCAGCTGCCCAAGGAGATGGAACTCGATCCAGAGAACTACTGCTGAGCAGGTCCACTTCCCCACATCCTAATAACTTTTCTCTTCCACTACCCCTGCTCTGTGGTGGGCTAGAGGAGCGCTTAAGTGTAGGTTTCAAAACATTTATGCCTACAGGTGGCACCCAAAGAACAAGGTTCAGGCTTGGTGAATGAGACTGGGAATGTACCCCATGATGAAAAGTGGAAAGAAACAGACTGGAAGGGAAGGAGCTGCCCTGCCCTGCTCCCCATGCTTTCACTACCAGGTGCCCGATGCCTCAGGGAGACAAGGGGCTGGGAAGAGCAGGAGGCAGCACAGGAACAAAGGGTGATGTGTGAGTGAGTGCACTCCCACAAGATTGTCTCAGGCCTGCAGAAACGCATGCACCCTTCCTAGCGTCTCTGCAGCACATGCCTGCTACTGATGCTATTCCTGACAGTGAGCTGACCTGGCAACTGATAGAAATGCCAGATTTTGAAGCATTTTAAAGAATCCATTGTTTTGTATCATTACCATAATTATATGTTAGGGAGGACTACCAATTCCAGAGGTATCAACTTTTTTATATGATGCACATTTATTACAGAACATTAGAAAAATGATCCTGATGACTGTTTAAAATAAAGAGCATGCGAATACTCTGGGCTGGAGAGCCATGTCTGTTCCTGGTCAATCACTTCTGAAAAGTTCTCAAATATTGAAATCCAAAGCAAATGAATTGGCTTGACATGATTCAAAAAGTAAAATATAAACATAAGGGCAGTAAAACCAAGGCAATAATTAGTTTACAATACTCATTCCTGGGTCAAAATGTAGAAGAATGCAGATCGATCCATGCTTATCACCCTGTACAAAGCTTAAGTCCAAGTGGATCAAGGACCTCCACATCAAACCAGACACACTCAAACTAATAGACGAAAGACTAGGGAAGCATGTGGAACACATGGGCACTGGAAAAAATTTCCTGAACAAAACACCAATGGCTTACGCTCTAAGATCAAGACTCGACAAATGGGATCTCATAAAACTGCAAAGCTTCTGTAAGGCAAAGGACACTGTGGTTAGGACAAAACGCCAACCACCAGATTGGGAAAAGATCTTTACCAATCCTACAACAGATAGAGGCCTTATATCCAAAATATACAAAGAACTCAAGAAGTTAGACCGCAGGGAAACAAATAACCCTATTAAAAAATGGGGTTCAGAGCTAAACAAAGAATTCACAGCTGAGGAATGCTGAATGGCTGAGAAACACCTAAAGAAATGTTCAACATCTTTAGTCATAAGGGAAATACAAATCAAAACAACCCTGAGATTTCACCTCACACCAGTGAGAATGGCTAAGATCAAAAACTCAGGTGACAGCAGATGCTGGCGAGGATGTGGAGAAAGAGGAACACTCCTCCATTGTTGGTGGGATTGCAGACTGGTAAAACCATTCTGGAAATCAGTCTGGAGGTTCCTCAGAAAATTGGACATTGAACTGCCTGAGGATCCAGCTATACCTCTCTTGGGCATATACCCAAAAGATGCCTCAACATATAAGAGAGACACATGCTCCACTATGTTCATCGCAGCCTTATTTATAATAGCCAGAAACTGGAAAGAACCCAGATGCCCTTCAACAGAGGAATGGATACAGAAAATGTGGTACATCTACACAATGGAATATTACTCAGCTATCAAAAACAACGACTTTATGAAATTCGTAGGCAAATGGTTGGAACTGGAAAATATCATCCTGAGTGAGCTAACCCAATCACAGAAAGACATACATGGTATGCACTCATTGATAAGTGGCTATTAGCCCAAATGCTTGAATTACCCTAGATCCCTAGAACAAACGAAACTCAAGATGGAGGATCAAAATGTGAATGCTTCACTCCTTCTTTAAATGAGGAAAAAGAATACCCTTGGCAGGGAAGGGAGAGGCAAAGATTAAAACAGAGACTGAAGGAACACCCATTCAGAGCCTGCCCCACATGTGGCCCATACATATACAGCCACCCAATTAGACAAGATGGATGAAGCAAAGAAGTGCAGACTGACAGGAGCCAGATGTAGATCGCTCCTGAGAGACACAGCCAGAATACAGCAAATACAGAGGCGAATGCCAGCAGCAAACCACTGAACTGAGAATAGGACCCCTGTTGAAGGAATCAGAGAAAGAACTGGAAGAGCTTGAAGGGGCTCGAGACCCCATATGTACAACAATGCCAAGCAACCAGAGCTTCCAGGGACTAAGCCACTACCTAAAGACTATACATGGACTGACCCTGGACTCTGACCTCATAGGTAGCAAGGAATATCCTAGTAAGAGCACCAGTGGAAGGGGAAGCCCTGGGTCCTGCTAAGACTGAACCCCCAGTGAACTAGACTGTGGGGGGGGGAGGGCGGCAATAGGGGGAGGGATGGTAGGGGAACACCCATAAGGAAGGGGAGGGGGGAGGGGGATGTTTCCCCGGAAACCGGGAAAGGTAATAACACTCGAAATGTATATAAGAAATACTCAAGTTAATAAAAAAAAATACTCATTCTTGGAGAGTAACTGAGAGCAGGTGTAGGTGTGTGCCCTGTCTGTGTGTATCTTCACACAGAATCAGGCCAAAAGTCCGGGATCTCGCAACCACCCACAACTCCAAAGACCTTCTTGGAGGTAAGGGGGTCCCCAATTGTGTCTGAATGTGCAGCTGCTGTCTGTGTCTGTCTCTGTTCTGGTTCTGGTTAGTACCTGAAAAGGGCTCTGGTTTTGCAGCCACTTTCCGGAGCTGTAAAGCTCAGAAGCTGTGGTCGACAGACATGTCGGGAGGACCACAAGCTGCACCCTGAGGGATGCTTCAGGGCAACAGGAGAGCCAGGGACGCCTGGTGGTCTCCTATTGGGTAGAAGAGGATAGTGTGTTCCTCTTGGAAGAGAAACTTCAAAGACCTCTTCGTCTGAAACTGCTTTTGGCTGATGCCTGTGGACTAGGCACAGCAGTTGTTGTCTGGATATTGTGGTTTCATTGTGTTGTCTGTTGTTTGTCTGTTTAGTGTTTTTTTTTTGTGATGATAGGACAGACAGTAATGACTCCCGTAAGCCTGATGTTAGATCATTGGACAAGTTAGGGACAGAGCACATAATATGTCAGTTGAAGTTAAGAAGGGAAAGTGGCAGACTTTGTGCACCTCTGAGTGGCCAAGTTTCAGTGTGGGCTGGCCCCCTGAGGGCTCTTTTGACATGACTATGATTCTTTATGTTAAAGCTATTGTTTTTCAGGAAAAACTGGGAGCACACCCGGACCAGCAACCTTACATTTAGGTCTGGCAAAACCTGGTTCAAAATCCTCAGTACCCTCTGCTCCTCCTAAGGTCTATCCTGAGGTTGAGGAGCCTCCTGAATGACCAGCTCCGTCCCCCGTATTAATGCCCCATTTCCTCCCCAGCAGCCTTCTGACCTCTGCTCCACAGGAAGAAGAATCAGGGAGTGGGTGTCCGGCTACAGGTACCTGAAGCTGCAGGGCTCAGAGCCCCACAGAGCATGAATCCACAGTAGCCATACCATTGGGCACTTATGGTGTCCAACCTCCTGAATCCTCTTCCCCTCTGGAGGTCCAGCCCAGGGGACAGGAAGTTGGCGAGCACTCACCCCTGACTCCTCTACTGGCCCAATTCTTGTTTTTCCCTTGCGGGCTTCCAGACCTCCCCCTGGTCCAGGCAATGGGATGCAGCCCCTTCCGTATTGGACTTTCTCCTCCTCTGATCTTTATAACTGGAAACTTAATCACAGAACTATTTACTTTGTTCATCAAAGAGTTTCACTTGGTCCTCTTGGTGCTTAACTTAGAAGTTAAAAATAATTTGCTTGAGAAAAATGGTTTTCTGCCAGGGAGTTTTATCTTTCTCTCTTGAGCCTCCTTCCCAAGGGGAGATGCCCCTCCCTTTGCTCCCCTTGTCCAGTCTAGCTGCTGTTAACAGTTGTGTATGAAGGACTCCAGGTTATCGAGTGACCCTGTCTAAAGCAGGAATTATCAGAACCTGAAAGTTTTACCTTAGGTCCTGAAGAAAAATTCTCCCTGTTGCTTAAACATTCACAGCTTCTAAGGAAGGGACAGCGCAGTGTAGGGAAGTGTGGGGCTGAGGGTGGCAGGTGCATGGGCAAGCAAGCTTCAGGCTGTGCATGGGCAGGGGCCTGAGTCAGCGGGCCCGAGGGGGGGGAAGAGTTTCAAGGTTAAGGGTCAGTTGGCCAGGGCTGATGCTTTGACAGCAAAAAGAGTGCATTAAGAGAACTTTCTTTGAGAGAGCCTGCCTGCCTTCCCTTATCCACTGGCCCTATTCTAAGAGAATGGTCTGTCTACATGGACAGTGTCTTTGTTCCTAACCCCTCATCAGCAAGTTCCTGCCCCTGTGGTCAAAATACCCCAGGTTGGGTGGCAGGGAAGCCCCTAAAATAGTTTCAGAAAGAATCTACAACTAACTGTGAAGAACTTTGTTTTGCCCGTCAAAATTTAGAATTCAGGCTTTGGCTGTGGTCAAGGTCAGGATTAATCTTTTCTTTTCCATGGGCCTTTAACCCAGTGCGACAGTTTGGTAAAGGGCTGCTACTGAGGTCCTGAAAGTCCCAGGTGAACCGGTTACAATTCTTATGTCAGCCACTTGGCATCTAACACCCAGGTCCTAACCATCTCTCCATCCTTTTGTTATTAGTTCTTACTAGAAGCCTAGTGTCATTTGGAGGCTGGTTCTCTTGAGAGGTAAAGCCATGAAGCTGACACTGAAGAGAGACTCCTTGAGGAAAACTCTAAGTCCAGAGAGTTATCGGTAACATATCAGTTGCCTCTCTGCTCGCCTTTCTGCTTCACAGACACGAAGCTTGTGCTTATTTTTACAACGGCCTGTTTGTCCCCAAAAGGCCTCCTGGTTTAGCTCTGTGACTAAATGCTATTTGTCTTCTTCAGTGAACCTCTATTCTCTAGATTCTCCTCTTGTTTTCTCACCATCCCACATGAGATGCTTATTAGTAACTGTTATAGATCTTCTTTACTACCGAGGAAAGACAGAATCCTACTAGAAGCCAGAAAATAAATGTTCCAGACATGGATGGAAGACCCTCACTCCTGACTGACTTCAATACCCCTGAAGGTAGGGAGTGCTCCAGGTCTACCGCCAGGCTCCAAGGGTGGGTCTCCGAGGGGCTGGAAAGCGCCCCACCAATCTGGCTAAGCTGAGAAAAAGATATAAAGAAAAAGTTACAGAAATTTGAAGAGTTAAGCTAAGTTGCTGAGAGTTAGTGTAAGTGCAGAGAAAGGAAAGTTAAAGTGTGGTTCAGGGTATGTGCACATAAGTGGTCAGCAGAGAGACTGAGGAAGAGAAAGAGGAAGAAAGGTAAAAAGAGCAGGAAGCTAGGGAAAAAAGAGACAAAAAGAAGAGGAAGTTAGAGAGCTAAAGAGAGATAAAAGACAAGAGAGGAACATATACTGGCCACAGTAGTTAGGGAACCTAGGAAGACAGTACCTGGCAACAGAAGAGAATTCCTGGCTAAAAGTCAGTGTGCCAATGCAAAGAAAAAGGACACTGGGTCAGGGACTGCCCCAGGAAAAACCAGAGGGGCCTTTCCAGCAGCCCGGAAGGCGAGCCTCTTGGTCCTAGAGTGCTGGCTATGCACAAGGACAGAAGGGAAGCCCGCCCAGTTGTTTTGTGAATGAATACGGGGGCCCAACATTCTGTGCTCCTATGCCCAAATGGGCTTGTGTCCAGCAAAAGACCTTGAGTACAGGGGACTACGGGGAACAAATAATACTCATGGACTACTCGAAGAACAGTGGACCTTAGCGTGGGCCGTGTATCCCACTTGTTCCTTCTGATCCCAGACTGCTCCTACGAGTCTGAACCCTACAACCCTGCTCTCAGACCTCAACCTAGACACCCGCTTCATGAATGTCAGCAGGTGCTCACTAAAGCACAGCGGTGGCATAAAGATCTGACTGACCAGCCACCAGAGGGGGTAGATGCCATCTGGTTCATAGATGGAAGCAGCTTCTTAGAGAAGGAAAAAGATGGGCTGGGGCAGCAGTGGTAGATGGAAACAGAGTCATCTGGGCTCAGGCCCTACCAAAAGGCACCTCTACTCAGAGGGTAGAGTTCACTCCCCTCACCAAAGCCCTTGACCTGAGAAAGAGACTTAACATCTATGTGGACAGCAGGTATGCCTTTGCTACAGTCTATCAGCAGAGGGGCCTGCTGACATCTGAGGGCAAGAAAAAGAACTTCTGGCTCTGTTAAGGGCCCTCCATGTCCCAGCCAGGCCGAGGAAGAGACTCTGGTACACGTAAACGGGAAAGAAGATCCTGCTACAAAAAACAGGGAGAGGCCATGATAAAACAAATGCATCAATGGACTCATTTAGGGGTAAGCAAACTCATCCAGACATTTTCAAAAACTAAATATTATGTCACAGGTCTCAAGTATCTCTTGGAACAGATAGTACACTGATGTATACCCAGCCAAAAGGTAACTGTTTTCAGGAAAGTTGACTCTGGCAGGAGGCTCCATGGGGAACGGCCTGAATCCTACTGAGAAGTGGACTTCACAGAGATAAAACCAGGAAAATATGGTTACAATGTTTCCTAGTGCTTATCGATACCTTTTTAGGAAAAGGTAGAAGCTTTCCCCACCAAGCAAGAGATGGCCTTGGTAGTCGTCAAGAAAATACTGGAAGAAATCTTCCCCCTGTTTGGAGTGCACAAGGTAATTAGTCAGACCACGGCCCTGCTTTCGTTGTCAAGGTAAGCCAGGGTGTAGCCAGGTATTCAGAGGTCGATTGAAAAATTATATTACATCTACAGACCTCAAAGTTCAGGACAGGTAGAGAGAATAAATAAAATTCTAAAAGAGACCCTGACCAAATTGACCACGGAGACTGGCGCAGACTGGGTGGCACTCCTTTCCTCTTGCTCTCTTCAGAGCAAAAAATGCCCCTTCTGGATTCAGCCTTACCCATGTCCCTGAAGAGACTACAGAGTTCAGGGGAGGTAAAAAAGATAAATAGAACTATAAAGGGGCCTTGACAAAATTGGCCTTAGAGATTGGTGGGGGAGACTGGATTGTCCTCCTTCCTTTTCTTTGTTCCGAGTATGGAACACTCCTGACCCTCTTGGCCTAACACCTTATGAGATTATGTATGGGAGCTCCCCCTCCATCTCACTGAATCGGGCGGGGCCCCCTACCCTGAGGTCTTTCCTAAAACCCTGTTTGCTCATTTAAAGGCTTTAGAAACAGTCCCAAGTGGAATTTGGAGCCAAGTGAAGGACGCCTACAACACAGGAGGTCCAGGATGCCTCACCAGTTCCCAGTGGGAGACGCAGTCCTGGTCCAGCGACACCAGGCTGAGAATTTAGAGCCTCACTGGAAAGGACCCTATCTAGTACTGTTAACCACTCCCACTGCTGTTAAGGTAGATGGGATTGCTGCATGGGTCCACGCCTCCAATTTGAAGATAGCACCAGATGTTCTCAGAAATGAATAGAAGTTAGAAAAGACTGCTAATCCTCTTGAGCTCCATCTCTGTTGTAAGCACTCATAATCCCCATATCCCCCAAAAAACTGACTTGGCAAGTTTCCTCCCAGGCTGGGGAGGTAATATGGTCCATCTCCAAGGTGGCTCCACCATACTCATGGTGGCCCCTGACTTTTGTAAGTTGGTAGCTGCTCTGGACACCTAGGACATTCCTGACACAGATCCTCAGAGTATGCCCTTAGAAGTCCCAAAGAGATTTCACCTGGGGGCAAGTTTGGATGGGCAAGTCCAGAAGGTGCCAATTGGGAAGACTAAGGTTTTACATTTGCCCCTGAGATGGCTGAGACCAGGCTACCATCCGGCCTTGTGGGGGCTTAGAAATTTTGTACTGTTCTGCTTGGCAAGCTGAGGCTAATTTCCATGCTCCTAGGACCCTTAGTTATTCTCTTATTAAAAATACAGGGTCCAAATGTCAAAAGTAATAAGTTAACACCCTTTATTAGAGAAAGAGTTAGTGCAGTGCAGATTTTAATGCTGCACCAACTATATCAAGCCTCAGAAGAACTTAGGGGAAAAATTGTAGAAGGTGGCCCTGAGTTCTAAGGTTAGAACTAATCACAAGCAGAAGTGGGGAATGAAAGAATAAAGATTTTAAACTATCCCCCACTGACCCTGCTGTGAGGACAAGTGCACCTCACAGCAAAAAATAACAAAACATGTTTTGGGGATGTAGCCTGGCTATAGCCATCACAAACCATCTGACCTCGATAAGGCCTGACTCAACAGTCCTGAGAAAAACGAGAGTTAGGGTCAACTTGCCCCAGAAGCAGGGTGGCTAGAGTTGAACTGAGCCCAAGTTACAAACCAATGAAATTGCTTTCTGTGACTGTTGCCAACTACCTATGTAATTTTCCCTATAAATAACCTTCCCCTAATTGGGCTTGGGTTCAACTCCTCTGTCTCCTGTGTGAGATAGGTGTCATCTCCAGAGCTCTGGTTCCTCAAATACACCTCTTGTTTATTACATCAAGACTGGTTTCTCGTGAGTTTTTTGGGGGGTTGCGTCATCTCAAAATTTGAGTGGGAGTCTTCCCCACTCCGGTGGTCTTTCAATTCTTGCCTAAACTTGAATTGATACTAAACTCCCAATAGTCCCATACTTGGTTTACTTAGACAGGGTGCCTGGTTCATCGGCTCAAGGAAATGATGAAATTGACAAATACTAATAGGAAACAGGTTTAGAATCCTCAAATATTCATGAGAAACATGTTAATAGGAAAGGTTCAAAGAACAAAATTTCCATCCCTTAAGACAAATAGTACAATGTCCTCAGTTTTGGGGGATTGATGCTAATGCTTTAAATGAATCCTGCCTCCAAAGCTAGGAGGCGAAGGTGAAGGAGGTGAAGAAGGCCTAGAGACAAAAAGCGCTCTCCTGCCACCCAGACAAAAATCCAGATAACCCCAGAGCAGCTAAACTCTTCCACCAGCTGTCCCAGGACTTGGAAGTACTGACAGATGCTGCAGCCAGGGCTGCATATGACAAGGAGAGGAAAGCCAGGAAGCGGGCCTCAGAGAGGACCCAGAGACTTGACAAGAACAGGGAGAAAGTAAAGCTTGATCTGTAGGCCAGGGAGTGGGAGGCCCAGGCACAGGGTACTGAGGAAGAGGAGGAGAGCAGGAACACCACGACACTAGGGCAGGAGATTTCTCGACTTCGAGAAGAGGGTTCCAGTCAGTTGGAAGAGCAGCAAAGGCTGATCCAGGAACAGATCCCCAGGACCAAGGACAGAGGCTGAGAGAAGAACAGAAAATAGAGAAGGCAAAGGAACCCCCAAAGTAAAACTTAAGTGGACATGCAAGAAGGAGGATGAGTCCCAAGGGGGCTACTCCAGAGATGTCCTCCTGAGGCTTTTACAGAAGTGTGGGGAGGTTCTCAACTTGGTACTTTCCAGAGAGAAGGCAGGCAACACCATAGTGGAGATTGCAACAGTCAGAGGTGTGGAGCTGGCAGTCAGAAATGAAGTGGGCCTAGCTGACAACCCTCTGAATGTTTCCTGGTTGGGGGGGACAGCCCCAGGGCATGGTAGACCCCAGCCCCCCAGGACTGTCGAAGGGCTCAGTGTTGTCACTAGGGACTATGAGGGTCTGGTCATGATGCGCTTGCGCCAGGCTGCTGAGCGACAGCAGCTGTTGGCCCAGTTGCAGCAGGAAGATGAGGTCCGGCCCACATAGCCGGGACTTCATCCTTCCCACTCCACATCCTTTTCTGAGTCATCACCAATAAACTTTTTAAAAAACAAACAAAAAGAAAACCAAATATGCATAATAGGTAATGGATAATTTCTAATCCTGATGGCCTGTTGCATTTGAATAAAGTTAATTCATTATTATCAGGGACAAATTCAGCAGTCTCTATGGGCAAAATGACCCTGCATTCAATGAATCAGTAATTACGTTAAGAGGTTTGAGATATTCCAATACCATAAGGATAGCACACAATTCAGACTTCTGAATTGATGTGGACTTTTGGAGCAGGAGGAGGAGAAGGAGAAGGAGGAGGAGGAGGAGGAGGAGGAGGAGGAGGAGGAGGAGGAGGAGGAGGAGGAGAAGAAGAAGTTTCTTCCCCTGACAATTAAGATGCTTTCTGTATTACAGACCTCAAAGACATTCTAAAGCAGCATCTGACATGGCTAAAAGCTCTTGCCCTGTTACTCCCTCACAGGCAGGTAGAATGACAGCAGAGCTCTAGCTGGAAATGCTACAGGATTTGACTGTGCAAGCAGGACTGAAATACAATTGGTGTACTGGATTGGGTGCCTCCAGAGAACATTAGCTATGCAAATCCTTGTAAACAAGTGTCTCAAATCAAGTATGCCACCAGTAATGGGGTCCACATTAGGATTTTTGACAGTGAAATTGAATTGATGCAAGTCACCAGAGCACAGACAAAGGCAAAGTTGGTTTTGCAGTTGGACATTGACACTTCCAAAGCATTTTGTCCCCTCAATGTTAAATTTGGTATCTCACTCAAAACCAGCAGGCTTCTCATGGAAAAGGCAAAGGAGATAAAGAGTGACATCCTTGGCCTCAGCTTCCATGCGGGCAGTGGATGTACTGCCCCTGAGACCTTCTTGCAGGCACTGACAGATGCCACTTGTGTCGTTGCCATGGGCACAAAAGTTGTTGTCAGCATGTATCTGCTTGATATTGGTGGTGGCTCTCCTGTATCAGAAGATACAACATGTAATTTCATGCTCTACGAAATTTTGAGAACATGGGTGCATCCACCATTGCTCCTGCTTCTACGTTCAATGGACTCCAGAGGACAAACGTCTATTCTTTACTCTCACCACCAATGTGGTTACTCATGCAGGAGATACAGAGCCATGGCTTCCCTCCAGAGGTGGATGAGCAGGATGTTGGCATTCTTCCCATTTCTTGCCTCCAGGAGAGCAGGAAGGACCCTCACCCTACAGCCTGTGCCTCTGCTACTCTCAATGTGTAAATGCCATTCTTGTAGCTCTTTCCTGCCTGTTTAGTTTGAATTCAGGCATTTGGGAATTCAGGCGCCCCACGGAACCAAGGATGGGCTTTTTATAGGATTCTGGGGAGCAGAAGCAAGCATACAGAAGCAGATGCATGGTTACAGGGATATAATTGGTGGATTCTAATGTGGCAATGGTTCAGTCTGGGGGCAAGTTTCCTAGCCACCTTCCTGGAACATAACAACTGACTCGGCCCCCCACCAGGGTGTGGGACCTCTCCCGGGCTTTTTTGATTCTCAGGTGCTCAACCGCAGTCATCCTGTTGCCAGGCCTTCAACCATACACATCCTCCTTGGCAGCCGCTGTGTACTCAGTGTTCTAACCTTTCCCTGAACCAGTCATCTTAAGTACAGCCTTGCAAAATGGCTTTACTGCTGCTAAGCTGGGGTCTTTCACCCATAAACATGTCTGTCAAGAAAATTTGAGGATTCTAAACCTGTTTCCTATTAGTAATTTGTCCATTTCATCATTTCCTTGAGCCAATGAACCAGGCACCCTGTATAAGTAAACCAAGTATGGGACTCCTGGGAGTTGTAGTATCAATTCAAGTTTAGGCTAGAATTCTCCAAAGAGTTCTTACAGATGGATCTCTACATGCTGCTGGGCTTTAGAATGTCTTTGAGATCTGCAATACAGAAAGCATCTTTATTGTCAGGGGAAGAAACAACTTCCTTCTCCTTCCTTCCTTCTCCTTCCTTCCTTCTCCTTCCTTCCTTCTCCTTCCTTCCTTCTCCTTCCTTCCTTCTCCTTCCTTCCTTCTCCTTCCTTCCTTCTCCTTCCTTCCTTCTCCTTCCTTCCTTCTCCTTCCTTCCTTCTCCTTCCTTCCTTCTCCTTCCTTCCTTCTCCTTCCTTCCTTCTCCTTCCTTCCTTCCTTCTCCTTCCTTCCTTCTCCTTCCTTCCTTCTCCTTCCTTCCTTCTCCCCTCTTCCTTCTCCCCTCTTCCTTCTCCCCTCTTCCTTCTCCCCTCTTCCTTCTCCCCTCTTCCTTCTCCCCTCTTCCTTCTCCCCTCTTCCTTCTCCCCTCTTCCTTCTCCCCTCTTCCTTCTCCCCTCTTCCTTCTCCCTCTTCCTTCTCCCCTCTTCCTTCTCCCCCTCTTCCTTCTCCTTCCTTCCTTCTCCTTCCTTTCCTTCTCCCCCTTCCTTCTCCCCTCTTCCTTCTCCCCTCTTCCTTCTCCCCCCTTCCTTCTCCCCTCTTCCTTCTCCCCTCTTCCTTCTCCCCTCTTCCTTCTCCCCTCTTCCTTCTCCCCTCTTCCTTCTCCCCTCTTCCTTCTCCCCTCTTCCTTCTCCTTCCTTCCTTCTCCCCTCTTCCTTCTCCTTCCTTCCTTCTCCTTCCTTCCTTCTCCCCTCTTCCTTCTCCTTCCTTCCTTCTCCCCTCTTCCTTCCTTCTCCCCTCTTCCCTCTTCCTTCTCCTTCCTTCCTTCTCCCCTCTTCCTTCCTTCTCCCCTCTTCCCTCTTCCTTCCTCCCTCCCTCCCTCCCTCCCTCTTCCTTCCTCCCTCCCTCCCTCCCTCCCTCCCTCTTCCTTCCTCCCTCCCTCCCTCCCTCTTCCTTCCTCCCTCCCTCTTCCTCCCTCCCTCTTCCTTCCTCCCTCCCTCTTCCTCCCTCCCTCCCTCTCCCCTCCTCCTCCCTCCCTCTTCCTCCCTCCCTCCCTCTCCCTCCTCCTCCCTCTCTTCCCTCCTCCTCCCCTCTTCCCTCCTCCTCCTCCTCTTCCCTCCTCCTCCTCCTCTTCCCTCCTCCTCCTCCTCTTCCCTCCTCCTCCTCCTCTTCCCTCCTCCTCCTCCTCTTCCCTCCTCCTCCTCCTCTTCCCTCCTCCTCCTCCTCTTCCCTCCTCCTCCTCCTCTTCCTCCTCCTCCTCCTCCTCCTCTTCCTCCTCCTCCTCCTCCTCCTCTTCCTCCTCCTCCTCTTCCTCCTCCTCCTCCTCCTCCTCCTCCTCTTCCTCCTCCTCCTCTTCCTCCTCCTCCTCTTCCTCCTCCTCCTCTTCCTCCTCCTCCTCTTCCTCCTCCTCCTCTTCCTCCTCCTCCTCTTCCTCCTCCTCCTCTTCCTCCTCCTCCTCCTTCTGCTCCTTCTCCTTCTCCTCCTCCTCCTCCTCTTCCTCTTCCTCTTCCTCCTCCTCCTCCTGCTCCTCCTCCTGCTCCTCCTCCTCCTCCTCCTGCTCCTGCTCCTCCTCCTCCTCCTGCTCCTTCTCCTCCTCCTGCTCCTTCTCCTCCTCCACCTCCTTCTTTCTTCTTCTTGGTGTAGAATATCCTTGGCAGTAAAGCCTTCATTGAGGATATAGCAATCAAGCTTTTCCCTAGTAAAGCTGCTCACGGTTCTTGATATGCCTACAGAGAAAAAGCACTGGGCCACAGCTGGTCAGACCAGTGGTGAGGACATCACCAAACCCTGAGGATCATCTGGCCATTTGCAGAAGCTGATTCAAGGTGGCACCAAGCTTCTGGCTAGGGTGGCTGTTGGTGATGTCTGCAGGTTCTGACCCTCAGTGTTCTTAATGTTGGTGAAAATGAAACGACTTTAGTATGGAAACCTGCAAAAATATTAAGGGGATGTGGCTATGCTTATGTATCTACAGAGAAGGAAAAACAAGGCTACCAACAGAACCTTATAAACATTTTCTCTGAGTACGGAAAACCTGCAGACATCACCCACAGCCACCCTAGCCCATTACCAAGCAGCTGGTCTTTAGTAACAGTTATTCCACTTGTTAATCACAAGGGCTGGTTCTGCCTTCACTTCTGACGGCCAGCTGCGCAGCTCTGACAGTTGCATACCCCACTATGCGTTGCCTGCCTTCTTTCTGGAAAGTCCCAATTAAGAACCTCCTTATACTTGTGTAAAAGCCTCAGGAGGACATCTCAGGAGTAAGCCCCCTTGGGACTCATCCTCCTTCTTGCATGTCCACTTAAGCTTTAGTTTGGGGGTTCCTTTGCCTTCTCTATTTTCTGTTCTTCCTCTCAGCCTCTGTTCTCAGTCCTGGAGGGTCTGCTCCTGGATCAGCCTTTGTTGCTCTTCCAACTGACAGGAACCCTCTTCTCGAAATCGAGCAATCTCCTGTTCTAGTGTGGTGGTGCTCCTGCTCTCCTCCTCTTCCTCAATACCCTGGGCCTGGGCCTGCCACTCCCTGGCCTCCTGGTCGAGCTTCAGTTTCTTCCTGTTCTCCTCAAGTGTCTGGGTCCTTTCTGTGGCCCGCTTCCTGGCTTTCCTTTCCTTGTCATAAGCAGCCCTGGCTGCAGCATCAGTCAGAACCTCCAAGGCCTGGGACAGCAGGTGGAAGAGTTCAGCTGCTCTGGGGTTATCTGGATTTTTGTCTGGGTGGCAGGAGAGTGCTTTTTGTCTATAGGCCTTCTTCACCTCTGTGTTTGCCACCTTCTCTTCGACACCCAGCAGTGTGTACAGATCCATCTGTAAGAGCTCTTTGGTCACCGTCATGATTCTACCCTAAACCTGCATTGATACAACTCCCAGGGGTCCTGTACATGATTTTCTTATACAGGGTACTTGGTTCATTGTCTCAAGGAAATCATAGGGGTTGGGTGTGTTCTGTCCAGACATGGGCCAAGATTTGAAAAGCTAACATTAGTTTGAATCACAGGATTGAACCAGGAACTCTCACATTGGTGCCACGACTCAGATGCACCTCGTGAGGATTTTGATATTCCCGAGCCCATGTGGCCTGGCACCCCTGCTCCACTGCCACCGAACTCTGGAGCAGAAGATAGGCCTTCCTCACCACATGTCTGTTGTCTGTAGTTAGGACCATCCTGGGCTACCCTGGGCTTGTGGCAGGGAGCCTTTATAAAGATGGATGGAACTGTGTATTCCCAGGACAAAGTCACATTGCCCTAGAATTGCAGTGCAAGCCTCTTGGGCGCACATGACCCGAGATTGCTACTGAGGGTCCTGATGTTGAGCACTGCCTTTACACCTGCTGCCACTTCTGTGTGCATCACGGAGATTAAATCACCGCTGCTGTCTCACCAGCTAAGCCATCAGACCACGAACACCTTAGATCCTGATCTTGAGGCTGGGAGATATAGGTTTCTGGCCTGGATTTTGGTATGAAGATCTTGAGGCAAAGTGACTATGAATCCCAGGAGCTTAAGGCAAAGAGATCTGAGTTCAAGGTCACCTGGGACAAAGCAAGCCCCAGAGCCAGGTGTGGTGGTACACACCTTTAATCTGGGACCAACTCAGGGGTAGAGGACAGGCCTTTCCCACTCCATGCCTCTGCTCCCCAAGGCAGTCCACAGCCTGCCCTGGGATGCCTAAGGCCAGGAACTCGGAGCATCAGTCGAGATGGATGGAACCATGCACTCCTGCCACATCGCCCCACTGCCCGAAGTCCACTCTGGGCACAGGGCCCAGTCACACTTGCTTGCCATGGACTACTCACTCACACTGGCTGTGGCAGGAAAAATGGAGGTTTATGCCATTCCTATGCACATAACTGGAGATTGTCAACAAGCATGCTGCTGATGGACACTGTCATTAAAACTTCTGTGGCTTCTGCAAGTATCAGAGGGATTCGATCAGAGCTGCTGCCTCACCATCTACATCAGACCACCACCATCTGTTGGCTGCTGTGGGCCCTCAGGATTTACACCACTCCTCAGGCTTCCCCATCGCCATGACACCCTGCTAATAGCTGTCCACCCACGAGAGTGCCCTCTTCAGCATGTGCTGGTGAGTGGTACTTACTCAAACTCTGTGCACTTTCTTTACCTCAGGGCTTGACTTTCCGTGGTGAACACATGGTTTCAGGAGAGCATTCTTGAGCTTGGAGAGCTAGCTGTGCTGCTTCTGGGGATAGATCCTTTCATGGAGCCTCCCCTTCTAGGACTTTTCCCTTGGGTGAGACCTTCTTTCTCCTTTTGAGACAGTTTAATGCCAGGCCGGGCCTGGATAGACTGTTCTCAGGCTCAGGAGCACTGGCTCTAACTTTAGACCCAGCACAAGTCAGGGTAATTAATCACTATTCTCACCCATGGGTCTCTAGATCTTTACTGCCTGTCCCCATGTCCTGGGATGTAATTTACACTAAACAGAAAACAGTATCTCTGTCTGGTCTCATACCTAGGCCTCCCTCTTCACCCTTCTTTGTTGCTTTAGGTCCTGGTTTGTGCCTGAGCAAATCATTTGGCAAAATTAACTCAGCTCACAAGAGGTTTTCCCTAGTCAGATATAAAATTTATAAGGTTCTATTGGTAGCCATATTTTTCAGTCCCTGTAGAAACTTAAGCATAACCACATCCCCTTAATACTATTACCATGTTCACTTCTCCTGTCAACACACCCTTACATTGGTTGGTCTAGTTCCTCAGTTTCTCTTTTTTGACCTTGTACTCTGTCACCTGTATCATTACCTTCCCAAGGAGCAACTACCATATCATTTTCTCATTCGTTGTCCCTGGAATTGCGGGAATATCAATTTGAGTACCCATTTTTGTAAAAGATGCCTTCCCCATAAGTATATGGGTAGCCGTATAAGTTCTCAATTTCTCTGTTTTCCCTTTTGGGTCCACATAGGCACCATCCCATTCATGGCAATTAAGCAGTTTCTACAAATTGTATCTAAAGTGGACAATCTGGATTCCAAGACTTTTGGGAAAGTAAACTAACATCAGCTCCTGTATCTTCCACTCTTCCTATGTGCACACCTGCATTTGGACAACCTGGGTCTCTGATCATAGACCTGTGTGCCAGAGCACACCTTCCCCAGTGCTTCCAAAAGCCCCGTTCATGCCACAGGAGCAGCCTTGCACCTATTGTAGGGAAATAACTCAGCCATTCTGTCTCCTTCTTCCCCTTTAGCAGGTTTTATTTCTTCCTTGTGATCCCCATCTACTACACCTGGATAGACCATGAGTCCTTGAGAAGTGAATTCACTTCTTCCCAAGATTACTCCCACTGTCCCTGAAAGGAAGGAACCGCACCCACCAGTCCTTAACTTAACAACATCCCTCTTTGGGGATAATGAAAGAGGGATCTGTGGCCAGATCCTAAGCTACACTTCCTTCTGCAGCCACATCTAAGATCAGAAACACATAATGCTTCATTCGTCCAGACTGACCAAAAAGAAAACGTTAATTGTTTCCTCTGGGGATTTGGGCTGACAGGTCCCTTGATGTTGCCTGTAGTTTAACAATCATTACCTCCTAAGCCCAGGCCTAAGGCCAATGCTACCAGCCCCTCCTGCCTTTCCTCTTCTTCCACCATTCTTAGTTATGGGATTGTCCTCTGCCAACCCTAACCTGGCCTCTTTCTCTACACATCACTGCTCTGGGGGTTCTTGCCACCAGCTTGCCTCTGAGCCCTTTGACTCTGGGGACAAAAGACACAGGGCTGGAGGTATTGCACAGAGGTTAAGAGCACTGACTGCTCTTCCAGAGTTTCTGACTTTTAATTTCCAGCAACCACATGGCTGCTCACAACCAGCTGTAATGGGATGTGAGGCCCATTTCTGGTGTGTCTGGTGACAGGGACAGTGCATGCACGTGAAACTAATCTTAAAAAAAAAAAAACTAAATAATTTGCCTACTAGGCACAATTGCTATGCAAAGATAAGTCAGGCTTTCCAGGTGGGATTGACCAGTTCATTACCTCTGTGTCTCCTCCTGCTCTAAACTTGAGGCTTGTTCCACCATTTCCTGCCAAATATCTTTGACGACCCGCCCAAGGCTGCAGACCTTAGCTTTCCCAGAGCCCTTCCATGATTATTGCTATTCGGTCTAAGCTCTACCCCCACAGCTACCTGGTAAAACCAGGTATGCTGTGTGCCACAGTTGCCTGGCGATCGCCAGTTGTGCCCGACAGTAAAAATGTGGGCCGCTTGCCCTGTCTTACCCTCTCTTACTTCTCTTACTCTTTATTCTTCACTGCTCTTGCCCCCTTCCCCAGGACACCATGCGAGTGCCGGTGGCTGGCCGCCGTTCTGCTCTTCTACTCTTCTCTCATTAACATTTTGCACGTGGAATCATGGTGGGTGGGTGTGTTCTGTCCAGGAACGGGCCAAGATTCAAAATGCTAACATTAAACCGAATCACGGGATTGAACCAGGAACCCTCACATTGGTGCCATGACTCGGATGCACCACGTGAGGATTTTCATCTCCCTGAGCCCATATGGTCTGGCACCCCTGCCACACTGCTGCCTTCCATGAGACAGAGTATAGTTCTTCCTCACCGCATGCCTCTGCTTCTGCAGGGGCCCCCATTCCACCCTGGGCCACCTCTGGCCTGGGGCACGGAGCCTTGGTGAAGATGGATGAAACCATGGACTCCTGAGACAATGCCCCGTTGCCAAAGAATTGCAGTGCAAGCCTCTTCGGCCCGCATGCCCCAAGACTGCTGCTGAGCGTCCTAATGTTGAGTCCTACCTTTACTTCTGCTGCCTCTTCTGTGGGCATCACACAGATTAAATCAAACCAGCTGCCACACCATGTTAGCCATCAGACCACTAACACCTGCTGACTGCGGGGGGACTCAGGACTTACACATCTCCAGCAGGCCTCCGCATCGCCATGATGCCCTGCGTATAGCTGCCCACCAAGCAGAGCGCCCTCTTCAAGCACATGCTGGTGAGAGGTACCTACTCCACCTCTGTATGCTTTACCTCAGAGCTTGACTTTCCATGGGGTACACATGGTTTCAGGGGAGCGTTCGTGAGCTTGGAGCTACCCATGCTGCCTCTGGGGACAGAGCCTTTCACTGAGCCTCTTTCTGGACATTTTCCCTTGGGTGAGACTTTCTCTTTTTGAGACGGATTAATGCCAGGCCAGGCCTCTATAGAATGCTCACTGGCCCAGGAGCACTGGCTCTAAGTCTACCCCCAGCACTGCACTGGTCGGGGCAATTAATCCCTATTCTCACACATGGGTTTCTAGGTCTTCGCTGCCTGTCCCCACTTCCTGGGATGTTTTGGACTAATTTACACTAACGAGAAAACAGTATCTCTTTCTGCCCCATTCCCAGGCCTCCCTCTTCTCCCTTCTTTATTGCTGTAGTTCCTAGTTTGTGAAAAGCAGGTCCAACCCCATTCTTCAGGAACCTTGTCTGTGAAGAATGCTTTCCCACGCATGTGTGGCCCCGAACAACCTTGTACAAGCAAGCTCTCCCTCTCTCTGTCCAGGACTTTGATCCAGCGTGCTCACACTGCCAGCCAAGCACAGTGCCTCAGCTGTGCACACCAGTTTCCCAGCTCCCTGTGAATGCACACACTTGCTTATCCCTTGCTCTGCAGATCTTAAAGAATGTAAAATTTTATAAGCTATAGGAAATACTCAGACCTACCTCTTATGAACCAAAGACTCCACTCAGAGAAGTTCATCTGCCTAAAGATCCCACTTACTACCTATTCCTAAGGGTGGGAGTCCTCTGGGTTTCAAGCGTACATCTAAGAAAAAGTTTTCTTTTCTCCCAAACGCACTTAATCTTATTCTCTGCCTATAATAAACATATATGTGTGCTATAGCATCTTTTCAAGTCCAGATACTTACTACACCCAGGACAGCTCCAGAGATTGGACGTCTAGATGTTACAATCTCCTCTCACAGACACAGACACTCATATTGGACCTGTTCCTTCTGACCTATCCTCAGACGGTTCCACAGACCATGGACAACAGGGAGACAGCCAACTCTAGGACTGTACAATCTTCAGCATACCATTTTTCTAGGTTCCCTAGAGACATGTCACCACAGAGCAAGCAGGAAGTAGTAAGAGTTTACGACAGCACAATTCCTGCTTCACCATCACCACAAATTTTTTTTTTAATTAAACCAAACTGGGGAATGTTGGTATTCTCTCTAAGCTCAAAGAGCATAGCTATGCAGGAACAGCCAGGTATGCTCTACCCCTCTGACACAAGCCCATTTGGGCATAGGAGCACAGAATGTTGGGCCCCCGTATTCATTCACAAAACAACTGGGCGGGCTTCCCTTCTGTCTTTGTGCATAGTCAGCACTCTAGGACCAAGAGGCTTGCCTTCCGGGCTGCTGGAAAGGCCCCTCTGGTTTTTCCTGGGGCAGTCCCTGACCCAGTGTCCTTTTTCTTTGCATTGGCACACTGACTTTTAGCCAGGAATTCTCTTCTGTTGCCAGAACTGTCTTCCTAGGTTCCCTAACTACTGTGGCCAGTATATGTTCCTCTCTTGTCTTTTATCTCTCTTTAGCTCTCTAACTTCCTCTTCTTTTTGTCTCTTTTCTTCCCTAGCTTCCTGCTCGTTTTACCTTTCTTCCTCTTTCTCTTCCTCAGTCTCTCTGCTGTCCACTTATGTGCACATACCCTGAACCACACTTTAACTTTCCTTTCTCTGCACTTACACTAACTCTCAGCAACTTAGCTTAACTCTTCAAATTTCTGTAACTTTTTCTTTATATCTTTTTCTCAGCTTAGCCAGATTGGTGGGGCGCTTTCCAGCCCCTCGGGGACCCACCCTTGGAGCCTGGCGTTAGACCTGGAGCACTCCCTACCTTCAGGGGTATTGAAGTCAGTCAGGAGTGAGGGTCTTCCATCCATGTCTGGAACATTTATTTTCTGGCCTCTAGTAGAATTCTGTCTTTCCTCGGTGGTAAAGAAGATCTATAACAGTTACTAATAAGCATCTCATGTGGGATGGTGAGAAAACAAGAGGAGAATCTAGAGAATAGAGGTCCACTGAAGAGGACAAATAGCATTTAGTCACACAGCTAAACCAGGAGGCCTTTTGGGGACAAACAGGCCGTTGTAAAAATAAGCACAAGCTTCGTGTCTGTGAAGCAGAAAGGCGAGCAGAGAGGCAACTGATATGTTACCGACTATCTCTCTGGACTTAGAGTTTTCCTCAAGGAGTCTCTCTTCAGTGTCAGCTTCGTGGCTTTACCTCTCAAGAGAACCAGCCTCCAAATGACACTAGGCTTCTAGTAATAACAAAAGGATGGAGAGATGGTTAGGACCTGGGTGTTAGATGCCAAGTGGCTGACATAAGAATTGTAACCGGTTCACCTGGGACTTTCAGGACCTCAGTAGCAGCCCTTTACCAAACTGTCGCACTGGGTTAAAGGCCCATGGAAAAGAAAAGATTAATCCTGACCTTGGCCACAGCCAAAGCCTGAATTCTAAATTTTGACGGGCAAAACAAAGTTCTTCACAGTTAGTTGTAGATTCTTTCTGAAACTATTTTAGGGGCTTCCCTGCCTCCCAGCCTGGGGCATTTTGACCACAGGGGCAGGAACTTGCTGATGAGGGGTTAGGAACAAAGACACTGTCCATGTAGACAGACCATTCTCTTAGAATAGGGCCAGTGGATAAGGGAAGGCAGGCAGGCTCTCTCAAAGAAAGTTCTCTTAATGCACTCTTTTTGTTGTCAAAGCATCAGCCCTGGCCAACTGACCCTTAACCTTGAAACTCTTTCCCCCCACCCCCCGCTGACTCAGGCCCCTGCCCATGCACAGCCTGCAGCTTGCTTGCCCATGCACCTGCCACCCTCAGCCCCACACTTCCCTACTCTGAGCTGTCCCTTCCTTAGAAGCTGTGAATGTTTAAGCAACAGGGAGAATTTTTCTTCAGGACCTAAGGTAAAACTTTCTGGTTCTGATAATTCCTGCTTCAGACAGGGTCACTCCCTAACCTGGAGTCCTTCATACACAACTGTTAACAGCAGCTAGACTGGACAAGGGGAGCAAAGGGAGGGGCATCTCCCCTTGGGAAGGAGGCTCAAGAGAGAAAGATAAAACTCCCTGGCAGAAAACCATTTTTCTCAAGCAAATTATTTTTAACTTCTAAGTTAAGCACCAAGAGGACCAAGTGAAACTCTTTGACGAACAAAGTAAACAGTTCTGTGATTAAGTTTCCAGTTATAAAGATCAGAGGAGGAGAAAGTCCAATACGGAAGGGGCTGCATCCCATTGCCTGGACCAGGGGGAGGTCTGGAAGCCCGCAAGGGAAAAACAAGAATTGGGCCAGTAGAGGAGTCAGGGGTGAGTGCTCACCAACTTCCCGTGCCCTACGCCGGACCTCTAGAGGGGCAGAGGATTCAAGAGGTTGGAAACCATAAGTGCCCAAAGGTATGGCTACTGTGGAGTCATGCTCTGTGGGGCTCTGAGCCCTGCAGCTTCGGGTACCTGTAGCCGGACACCCACTCCCTGATTCTTCTTCCTGTGGAGAAGAAGTCAGAAGGCTGCTGGGGAGGAAATGGGGCATAAATACGGGGGACGGAGCTGGCCATTCAGGAGGCTCCCCCACCTCAGGATAGATCTTAGGAGGAGCAGAGGGTACTGAGGATTTTGAACCAGGTTTTGCCAGACCTAAATGTAAGATTGCTGGTCCGGGTGTGCTCCCAGTTTTTCCTGAAAAACAATAGCTTTAACATAAAGAATCATAGTCATGTCAAAAGAGCCCTCAGGGGGCCAGCCCACACTGAAAGTTGGCCACTCAGAGGTGCACAAAGTCTGCCACTTTCCCTTCTTAACTTCAACTGACATATTATGTGCTCTGTCCCTAACTTGTCCAATGATCTAACATCAGGCTTACGGGAGTCATTACTGTCTGTCCTATCATCACAAAAAAAAAAACACTAAACAGACAAACAACAGACAACACAAAGAAACCACAATATCCAGACAACAACTGCTGTGCCTAGTCCACAGGCATCAGCCAAAAGCAGTTTCAGACGAAGAGGTCTTTGAAGTTTCTCTTCCAAGAGGAACACACTATCCTCTTCTACCCAATAGGAGACCACCAGGCGTCCCTGGCTCTCCTGTTGCCCTGAAGCATCCGTCAGGGTGCAGCTTGTCATCCTCCCGACATGTCTGTCGACCACAGCTTCTGAGCTTTACAGCTCCGGAAAGTGGCTGCAAAACCAGAGCTCTTTTCAGGTACTAACCAGAACCAGAACAGAGACAGACACAGACAGCAGCTGCACATTCAGACACAATTGGGGACCCCCTTACCTCCAAGAAGGTCTTTGGAGTTGTGGGTGGTTGCGAGATCCCGGACGAGCTCCTAAATGAAAGACTACCAGGGTGGGGAAGACCCCCACTCAAATCTCAAGATGACGCAACCCCCCAAGAACTCATGAGAAACGAGTCTTGATGTAATAAACAAGAGGTGTATTTGAGGAACCAGAGCTCTGGAGATGACACGTATCTCACACAGGAGACAGAGGAGTCGACCTCTAGCCCAAGTAGAGGAAGGTATTTACAGGGAAAATTACATAGGTAGTTGGCAACAGTCACAGAAAGCAATTTCATTGGTTTGTAAGTTGGGCTCAGTTCAACTCTAGGCCACCCTGCTTCTGAGGCAAGTTGACCCTAATTCTCTTTTTTGTCAGGAATGTTGAGTCAGGCCTTATTGAGGCCAGATAATTTTGTGTAGCCGGGCTACATCCCCAAAACATGTTTTTTGCTGTGAGGTAAACTTGTCCTCATAGCAGGGTCAGTGGGGGATACTTTAAAATCTTTATTCTTTCAGAATCATGGCAGTGACCAAAGAGGTCTTACAGATGTTTCTCTACCTGCTGCTGGGAGTCGAAGAGAAGGCAAGAGACAAAGAGAAGAAGGCCTATAGACAAAAAGCACTCCCCTGCCACCCAGACAAAAATCCAGATAACCCCAGAGCAGCTGAACTCTTCCACCAGCTGTCCCAGGCCTTGGAGGTACTGACTGATGATGCAGCCAGGGCTGCATATGACAAGGAGAGGACAGTCAGGAAGCGGGCCGCAGAGACGACCCAGAGACTTGAGGAGAACAGGAAGAAACTGAAGCTTGACCTGGAGGCCAGGGAGCAGCAGGCCCAAGCCCAGAGTACTGAGGAAGAGGAGGAGAGCAGGAGCATCACCACACTAGAGCAGGAGATTGCTCGATTACAAGAAGAGGGTTCCCGTCAGTTGGAAGAGCAGCAATGGCTGATCCAGAAGCAGACCCGCCAGGACCGAGAACAGAGGCTGAGAGGAAGAACAGAAAATAGAGAAGGCAAAGGAACCCCCAAAGTAAAGCTTAAGTGGACATGCAAGAAGGAGGATGAGTCCCAAGGGGGCTACTCCAGAGATGTCCTCATGAGGCTTTTACATAAGTATGGGGAGGTTCTCAACTTGGTAGTTTCCGGAAGGAAGCCAGGCAATGTCATAGTGGAGATTGCAACTGTCAGAGCTGCGGAGTTGACCGACAGAAATGAAGTGGGCCTGGCTGACAACCCTCTGAAGGTTTCCTGGTTGGAGGGACAGCCCCAGGGCATGGTGATCCCAGTCCCCCAGGACTGTGGAAGGGCTCAGTGTCCTCAGAAAGGGACTATGAGAGTCTGGTCATGGTGCGCATGCGCCAGGCCACTGAGCGACAGCAGCTGATGGCCCAGATGCAGCAGGAAGATGAGGGGGTACCACGTAGCCCGCACTTCAGCCTTCCCAACCCACACCCTTTTCTGAGTCATCACCAATAAACTTTTAAAAAAAAACAAACAAACAAAAAAAACCAAACATGTATAATATGTAATGGATAATTTCTAATCTTGATGGCCTGTTGCATTTGAATAAACAATGTTAATTCAGAGTTATCAGGGACAAATTCAGCAGTCTCTATAGGCATTCAATGAATCAATAATTACGTTAAGAGCTTCAGGATATTCCAATATCATAAGGATAGCATACAATTCTGACTTCTGAATTGATGTGGACGTTTGACCACCATGCTTATTTTATCTGACTTACAACCTGCCATCCCCATCTTGTTTACATCAGTATAAAAAGTTAGCACCGAACACAACATCTCGCTCTGCTCTTGACCCTGTGCAAGTGCGGTGCAGTGGGAAGCCTCTGAAAATGTTTCCAATATGGCATCGGAGCGGAAGACTAAGTTATCCAAAACCTGCTGCGCATGAAGTTCATGCAGAGGGGCCTGGACTCGAAAAACCAAACAGCTGGAAGAGGAGGAACGGAAGATGATCAGGGATGAGCACTGGTACCTGGATTTGCCAGAGTTGAAGGAGAAGGAGAGCTTCATCATAGAAGAGCAGAGCTTCTCCCTGTGTGAAGATATTCTCTACGGAAGGATGCCATTCAGAGGCTTTAATCCTGAAGTTGAGAAAGTAATGCTTCTGATGAATTCCAGGAACAGAGTGGCAGGGTCAGAAGAGGAGGAAATACTAGACATTGGAATGTCGAAAGAAGAAATGGCAAGAAGACATGAGAGTTTGGAGGGAACGATTGGGTAAATGTTTGCCAAGAATAGGAAGCCAATGATGAAGAAGATGAAAATGGAAATATAAAAGCCATTAAAATTAAGAAGATGTTCTTAAAGCCCGAAGACTAATATGGACGGCTGTAATCCAGTGGATGCTGTGAGAGCAGCATGGTCTGAACTCACCCTCCTGTCCTCGGTACTGGTCCCTTCTAAGGGATGCCTAGGGTTGGAAATGTGCTGTTCTTGAGACAGAAGGATGATGGACGTTCTACATCCTTTTGGCGGCAATCGGGGGCTTCACATATGTGGGTATACGCTGCTCCCTAGACTTTTGGCCTGATTCTGTGTGAATATACACACAGACAGGGCACAAACCTACACATGCTCTCAGTTACTCTCCAGGAATGAGTATTGTAAACTAATTCTTGCCTTGGTTTTACTGCCCTTACATTTATATTTTACTTTTTGAATCATGTCAAGGCAAATCATTCACTTTGAATTTCAATATTTGAGAACTTTTCAGAAGTGATTGACCAGGAACAGACATGGCTCTCAGCCCAGAGTATTCGCATGCTCATAGGCCTTCTTCATGAGTAGAAGTGTGGGGTTTGTGTATTTTAAACAGTCACCTGGATCTTTTTCTAATGTTCTATAATAAACGTGCTTTATATTAAAAAGTTGATACCTCTGGAGTTGTTACTCATTCCTAACAATTATGGTAATGATATTAAATAGTGGATTTTTTAAATTCTTCAAAATCTAGCATTTCTATCAGTCGCCAGGTCAGCTCACTGTCAGGAATAGCGTCAGTAGCAGGCACATGGTGCAGAGACGCTGGGAAGGATGCATGCATTTCTGCAGGCCTAAGACAATCTTGTGGGAGTGCACTCACACATCACCCTTTTGTGCCTGTGCTACCTCCCGCTCTTCCCAGCCCCTTGTCTCCCTGAGGCATTTGGGCACCTGGTAGTGAAAGCACGGGGAGCAGGGCAGGGCAGCAGTTTCCCTTCCAGTCTATTTCTTTCCCCTTTTCATCATGGGTACATTACCAGTCTCATTCACCAAGCCTGAACCTTGTTCTCCTCCTGGCTCTTTCTTTCCAAGCATTTCAAATTCTAGTCACAAACTCTACGTGCATAGTGTCAAGTCTGTCATCTTTTCTAGCAGAAGAGAATTGAGTGAACTTTGAGTTTTCAGCTTTCACTCCAAACTTCCAGAATAGTATATGAACATACAAAGCAAAATCAAAAATCCCCTCCAGTTACACAGTATGATAGCACCCAGCAACTGTAGCTGCCATTTTATCATTTCCTTCAGGAACATTGCTCACCCCTCAGAATCTACAGTTTCCTCTACCACATTAGAAGCAGAGTTACCCGTTATGTCTAAGTCACGGTGGATGCCACCTGTAGGCATAAAGGTTTTGAAACCTCCTCTTAAGTTATGCTCTAGCCCACAATAGAGCCCACAGGAGCAGCCTTGCCCCGGATGTAGGGAAACAGCTGAGCAATTCTATCTGCTTCTCCCCTTTAGCAGGTATTATTTCTTCCTGGGATCCCCATCTACTATACCTGGATACACCATGAGTCCATGAGAAGTGAATCCACTTCTTCCCAATATTATTCCCACTGTCCCTGAAGGTAAGGGACCATCCACACCAGTGGTCCACTTATATCATGTGACTTTTGGGGATAATGTAAGAGGAATCAATGGCCAGATCAAATCTACACTTTCTCTGCAGCCATGTATAAGATCAGAAATACCTACTTTTCTTGCCTGCTTGGTACCTCCTGACTGACCAAAAGGAAAATGTCTCCAATGTCCCGAGGGGCCTCTAGCTTACAGGGCTGCCTGTAGTTTTACAATCACCACCACCTCATGCCCAGACTACAGCCAATGCCACCAGCCCTTCCTGCCTTTCTTCTTCCACCACAATGCTGAGTTCTGGGATTGGCCACTGCCAACCCTAACCCGGCCTCTTTCTCTCTCCGCAACGGCTTTGTGGGTTCTTGCCACTGGCTTGCCTCTGAGACCTTTGATACTGTGGACAAGAGATACAGGGCTGGAGAGATGGCTCAGGGGTTAAGAGCACTGACTACTCTTCAAAACCCTAACACTGGTTCTGAAAGCATGGATGGAACCAGGAACCTTAACATTGGCGCCGTGACTCGGATGCCCCAGGGGAGGATTTTGATTTCCCACTGCCCACATGGCGTTTTACTTCCGCCATTCCTCTGCTGACCCCGAGGCACAGGATAGGCCTTTCCCAACACATTCCTCTACTGCCCACAGCAACCACCAGCTTCTCCTGGCAGAACCTTGGTGGAGGTGGAGGAAACCTGTGCACTCCAGCCTTATCACTGCATTGTCCACAGTTCACCCAGGTCTGTGGGTAAAGCTGCAGTTGCTCACAACTGGCTGTGTGCTCTCCCTGGCGTGGCAAGGAAGAACGGAGAGGAATGCCACTTCTGTGAACATGACTCGAGATTGCTACCAAGCGTCCTGCTGTTGGGCCCTGCCATTACATCTGCTCCCACTTTTGTGAGCATCACAGGGATTTGATTACAGCTACTGCCACAACATCGACACCATCAAACCACCAACGACTGCTGGCTGCTGGGGATCTCAGGACTTACACCACTCCAGCAGGCCTCCCGTTCCATAGGATGCCCTGCTTATAGCTGCCAACCAAGGAGAGCCCCCTCCTCAAGCACATGCAGGTGAGCAGTACCTATTCAGCCTCTGTGCGCTTTACCTCAGAGCTTGACTTTCCATGGGGTACACAGGGTTTCAGGGGAGCGTTCTTGAGCTTGGAGCTACTGGAGCTACCTCTGGAGATAGAGCCTTTCACAGAGCCTCCTTCTAGGAACTTTTCCCTTTGGTGAGACTTTCTCTTTTTGAGATGGTTTAATGCCAGCCCAAGCCTGGATAGACTGCTCTCTGGCCCAGGAGCACCGGCTCTAAATCTAGCCCGAGCACAAGTTGGGGCAGCTAATCCCTATTCTCACCCATGGGTCTATAGGTCTTCAATGCCTGTCCCCATTTCCTGGGATGTTTTGGTCTAATTTACACTAACCAGAAACCATTCTCTCTGTCTGCCCCCATTCCCAGGCCTCCCCCTCTTCTCCCATGCTTGTTGCTGTAGCTCCTGGTTCCTGCCCTGTGAAAAGCAGGTCTGGCCCCTTTTCGGAGGAACCCTGTCTATCAGGCCCGTTTCCTACTATCTGGGACCCTAAGACCCTTGCATAAGCCAGTTCTCTTTCTGTCTGGGACTTTGCTCCAGCGTGCTAACAACACTGCCTGCACACATTGCCCCAGCTGTCCACACCACTGTCCCAACTGCGGGTACTTGAGTGCTCCCTCTTTTACCTTGCTCTGCCGATCTTAAAGAATGGAAACTTATAAACTACAGGAATCCCACTCAGACCTATGTCTTATGGAATAAATAGATTCTACTCAGATAAGTTCATCTGCCTCAACATCCACATACAACCTATTCCAAAGGGTGGGAGTCCTCTGGTTTTCAAATTTCCATCTAAGAAAAAGTTTACTTATCTCCTGCAACATGCTTAATTTTATTCTCTGCCTATAATAAGTATGTATGTTCCAGCACCTCATCAAGTCCAGGTGCTTACTACACCCAGGACAGCCCCAGAGAAGAGACCTCCAGATGTTCCAATCTCCTCTCAGACACAGATGCTTCTATTGGATCGGTTACTTCTGAACTATACTCAGTTGGTTCCACACACCATAGACAACAGGGAGTCAGCATCTCTAGATTGAGCAAATAACCCTATCCCCATCTTTTTAGGTTCTGGAGACACATCGCCGCAAAGCAAACAGGAAGTAAGTCAGAGATCACAACCCAATTCCTGCTTCACCATCGAGTCTACTATTTTTTTTTTTAATTAAACCAAAATGGGAGAATGTTGGTGTTCTACGTTCAAAGAGCACAGGTGCATGGGAACAGCCAGGTATGCACTACCCACAGTTGCCTGGCAATAGCCAGGTATGCCTGACACTAGAAAAGGGGCTGCTTGCCCTGTCTTACCCTCTCTTACTTCCCTTAGTCTTTGTTCATTGCTGCTCTTGTCCCCTTCCCCATCCCTCCCCCCATATGTCCATGGCCAGCCACCAATCTGCTCTTCTACTCTTCTCTCATTTAACCTCTTCACCTGAACCATGATGGCTTGGCATGTTCTGTGAGGGCACAGGCCAAAATTGGAACCCCTAACAATTATGTCCTCCTTCATCTGAAGAGACAGACAGGAAGAAGACACAGAGAAGATGAAGATGACTCAGATCCATGTGCATCCGGTTCATCTTCCTCCATCTCCTATCTCTTCCTGGTCATCTTTCTGTCCCCTCTCTAAAACTTTCAGCCCTGCCTTCTTTTCCCACTGCCCAATCACAGGCTCATGTAACTAATTAAGATTTGTACCTGGCCTCACCTGCATACAGACAGCAATCCACAGGTCAGTTTGGTTCCCAATGGCAGGAGGTTACCTCATTCAGACTCAGACTGGCAAATCCTTTGACCAATGTCAAAGGCTGCAGTGGCCTAGAAGGCTCTGTAGCTCACAGTAACCAGAACCTGCAAGGTCTTAGGTACGGTTACCGTATTCTCTAGAATCAATGCACCTGTCATTGTGAACTCTGGAATCTTTGGCCTTACAATTTCTTGGGAAATCACCAAATTGTCTACAGTTAAAACATCAAGCATTTTGATTGCTGATATCTGTAGCCACCATTTGCCCTGTGATATTTGCATTATACTCCTGAGAACCTATACCAGTGGTCTCCCTTATGCATTCATCTATAGGGCTCGACATGATTTCAATGGTCTAATTACTCTCTTACATTCTGTGTTTACATCCCCAAAAGCCAATATTTCTATCAATGGCTGTCTAGTTTCTGAGTATGATAGGGTTCTATAAACAGCTGAACTTAACCTCTGTAAGAATTCTCTAAAGGAATTCTCCAGAATCCTATTTTAGTAAAGAGGTAGATTTTCCTCCTCAGGTTCTGCAACCAGACCCCAGGCTCTTAAAGTTGTAACACAACATTGTTCAATTACACCCTCAGATCTGATTTGGTTCTGTAAGTCAGCATAACATCCTTCACCAAGTAGTTGTTCTTTAATAAGTTATTCCACTTGAGAAATTACAAGGGCGGGTTCTGTAGTTTCATGCCTTTACCACCACAACCACAGTAATTGTTGAACAGCTGACACCAACCCCTTCCATCCAATCTTGTGGGATCACCTCATGCTGTGGTCTAGTTATTTAGTGTTTCATTAATATAGGAAGAATGTAAATGATACAGAACAACAGATTCTTCAAAATGCTTTAAATCTAGCATTTCTATCAGTCACCAGGTCAGCTCAGTGGCAGGAATAGCACCAGTAGCAGGCACATGCTGCAGAGACACTGGGAAGGATGAAGGTGCCTCTGGAGGCCCAAGCAAAACCTGTGGTAATGCACTCACTTATACATTACCAGTTTGTACCTGTGCTGCCTCCTGGTCTTCCCAGCCCCTTGTCTCCCTGAGGCATTTGGGCACCTGGTAGTGAAAGCATGGGGAGCAGGGCAGGGCAGCCCTGTCCCTTCCAGTCTATTTCTTTCCCCTTTTCATCATGGGGTACATTCATTACCAGTCTCATTCACCAAGCCTGAACCTTGTTCTCGCCCTGACTTTTTGCATTCCAAGCATTTCAACTTCTAGTTGAAATCTCTATGTGCATTACAAAGTCTGCAGTCCTTTCTAGCAGAAGAGAATTGAGTGAAACTTCTGAGTTTTCGACCTTCTCTCCAAATTTTAGAATAGCATGTGAACATACAAAGGAAAACCAAAAATCCCCCTCCAGGAACATAGAGTAAGATACTACCCGCAACTGCAGCTGCCATTTTACCAATTTCCTTCAGTAACATTGCTCACCCCTCAGAATCTACAGTTCCCTCAACCACATTAGGAGCAGAGTTACTCATTATGCCTAAGGCACTTTGGGTGTCACTGGTAGGCGTAAGTGTTTTGAAACCTCCTCTTAAGCTCTCCTCTAGCACGCCACAGAGCAGATGCAGTGGAAGGGAAAAGTTATTAGGATGTGGGGAAGTGGACCTGCTCAGCAGTCTTTCTCTGGATTGAGTTCCATCTCCTTGGGCAGCTGTTCAGTCCCAGAGCAAACACCAAACAGGACTCAGCAGCTGCAGACCAGTCCTCTAGGCAGGCAGAAAACAGGCTCGACCAGCAGCCATAATCCAGTCCTTTCAGGAAGCAGACACCAGGCAGCTGTACTTCAATCCTGAAGAAACCACCAGGCTGGCTACTGACCTGAGGTCAGGCCACAGAAGTGACAAGCTGCTGCAGGAACTATACAAGCAGTTCTTGGGTGAGCTTCTCTCCATGGCAGCTTTATCACAGGTTGAGCTCAACCATGCTATGTAAGGGGAACCAATACATGCGGTGTCCTTACTGAAGAATGGCCAGGTGGAGCAAACCAAAGCACAGTGCTCATGTCCCACAGACTGTGGGGTCAGATTGATACTCCTTCATCAAGAGTCCTTTCACTGTCTGCTATATCCAAGCAGCCTTTTCCCTGTGTCTGCTTCAGGAGAAGTCTTTCACATGTTTGCGTTAGGAAGACGTCCTTTCATCTCTGTGCCTGAGCAAATCATTTGGCAAAATATATGTTTTAAAGAACTAGAAGTTTCCACTTCATATCCCCTTTTTCTTTAAAAATTGTCCTTTTCCCTATCATTAGCAATCTACACACAATGGCAATTATTGTAAGAACCATCACATTTTCAAAAAATGCCATTATGTAGACTATACTCAAATAATTAACAAAACCTTACCTTTCTATCAATACACAACACTTCAAAACAATTTAAATTTTCTATTGAAGTACAATTCAAACAAAAACTTAAGTTGCTATCAATATGTAATGATAAAACAAAAATCTGAAAATTCCAAAAACATAATGAAACAAAATACCTTAAAGTTCTAATACACAACTATTCCAACAAAATGACTTTAAATGTCTATCAAGCTCTGATCATAACCAATAATAACCTTCCATCCTAGATAACAATTAGAACACATCAAATGACCAAACCTATCCACCACACTTTAAGGGACTAGGGCGACGATCCTCAGAAAACTGCTTCCTGCTGAAACAGGGTGAAGAATTCCTGTATGGGCCCCAGGGAGAAAAAAAATGGTTAGTTTGAGGAAAAGGTAGCTGTAGCCTTTGTTGCCCAATCTGTCTTTCTAGTTTCTGTGCTAGCCCTTTTGAAGTTGATTTGCATGCACAGTTAGGAGAATCAGAAACTGACACAGTCTGTGAGTCACCTGGGATGTTTGCTTTGTGGAGACACTGTCTCAGCTCACAAGAGGTTTTCCCTAATCAGATCTAAACATTAAAAGCTTCTGTTGGTAGCCGTATTTTTCAATCTCTGTAGATGCATAAGCATAACCACATCCCCGTAATACAATTACCAGGTTCCCTTCTCATGTCTACACATCCTTACATTGGTTGGCCTTGTTCCTCAGTTTTTTCAATAACCTCTCTCGGGTGCTGTTGTTCCATTTTCACCAACATTAAGAATATTGAGGGCAGTTCCCGCAGATGTCACCAACAGGCAGCCTAGACATAAGCTTAGTGCCACCTTGGATCAGCTTCCACTAATGGCTGTGTGGTCCTCGGGGTTTGTTGTTTTCCTCACCACAGGTCTGGCTAGCTGTGGCCCAGTGCTGTTTTCTGTAAGCGTATCAAGAACCATGAGCAGCTTTAGGAATGAAAACTTTGGTTGCCACATCCTCAATTTAGGCTTTAATGCCAAAGACATTCTAGAGGAAAAAAAGGGAAAGAAATAGAAAGAAATCGTCCCCTGACGATAGGGATTCTTTCTAAGTTACAGACCTCGAACACATTCTAAAACAGCGTCTGAGGTGCCTGAAAGCTCTTGCCCTGTGACTCCCTTTCACACAGACAAATGAAAGGACAGCAGAGCCCTAGCTGTAACTGCTACATGACTTGACTGTGCCAGCAAGGCTGAAATAACGTTGGTCTAGAGACTTGGGGTGCGTCCAGAGAGCATTACCTATGCAAATCCTTGTAAACCAGTGTCTCCAGTCAAGTATGCCACCAGTAATGGAGTCCACATTAGGACCTTGTCAGTGAAATTGAATTGATGGAAGTCACCAGAGCACATCCAAAGGCAAAGTTGGTTTTGCAGATCGACGTTGACACTTCCAAAGCATTTTGTCACCTCAATGTCAAGTTTGGTGCCAACTCAACAGCAGCAGGCTTCTCATGAACAGGAGAAGGACCATCAGCTTCCATGAGGGCAGTAGATGTACTGACCCTGAGACCTTCATGCAGGCAGCATCACACACCCGCTGTGTCTTTGACATGGAAACTGAAGATGGTTTCAGCGTTCATCTGCTTGAAATTGGTGGGTCTCCTGGATCTGAAGATACAAAGCTTAAATTTGAAGGGAACACAGTGTCATCCACCCAGCTGTGAACGAGCACTTGCCATCAGACTCTGGAGTGAGAACCATAGCTGAGCCGGGCAGATACTGTGTCTCCTCTGCTTTCACAGTTGCAGTCGACATCATTGCCCAGTGAAAGTGTGGAAGGAGCAGCCTGGCTCCGATGATGAGGAGGAGTCAATGAGCAAACCTTCATGGTATCTTCCTGATATCTCTAGCCACCATTATGTGAATGGTGGAGTGTATGCATCATTTAACTGCATTTCTTATGATCATGCACATAGGAAGGCCCTGATGCAGAAAATTATTCATCCAGCATCTGAGGAAAATCAGGAGCATCTGGGTAAAATCACGAGGTGTACCCAACTGGTCCCTACAGATCTGTATCTTTTGTGGTTAAATTGTTTGTTGGACTTTATAACCCAGATAACTAGTGAATCTCCCCTTTATTTTTTTTTCTGGAGCACTCTGTAATCCCCAGCATGGTAGAATTTTTTGTGTTACCATAATCTCTAACCCATGATCATCAGAATCAGCCAACAGAATGCTATCCATATAACGGTAAATGAGAGATCGAGGAAATTACTTACGAATAATTGCAAATGGTTGTTACACAAAAATATGACAAAGTTGGACTATTTAACATTCCTTTTGGAAGTCCTTTCCAGTTGTATCTCTTTATTGGAAGACATGACTGTCTTTTTTCTCCTCAAAGAGACAGACAGAGACAGAGAGATGCCAAGAAGATGAAGATGAACCAGATCCATGTAGATCTTTCTCCATCTCCTATCTCTCTCTATTCATGTTCTCTCTCTCTCTCTCTCTCTCTCTCTCTCTCTCTCTCTCTCTCTCTCTCTTTCAGCTCTATATTCTCTAGAATCAACACACCTCTTATTTTGAACGCTGAATCTTTTAACCTTACACTTTCTCTGGACATGTCCAAATTGATCACAATTAAAATATCAAGAACTTTGATTCATGATTATCTCTAGCCAAAATTTGTCCTTTGATATTTGCAATTATACTCCTGAGAACCAACACCAGTGGTTTCCCTTTTCCATTCATCTATAGAGGCTCTACATGATTTCAATGGTCTAATTGCTCTCTTACATTGAGCGTTTGCATTCCCAAAGGCCAATATTTGTATCAACAACTGTCTGGTTTCAGACTCTGATATGGTTCTATTCACAGCTCAACTCAACCTCTGTAAGAACTCTGTAAAGGATTATCCAGAATCCTATTTTGGTAGAAGAGGTAGATTTTCCCCCAGGTTCTGCATCCTAAGCTCTAAAAGATGTACCACAACATTGCTCATTTTCCCCGCCATATCTGATTTGCTCCTGTAAGACAGCATAATGCCCATCACCCAGCATCTCGTCTTTAGTGACAGTTATTCCACTTGTTAATCACAAGGGCTGGTTCTGTAGCTTCATGCCTCCACCTCGACAACCACTGTAATTGTTGACCAGCTGAAACCAACCCCTTCCAATCTTGTGGGATCACCTCATGCTGTGGTCTAGTTATTTAGCATTTCTTTGACAGAGGAAGAGTATAAATGATACAAAATAATAGATTCTTTAAACTACTTTAAAATCTAGCATTTCCATCAGTCGTCAGGTGAGGTCACTGTCAGGAATAGCATCAGTAGCAGGCACATGCTGCAGAGACACTGGGAAGGATGCATGCGTTTCTGCAGGCCTAAGAAAATCTTGTGGGACTGCACTCACTCACACATCACCCTTTTGTGCCTGCGCTACCTCCTGCTCTTCCCAGCCCCTTGTCTCCCTGAGGCATTTGGGCACCTGGTAGTGAAAGCACGGGGAGCAGGGCAGGGCGGCACTTTCCCTTCCACTCTATTTCCTCTTTTCATCACGGGATACATTACCAGTCTCATTCACCAAGCCTGAACCTTCTTCTCCCTCTGCCGTTTTGCCTTCCAAGCATTTCAACTTCTAGTCAAAAACTCTACATGCATAGCCAAGTCTGCAGTCCTTTCTAGCAGAAGAAAATTGAGTGAACCATCTGAGTTTTTGACCTTCCCTCCAAATTTTCAGAAGAGAATTTGAACATACAAAGCAGAAACAAAACAAAACAAAATCTTCTAGTTTCACAGTAGGATAGCACCCAGCAACTGTAGCTGCCATTTTACCAATTTCCTTCAGTAACATTGCTCACCCCTCAGAATCTACAGTTTCCTCTACCACATTAGAAGCAGAGTTACCCATTATGTCTAAGTCACGTTGGGTGCCAGCTGTAGGCATAAAAGTTTTGAAACCTCCTCTTAAGTTATGCTGTAGCCCACAATAGAGCAGATGCAGTGGAAGAGAAAAGTTATTAGGATGTGGGGAAGTGGACCTGCTCAACACTAGTTCTCTGGTATTGGGCTCCCTCTCCTTGGGCAGCTGTTCAGTCCCAGAGCAAACACCAAAGAGGACTCAGCAGCTGCAGACCAGTCCTCTAGGCAGGCAGAAAACAGGCAGAAACCAGCAGCCACAGTCCAGTCCTTCCAGTTAGCAGACACCAGGCAGCTGTAGTAATCCTAAAACATCACGAGGCTGGCCACCAACCTGAGGTCAGGCCACAGAAGTGACAAGTTGCTGCAGGACTATACAAGCAGTGCTTGGGCAAGCTTCTCTCCATGGCAACTTTATCACAAGTTGAATTCAACAATTCTATGTGAGGCGAACCAATACATGCAGTGTCTTTACTGATGAATGGCCAGCTGGAGCAAACAAAATAACTTTAAGTATTTTATCGATCTCTCATCATAAAAAAATCCTTCCATCCTAGATAACAATTGTATCACATCAAATGACCAAATCTATCCACCCCACGTTAAGGGACTAGGGCGACGATCTTCACAAAACTGCTTCCTGCTGAACTGGAGTGAAGAATTCCTGTATGGCCCCCAAAGGAGAAAAAAAATGGTAAGTTTGACAAAACGTAGTTGTGGCATCTGTTGCACTATCTGGTTTTCTTGATTCTGGGCTAGCACTTTTGAAGTTGATTTGCCTGCACAATTAGGAGAAATCAGTAACGGACACAGTCTGTGAATCACCTGGGCTGTTTGCTGGGTGAAGACACCGTCTCAGCAGAAAACAGGTTTTTCCTAGTCAGATATGATCTTTACAAAGTTCTGTTGGTAGCCATGTTTTTCATTCTCTATAGATACATACGCATAAGTACATCCCCTTAACAATATTGTAGGTTTCCATTCTACTGAAAATACATTGTTATATTGGTTGGTCTTTCAGATATTTCAATATTTTGAGTACCCAGTTGTTGCAAAACAACCCTTCCTGATGCAGGTTTACATGTATGTCAGCCACATAATGTCTCAATTTCCGTTTTTGCCTTTCTGGTCCCACACATGCAACCCATTGGATACCACCCTATTCTCGATAATTTACCAATTCCTATAAATTCTGTCAAAACCTGAGGTGGCCAATCTGGATTTCAGACCTTTGGGTGAGTAAACTAACATCAGCTCCTGTATGTACCAACCCTTCTATGTCCACACCCGTATTTGGACAACCTGGGTCTCTGATCATAGACCTATGTGCCAGAGCACATGTTTCCCAGAGTTCCCTGAAGCCCCTGCTCATTCCACAGGAGCGGCCTTCCCCCTGATGTAGGGAAATAGCCTCTCTCTTCACCCTATCTCGCTCTTGTAGTTCCTGGTTTGTGCCTCAGGAAAAGCAGGTCAGACCCCTTTTAGGAGGAACCCTGTCTGTGATGCCTGCTTTCCCATGCGTTTTCAACCCCTAAGACCCTTGTACAAACAAGCTCTCTTTCTGTCCAGGACTTTGCTCCAGCGTGCTCACATGGCCACCTGCTTGCCGTGCATCAGCTGTGCACACAATGTCCCAGCTACATAAGCTCTACTTCTCCCTTGCTCTGCAGATCTTAAAGAATGTAAACTTATAAACTAGATAGTGTAAACCCACTCAGACCTACCTCTTATGGACCAAATAGACTAGGCAGACTTACTTATCTGAGTGGAAAGATCCCATTCAGTACCTATTACATAGGGTACAAGTCCTCTGGGATTCAAATGTACATCTAAGAACACGTTTTATTCCAAAGAAACTCAATCTTATTCTCTGCCTATAACAAACACAGATGTGTGTTTCAGCATCTTGTCAAGTCCAGGCGCTTACTACACCCAGGACAGCTCCAGAGAAGCGACCTCAGATGTTCCAATCTCCTCTCACAGACACAGATGCTTCTATTGGACCTGTTCCTTCTGACCTATCCTTGGATGGTTCCACAGACCCTGGACATCAGGGAGACAGCAAATTCTGGACTGAACAAATAACCCCATCCCCATCTTTTTAGGTTCTAGAGACACATCGCCGCAAAGCAAGCAGGAAGTAGTCAGAGATCACAACCCAATTCCTGCTTCACCATCGCCTCTAATTTTTTCTTCTCTTTTTCCTTTTTTTCGGAGCTGGGGACCGAACCCAGGGCCTTGCACTTGCTAGGCAAGCGCTCTACCACTGAGCTAAATCCCCAACCCTTTAATTTTTTTTTAAAATTAAACCAAGATGGGGGAATGTTGGTGTTCTGTCTAAGCTCAAAGAGAACACACACAGCTACATGGGAACACACAGGTATGCTCTGCCCCACAGTTGCCTGGCAACAGCCAGCTGTGCCTGACACTATAAAAGGGGCTGCTTGCCCTCTCTCAACCCTCTCTTACTTCTCTATTTCTGATCTTCAATGCTGATGCCCCCTCCTAGACCCACCCCGTCTATGTGTCCACGCCCGGACGCATTTATGCTCTTCTACTCTTCTCTCATTAAAGTTTTCCACGTCAACCATGGTGGCTTGGCCTGTTCTGTCTGGGCACAGGCTGAGATTCCAAACCCTAACAATTATTATATACTTCTAAATCCAAAGAGAAATAGACAGAGATACAGGAGAGACACAGAGAAGCGATCTGTGATGAACCACGTGGATCTGGTGCATCTTCCTCCATCTTCTCTATTGATTCCTGGTCCATCTCTCTGTCCCCTCTCTAAAATTTTACCTCCGCCTTCTTTACCCACTGCCCAATCACAAGCTTATCTGACTAAGACTTCATTTGACCTCCCCTGCATATAAACACCAGTGCACACCTCAGTTCAGTTTTCAATGGCAAGGAGTTGCCTTGTTCTCACTCTTAGACTGGTAATCCTTACCAATGTCTACCTTTGCCACAGTGGCTGTAATAGCCTTGAAGCCCTTATAACTCAACCTTAACCAGAACCAGCCTGTTGTTATTCTAGAGAATGCGATTACAGTATTCTCTACCATCAATGCACCTTTCATTTTGATCCCTAGATCCTCAGGCTTTACACTTTCTTTGGAAATGTCAAAATTGATCACAATTAAAATATCAAGTATTTTGATTTATGAAATCTCTAGCCAAAATCTGACCTTTGATATTTGCAAGTATACTCCTGAGAACCAACACCAGTGGTTTCCCTTTTCCATTCATCTATAGAGGCTCTACATGATTTCAATGGTCTAATTGCTCTCTTACATTGAGCGTTTGCATTCCCAAAGGCCAATATTTGCATCAAGGACAGTCTGGTTTCAGACTCTGATATGGTTCTATTCACAGCTCAACTCAACCTCTGTAAGAATTCTGTAAAGGATTCTCCAGAACCCTATATTGGTAAAAGAGATAGATTTTCTCCCAGGTTCTGCAACCAAATCCCAAGCTCTGAAAGATGTAACACAACATTGTTCAATTACCCCGCCATATCTGATTTGCTCCTGTAAGTCAGCATAATGCCCATTACCTAGCATCTGGTCTTTAGTGACAGTTATTCCACTTGTTAATCACAAGGGCTGGTTCTGTAGCTTCATGCCTCCACCTCGACAACCACTGTAATTGTTGACCAGCTGACACCAACCCCTTCCAATCATGTGGGATCACCTCATGCTGTGGTCTAGTTATTTAGCATTTCTTTGACAGAGGAAGAGTATAAATGATACAAAATAATAGATTCTTTAAACTACTTTAAAATCTAGCATTTCTATCAGTCTCCATGTCAGGTCATTGGCAGGAATAGCATCACTAACAGGCACATGGTGCAGAGACGCTGGGAAGGATGCATGTGTTTCTGCAGGCCTAAGAATATCTTGTGGGAGTGCACTCACACATCACCCTTTTGTGCCTGTGCTACCTCCTGCTCTTCCCAGCCCCTTGTCTCCCTGAGGCATTTTGGGCACCTGGTAGTGAAAGCACGGGGAGCAGGGCAGGGCAGCAGTTTCCCTTCCAGTCTATTTCTTTCCCCTTTTCAACATGGGGTACATTACCAGTCTCATTTACCAAGCCTGAACCTTCTTCTCCCTCTGCCGTTTTGCCTTCCAAGCATTTCAACTTCTAGTCAAAAACTCTACATGCATAGCCAAGTCTGAAGTCCTTTCTAGCAGAAGAGAATTGAGTGAACGATCTGAGTTATTGACCTTCCCTCCAAATTTTCAGAAGAGAATTTGAACATACAAAGCAGAAACAAAACAAAACAAAATCTTCCAGTTACACAGTAGGATAGCACCCAGCAACTGTAGCTGCCATTTTACCAATTTCCTTCAGTAACATTGCTCACCCCTCAGAATCTACAGTTTCCTCTACCACATTAGAAGCAGAGTTACCCATTAGGCCTAAGGCACTTTGGGTGCCAGCTGTAGGCATAAAAGTTTTGAAACCTTCTCTTAAGTTATGCTCTAGACCACAGTAGAGCAGATGCAGTGGAAGAGAAAAGTTATTAGGATGTGGGAAAGTGGACCTGCTCAGCAGTAGTTCTCTGGATTGAGTTCCATCTCCTTGGGCAGCTGTTCAGTCCCAGAGCAAACACCAAAGAGGACTCAGCAGCTGCAGACCAGTCCTCTAGGCAGGCAGAAACCAGCAGCCACAGTCCAGTCCTTCCAGTTAGCAGACACCAGGCAGCTGTAGTTCAAGCCTAAAACAACACGAGGCTGGCCACCAACCTGAGGTCAGGCCCCAGAAGTGACAAGTTGCTGCAGGAACTATACAAGCAGTTCTTGGGCGAGCTTCTCTCCATGGTAGCTTTATCACAAGTTGAATTCAACAATGCTATGTGAGGCGAACCAATACATGCAGTGTCTTTACTGAAGAATGGGGAGGTGGAACAAACAAAATGACTTTAAGTATTTTATCCATCTCTCGTCATAAAAAAACCTTCCATCCTAGATAACAATTTTATCACATCAAATGACCAAATCTATCCACGCCAGCTTAAGGTACTAGGACGATGTTCTTCAGAAAACTGCTTCCTGCTGAATTGGGGTGAAGAAATCCTGTATGGGCCTCAAAGGAGAAAAAAATGGTTAGTTTGACAAAACGTAGCTGTGGCATTTGTAGCCCTGTTTCTGGGCTAGCACTTTTCAAGTAGATTTGCATGCACAGTTAGGAGAATCAGTCACTGAGACAGTCTGAGTCACCTGGGATGTTTGTTGGGTAAAGACACGGTCTCAGCAAAAAACAGGTTTTTCCTAGTCAGATATGATCTTTACAAAGTTCTGTTGGTAGCCATGTTTTTCATTCTCTGTAGATACATATGCATAAGCACATCCCCTTCATAATATTGTAGGTTTCCACTCCACTATCAACACATTGTTCTATTGGTTGAGCTTTCAGATATTTCAAGATTTTGAGGAACCAATTGTTAGAAAACAACCTTTCCCCATAGGTTTATGTGTATGTCAGCCACATAATGTCTCAATTTCTATTTTTGCCCTTCACAGGCAATCCATTGGATACCACCCTATTCTCGATAATTTACCAATTCCTATAAATTCTGTCAAAACCTGAGGTGGCCAGTCTGGATTCCAAGAATTTTGGGAAAGCAAACTAACATCAGCTCCTGTATGTACCAACCCTTCTATGTCCACACTCGTATTTGGACAACCTGGGCCTCTGATCATAGACCTGTGTGCCAGAGGACATGCTTCTCAGTGCTCCCAAAAGCCCCTGTTTATTCCATAGGAGCGGACTTGCCCCGGATGTAGTGAAACAGCTGAGCAGTTCTATCCCCTATCTCACCTTTAACAGGTTTTATTTACATCATGAAATCCCATCTACTATACCTGGAGAGACCTTAAGTCCTTGAGAAGTGAATCCACTTCTTCCCAAGACGATCCCCAATGTCCCGTGAACATAAGGGATCACACACTCCATTGGTTAGGTTATATTTGACTTGTGGGGATAATGTAAGAGGAATCTGTGGCCAGATCCCAAGCTAACCCTCCATGAGCACCTATGTATAGGACTAGAAATACCTAATGCTTGGAATGTCCTCTCTGACCAAAAGGAAAATGACTCGTACTCTTTGCAGGGTGTCCTCTAGCTGAAAGGCCCCTCAGTGTTGCCTGAAGTTATAAAATGAGCACCATCTTAGCCCAGGCCTGCAGACAAAGCTACCAGCCCCTCCTGCCTTTCCTCTTCTTCCACCATGCTTAGCTCCGGGGTTGGCCACTGCCAACCCTAACCTGGCCTCTTCTCTATCACCACTGCTTTGAGGATTCTTCCAACCGGCTTGCCTCTGAAACCTTTGATTCTGTGGATAAAAGACACAGGGCTGGAGAGATGGCTCAGGGGTTAAGAGCACTAACTGCTCTTCCAGAGGTTCTGACTCCATTCCCAGCCATCATCTGACTCAATTGCTCACAACTATCTGCAATGGGATCTGATGCCCTCTTCTGGTGTTTCTGAAGACAGGGACAGTGTACTCACTTGCAATAAATTAAAAGGAAAAAAAAAAGACTTCAAATTTGTTTACTGGACACAGTTGCTATGGAAAGATAAGGCAGGCCTTCCCGGTGGGAGTTACCAGTTCATTACCTCTGTGTCTCCCCCTGCTCTAAACTTGAGGCTTGTTCCACCATCTCCTGCCAAATATTTTTGACCAACCTTTCAAGGTTGCAGACCCTAGCTTTCCCAGAGCCCTTCCATGATTATTGTTTGTTTCTGTCTAAGCTAAACCCACACAGCTACCTGGGAACAGCCAGGTAAGCTCAGCCCCACAGTTCCGTGCAACAGCCAGCTGTGCTTGACAGAATAACCAGGGCTGCTTGCCCTCTCTTACCTCTCTCAGTCCCTTCACCATCCCTCCATCGACATGCCCATGACAGCTGCCTGTCTGCTCCTCTACTCTCCTCTCACGAGAGTTACCCACGTGAAACCATGATGGCTGGGTGTGTTCTGTCTGGGCACGGGCTGAGATTCTAAACCCTAACATTGGTGCAGAAACCTGGGATTGAAGCAGGAACCCGAACATCAGTGCTGTTCACTCGGATGTCCTGAGTGAGGATTCTGATTTCCCGTTGCTCACATGCCCTGATGTTCCCACCACCCTGCCACCAACTCAGAGGTAGAGGACAGGCCTTTCCCACTGCATGCCTCTGCTGCCCAAGGCAGCCCACAGACTGCTCTGGCCGCCTAGGGCCAGAGACTCAGCATCTGCCGAGATGGATGAACCATGCACTCCTGCCCTATCACCACATTGCCCACAGTCCACTCTGGGCCGGGCCCAGTCACACTTGCTTGCCATGGGTTATGCACTCAAACTGGCTGTGGCAAGGAACAATGGAGATATATGCCACTTCTGTGCACATAACCAGATATTGCCAATGAGCATCCTGCTGATGGGCACTGTCATTAAAACTTCTGTGGCTTCTGCAAGTATCAGAGGGAATTGATCAGAGCTGCTGCCACACGATCTACATCAGACCACCACCTGCTGGCTGCTGGGGGCCTTCAGGACTTATACCACTCCTCAGGCTTCCCCATCACCATGATGCCCCCTGCTCTTAGCTGTCCACCCACTAGAGGGCCCTCTTCAGCATGTGCTGGTGAGTGGTACTTACTCAACCTCTGTGCACTTTCTTTACCTCAGGGCTTCACTTTCCCTGTGAACACATGGTTTCAGGAGAGCATTCTTGAGCTTGGAGAGCTAGCTGTGCTGCTTCTGGGGATAGATCCTTTCATGGAGCCTCCCTTTCTAGGACATTTTCCCTTGGGTGAGACCTTCTTTCTCCTTTTGAGACAGTTTAATACCAGCCTAGAGCTGGATAGGCTGCTCTCTGGCTCAGGAGCACTGGCTCTAACTTTAGACCCGGCACAAGTCAGGGAAATTAATCCCTATTCTCACCCATGGGTCTCTAGTTCTTCACTGCCTGTCCCCATGTCCTGGGATGTAATTTACACTAACCAGAAAACAATGTCTCTGTCTGGCCCATACCCAGGTCTCCCTCTTCTCTTTTCTTTGTTGCTGTAGGTCCTGGTTTGTGCCTGTGAAAATCCGGTCTGACCCCTTTCTGCAGGAGCCCTGTGTGTGAGGTCTGCGTTCCCACACTAAGTGTCTGATCACTAAGACCCTTGTACAAGTAAGGTCTCTCTTTTTGTCCGGGATTTTGCTACTTCGTGCTCACTCTGCCACCAAAGCGCAGTGCCTCATCTGAGCATATCAGTGTCCCAGTTGCATGTGCATGCACACTCTTGCTTCTCCTTTGCTCTGCAGATCTTAAAGAAGGTAAACTTATAATCTACAAGAAGCACTCAGACCTACCCCTTATGGACCAAATAGACTCCACTCGGATAAGTACATCTGCCTGAAGATCCCACTTACTGCCTATTCCAAAGGGTGGGAGTCCTCTGGGTTTCAAATGTACAACTAAGAAAAAGTTTTCTCCCAAACGCGCTTTATATTATTCTCTGCTTATAATAAGTGTGTGTTTCAGCATCTTGCCAAGTCCAGGCAATTACTACACCCAGGACAGCTCCATAGAAGAGACCCCCATATGTTCTAATCTCCTCTCACAGACACAGATGCTTCTATTGGAACTGTTCCTTCTGACCTATACTTGGATGGTTCTACAGACCATGGACAACAGGGAGACAGCAAAATCTAGAGTGAACAAATAACCCTATACCCATCTTTTTAGGTTTAAGAGACACATCGTCGGAAAGCAAGCATGAAGTAAGTCAGAGATCACAACCCAACTCCTGCTTCACCATCGAGTCTACTCTTTTTTAATTAAACCAAAATGGAGAATGTTTGTGTTCTGTCTAAGCTCAAAGAGCACAGCTGCATGGGAACAGCCAGGTATGCACTACCCACAGTTGCCTGGCAATAGCCAGCTATTCCTGACACTAGAAAAGGGGCTGCTTGCCCTGTCTTACCCTCTCTTACTTCTCTTCCTCTTTGTTCTTTGCTGCTCTTGCCCCCTCCCCCCATCCCTCCCCCATATGTCCATGGGCAGCCACCTATCTGATCTTCTACTCTTCTCTCATTTAACCTCTTCACGTGGAACCATGGTGGCTTGGCCGGTTCTATTGTGCACAGGCCAAAATTCCAAGCCCTAACAATTATGTCCTCCTTTATCTGAAGAGACAGACAGGAAGAAGACACAGAGAAGATGAAGATGAATCAGATCCATGTGCATCCGGTTCACCTTCCTCCATCTATCTCTTCCTGGTCATCATTCTGTCCCCTCTCTCTAAAACTTTCAGCCCTGCCTTCTTTTCCCACTGCCCAAACACGGGCTCATGTAACTAATTAAGATTTGTACCTGAACTTGCCTGCATACAGACAGCAATCCACAGGACAGTTTGGTTCCCAATGGCAGGAGGTTACCTCATTCAGACTCAGACTGGCAAATCCTTTGACCAATGTCAAAGGCTGCAGTGGCCTAGAAGGCTCTGTAGCTCACAGTAACCAGAACCTGCAGAGTCTTAGCTATGATTACCGTATTCTCTAGAATCAATGCACCTGTCATTTTGAACTCTGGACCCTTTGGCCTTACAATTTCTTGGGAAATGACCAAATTGTCTACAGTTAAAACATCAAGCATTTTGATTGCTGATATCTCTAGCCACCATTTGCCCTGTGATATTTCCATTATACTACTGAGAAACTATACCAGTGGTCTCCCATATGCATTCATCTACATGGGCTCTACATGCTTTCAATGGTCTAATTGATCTCTTACATTCTGTGTTTGCATCCCCAAAAGACAATATTTCTATCAACGACTGTCTAGTTTCTGAGTCTGATAGGGTTCTATAAACAGGGTTCTATAAACAGCTGAAGTTAACACCTCTGTAAGAATTCTCTAAAGGAATTCTCCAGAATCCTATTTTGGTAAAGAGGTAGATTTTCCTCCTCAAGTTCTGCAACCAGACCGCAAGCTCTTAAAGTTGCAACTTACCATTGTTCATTACACCTTCAGATCTGATTTACTCCTGTAAGTCGGCATAAGGCCCATCAGCAAGTAGCTGGTCTTTAGTAACAGTTATTCCACTTGTTAATCACAAGGGCTGGTTCTGTAGCTTCATGCCTTGCCTCAACAACCACTGTAATTGTTGACCACCTGACACCAAACCCTACCCATTTTGTGGGATCACCTCATGCTGTGACCTAGTGATTTAGCCTTTCATTAACATAAGAAGAGTGTAAATGATACAAAACAACAGTTTCAAAATGCTTTAAATCTAGCATTTCTATCATCACCAGAACAGTTCACTGGCAAGAACAGCATCAGTAGCACTCACATGCTGTAGAGACACGGGGAAGGATGAAGGTGCCTCTGTAGGCCCAAGGAAAACCTGTGGTAATGCACTCACTTCCACATTAAAGCTTTGTGCCTCTGCTGCCTCCTGCTCTTTTGAGCCCCTTGTCTCCTTCAGGCACTTTGGGCACCTGGTAGTGAAAGCATGGGAGCAGGGCACCCCTGTCCCTTCCACTCTATTTCTTTCCCCTTTTCATCATGGGGTACATTCCCAGTCTCATTCACCAAGCATGAACATTGTTCTCCCACTGGCTTGTTTTTCTTTCCAACCAATTCAACTTCTAATCCCAAACTCTCGGTGCATAGCCAAGTCTGTAATCTTTTTTAGCAAAAGAGAATTGAGTGAACCTTCTGAGTTTTCTGCCTTCCCTTCAAACTTTCAGAATGGCATGTGAACATACAAAGCAAAACCAAAACACCCTCTCCAGGAACCCTGTAGCAGACCACCCAGCCAATGTAGCTGACATTTTACCAACTTCCTTCAGTAACATTGCTCACCCCTCGGAATCTACAGTTCCCTCTACCACATTAGGAGCAGAGTTACCCATTAGGCCTAAGGCACTTTGGGTGTCACCTGTAGGCATAAGTGTTTAGAAACCTCCTCTTAAGCTCTCCTCTAGCCCTCCACAGAGCAGATGCAGTGGAAGAGAAAAGTTATTAGGATGTGGGGAAGTGGACCTGCTCAGCAGTCGTTCTCTGGATCGAGTTCCATCTCCTTGGGCAGCTGTTCAGTCCCAGAGCAAACACCAAACAGGACTCAGCAGCTGCAGACCAGTCCTCTAGGCAGGCAGAAAACAGGCTCGAACCAGTAGGCACAGTACACTACTGTCAGCAAGTAGACACCAGGCAGCTGTACTTCAATCCTGAAGAAACCACCAGGCTGGCCACCGACCTGAGGTCAGGCCACAGAGGTGACAAGCTGCTGCAGGATCCTCAGGAGCAGTTCTTAGGCGAGCTTCTCTCCATGGCAGCTTTATCACAAGTTGGGCTCTACAATGCTATGTAAGGCGAACCAATACATGCAGTGTTTTTACTGATGAATGGCGAGGTGGAGCAAACCAAAGCTCAGGGCTCATCTCCCACTGTCTGTGGGGATTTATACTCCTTCATCAGGAGCGCTTTCACGTGTCTGCTATATCCAAACATCCTTTCACCTCTGTCTGCTTCAGGAGAAGTCTATTACGTGTTTCCTTAGCAAGACAAGCTTTCACCTGTGTTCCCCAGCAGAACATCCTTTGGCAAAATGAATGTTCCAAAAAACTAAAATTTCCACTTTATATCCCCCTTTTTCTTTAAGAATTGTCCTTTTCCCTCTCATCAGAAATCTACACAAAACGGAATTATTGTAAGAACCATCACATTTTCAATAAATGCCATTCGTATAATATAGTCAAATAAGTAACAAAACCCTATGTTACTACCTATATAGAATAATTCAAAATAATTTAAAATTTCTATCAATGTACAATTATTCAAATGAAAACTTAAATTTCTGTCAATATGCAGTGATTAAGTGAAAACCTTAAATTTCTATCAATAGAAAATAAAGGAACAAAAATACCTTAAATTTCCAATATATAAGTACAAAAATGAGTACATTTTTATCAATGTTTGATTATAACCAATAATATTCTTCCACCCTAGATAACAATAACTTCACATCAAATGACCAAACCTATCCACCCCACCTTAAGGGACTAGGGCGATGATCTTCAGAAAACTGCTTCATTCTGAATTGGGGTGAAGAATTCCTGTATGGGCCCCAAAGGAGAAAAAAATGGTTAGTTTGACAAAACGTAGCTGTGGCATTTGTTGCCCTATCTGGTTTTCCTGTTTCTGGGCTAACACTTTTCAAGTTGATTTGCCTGCACAGTTAGGAGAAACCTGTAACTGACACAGTCTGTGAATCACCTGGGATGTTTGCTGGGTGAAGACACTGTCTCATCAGAAAACAGTTTTTTCCTAGTCAGATATGATCTTTCCAAAGTTCTATTGGTAGCCATGTTTTTCATTCTCTGTAGATACATACGCATAAGCACATCCCCTTCATAATATTGTAGGTTTCCACTCCACTATCAACACATTGTTCTATTGGTTGAGCTTTCAGATATTTCAATATTTTGAGGAACCAATTGTTAGAAAACAACCTTTCCCCATAGGTTTATGTGTATGTCAGCCACATAATGTCTCAATTTCTATTTTTGCCCTTCACAGGCAATCCATTGGATACCACCCTATTCTCGATAATTTACCAATTCCTATAAATTCTGTCAAAACCTGAGGTGGCCAGTCTGGATTCCAAGAATTTTGGGAAAGCAAACTAACATCAGCTCCTGTATGTACCAACCCTTCTATGTCCACACCCGTATTTGGACAACCTGGGCCTCTGACCATAGACCTGTGTGCCAGAGGACATGCTTCTCAGTGCTCCCAAAAGCCCCTTTTCATTCCACAGGGGCGGACTTGCCCCGGATGTAGTGCAACAGCTGAGCAGTTCTATCCCCTATCTCACCTTTAACAGGTTTTATTTACTTCATGCAATCCCATCTACTACACCTGGATGGACCATAAGTCCTTGAGAAGTGAATCCACTTCTTCCCAAGACGATCCCCAATGTCCCATGAACATAAGGGATCACACACTCCATTGGTTAGACTTTATTTGACTTGTGGGGATAATGTAAGAGGAATCTGGGGCCAGATCCAAAGCTGACCCTCCATGATCACCTATGTATAGGATTAGAAATACCTAATGCTTGGAATGTCCTCTCTGACCAAAAAGAAAATGACTCGCACTGTCTGCTGCATGTCCTCTAGCTGACAGGCCCCTCAGTGTTGCCTGTAGTTATAAAATGAGCACCATCTTATCCCAGGCCTGCAGACAAAGCTACCAGCCCCTCATGCCTTTCCTCTTAGCTCCGGAGTTGGCCACTGCCAACCCTAACCTGGCCTCTTTTCTATCCACCACTGCTTTGAGGATTCTTCCAACGGGCTTTCCTCTAAAACCTTTGATTCTGTGGATAAAAGACACAGGAGAGATGGCTCAGGGGTGAAGAGCACTAACTGCTCTTCCAGAGGTTCTGACTCCATTCCCAGCCATCATCTGACTCAATTGCTCACAACCATCTGCAATGGGATCTGATGCCCTCTTCTGGTGTTTCTGAAGACAGGGACAGTGTACTCATGTGCAATAAATTAAAAAAAAAAGACTTCAAATTTGTTTACTGGGCACAGTTGCTATGGAAAGATAAGGCAGGCCTTCCAGGTGGGAGTTACCAGTTCATTACCTCTGTGTCTCCCCCTGCTCTAAACTTGAGGCTTGTTCCACCATCTCCTGCCAAATATTTTGACCACGCTTTCAAGGTTGCAGACCCTAGCTTTCCTAGAGCCCTTCCATGATTATTGTTTGTTTCTGTCTAAGCTAAACCCATACAGCTACCTGGGAACAGCCAGGTTAGCTCTGCCCTACAGTTCCCTGCAACAGCCAGCTGTGCTTGACAGAATAACGAGGGCTGCTTGCCCTCTCTTACCCTCTCTTACTTCTCTCAATTCCTTCACCATCCCTCCATAGACATGCACATGCCAGCTGCCTGTCTGCTCCTCTACTCTCCTCTCACTAGAGTTCCCCACATGGAACCATGGTGGCTGGGTATGTTCTGTCTGGGCACAGGCTGAGATTCTAAACCCTAACATTGGTGCAAAAACCTGGGATTGAAGCAGGAACCCTAACATCAGTGCTGTTCACTCGGATGTCCTGCGTGGGGATTTTGATTTCCCCTTGCTCACATGCCCTGATGCTCCCACCACCCTGCCACCAACTCAAGGGTAGAGGACAGGCCTTTCCCACTGTATGCCTCTGCTACCAAGGCAGCCCACAGCCTGCTCTGGCTGCCTAGGGCCAGGAACTGAGAGCATCGGCTGAGATGGATGAACCATGCACTCCTGCCCTATCACCACATTGCCCACAGTCCTTCTGGGCTGGGCCCAGTCACACTTGCTTGCCATGGGATATGCACTCACACTGGCTGTGGCAAGGAACAATGGAGATATATGCCACTTCTGTGCACATAACCGGAGATTGCCAATGAGCATCCTGCTGATGGGCACTGTCCTTAAAACTTCTGTGGCTTCTGCAAGTATCAGAGGGAATCGATCAGAGCTACTGCTTCACCATCTACATCAGACCACCACCTGCTGGCTGCTGGGGGCCTTCAGGACTTATACCACTCCTCAGGCTTCCCCATTGCCATGATGCCCCCTGCTCTTAGCTGTCCACCCACTAGAGGGCCCTCTTCAGCATGTGCTGGTGAGCAGTACTTACTCAACCTCTATGCACTTTCTTTACCTCAGGGCTTGACTTTCCCTGTGAACACATGGTTTCAGGAGAGCATTCTTGAGCTTGGAGAGCTAGCTGTGCTGCTTCTGGGGATAGATCCTTTCATGGAGCCTCCCTTTCTAGGACCTTTTCCCTTAGGTGAGACCTTCTTTCTCCTTTTGAGACAGATTAATGCCAGCCTAGACCTGGATAGGCTGCTCTCTGGCTCAGGAGCACTGGCTCTAACTTTAGACCCGGCTCAAGTCAGGGCAATTAATCCCTATTCTCACCCATGGGTCTCTAGTTCTTCACTGCCTGTCCCCAAGTCTTGGGATGTAATTTACACTAACCAGAAAACAATGTCTCTGTCTGGCCCATACCCAGGTCTCCTTCTTCTCTTTTCTTTGTTGTTGTAGGTCCTGGTTTGTGCCTGTGAATATCCGGTCTGACCCGTTTCTGCAGGAACCCTGTGTGTGAGGCCTGCGTTCCCACATGTGTCTGACCACTAAGACCCTTGTACAAGTAAGGTCTCTCCTTGTGTCCAGGATTTTGCTACTTCGGCTCACTCTGCCACCCAAGCACAGTGCCTCATCTGTGCACATCAGTGTCCCAGTTGTGTGTGCACACACACTCTTGCTTCTCCTTTGCTCTGCAGATCTTAAAGAAGGTAAACTTATAATCTACAGGAAACACTCAGACCTGCCTCTTATGGACCAAATAGACTGCACTCGGATAAGTACGTCTGCCTGAAGATACCACTTACTGCCTATTCCAAAGGGTGGAAGTCTTCTGGGTTTCAAATGTACAACTAAGAAAAAGTTTTCTCACAAACGCGCTTAATCTTATTCTCTGCCTATAATAAGTGTGTGTTTCAACATCTTGCCAAGTCCAGGCAATTACTACACCCAGGACAGCCCCACAGAAGCGACCTCCATATGTTCCAATGTCCTCTCACAGACACAGATGCTTCTATTGGATCTGTTCCTTCTGACGTATACTTGGATGATTCTACAGACCATGGACAACATGGATACAGAAAACTAGACTGAACAAATAACCCCATCCCCATCTTTTTAGGTTTAAGAGACACATCAGTGCAAAGCAAGCAGGAAGTAAGTCAGACATCACAACCCAACTCCTGCTTCACCATTGAGTCTACTCTTTTTTAATTTAACCAAAATGGGAGAATGTTGGTGTTCTGTCTAAGTTCAAAGAGCACAGCTGCATGGGAACAGCCAGGTATGCACTACCCACAGTTGCCTGGCAATAGCCAGCTATGCCTGACACTAGAAAAGGGGCTGCTTGCCCTGTCTTACCCTCTCTTACTTCTCTTGCTCTTTGTTCTTTGCTGCTCTTGCCCCCTCCCCCCATCCCTCCCCCCGTATGTCCATGGCCAGCCGCCTTTCTGCTCTTCTACTCTTCTCTCATTTAACCTCTCCACCTGAACCATGGTGGCTTGGCTTGTTCTGTCAGGGCACAAGCCAAAATTCGAAACCCTAACAATTATGTCCTCCTTCATCCGAAGAGACAGACAGGAAGAAGACACAGAGAAGATGAAGATGACTCAGATCCATGTGCATCCGGTTCACCTTCCTCCATCTATCTCTTCCTGGTCATCATTCTGTCCCCTCTCTCTAAAACTTTCAGGCCTGCCTCCTTTTCCCACGGCCCAATCACAGGCTCATGTAACTAATTAAGGTTTGTGCCTGGCCTTGTCTGCATACAGACAGCAATCCACAGGTCAGTTTGGTTCCCAATGGCAAGAGGTTTCCTTGTTCAGACTCAGACTGGCAAATCCTTTGACCAATGTCAAAGGCTGCAGTAGCCTAGAAACCTCTGTAGCTCACAGTAACCAGAACCTGCATGGTCTTAGCTATGATTATCGTATTCTCTAGAATCAATGCACCTACCATTTTGAACTCTGGAACCTTTGGCCTTACAATTTCTTGGGAAATGACCAAATTGTCTACAATTAAAACATCAAGCATTTTGATTGCTGATATCTCTATCCGCCATTTGCCCTGTGATATTTGCATTATACTCCTGAGAAACTATACCAGTGGTCTCCCATATGCATTCATCTACGTGGGCTTCACATGCTTTCAATGGTCTAATTGATCTCTTACATTCTGTGTTTGCATCCCCAAAAGACAATATTTCTATCAACGACTGTCTAGATTCTGAGTTTGATAGGGTTCTATAAACAGGGTTCTATAAACAGCTGAACTTAACCTCTGTAAGAATTCTCTAAAGGATTCTCCAGAATCCTATTTTAGTAAAGAGGTAGATTTTCCTCCTCAGGTTCTGTAACCAGACCGCAAGCTCTTAAAGTTGCAACTCATCATTGTTCATTACACCTTCAGATCTGCTTTGTTCCTGTAAGTCAGCATAAGGCCCATCACCCAGCAGCTGCTCTTTAGTAATAGTTATTCCACTTGTTAATCACAAGGGATGGTTCTGTAGCTTCATGCCTCTGCCTCAACAACCACTGTAATTGTTGACCACCTGACACCAAACCCTACACATTTTGTGGGATCACCTCATGCTGTGACCTAGTGATTTAGCCTTAAATTAACATAAGAGTGTAAATGATACAAAACAACAGATTCTTCAAAATGCTTTAAATCTAGCATTTCTTTCAGTCACCAGAACAGTTCACTGGCAAGAACAGCATCAGTAGCACTCACATGCTGTAGAGACACCTGGTAGGATGAAGGTGCCTCTGTAGGCCCAATCAAAACCTGTGGTAATGCACTCACTTCCACATTAAAGCTTTGTGCCTCTGCTGCCTCCTGCTCTTCTGAGCCCCTTGTCTCCCTCAGGCACTTTGGGCACCTGGTAGTGAAAGCATGAGGAGGAGGGCAGGGCAGACTTTCCCTTCCATCTCTTTCTTTCCCCTTATCATCATGGGGTACATTACCAGTCTCATTCACCAAGCCTTAACATTGTTCTCCCCCTTGGCTTGTTTTTCTTTCCAACCGATTCAACTTCTAATCCCAAACTCTCCGTGCATAGCCAAGTCTTTTTTAGCAAAAGAGAATTGAGTGAACCTTCTGAGTTTTCTGCCTTCCCTTCAAACTTTCAGAATGGTATGTGAACATACAAAGCAAAACCAAAACACCCTCTCCAGGAACCCTGTAGCAGACCACCCAGCCAATGTAGCTGACATTATACCAATTTCCTTCAGTAACATTGATCACCCCTCAGAATCTACAGTTCCCTCTACCACATTAGGAGCAGAGTTACCCATTATGCCTAAGGCACTTTGGGTGCCACCTGTAGGCACAAATGTTTTGAAACCTCCTCTTAAGCTCTCATCTAACCCACCACAGAGCAGAGATAGTGGAAGAGAAAAGGTATTAGGATGTGGCGAAGTGGACCTGCTCAGCAGTCGTTCTCTGGATTGAGTTCCATCTCCCTGGGCAGCTGTTCGGTCCCAGAGCAAACACCAAACAGGACTCAGCAGCTGCAGACCAGTCCTCTAGGCAGGCAGAAAACAGACTCGAACCAGTAGGCACAGTACACTACTGTCAGCAAATAGACACCAGGCAGCTGTACTTCAATCCTGAAGAAACCACCAGGCTGGCCACCAACCTGAGGTCAGGGCACAGAGGTGACAAGCTGCTGCAGGACCCTCACGAGCAGTTCTAGGGCGAGCTTCTCTCCATGGCAGCTTTATCACAAGTTGAGCTCAACCACGCTATGTAAGGCGAACCAATACATGCGGTGTCTTTACTGAAGAATGGACAGGTGGAGCAAACCAAAGCTTAGTGCTCATCTCCCACTGTCTGTGGGGTCAGATTGATACTCCTTCATCAGGAGCCCTTTCACGTGTCTGCTATATCCAAACATCCTTTCACCTCTGTCTGCTTCAGGAGAAGTCTTTTCCGTGTTTGCTATAGCAAGACATCCTTTCACCTGTGTTCCCCAGCAGAACATCCTTTGGCAAAATGAATGTTCCAAAAAACTAAAATTTCCACTTTATATCCCCCTTTTTCTTTAAGAATTGTCCTTTTTCCCTCTCATCAGAAATCTACACATAACGGAAATTATTGTAAGAACCATCACATTTTCAATAAATGCCATTCGTTTAATATAGTCAAATAAGTAGCAAAACCCTATGTTACTACCTATATAGAATAATTCAAAATAATTTAATATTTCTATCAATTTACAATTATTCAAATGAAAACTTAAATTTCTGTCAATATGCAGTGATTAAGTGAAAACCTTAAATGTCTATCAATAGAAAATAAAGGAACAAAAATACCTTAAATTTCCAATATATAATAAGTACAAAAATGAGTACATTTTTATCAATGTTTGATTATAACCAATAATATTCTTCCACCCTGGATAACAATAACTTCACATCAAATGACCAAACCTATCCACTCCACCTTAAGGGACTAGGGCAATGTTCTTCAGAAAACTGCTTCCTGCTGAATTGGGGTGAAGAATTCCTGTATGGGCCCCAAAGGAGAAAAAAAAGGTTAGTTTGAGAAAAGGTAGCTGTGGCATTTGTTGCCCAATGTGTCTTTCTAGTTTCTGTGCTAGTCCTTTGGAAGTTGATTTGCATGCACAGTTAGGAGAATCAGTAACTGAGACAGTCTGTGAGTCACCTGGGATGTTTGTTGGGTAAAGACACGGTCTCAGCAGAAAACAGGTTTTTCCTAGTCAGATATGATCTTTCCAAAGTTCTGTTGGTAGCCATGTTTTTCATTCTCTGTAGATACATACGCATAGCCACATCCCCTTAATAGTATTGCCGGTTTCCATTCCACTATCAACACATTGTTATATTGGTTGGCCTTTCAGATATTTCAATGTTTTGAGTACCCAATTGTTGCAAAACAACCCTTCGCGATATGGGTTTATGTGTATGTCAGCCACATAATGTCTCAATTTCTATTTTTGCCCTTCTGCTCCCACACAAGCAATCCGTTGGACACCATCCTATTCTCAATAATTTACCAATTCCTATAAATGGTGTCAAAACCTGAGGTGGCCAATCTGGATTCCAAGACTTTTGGGAAAGTAAGCTAACATCAGCTCCTGTATGTACCAACCCTTCTATGTCCACACCCATATTTGGACAATCTGGGTCTCAGATCATAGACCTATGTGCCAGAGCACATGTTTCCCAGTGATCCCAAAAGCCCCTGTTCATTCCACAGGAGCGGCCTTCCCCCTGATGTAGGGAAATAGCCTCTCTCTTCACCCTATCTCACTCTTGTAGTTCCTGGTTTGTGCCTCAGGAAAAGCAGGTCTGACCCCTTTTAGGAGGAACCCTGTATGAGATGCCTGCTTTCCTATGCGTTTTCAACCGCTAAACCCTTGTACAAACAAGCTCTCTTTCTGTCCAGGACATCATGGAACCATGATGACTTGGCGTGTTCTGTGAGGGCACAGGCCAAAATTCGAAACCCTAACAATTATGTCCTCATTTGTCTGAAGAGACAGACAGAAAGAATGGGACATGAATAGGTAGTAAGTGGGATCTTTAGGCAGATGAACTTCTCTGAGTGGAGTCTTTGGTTCATAAGAGGTAGGTCTGAGTATTTCCTGTAGCTTATAAAAGTTTACATTCTTTAAGATCTGCAGAGCAAGGGAGAAGCAAGTGTGTGCATTCACAGGGAGCTGGGAAACTGGTGTGCACAGCTGAGGCACTGTGCTTGGCTGGCAGTGTGAGCACGCTGGATCAACGTCCTGGACAGAGAGAGGGAGAGCTTGCTTGTACAAGGTTGTTCGGGGCCACACATGCGTGGGAAAGCATTCTTCGCAGACAAGGTTCCTGAAAAATTGGGTTGGACCTGCTTTTCACAAACCAGGAACTACAGCAATAAAGAAGGGAGAAGAGGGAGGCCTGGGAATGGGGCAGAAAGAGATACTGTTTTCTGGTTAGTGTAAATTAGTCCAAAACATCCCAGGAAGTGGGGACAGGCAGCGAAGACCTAGAAACCCATGTGTGAGAATAGGGATTAATTGCCCCGACCAGTGCAGTGCTGGGGGTAGACTTAGAGCCAGTGCTCCTGGGCCAGTGAGCATTCTATAGAGGCCTGGCCTGGCATTAATCCGTCTCAAAAAGAGAAAGTCTCACCCAAGGGAAAATGCCCAAAAAGAGGCTCAGTGAAAGGCTCTATCCCCAGAGGCAGCATGGGTAGCTCCAAGCTCACGAACGCTCCCCTGAAACCATGTGTACCCCATAGAAAGTCAAGCTCTGAGGTAAAGCGTACAGAGGTGGAGTAGGTACCTCTCACCAGCATGTGCTTGAAGAGGGTGCTCTGCTTGGTGGGCAGCTATACGCAGGGCATCATGGCGATGCGGAGGCCTGCTGGAGATGTGTAAGTCCTGAGTCCCCCCGCAGTCAGCAGGTGTTAGTGGTCTGATGGCTAACATGGTGTGGCAGCTGGTTTGATTTAATCCGTGTGATGCCCACAGAAGAGGCAGCAGAAGTAAAGGTAGGACTCAACATTAGGACGCTCAGCAGCAGTCTTGTGGCATGCGCGCCGAAGAGGCTTGCACTGCAATTCTTTGGCAACGGGGCATTGTCTCAGGAGTCCATGGTTTCATCCATCTTCACCAAGGCTCCGTGCCCCAGGCCAGAGGTGGCCCAGGGTGGAATGGGGGCCCCTGCAGAAGCAGAGGCATGCGGTGAGGAAGAACTATACTCTGTCTCATGGAAGGCAGCAGTGTGGCAGGGGTGCCAGACCATATGGGCTCAGGGAGATGAAAATCCTCACGTGGTGCATCCGAGTCATGGCACCAATGTGAGGGTTCCTGGTTCAATCCCGTGATTCGGTTTAATGTTAGCATTTTGAATCTTGGCCCGTTCCTGGACAGAACACACCCACCCACCATGATTCCACGTGCAAAATGTTAATGAGAGAAGAGTAGAAGAGCAGAACGGCGGCCAGCCACGGGCACTCGCATGGTGTCCTGGGGAAGGGGGCAAGAGCAGTGAAGAATAAAGAGTAAGAGAAGTAAGAGAGGGTAAGACAGGGCAAGCGGCCCACATTTTTACTGTCGGGCACAACTGGCGATCGCCAGGCAACTGTGGCACACAGCATACCTGGTTTTACCAGGTAGCTGTGGGGGTAGAGCTTAGACCGAATAGCAATAATCATGGAAGGGCTCTGGGAAAGCTAAGGTCTGCAGCCTTGGGCGGGTCGTCAAAGATATTTGGCAGGAAATGGTGGAACAAGCCTCAAGTTTAGAGCAGGAGGAGACACAGAGGTAATGAACTGGTCAATCCCACCTGGAAAGCCTGACTTATCTTTGCATAGCAATTGTGCCTAGTAGGCAAATTATTTAGTTTTTTTTTTTTAAGATTAGTTTCACGTGCATGCACTGTCCCTGTCACCAGACACACCAGAAATGGGCCTCACATCCCATTACAGCTGGTTGTGAGCAGCCATGTGGTTGCTGGAAATTAAAAGTCAGAAACTCTGGAAGAGCAGTCAGTGCTCTTAACCTCTGTGCAATACCTCCAGCAAGGTGTCTTTTGTCTCCAGAGTCAAAGGGCTCAGAGGCAAGCTGGTGGCAAGATCCCCCAGAGCAGTGATGTGTAGAGAAAGAGGCCAGGTTAGGGTTGGCAGAGGACAATCCCATAACTAAGAATGGTGGACGAAGAGGAAAGGCAGGAGGGGCTGGTAGCATTGGCCTTAGGCCTGGGCTTAGGAGGTAATGATTGTTAAACTACAGGCAACATCAAGGGGCCTGTCAGCCCGAGTCCCCAGAGGAAACAATTAACGTTTTCTTTTTGGTCAGTCTGGATGAATGAAGCATTATGTGTTTCTGATCTTAGATGTGGCTGCAGAAGGAAGTGTAGCTTAGGATCTGGCCACAGATCCCTCTTTCATTATCCCCAAAGAGGAATGTTGTTAAGTTAAGGACTGGTGGGTGCGGTTCCTTCCTTTCAGGGCCAGTGGGAGTAATCTTGGGAAGAAGTGGATTCACTGCTCAAGCACTCATGGTCTATCCAGGTGTAGTAGATGGGGATCACAAGGAAGAAATAAAACCTGCTAAAGGGGAAGAAGGAGACAGAATGGCTGAGTTATTTCCCTACAATAGGTGCAAGGCTGCTCCTGTGGCATGAACGGGGCTTTTGGAAGCACTGGGGAAGGTGTGCTCTGGCACACAGGTCTATGATCAGAGACCCAGGTTGTCCAAATGCAGGTGTGCACATAGGAAGAGTGGAAGATACAGGAGCTGATGTTAGTTTACTTTCCCAAAAGTCTTGGAATCCAGATTGTCCACTTTAGATACAATTTATAGAAACTGCCTAATTGCCATGAATGGGATGGTGCCTATGTGGACCCAGAAGGGAAAACAGAGAAATTGAGAACTTACGTGGCTGACATACCCATAAACTTATGGGGAAGGCATCTTTTACAAAAATGGGTACTCAAATTGATATTCCCGCAATTCCAGGGACAACGAATGAGAAAATGATATGGTAGTTGCTCCTTGGGAAGGTAATGATACAGGTGACAGAGTACAAGGTCAAAAAAGAGAAACTGAGGAACTAGACCAACCAATGTAAGGGTGTGTTGACAGGAGAAGTGAACATGGTAATAGTATTAAGGGGATGTGGTTATGCTTAAGTTTCTACAGGGACTGAAAAATATGGCTACCAATAGAACCTTATAAATTTTATATCTGACTAGGGAAAACCTCTTGTGAGCTGAGACAGTGTCTCCACAAAGCAAACATCCCAGGTGACTCACAGACTGTGTCAGTTACTGATTCTCCTAACTGTGCATGCAAATCAACTTCAAAAGGGCTATCACAGAAACTAGAAAGACAGATTGGGCAACAAAGGCTTTAGCTACCTTTTCTCAAACTAACCATTTTTTTCTCCCTGGGGCCCATTTAGGAATTCTTCACCCCAATTCAGCAGGAAGCAGTTTTCTGGAGATCGTCGCCCTAGTCCCTTAGGCTGGGGTGGATAGGTTTGGTCATCTAATGTGTTCTAATTGCTGTCTAGGATGGAAGGTCATTATTATGATGAAAGATTGCTAAAAATTTAGCCTTTTTTGGAATTATTATATTCTATGAATTTAAGGTATTTTGTTATGTTTTTAGAATTTTCAGATTTTTTTATCATTACAAATTGATAGCAATTTAAGTTATTGTTTGAATTGTATTGATAGAAAATTTAAATTGTCTTGAAGGTTTGTATATTGATAGAAAGGTAAGGTTTTGTTAATTATTTGAGTATACTCTACATGTGGCATTTATTGAAAATATGGTGGTTCTTACAATAAATTCCAGTGTGTATAGATTCCTAATGATAGGGAAAAGGATAATTCTTAAAGAAAAGGGGGAATATGAAGTGGAAACTTCTAGTTCTTTAAAAAGTTAATTTTGCCAAATGATTTGCTCAGGCACAAACCAGGACCTAAAGCAACAAAGAAGGGTGAAGAGGGAGGCCTAGGTATGAGACCAGACAGAGATACTGTTTTCTGTTTAGTGTAAATTACATCCCAGGACATGGGGACAGGCAATAAAGATCTAGAGACCCATGGGTGAGAATAGTGATTAATTACCCTGACTTGTGCTGGGTCTAAAGTTAGAGCCAGTGCTCCTGAGCCTGAGAACAGTCTATCCAGGCCCGGCCTGGCATTAAACTGTCTCAAAAGGAGAAAGAAGGTCTCACCCAAGGGAAAAGTCCTAGAAGGGGAGGCTCCATGAAAGGATCTATCCCCAGAAGCAGCACAGCTAGCTCTCCAAGCTCAAGAATGCTCTCCTGAAACCATGTGTTCACCACGGAAAGTCAAGCCCTGAGGTAAAGAAAGTGCACAGAGTTTGAGTAAGTACCACTCACCAGCACATGCTGAAGAGGGCACTCTCGTGGGTGGACAGCTATTAGCAGGGTGTCATGGCGATGGGGAAGCCTGAGGAGTGGTGTAAGTCCTGAGGGCCTACAGCAGCCAACAGATGGTGGTGGTCTGATGTAGATGGTGAGGCGGCAGCTCTGATCGAATCCCTCTGATACTTGCAGAAGCCACAGAAGTTTTAATGACAGTGTCCATCAGCAGGATGCTTGTTGACAATCTCCAGTTATGTGCATAGGAATGGCATAAACCTCCATTTTTCCTGCCACAGCCAGTGTGAGTGAGTAGTCCATGGCAAGCAAGTGTGACTGGGCCCTGGGCCCTGGGCCCAGAGTGGACTTCGGGCAGTGGGGCGATGTGGCAGGAGTGCATGGTTCCATCCATCTCGACTGATGCTCCGAGTTCCTGGCCTTAAGCATCCCAGGGCAGGCTGTGGACTGCCTTGGGGAGCAGAGGCATGGAGTGGGAAAGGCCTGTCCTCTACCCCTGAGTTGGTGGCAGGGTGGTGGGAGCATCAGGACATCTGAGCAAGGGGAAAATCAAAATCCTCATGCAGGACATCGGAGTGAACAGCACCAATGTTAATGTACTGGTAACTCCCACCGGGAAGGCCTGCCTTATCTTTGCATAGCAACTGTGCTTAGTAGGCAAATTATGAAGTCTTTTTTTTTTTTGAGATTTTTTTCATGTGAGTATACTGTCCCTGTCTTCAGACAACACCAGAAGAGGGCCTCAGATCCCAAAACAACTGGTTGTGAGCCACCATGTGTTTTCTGGGATTTAAAGTCAAACTCTGGGAGAGCAGTCAGTGCTCTTAACCTCTGTGCAATACCTCCAGCCCTGTGTTTTTTGTCCCCAGATTCAAAGGGCTCAGAGGAAAGCTGGTGGCAGGAACCCCAGAGCAGTGATGTGTAGAGAAAGAGGCCAGGTTAGGGTTGGCAGAGGACAATCCCATAACTAAGCAACGTGGAAGAGAAGGAAAGGCAGGAGGAGCTGGTATCATTGGCCTTAGGCCTGGGCTGCTAAGGTGGTAGTGATTTTAAAACTATAGGGAACACTGAGGGCCTGTCAGCCTGAGTCCCAGAACAAACAGTTGAAGTTTTCCTTGTGCTCAGTCTGTACGTATGAAGCATAAGGTGTTTCTGATCTTATACATGGCTGCAGAAGAAAGGTTAGCTTTGGATCTGGGCACAGATCCCTCTTTCATTACCCCCAAAGAGGAAGATTGTAAGTTACCCACTGGTATGTATGGTCCTTTACCTTCAGGGACAGTGGGAATAATCTTGGGAAGAAGTGGATTCACTCCTCAATGACTTATGGTCTATCCTGGTTTAGTAGATGGGGATGGCAAGAAATAAATAAAACCTGCTAAAGGTGAGAAAGGAGATCGAATGGCTGAGTTATTTCCCTACATCAGGAGCAAGGGTGCTCCTGTGGAATGAAAAGGGGCTTTTGGGAGCTGGGGATTTAGCTCAGTGGTAGAGCGCTTGCCTAGGAAGCGCAAGGCCCTGGGTTCGGTCCCCAGCTCCGAAAAAAAAAAAAAAAAAAAAAAAGAAAAGGGGCTTTTGGGAGCACTAGGAAACGTGTGCTCTGGCAAACAAAGGTCTCTGATCAGAGACCCCAGATTGTCCAAATATGTGTGTTGACATAGAAAGGCTGGTTGATACAGGAGCTGATGCTAGTATACTTTCCCAACATTCTTGGAATCCAGATTGGCCACTTCAGGTTTTGATGCAATTTATAGGAATTGACAAATTATTGGTAAAATATGGAAGCTGAGGTCAATGATGTCAATCTTTGGAGCTTTCGCTTGTTCCATGAGAAGCTGGCAGGGTTTGAGTGTGGCACCAAACTTAACATTTAGGTGACAAAATGCTTTGGAAGTGTCAACATCTAACTGCAAAACCAAATTTTCCTTTGGATGTGCTCTGGTGACTTTCTTCGATTTCATTGTTAAAAATCTAATGTGGACTCCATTAGTGGCGGTATAGTTGATTTGAGACACTGGTTTACAGGGATTTGCATAGGTAATGCTCTCTGGAGGCACCCCAAGCCTCTCCAGCAACAGAATGTCACTCTTGCTTGCACAGGCAAGTACTCTCCCAGTTGCAGCTAGAGCTCTGCTGTCATTCCACTTGTCTGTGGAAGGGAGTTAGTGGGCAAGAGATTTTAGCCACCCCACAAGCTGCTTTGGAATGTCTTCCAGGTCTGCAACATAGAAAGCATCCTTATCAGGGGAAGACTGTTCCTCTTTTTTTTTTTTTTTTTTTTTTTTTTTTTTTTTTTTTGGTGTAGTATGTCCTTGGCAGTAAAGCCTTCATTGAGGATATGGCAATCAATCTTCTCCTTAGTAAAGCTGCTCATGGTTCTCGATATGCTTACAGAAAATAGCCCTGGGCCACAGCTGGTCAGACCGATGGTGAGGACACCATCCAAACCCTGAGGATCATCTGGCCATTTGTAGAAGCTGATCCCAGGGGCACCAAGCTTCTGCCTATGGTGGCTGTTGGTGATGTCTGCAGGGACTGACCCTCAGTGTTCTTGCTATTGGTGAAAATGGAACAACACCACCCAAGAGAGGTTATTGAAAATACTGAGGAACTTGGTCAACCAATGTAAGGAGGTGTTGACAGGGGAAGGGAGCCTGTAACAGTATGAAGGGGATGTGGTTATGCTTATGCATCTACAGACAGGGGAAAATGGCTATGAATAGAAGCCTATAAAGATAGATCTGATTAGGAGAAACCTCTTGTGAGCTGAGTCAGTGTCTTTCCAAAGCAAACATCCCAGGTGACTCATAGACTGTGTCAGTTACTGGTTTCTCCTAACTGTGCATGCAGATCAACTTCAAAAGGGCTAGCACAGAAACTAGAGAGACAGATTGGGTAACAAATGCTACAGCTACCTTTTCTCAAACTAACCATTTATTTCTCCTTGGGGCCCATTCAGGAATTCTTCACCAAAATTCAGCAGGAAGCAGTTTTCTGAAGATCGTCGCCCTAGTCCCTTAAGGTGGGGGTGGATAGGTTTGGTCATTTGATGTGATACAATAGTTATCTAGGACGAAAGGTTATTATTGGTTATGACCAGAGATTGATAAACATTTAAAGTCATTTTATTGGAATTACTGTATAATAAAACTTTAAGGTATTTTTGTTTGATTATGTTCTTAGAAATTTCAGATTTCTGTTTTACCATTACTTATGGAAATAATTGAAGTTTTTGTTTGCACTGTATTTTGATGGAAATTTTCAATTGTTTTGAAGTATTGTATATTGATAGAAACCTGAGGTGTTTTTTTTTAAGTATTGTATATTGATAGAAAGGTAAGGTTTTGTTAATCATTTGACTTTACTATACAAGTGGCATTAATAGAAAGTGTGATGGTTCTTAAAATAATTTCCAATGTGTATAGATTGCTAATGATAGTGAATAGGACAATTCTTAAAGAAAAAGGGGTATATGAAGAGGAGACTTCTAGGTCTTTAAAAAGGTAATTTTGCCAAAGGATGTTTTGCTGGGGCACACAGGTGAAAGGATGTCTTGCTATAGCAAACGCATGTCATAGACTTTTCCTGAAGCAGACACAGGTGAAAGGATGTTTGGATATAGCAGATAGATGAAAGGGCTCCTGATGAAGGAGCATAAATCTGACCCCACAGACTGTGGGAGATGAGCACTGAGCTTTGGTTTGCTCCACCTCGCCATTCTTCAGTAAAGACACTCCATGCAATTGTTCCCCTTACATAGCATGGTTGAGCTCAACTTGTGATAAAGCTGCCATGGAGAGAAGCTCGCCCCAGAACTTATGAGTTTCCTGCAGCAGCTTGTCACTTCTGTGGCCTGACCTTAGGTCAGTGGCCAGCCTGGTGGTTTCTTCATGATTGAAGTATATCTGCCTGGTGTCTGCTTCCTGAATGGACTGGACTGTGGCTGCTCGTTCGTGCCTGTTTTCTGCCTGCCTAGAGGACTGGTCTATAGCTGCTGAGTCCTGTTTGGTGTTTGCTCTGGAAGAGAACAGCTGCCCAAGGAGAGGGAGCTCAATCCTAGAAAACTGCTGCTGAGCAGGTCCACTTGCCCACATCCTAATAACTTTTCTCTCCACTACCTCTGCTCTCCTGTGGGCTAGAGGAGAGCATTAGAGGTTTCAAAGCATTTATGCCTACAGGTGGCACCCAAAGTGCCTTAGGCATAACAGGTAACTCTGCTTCTAATGTGGTAGAGGGAACTGTAGATGATGAGGGGTGAGCAATGTTACTGAAGGAAATTGGTAAAATGGCAGCTACATTGGCTGGGTGTCCTCTGATAGTGTCCTGGAGGGGGTGTTTTGGATTCGCATATAGTCTTCATCCACTATTTTGAAAATTTGTAATAAAACCCAAAAACTTAAAAATTCACGCGATTCTCTTCTGCTAGAAAAGATTGCAGATTGGCTATGCACATAGAGTGTGTGACTAGAAGTGGAAATGCTTGGAAAGGAAAAAGAGCCAGGGGGAGAACAAGGCTTGGTGAATGAGACTGGGAATGTACCCCATGAAGGAGAGGGAAAGAAATAGAGTAGAAGGGAAAGTGCCGCCCTGCCCTGCTCCTGGAGCTTTCACTACCAGGTGCCCAAATGCCTCAGGGAGACAAGGGGCTGGGAAGACCAGGAGGCAGCACAGGCACAAACTGGTAATGTATAAGTGAGTGCATTACCACAACTTTTCCTTGGGCCTCCAGAGGCACCTGCATCCGTCCCAGTGTCTCTGCAGCATGTGTCTGTTACTGATGCTATTCCTGCCACTGAGCTGACCCTTCAACTGATAGAAATGCTAGATTTAAAGCATTTTGAAGAATCTGTTGCTTTGTATCATTTACACTCTTCCTATATTAATGAAACACTAAATAACTAGGCCACAGAGTGAGGTGATCCCACAAGATTAGATGGAACGGGTTGTTGTCAGCTGGTCAACAATGACAATGGTTTTCATGGTGGAGGCATGAAGATACAGAACCAGCCCTGTAATTAACAAGTGGAATAACTGTTACTGAAGACGAGCTGCTTGATGATGGGCATCATGCTGTCTTAGGGGAATAAATCAGATCTGACAGTGAAATTGAACAATGGTGCGTTGCAACGTTAGGAGCTTGGGATTTGGTTGCAGGATCTGGAGGAAATTTTCTTTTACTATAATAGGATTCTGAAGAATCCTTTAGAGAATTCTTACAGAGGTTGAGTTCAACTGTGAATATAACCATATCAGACTTTAAAAACAGAAATTCATTGATAGAAATATGTCTTTGAGAATGCAAACACCAAATGTGAGAGAGCAGTTAGACCATTGAAAGCCATGTAGAGCCCCTATAGATGAATGGATAAGGGAAACCACTGGTATTGCTTGTCATGAGTATAATGCCAACATCATACAGCAAATGGTGGCTAGATTTATCAGCAATCAAAATGCTTGATGTTTTAATTGAGGTCCATTGGGTCATTTACAAAGACATTGTAAGGCCAAAGTATCCAGATTTCAAAATAACAAGTGCAATGATTGTAGCGAATATGGTAATCCTAGCTAAGAACAGGCAGGTTCTGGTTATTGTGAGCTACAGAGGATTCCAGGCTACTGCAGCCTCTGTGCAAAAGGCAGACATTGGTCAAAGGATTGGCAGTCTAAGAGCCACATGGATCTGCTTCATCTCCATCTTCTCTGCCCCTCTCTTCTCTGTCCTTCTCTCTTTGGAGGAAGATGGACATAATAATTGTTAGGGATTTGAATCTTGGCCTGTGCCTGGACAGAGCATGCCACGCCACCATGTTTCCACGTGGAGAACTTTAATGTTTAGAGTAGTAGAGCCAAAATGTTTGCCGGCCATGGGAACATGAAGTGGGGGATTGGAAAAGGGGCAGGAGCAGTAAAGAAAGAGTAAGTGAGAAGTAAGAGAGGGTAAGAGGGCAAGTAGCCCCTTTGAGAGTGTCAGGCACAGGTGGCTGTTGCCAGGCATTTGTTGGGTGGAGCGTACCTGGCTGTTCCCATGTAGCTGTGCTCTTGGATCTTAGACAGAACACCAACATTCCCCTGTTTTACTTTAATTAAAAAAAATCAGCAGCAAGGGTGAAGCAGGAATTGGGTTGAGGTGATCTGACTACTACTTCTTGCTTGCTCTGTGGTGACTTGTCTCTAGGGAACCTAGAAAAATGGTATGGGGAAGTTTGTACAGTCCTAGAGTTGGCTGTCTCCCTGTTGTCCAGGGTCTGTGGAACCGTCAGAGGATAGGTCAGAAGTAACCGATCCAATAGAGGCATCTGTGTCTGAGAGGAGATTGGAACATCTGGAGGTCTCTTCTCTGGGGCTGTCCTGGGTGTAGTAAGCACCTGGACTTGATGAGGTGCTGGAACATACATACTTATTATAGGCAGAGAATAAAATTAAGCATGTTGCAGGAGATAAGTAAACTTTTTCTTAGATGGAAATTTAAAAACCAGAGGACTCCCACCCTTTGGAATAGGTAGTAAGTGGAGATTTAGGCAGATGCACTTATCTGAGTGGAATCTATTTGGTCCATAAGAATAGGTCTGAGTGGGATTCCTGTAGCTCATAGGTGTCCATTCTTCAAGATCGGCAGAGCAAGGTATAAGCGGGAGTGCTCAAGTACTTGCAGTTGGGACAGTGGTGTGGACAGCTGGGGCAATGTGTGCAGTTGGTATTGTTAGCACGCTGGAGCAAAGTCCTGGACAGAAGAGAGCTGGCTTATACAAGGGTCTTCGGGTCCCAGAGACGCGGAAAACAGGCCTGATAGACAGGGTTCCTCCTAAACGGGGTCAGACCTGCTTTTCACAGGGCAGGAACCAGGAGCTACAGCAACAAGCATGGGAGAAGAGGGAGGCCTGGGAATGGGGCCAGACAGATAATGGTTTCTGGTTAGTGTAAATTAGACCAAAACATCCCAGGAAATGGGGACAGGCATTGAAGACCTATAGACCCATGGGTGAGAATAGGGATTAATTGCCCCAACTTGTGCTCGGGCTAGATTTAGAGCTGGTGCTCTTGGGCCAGAGAGCAGTCTATCCAGGCCTAGGCTGACATTAATCCATCTCAAAGAGAGAAAGTCTCACTCAAGGAAAAGATCCTAGAAGGAGGCTCCATGAAAGGATCTATCCCCAGAGGTAGCACAGGTAGCTCCAAGCTCAAGAACGCTCTCCTGAAACCCTGTGTGTATACCCCGTGGAAAGTCAAGCTCTGAGGTAAAAAAAAAAAAAGCACACAGAGGTGGAGTAAATACTGCTCACCTACATGTGCTTGAAGAGGGCGCTCTGCTTGGTGGGCAGCTAAAAGCAGGGCATCCTGGCCAAGGGGAGACCTGCTGGAGTGGTGTAAGTCCTGAGGTCCCAGGCAGCCAGCAAGCATTGGTGGTTTGATTGGGTCGATGTTGTGGCAGCAGCTGCGATCAAATCACTGTGATGTTCACAGAAGTGGCAGCAGATGTAATGGCAGGGCCCAACAGCAGGACGCTTGGAGGCAATCTCCAGCCATGTGCACAGAAGTGGCATGCATCTCCATTCTTCCTTGCCAAGCCAGGGAGAACACAGAGCCAATGGTGAGCAACTGCAGCTGTGCCCACAGACCAGTGTGAACTGTGGGCAATGCAGCAACGAGGTGTTAGTGCACAGGTTCCCTCCACCTCCACCAAGGTTCTGCAGGATAAGCTGGCAGTTGCAGCGGGCAGCAGAGGCATGTGTTGGGAAAGGCCTATCCTGTGCCTCAGGGTCAGTAGAGGGATGGTGGAAGAACCAGGCAATGTGGGCAGGGGGAAATCAAAATGCTCACCTGGGGGCATCCGAGTGAAGGCACCAATGTTAAGGTTCCTGGTTTGACCCAGGGTTTCGGAACCAGTGTTTGGATTTTGAATCTTGCCCCATGCCTGGACAGAACACACCCAGCCACCATTGTTCCACATGGAGAACCTTAATGAGAGAGTAGCAGAGTGCATAGGCCACTGTCAGGCACATCTGTCTGTTGTCAGGCAACTGTGGGTTAGAGAATATCTGGCTGTCCTGAGGTACCTATGTTTATAAGCATGGGGAGAGTACCAACAGTAATCATGTAAGGGCTCGGGAAAAGCAGGCTCTGCAGCCTTGGGAGGGTGGTCAGAGATACCTGGCAGGAGATGGTAGAACAAGCCTCAAGTTTAGAGGAGGAGGAGACCGAGATAATGAACTGGTAACTCCCTCCTGGAAGGCCTGCATTATCTTTGTGTAGAAATTGTGCCTGGTAGGCAAGTTATAAAATATTTTTTTTAAAGATTACTGCCTGTGAGTACGCTGTCAGGGATAAGAGGTGATAAGAGGGCATGACATCCATTACAGGTGGTTGTGAGTCACCTTTTTCTTGCTGGCAATTGAAGTCAGACCCATGGAAGAGCAGTCAGTGCTCTTAACCCCTGAGCCATCTCTCCAGCCCTGTATCTCTTCTCCACAGTATCAAAGGTCTCAGGGGCAAGCTGGTTGCAAGAACCCACAAAGCAGTGGTGGAGAGAGAAAGAGGCCGGGTTAGGGTTGGCAGTGGCCAATCCCAGAACTCAGCATCGTGGAAGAAGAAGAAAGGCAGGAGGGGCTGGTAGCATTGATGCAGTCCTGGGCTGAGGTGGTGGTGATTGTAAAACTACAGGCAGCCCTGTAAGCTAGAGGCCCCTCAGCAAACAATGGAGTAATTTTCCTTTTTGTCAGTCAGGAGGTACCAAGCAGGCAAGAAAAGTAGGTATTTCTGATCTTATCCATGGCTACAGAGAAAGTGTAGCTTTGATCTGGCCATTGATCCCTCTTACATTATCCCCAAAAGTCACATGATATAAGTGGACCACTGGTGTCGATGGTCCCTTACCTTCATGGACAGTGGGAATAATCTTGGGAAGAAGTGGATTCACTTCTCATGGACTCATGGTGTATCCAGGGGTAGTAGATGGGGATCCCAAGGAAGAAATAAAACCACCTAAAGGGGAGGAAGGAGATAGAACTGCTCAGCTGTTTCCCTACAACAGGGGGAAGGCTGTTCCTGTGGCATGAACAGGGGCGTTTGGGAGCACTGGGAAACATGTGCTCTGGCACACAGGTCTATGATTATAGATATAGATTGTCCAAATATGGGTGTGTGCATAGAAGGGTTGGTACATACAGGAGCTGATGTTACTTTCCCAAAAGTCTTGGAATCCACATTGGCTACCTCAGGTTTTGATGCAATTTATGGGAGTTTGTTCTTTCAAATAGCATTGTGTCCAATTGATTGCCTGTGTAGGACCAGAAGGGCAAAAAGAGAAATTGAGACCTTATGTGGCTGACATACACTTAAGCTTATATCGGGAAGGGTCGTTTTACAACAATTGAGTTCTCAAAATAGTAGCCCTGCAGTTCCAGGGACAGCAAATGAGGGAATTAGGGTGACATGGTAGTTACTCCTGGGGAAGGATTAATACAGGTAACAGAGCACAGGTTCTTTATAGTCTGGACGTCTTTACATCTTTGTTACCACATCATAGCTTATGGTAAGAATTGGCTTGCAAGATTGTTCTTCAAAATACCCTTGCATGAGAAAGACAGGGGAAGGTTTGCATTCTCCCTACCTAGTTCGAATAATAGTCATCCCCTAAAGAGAAAACTGCAAAGTTTGTCCAAAGGGAATGTTAAATAGTCCAACTTTGTCATATTTTTGTGTAACAACCATTCACAATTATTTGTAAGCAATTCCCTCCATCTCTCATTTACCATTTTACAGAAGACATTCTGTTGGCTGATTCTGATAAAGATGGGTTAGGGAACATGGTAAAACAAAAGATTCTACTATACTTGGTATTACAGATTGCTCCAGAAAAAATAAAGGGGAGACCCACTAGTTATCTGGGTTATAAAGTCTAACAAACAATTCAACCACCAAAGATACAGATCTGTAGGGACCAGTTGGGTACCCTTCATGATTTTCCCCAGATGCTGGATGAGTAAATCTTCTGCCCTAGGCCTTCCTATGTGCATGATCATAAGGAATGCAGGTAAACGACCCATACACTCTCCACCATTCACAGAATACATGAAGGCTTGGTCATTGACTCCTCTTCATCATCAGAACAGGCTGCTCCTTCCACACTTTCACTGGGCAATGATGTCGACTGCAACTGTGAAAGCAGAGGAGACACAGTATCTGCCCGGCTCAGCTATGGTTCTCACTCCAGAGTCGGATGGCAAGTCCTCGTCCACAGCTGGGTGGATTACACTGTGTTCCCTTCAAATTTAAGCTTTGTATCTTCAGATCCAGGAGAGCCACCACCAATTTCAAGCAGATCCACGCTGAAACCAACTTCTCATTCCATGTCAAAGACACAGCGGGTGTGTGATGCTGCCTGCATGAAGGTCTCAGGGTCAGTACATCTACTGCCCTCATGGAAGCTGATGGTCTTTTGCCTGTTCCATGAGAAGCCTGCTGGTTTTAAGTGTGGCACCAACCTTGACATTGAGGCGACAAAAGGCTCTGGAAGTGTCAACGTCCATATGTAAAACCAACTTTGCCTTTGGATTTGGTCTGGTGACTTTGATTAATTCAATTTCACTGACAAGGTCCTAATGTGGACTCCATTAGTGGCGGCATACTTGACTTGAGACACTTGGTTACAAGGATTTGCATAGGTAATGCTCTCTGGGGGCACCCAAGCCTCTACACCAACTGAATGCCACTCTTGCTTGCACAGTCAAATCCTCTCCCACTTGCAGCTAGAGCTCTGCTGTCGTTCCACTTGTCTGTGGAAGGGAGTCACAAGGCAAGAGCTTTTAGCCATCTCAGATGCTGCTTCAGAATCTCTTCGAGGTGTGATATATAGAAAGCTTCCTTATTGTCAGGGAAGAGTTCTTTCTTTTTTTTCTTTTTTTCTTTTGCTGTAGAATGTCCTTGGCAGTAAAGCCTTCCTCAAGGATATGGCAACCAAAGTTTTCCTTAGTAAAGCTGCTCATGGTTCTTGATATGCCTGCGGAAAACAGCACTGGGTCACTGTTGGACAGACCCAAGGTGAGGACTGCACCAGACCCTGAGGATCATCCAGCCATTTGCTGATGCTGATCCGAGGTGGCGCCGAGCTTCTGGCTAGGGTGGCTGTTGGTGATGTCTGCAGGGTCTGTCCCTCAATATTCTTAATGTTGGTGAAAATGGAACAACACCTCGAAGAGGTTATTGAGAAACCTGAGTAACTAGGCCAAGCAATGCAAGGATGTGTTGACATGGGAAGGGAACCCAGTAATAGAATCCAGGGGATGTGTTTATGCTTCTGTATATACAGAATTGAAAAGCTATGGGTAGGAACAGAACCTTTTACAGTTTAGATCTGACTAATAGAAACCTCTTGTGAGCTGAGACAGTGTCTTCACCAAGCCCAGGTGATTCCCAGACTGTGTCAGTTAATGATTCTTCTACCTGTGCATGCAAATCAACTTCAAAAGGGCTAGCACAGAAACTAGAAAGACAGATTGGGCAACCAATGCTACAGCTACCTTTTCCCAAACTAACCATTTTTTTCTCCCTTGGGGCCCATACAGGAATTGTTCACCCCAATTTAGCAGGAAGCAGTTTTATGAAGATCGTCGCTCTAGTCACTTAATGTGGGGTGTATAGGTTTGGTCATTTAATGTGATATAATTGTTACCTAGGATGAAAGGTTATTATTGGTTATGACCAGGGATTGATAAACATTTAAAAATCATTTTATTTGAATTATTATATATTAGAAATTTAATGTATTTTTTAATTATGTTCTTAGAAATTTCAGATATTTGTCTTACCATTACATATGCAAAGCTATTTAAGTTTTTGTTTGCATTATATTTTGATGGAAATTTTAAATTGTTCTGAAGTACCGTATATTGATAGGAACCTAAGGTGGTTCTTTAAATACTGTATATTGATACAACCATGAGGTTTTGTTAAGTATTTATCTATTCTATACATGTGGCTTTTACTGAAAATATGATGGTTTTTACATTAATTCCCATTGCGTGTTGATCACTAATAATAGGAAAAAAGGGACAATTCTTAAAGAAACAGGGAGATATGAAGAGGAAACTTCTAGGTCATTTTGCCAAATGATTTGCTCAGGCACACAGGTAAAAGGATGTCTTGCTAAGGAAACACGTCATAGACTTCTTCTGAAGCGGACACAGGTGAAAGGGTGTTTGGATATAGCAGACAGGTAAAAGGGCTCCTGATGAAGGAGTATAAATCTGACCCCACAGACTGTGGGAGATGAGCACTGGTTTGCTCCACATGGCCATTCTTCAGTAAGGACACTGCATGTATTGGTTCCCCTTACATAGCGTGGTTGAGCTCAACCTGTGATACAGCTGCCATGGAGAGAAGCTCGCCCAAGAACTGCTCGTGAGGTTCCAGCACCAGTTTGTCACCTCTGTGGCCTGACCTCAGGTTGGTGGCCAGCCTGGTGGTTTCTTCAGGATTTAGGTACAGCTGCCTGGTGTCTGCTTGCTGGCAGGACTGGACTGTGGCTGCTGGTTCGATCCTGTTTTCTGCCTGCCTTGAGGACTGGACTGTGGCTGCTGAGTTGTATTTGGTGTTTACTCTGGGATTGAACAGCTGCCCAAGGAGAGGGAGCTCAATCCAGAGAAAGACTGCTGAGCCGGTCCACTTCCCCACATCCTAATAACTTTTCTCTGCCATTACGCCTGCTCTGTGGTGGGCTAGAGGAGAGGTTAAGAGGAGGTTTCAAAACATTTATGCCTACAGGTGGCACCCAAAGTGCCTTAGTCATAATGGGTAACTCTGCTCCTAATGTGGTAGAGGGAACTGTAGATTCTCAGGGGTGAGCAATGTTACTGAAGGAAGTGGATAAAATGGCAGGTAGTGTTGCTGGGCGCTATCCTACTGTGTAACTGGAGGAGATTTTTGATTTTGCTTTGTATGTTCATAAACTATTCTGGAAGTTTGGAGTGAAAGCTGAAAACTCCAAGTTCACTCAATTCTCTTCTGCTAGAAAAGATGACAGACTTGACTATGCACGTAGAGTTTGTGACTAGAATTTGAAATGCTTGGAAAGAAGAGCCAAGCAGAGAACAATGTTCAGGCTCGGTGAATGAGACTGGGAATGTACCCATGATGAAAAGGGGGAAAGAAATAGACTGGAAGGGAAAGTGCCGCCCTGCCCTGCTCCCCGTGCTTTCACTACCAGGTGCCCAAATGCCTCAGGGAGACAAGGGGCTGGGAAGAGCAGGAGGCAGCACAGGCACAAAAGGGTGATGTGTGAGTGAGTGCACTCCCACAAGATTGTCTTAGGCCTGCAGAAACGCAAGCATTCTTCCCAGTGTCTCTATAGCATGTGCCTGCTACTGATGCTATTCCTGATAGTGAGCTGACCTGGTGACTGATGGAAATGCCAGATTTTGAAGCATTTTAAAAATCAACTATTTTCCATCATTACCATAATTGTTAGGAAGTACTAACAACTCCAGAGGTATCGACTTTTTTATATGAGACACATTTATTATGGAACATTAAAAAATGATCCAGATGACTGTTTAAAATACATAAACCCCACAATTCTATACATAAAGACCTAAGAGCATGCAGATACTCTGGGCTGGAGAGCCATGTCTGTTCCTGGTCAATCACTTCTGAAAAGTTCTCAAATATTGAAATCCAAAGCAAATGAATTGGCTTGACATGATTCAAAAAGTAAAATATAAACGTAAGGGCATTAAAACCAAGGCAAGAATTAGTCTCCAATCCTGATTCCTGGAGAGTAACTGAGAGCAGGTGTAGGTGTGTGCCCTGTCTGTGTGTATATTCACACAGAATCAGGCCAAAAGTCAAGGGAGCGGCGTGTACACACATATGTGAAGCCCCGAATGCCGTCAAAAGGATGTAGAACGTCTATCCTCCTTCTGTCTCAAGAACAGCACATTTCCAACCCTAGGCATCCCTTAGAAGGGACCAGTACCGAGGACAGGAGGGTGAGTTCAGACCATGCTGTTCTCACAGCATCCACTGCATCAGAGGCGTCCATATTAGTCTTCGGGCTTTAAGAACATCTTAATTTTCATGGCTTTTATATTTCCATTTTCATCTTCTTCATCATTGGCTCAGTCCCTATTCTTGCCAAACATTTTCCCAATTGTTCCCTCCAAAGTCTCATATCTTCTTGCCATTTCTTCCTCCGACACGTCAGCCTCTACAGTCTCCTCCTCTTCTGCTGCCACCACTCTGTTCTTGGAATTCATCTGAAGCAATAACTTCTCAACTTCAGGATTAAAGCCTCTGAAAGGCATCCTTCCATAGAGAATATCTTCACACAGGGAGAAGCTCTGCTCTTCTATGATGAAGCTCTCCTTCTCCTTCAACTCCGGCAAATCCAGGTACCAGTGCTCATCCCTGATCGTCTTCCGTTCCTCCTCTTCTAGCTGTTTCTGGTTTTCCGAGTCCAGGCCCCTCTGCATGAACTTCATGCGCAGCAGGTTTGTGGATAACTTCGTCTTCTGCTCTGACGCCATGTTGGATACATTTTCAGAGGCTTCCCCCTGTACTGCGCTTGCGCAGGGTCAAGAGGAGAGCAAGATGTTGTGTTCTGTGCTAACTTTTTATTCTGCTGTAAACAAGATGGGTATGGCAGGATGTAAGTCAGATAAAATAAGCATGGTGGTCAAAAGTCCACATCAATTCAGAAGTCAGAATTGCATGCTATCCTTATGGTATTGGAATATCCTGAACCTCTTAACGTAATTACTGATTTGTTGAATGCTGGGTTATTTTGCCTATAGGGACTGTTGAATTTGTCCCTGATAACAATGAATTAACTTTATTCAAATGCAACAGGCCATCAGAATTAGAAATTATCCATTACATATTATACATATTTGGTTTTCTTTTTGTTTGTTTTGTAAAAAGTTTATTGGTGATGACTCAGAAAAGGCTGTGGGGTGGGAAGGCTGAAGTCGGGCTACGTGGGCCGCACCTCATCTTCCTGCTGCATCTGCGCCATCAGCTGCCGTCACTCAGTGGCCTGACGCATGCCCATCATGACCAGACTCTTATATTCCCTTTCTGACAACACTGAGCCCTTCGACAGTCCTGGGGGACTGGGGTCCACCGTGCCCTGGGGCTGTCCCTCCAACCAGGAAACCTTCAGAGGGTTGTCAGCCAGGCCCACTTCATTTCTGACGGCCAACTCCGCAGCTCTGACAGTTGCAATCTCCACTATGACATTGCCTGGCTTCCTTCCGGAAACTACCAAGTTGAGAACCTCCCCATACTTATGTAAAAGCCTCAGGAGGACATCTCTGGAGTAGCTCCCTTGGGACTCATCCTCCTTCTTGCACGTCCACTTAAGCTTTAGTTTGGGGTTTCTTTTGCCCTCTCTATTTTCTGTTCTTCCTCTCAGCCTCTGTTCTCGGTCCTGGCGGATCTGCTCCTGGATCAGCCACTGCTGCTCTTCCAACTGTCGGGAACCCTCTTCTCGTAATCGAGCCATCTCCTGCTCTAGTGTGGTGGTGTTCCTGCTCTCCTCCTCTTCCTCAGTACCCTGGGCCTGGGCCTCCCACTCCCTGGCCTCCAGGTGGAGGTTCAGTTTCTTCCTATTCTCGTCAAGTCTCTGGGTCCTCTCTGCAGCCTGCTTCCTGGCTTTCCTCTCCTTGTCATAGGCAGCCCTGGCTGCAGCATCAGTCAGTACCTCCAAGGCCTGGGACAGCTGGTGGAAGAGTTCAGCTGCTCTGGGGTTATCTAGATTTTTATCTGGGTGGCAGGAGAGTGCATTTGTCTGTAGGCCTTCTTCACCTCTTTGTCTGTCGCCTTCTCTTCGACGCCCTGCAGCACATAGAGATCCATTTGTACTAGCTCTTTGATCACTGCTATGATTCTGAAAGAATAAAGATTTTAAACTATCCCCCACTGACCCTGCTGTGAGGAGAAGTGCACCTCACACTGAAGCACCTCACATAACATGTTTTGGGGATGTAGCCTGTCTATAGCCATCCCAAATCATCTGGCTTCGATAAGGCCTGACTCAACAGTCCTAAGAAAAAAGAGAATTAGGGTCAACTTGCCCCAGAAGCAGGGTGGCCTAGAGTTGAACTCAGCCCAAGTTACAAACCAATGAAATTGCTTTCTGTGACTGTTGCCAACTACCTATGTAATTTTCCCTATAAATACCTTCCCCTAATAGGGCTTAGGGTTGACTCCTCTGTCTCCTGTGTAAGATATGTGTTGTTCCCAGAGCTCTAGTTCCTCAAATATACCTCTTGTTTATTACATCAAGACTCGTTTCTCATGAGTTCTTGGGGGGTTGCGTCGTCTCGAGATTTGAGTGGGGGTCTTCCCCACCCCATGGTCTTTCATTTAGGGGCTCGTCCGGGATCTCACAACCACCCACAACTTCAAAGACCTTCTTGGAGGTAAGGGGGTCCCCAATTGTGTCTGAGTGTGCGGCCGCTGTCTGTGTCTCTGTTCTGGTTCTGGTTAGTATCTGAAAAGTGCTTTGGTTTCGCAGTCGCTTTCTGGAGCTGTAAAGCTCAGAAGCTGTGGTCAACAGACGTGTTGGGAGGACCACAAGCTGCACCCTGAGGGATGCTTCAGGGCAACAGGAGAGCCAGGGACGCCTGGTGGTCTCCTATTGGGTAGAAGAGGTTCTGTGTTCCTCTTGGAAGAGAAACTTCAAAGACCACTTCATCTGAAACTGCTTTTGGCTGGTGCCTGTGGACTAGGCACAGCAGTTGTTGTCTGGATATTGTGGTTTCTTTGTGTTGTCTGTTGTTTGTTTGTTTAGTGTTTTTTTGTGATGATAGGACAGACAGTAATGACTCCCGTAAGCCTGATGTTAGATTATTGGACAAGTTAGGGACAGAGCACATAATATGTCAGTTGAAGTTAAGAAGGGAAAGTGGCAGACTTTGTGCACCTCTGAGTGGCCAACTTTCAGTGTGGGCTGGCCCCCTGAGGGCTCTTTTGACCTGACTATGATTCTTTGTTAAAGCTATTGTTTTTCAGGAAAAACTGGGAGCACACCTAGACCAGATACCTTACATCTAGGTCTGGCAAAACCCGGTTCAAAATCCTCAGTACCCTCTGCTCCTCCTAAGATCTATCCTGAGGTGGGGGAGCCTCCTGAATGGCCAGCTCCTCCCCCGTATTTATGCCCCATTTCCTCCCCAGCAGCCTTATGACCTCTGCTCCACAGGAAGAAGAAGCGGGGAGTGGGTTTTCGGCTACAGGTACCCGAAGCTGCAGGGCTAATAGCCCCACAGAGCCTGACTCAACAGTAGCCTCGCCTTTGTGCACTTATGCTGTCCAACCTCCTGAATCCTCTGCCCCTCTGGAGGTCCGGCCCAGGGGATGCAAAGTTGGCTAGCACTCACCCCTGACTCCTCTACTGGCCAGATTCTTGTTTTTCCCTTGCGGGCTTATAGACCTCCCCCTGGTCCAGGCAATGGGATGCAGCCCCTTCAGTATTGGCCTTTCTCCTCCTCTGATCTTTATAACTGGAAACTTAATCACGGAACTATTTACTTTATTCGTCAAAGAGTTTTACTTGGTCCTCTTGGTGCTTAACTTAGAAGTTAAAAATAATTTGCTTGAGAAAAATGGTTTTCTGCCAGGGAGTTTTATCTTTCTCTCTTGAGCCTCCTTCCCAAGGAGAGATTCTCCTCCCTTTGCTCGACTTGTCCAGTCTAGCTGCTGTTAACAGTTGTGTATGAAGGACTCCAGGTTAGCGAGTGACCCTGTCTGAAGCAGGCATTATCAGAACCTAAAAGCTTTATCTTAGATCCTGAAGAAAAATTCTCCTGTTGCTTAAACATTCACAGCTTCTAAGGAAGGGACAGCGCAGAGTAGGGAAGTGTGGGGCTGAGGGTGGCAGGTTCATGGGCAAGCAAGCTGCAGGCTGTGCATGGGCAGGGGCCTGAGCCAGCTGGAAAAGAGTTTCAAGGTAAAGGGTCGGTTGGCCAGTGCTGATGCTTTGACAACAAAAAGAGTGCATTAAGAGAACTTTGAGAGAGCCTGCCTCCCTCCCCTTACCCCTGGCCCTATTCTAAGAGAAGTGTCTGTCTACATGGACAGTGTCTTTGATCCTATCCCTTCAGCAGCCAGTTCCTTCCCCTGTGATCCAAATTCCCCAGGTTGGGGTGCAGGGAAGCCCCTAAAATGGTTTCAAAAAGAATCTACAACAAACTGTGAAGAAGTTTGTTTTGCCCATCAAAATTTAGAATTCAGGCTTTGGCTGTGGCCAAGGTCAGGATTAATCTTTTCTTTTCCATGGGCCTTTAACCCAGTGTGACGGTTTGGTAAAGGGTCCTGAGGTCCTGAAAGTCCTAGGTGAAGCGGTTACAATTCTTATGTCAGCCACTTGGCATCTAACACCCAGGTCCTAACCATCTCTCCATCCTTTTGTTATTAGTTCTTACTAGAGAAGAAGGGGAGACTGAGAGAGGTGAGAAGCCATGGCAGGTGATGTTAAGATTCTGCTCTGTGTATTTATAGGTTGTTGTTAATGTTCTCAAGGGATGGATGGTACCGGGCTTTGTATGTTTGAGTGGGCAATTATATCTTACCAATTGGATCTAAGATTATTGTGTTGTGTGTTCTTTTTTTTTTTAATGATTCAATGAACATTTGTTCCTTTTATTCACAAAACATAAGATTTACCCCTTTGTTGAGTCCCTTTTCTTTATGATTTTACACAAAGAACCTTGAGATATATCAAGTATAAAACATGTCAAAAAAATCTTTACAATTTACAAACAGGTACTTTATACAGAGTTCTCTATAAAATCCATCAATGTAAAAAGGACATTGGACTGAATGTAAGGCGAGTCCAGTTGTCATTAGAGTTATTTGTGTTTTGTTGGAGACTTTTCTCTCCTCCGGTCCTGACTTCTCTTTGATTCTCTAGAATTTTCAGCATATCTGCTAGGTTTTTCCCAGCGTCTCTCAGCACCGTTCTGATACCTGTCGTCATCATCTCCTTTATGACCAGCATGCTTCCTACTCCTCTCTCTTGACTTGGAGCGATCTTTTCTTCTAACATTATCACTGTCCTGATTTCGGGTTCTTTGCTTCTCATTTTCAGAAAAAGAATCTCTTCTCTCTCGCTGCTTCTTCTTTGGCTCGCCATGCCTGTCTCCTGGCTCTCTGTGCGAGCCTTGTTCTCGGCCATTGCCAACTCTGCTGTAACTATTCTCATGACTTGTGTCCTCCATGTGCTTTGCTGGGGGATCTCGCCAGTCTGCATCTCGTGAGTTCTGAGCTCTGTATCTTTAAGACCTTGCTCTCTCAGTCCTCCCTTCCTGATGCCTTTGGTCCTCTCTGCCTCCTTCTCGCTGCCTGTCACGTGCCTGGTGGCTCCTAGCTAACTTATCTACTTCTTCACCTCTGGCCTTTCCTTGTCTTTTCTTTCTTGTACCTTTAGCTGAGGCAGAGCTCTGACTGCTGGAGTAGGAGGAGGAGTTGCTCGCTTCACTGGAGGACTCTTAGCTGCTCTCGCTGCTGTCAGAATCTGAGTCAGAGGAATCAGACCCCGAGGAAGACTCTGAAGATGAAGATGTCAGGACCGGTTTCTTCTGCTCAGCGTCTGGTTTCTGGGCTACAATGACCTTGGGCGTATTTTTCAGATGTTCTCGAAGTTCATCCGTCAATCCTCCGAGATCTATGGAAGTGAAGAAGTTGATGGCAAACCGGGTGTTGCGTGGGTTGTCTCGGGGTAACAGTCCTTCAAAGAACAGTTGAAGAGTTTCATCCTTTAACCTCGCATTCAGTTTAGGAAGACCCATGTATTCACACAGCTCCTGGAAGAAGATCTTGACAAAAATCCTACTGGATGATGTCGTCGTCTCTTCACTCAGCTTTATACACTCGAGAACACTCCACGGAAGTGAGTCTGTGTATAAAAGGTGAGCGAACATCTTAGCAACATTTCTCAGTTTGTTTGTCTCTAGGCGGTGGATGGTATCGTACTGTTCCTTGAATATACTTTCAAATGATTCCATGTACTCTTTTTTCAGCATACAAAACCGCCCAGCTAACAGGCCAAAAAATTTTTCATAGGTTCTTTGTTGGGCACAGCAATCAAGTATCATGTTGCAGAGTTCTTTTGTTTGGCTCTCAGCAAACTCCATTTTCAGCAACTTGTGTGCACATTCTTCAAAATCTAAACTTGACTGAATAGCAAGATATATTGTACGGCGAAACGAGACTAGGTTGATTTCTGTTTTATCATGGATAGTTACTTTTTGTCCTCCTTCCTCCTCTTCTCCTTCCTCCTCGTCTTCCTCCTCCTCCTCATCTTCACTACTTCCTGCTTCCTGGTCTGTGTTTGAGTCACTGTCTCCTTCATCAAGGATTTGTTTTTTAATAACCTTGTACTTCTCATCATTCTCCATAAAATTAGGATCCATCTTAAAAACATTAAGAACATCTTCTGGATTGTAGTCTTCCTCCAAGGGGAGCATGTGTGTAAACAGATCATCCTCTTCCACTAAGTCAAGTCCTTCCAGAATAACAGGGTGGTCCTTGAATCCATCCTTCCGTACAGCAAACATCACTTCAATCATGTACTGGACTCTTTTGTCAATCTTGGACTCATGCAGAATGTTTCGCAGGCGTTCAAAGATTGCATTGATTCCCCTTGGTGACACCTGGGTTAATTTGAGACCACACTCCTTGAGGAAGCCGATAGCTACTTCAACACTGTCATCTGTTGGTCTCTCTAGCAGCAAAGTGAGCATCTCCAGGCACAGAACCTCATGTGCCACATTTTGGTTAATTAGATGTGCCACAAATTTTGAAGCAGTCAGGCAAAGTTGCTTATCGTTCCTTCGGTATCCTTTCCGAAAATTAATAATTAGTCTCTTGAGGATCAGTTCTCCAATCTGTGGGAACTTTGAGTTGATTATCGCCACCAAAGCTGCATAAAGGTGAGTGAAGATGGGAGAAGCGCTCTGTGCTTGCAGAACAGATCTGGACAGCAGTCCTCTCCCTCTGACGATGTTCTCTTGAAGGAGCTCTTGGATAATGATGCTTATATTCGAGATGTTGACCTTGTTGATGAGACCATTGATGGATTTCTTCAGAGCCTCCCAGCTCATCCTCTGGTATGCTAAGCTGTTTTTATCCGTAATCTGCTCCTGCATCATCCTGAGCTTTGCAGGAGGAATATACGCTCCCCCGGTGCGGGTGAGCAGCGGGTCCTGCTCATCCTTCTTCTTCTTCTTCGATGTCGGTTCTTCCTGAGTAGAACTCTGGCTCACTCCTCGGTCTGGGCTCCTCCTTTCCTGAGACGGGGATTTCCGGGACCGTTTCCGATGGTCTGCGTCTCTTTCTCTCTCTCTGCGTTTCTCTTGGTCCCTGCTTCGTAATTCCATGCTGTCATCGTAAGAGTATCCTCTTCTGCATCGCTCATAGTCTGACCGGCTGTAATCAGAATAGTCTCTATCCCGGGGGGACCGGTCTTGTTCTGTATATCTGTCTTCTGGGGAGGAGCTCCTCCTGTGGTATGAATTGTGGCTCTCCCTTCTGTCGTGACCAGAGGATTTCATGTGTGCCACACTACTTTTCATTTTCTGCTGTCGGCTGACCCGATAAACCAGATTCTTCAGGTTTTTTCAAGTGACACGTACTCAATGGTCTGAGTTCCTTGTCAGTTTTCTGTCTCCACACGTCACCGAAAGCTCCACCGCGCCGCCATCACACCGGAAGTGATGTTGTGTGTTCTTTCATGTGAGGGTTTGAGTGTAGGAAAGTGTGTGGCTGGGCCGTATTTGCGCCGAGATATCTAGCAGATATCTTGGGGCACCACAGTGAGGACCTAGCGGGGTAAAAACAAATACTCTTTTCTATGTTATATATTTTTACAGCAACAGACTCTAGCTCTAAATTTCTTAATTTTGGATGCACATGGCCGCTCTGCTGCGGATCGCCATGCTGCTACTACACCTATGACTAATACAGAAGTAAAGTGAAAAGATGTCTTAACTGGTGAATTGTGTGGCCCAGATCCCATGCTTTCGAGATCTAGGGGAGCTGTTGTGTTTTTCCACAGAATCAAGACAATCCAATCTGGGTACCTGAGCGTTTGACTCGCAAACTGCCTCCTGCTCCTCCTGACGATAGAACTATGCACTCTATTATTGCTGGGAATGGTAATCCAGGTTGATTCACTCACGCTGTGGGCTATTGCCAGATCCTGGCCAGTACCTATGCCAGTTCATAGCAATTCTACTGTTTTGCCAACTTTTTTCTCCACCTCCTGTTTGCGTGATGTTCCCTGTATAGTGCAAAATGGAGAATTGCCCCAACGGTATACTGCCACTAATCTTTCCTTGTTGCGTACATTATGTTTTACTCTTAAAAATTCCTCCCAGCCTTCTATATGGCTGCGAAGGACCACATTGGCTAATTGGTTAGATCCTATGAGCAGTAGTGCTATGGGCACTGGGGCCATCCTGGCTGCTTTGAGACAAGTTACCCAAGGAGCCTCTTCAGGCAGCAGAGACACATCAGTCGATAATTCCGCTGATCTGAACATCACAACTTTAATTATGATGCATAATTGTAGTTTTCCATCATGGCCGGGGCAAGGCAATCACACACTAGATAACTCTACCTATCATAGAGTCTTACCCACTTGGCCTCTGGCTTTCTATTAGCTAATCAATGGATAGATTTAATCCAAGAATAAATTGAAGCATTATATCATATGACACAGCTGTCCTGTGTTTCCTCCCTTAGAGGTTTATGCATTACTCCTTTGCAAGCTAATTTTTCTCAGTATTCTCAACAGGGCAAAGAAATCTCGAATTACCTGAAAGGAAACTGGTCCATGAAAGCAGAGCAACTATCGAGACAAATGCTGATGCAAATTGCTGTCCTTAACAACACTAGATTGGAACCCATCATGTTTGGAGATTTCACCTCATGGGTTACTAATGCTTTTTCCTTTTTTAAGGAATGGGCTGGCATGTTTGCCTGGGGGGCCATTGTCCTCTTGGGATGTGGAGTATGTCTATGGCTCTTCTGCCGATTACAACGAGAACATGCTAGACACAAAGCGATTGTTTACCAGGCTATGGTCGCCATTGAAAATGGTGCGTCACCCAACATATGGCTGCCCTCTTTAAAAAATTAAGAGTTCGCCCTAGACCATTTTTGTCATGATCATGTGAAGTCATTGTATCCAGAGACGGGCAACTTTCCTCGGGCTTGGACCAACCTAAGACACGGGGCCTGGTGGAAATAGGGTAACCCAATGACGGGCAAGGCCAAGTCTCCTAGGGGAACGACCTGAGACAGGAGCAATGGCAATATTGATGTGACACCCTGATCTAGACAAGTCATAGACAGAGGTGGCTACACCCCGTTTAAACATACAGGCTGGTCAAATGCTCCTCTGCCCAGTTTCTCCCCCAATAAACACACACGTATAGCCCAGAACTGTGTGTTACAGCATAAGTTCATTTCTCGCCATTGGGGTGCAGTCCTAACTGCAAGAGTGGCTCTCCATGGCCGAGCTGGGCACTCTGCGAGGCATGTCTGATCTCTCTCAGACCACTACTTCTATCTAATGTTTTTTTTTATAAAACAAAGAAGGGGGAGTTGTAGGGAGTGGCACATATAGATAAAAAGATGGCGCTGACATCCGGTGGTTGTTTGTGGTAAACAACCGTACAGTGCATGTGTTGGCATACCTCCGGCATCTACAAGGCCAGGGTGATATTCCTGCTAATAAGGTATTTCATGCTCCACCAATCCCTAGAGGACAAATATACAGCCATAGTCTGTTTTGTATATAAGGCGAGTGCCTTTGTTGCTCAGGGTCCCCCGTATCGACAATGTGGTGTTCCTGAAATAAAGGCTGTTGAGAAGAATCTGACAGTGTTGCATCTTCCTTGCTGGCCGAGGTGGGCGTGACACTTAACAAGACAAATAATACAATGTCCTACGTTTTGGGTGATTGGGGCTAAATTGATTCTTTAAATGAATCAATCCTGCTCCTCAAATTGGGAATCTGAGTGTCCAAATGCTAAAGATCCTCAACCCTAAAAGGTTTTTGATTGATCAACAAAGAGCCAACAGGCAATGACTAGGCAGGTAGACTGAGGCAGGCTTGTATGTGTCTGCTCTTCTTCTCTGCCATGGTGATCTCCCCCCTTCTTCTGTCCTAGTGCCTAGCCCCTGCATATCTCAAAGTTCTGCAATTATGGAGATGCCTGCACAAATTAAAAGTGAAAATGCTCTCACATATTGTCTTAGTGAGGTTTTTCTAGAGTCACAGAACTTATTGGTAGTCTCTACATACTAAGAGAATTGGTTAATGACTTACAGTCTGTAGTCTAACTCCCCAACAATGATCAGCAGCAGCAGCTGTGAATCTAGGATCTAGCACTGGCTTCCCCCCAGGAGGCAGGCAGGCAACAAAGGACAGACTCTTTCCTTCCGAAAATGTCCTTATGTAAGTCTCCAGCAGAAGGTATGTCCCAGATTAAAGGTGTGTACCACCACACCTGGCTCTGGGGCTTGCTTTGTCCCAGGTGACCTTGAACTCAGATCTCTTTGCCTTAAGCTCCTGGGATTCATAGTCACTTTGCCTCAAGATCTTCATACCAAAATCCAGGCCAGAAACCTATATCTCCCAGCCTCAAGATCAGGATCTAAGGTGTTGGTGGTCTGATGGCTTAGCTGGTGAGACAGCAGCGGTGATTTAATCTCCGTGATGCACACAGAGGTGGCAGCAGGTGTAAAGGCACTGCTCAACATCAGGACCCTCAGTAGCAATCTCGGGTCATGTGCGCCCAAGAGGCTTGCCCTGCAATGCTAGGGCAATGTGACTTTGTCCTGGGAGTGCACAGTTCCATCCATCTTTACAAAGGCTCCCTGCCACAAGCCCAGGGTAGACCAGGATGGTCCCAACTGCAGACAACAGACATGTGGTGAGGAAGGCCTATCCTCTGCTCCAGAGTTCGGTGGCAGTGGGGCAGGGGTGCCAGGCCACATGGGCTCGGGAATATCAAAATCCTCATGAGGTGCATCTGAGTCGTGGCACCAATGTGAGAGTTCCTGGTTCAATCCTGTGATTCGGAACTAATGTTAGCTTTTCAAATCTTGGCCCATGTCTGGACAGAACACACCCAACCACTATGATTTTCTTGAGACAATGAACCAAGTACCCTGTATAAGAAAATCATGTACAGGACTCCTGGGAGTTGTATCAATGCAGGTTTAGGGTAGAATCATGACGGTGACCAAAGAGCTCTTACAGATGGATCTGTACACACTGCTGGGTGTCGAAGAGAAGGTGGCAAACACAGAGGTGAAGAAGGCCTATAGACAAAAAGCACTCTCCTGCCACCCAGACAAAAATCCAGATAACCCCAGAGCAGCTGAACTCTTCCACCTGCTGTCCCACGCCTTGGAGGTTCTGACTGATGCTGCAGCCAGGGCTGCTTATGACAAGGAAAGGAGAGCCAGGAAGCGGGCCACAGAAAGGACCCAGAGACTCGAGGAGAACAGGAAGAAACTGAAGCTCGACCAGGAGGCCAGGGAGTGGCAGGCCCAGGCCCAGGGTACTGAGGAAGAGGAGGAGAGCAGGAGCACCACCACACTAGAACAGGAGATTGCTCGATTTCGAGAAGAGGGTTCCCGTCAGTTGGAAGAGCAACAAAGGCTGATCCAGGAGCAGACCCGCCAGGACCGAGAACAGAGGCTAAGAGGAAGAACAGAAAATCGAGAAGGCAAAGGAACCCCCAAACTAAAGCTTAAGTGGACATGCAAGAAGGAGGCTGAGTCCCAAGGGGGCTTACTCCTGAGATGTCCTCCTGAGGATTTTACACAAGTATAAGGAGGTTCTTAATTGGTACTTTACAGAAAGAAGGCAGGCAAGGCATAGTGGGGTATGCAACTGTCAGAGCTGCGGAGCTGGCCGTCAGAAGTGAAGTCAGAACCAGCCCTTGTGATTAACAAGTGGAATAACTGTTACTAAAGACCAGCTGCTTGGTAATGGGCTAGGGTGGCTGTTGGTGATGTCTGCAGGTTTTCCGTACTCAGAGAAAATGTTTATAAGGTTCTGTTGGTAGCCTTGTTTTTCCTTCTCTGTAGATACATAAGCATAGCCACATCCCCTTAATATTTTTGCAGGTTTCCATACTAAAGTCGTTTCATTTTCACTAACATTAAGAACACTGAGGGTCAGAACCTGCAGACATCACCAACAGCCACCCTAGCGAGAAGCTTGGTGCCACCTTGAATCAGTTTCTGCAAATGGCCAGATGATCCTCAGAGTTTGGTGATGTCCTCACCACTGGTCTGACCAGCAGTGGCCCAGTGCTTTTTCACTGTAGGCATATCAAGAACCGTGAGCAGCTTTACTAGGGAAAAGCTTGATTGCTATTTCCTCAATGAAGGCTATACTGCCAAGGATATTCTACACCAAGAAGAAGAAAGAAGAAGGAGGTGGAGGAGGAGAAGGAGCAGGAAGAAGAAGAAGAAGAAGAAGAAGAAGAAGAAGAAGAAGAAGAAGAAGAAGAAGAAGAAGAAGAAGAAGAGGAGGAGGAGGAGGAGGAGGAGGAGGAGGAGGAGGAGGGGGAGGAGGTGGAGGGGGAGGGGTAGGGGGAGGAGGAAGAGGAAGAGGAAGAGGAAGAAGAAGAGGAGGAAGAAGAAGAAGAAGAAGAAGAAGAAGAAGAAGAAGAAGAAGAAGAAGAAGAAGAAGAAGAAGAAGAAGAAGGGGGTTGGGGATTTGGCTCAGTGGTAGAGCGCTTGCCTAGGAAGCGCAAGGCCCTGGTTTCGGTCCCCAGCTCCGGAAAAAAAAAAAAAAAAGAAGAAGAAGAAGAAGAAGAAGAAGAAGAAGAAGAAGAAGAAGAAGAAGAAGAAGAAGAAGAAGAAGAAGTTGTTTCTTCCCCTGACAATAAAGATGCTTTCTGTATTGCAGATCTCAAAGACATTCTAAAGCCCAGCAGCGTGTAGAGATCCATCTGTAAGAACTCTTTGGAGAATTCTAGCCTAAACTTGAATTGATACTACAACTCCCAGGAGTTCCATACTTGGTTTACTTATACAGGGTGCCTGGTTCATTGGCTCAAGGAAATGATGAAATGGACAAATTACTAATAGCAAACAGGTTTAGAATCCTCTAATTTTCTTGACAGACATGTTTATGGGAAAGGTTTAAAGAACAAAACTTCCATCCCTTAACAAGACAAATAATATAATGTCCTAAGTTTTGGGGGATTGATGCTAATGCTTTAAATGAATCCTGCCTCCAAAAATGGGAATCAGAGTGTCAAAATGCTAAAGATCTTCATCCCCAGATGGTTTTTGATTGATCAACAAAGAGCCAACAACCAATGACTAGGCAAGTAGACTGAGGCAGGCCTGTATGTGTCTGCTCTTCTTCCCTGCCATGGTGATCTCGCCCCCTTCCTCTATCCCAGTTCCTAGCCCCTGCAGATCTCAATGTTCTGCAGTTACGGAGATGCCTGCACAAATTAAAAGTGAAGATGCTCTCACATATTGACTTAATGAGGTTTCTCTAGAGTCACAGAACTTATTGGTAGTCTCTACACAGCAAGAGAATTGTTTGATGACTTACAGTCTGTAGTCCAACTCACCAACAACGATCAGCAGCAGCAGCTGTGAATGGAAGTCCAAGGATCTAGCAATGGCTTCCTCCCAGGAGGCAGGCAGGCAACAAGAGACAGACTCTTTGCTCCTTCCAGTGTCCTTATGTAGGTCTCCAGCAGGAGGTGTGTCCCAGATTAAAGGTGTGTACGGATTAAAGGTCCATCCCAGATTAAAGGTGTGTACCACCTCCCATGGCTCTGGGACTTGCTTTGTCCCAGTTGACCTTTGATTCAGAGATCTCTTTGCCTTAAGTTCCTGGGATTCATAGCCACTTTGCCTGCAGATCTCCATACCAAGATCCAGGCCAGAAACTTGTATCTCCCAGCCTCAAGATCAGGATCAAAGGTGAGCCTTCCAGTTCTGGATTTTAGTTCATTCCAGATATAATCTAGTTAACAACCAGGAATAGCCACTACAAGATCTTATCCAATAAGGTGCAACAATTCCTAGCATATAAGAATATAAAACCTGTTACAATATACCATATAATCCCATGGGACAAGTTATTCTAGAAAGAGTCAATTGTACTATCAAAAGAGATGCCGATTAAATAAAAAAGAAAGTAAAAACGGACAAACAAACAAACACTTAAAAAAAAAAAACAACCCAAGGACAGAATAAATAATGCATTGTTAACTCTCAGGGGTTTTTTCCAAGATTCTTTATTTTCAAAATTATCTCTGTTGTGGTTTGCCCTGGAGTTATCTTTATTTTGATGCTAATTCCACTTCTTCAAGGACAGTCAAGAACTCAGGATTCAGGTGACTTCACCAGAACCTTATCTCCATTGAATTTGTAAAATACAGGTGAGAGTCAGGGACAGGATAGAAGGAGGCCTGTCATTGGGTGAGATGGAAGGAGAGGCGGGAGAAAAGTTTGAAGGAAGAGGTGGAGACTGGGATGGAAAGGAGAGAGAAGAGCAAGGAGAGAGAGGGAGAGAAGCCATGGCAGGTGACTTCAAGATTCTGCTCTGTGTGTTTACAGGTTGTTATTAATGTTCTTATGGGATGGATGGTACTGGGCTTTGTATGTTTCAATGGACAATGATAACATACCAATTGGGTCAAAGGTTATTGTGTTGTGTGGTCTTTCAGGTGTAGATTTAAGTGTAATAGAATGTGGGGCGGCTGGTCTGGGCCACCACAGAGTTGGGATGTGTTTCTCCCAGGATATCTAGCAGATTTCTTGGGGCACCACGGTGCCGGATCTAGCAGGATAAAAGACAACCTTATACTTTTTTTAAATTTTTTATATTTTTACAACAACAGGTCACAACATAAGCTTTTGGTGCATTCTGCCAATGTACAAGCTACAAATGCTTGCTCAGCAGCTGCGGGGCACTCAATCGTATCATGTCTGAAAAGTAAATAAAAGTCCATATAAAACACTGTGTTCCTATGGAAACTTTAAACATTTAAGTGTGACCCCATTTCCTAGCTTTCCATACTGCATTGGTGCCAACTCTACTCTTACAAAGATGTTGGGCCCTACCTTGGTGTTTCCCTCCCCCCTCGCTGAGCCTTTTAGCCTGCCATAGCAAGAAATTGTTTACACCCTTGGGAGCTGCTCTGGGAGCTGCTGTTAGCCCCTGATTTGGGGCTGGGATTCTCCATGGCACCCTTCCTCCCCACTGAGCCTTCCTGCTTGTTGTTGTTAAGAAGTTGTTTATGCCCCTTATTGGGCCGGAACTTTCACCACATAGACTTTTCCTGTTTTCCTGGTTGGGGGTTTTCACCTGCCTTGTTGTTTTCCAAGGCTTTTGCCTTGGGTATATAAGGAGATCTCAGTAAAGCCTTGGAGGCACTCGCTGAAAACGGATGACCTGTGTACTTGATTTCTTTCAATCCTGCAGACCTACGCCCGATATTCACACACTGTCGGTGCAGGCGCCAACACAAAGAGATTCCAAACCAGCAGTAAATCGGTTAAATGATCCCCCAAATGCCTGAATTCAAACTAAACAGGCAGGAAAGAGCTACAAGGATGGCATCTACACATTGAGAGTAGCAGAGGCACAGGCTGTAGGGTGAGGGTCCTTCCTGCTCTCCTGGAGGCAAGAAATGGGAAAAGAGCCAACATCCTGCTCATCCACCTCTGGAGGGAAGCCATGGCTCTGTATCTCCTGCATGAGTAACCACATTGGCGGTGAGAATAAAGAATAGATGTTTGTCCTCTGGAGTCCATTGAAAGTAGAAGCAGGAGCAATGGTGGATGCACCCATGTTCTCAAAATTTTGTAGTGCTTAAAATTACATGTTGTATCTTCTGATACAGGAGAGCCACCACCAATATCAAGCAGATACATGCTGACAACAACTTTTGTGCCCATGGCAACGACACAACTGGCATCTGTCAGTGCCTGCAAGAAGGTCTCACGGGAAGTACATCCACTGCCTGCATGGAAGCTGAGGCCAAGGATGTCACTCTTTATCTCCTTTGCCTTTTCCATGAGAAGCCTGCTGGTTTTGAGTGAGATACCAAATTTAACATTGAGGGGACAAAATGCTTTGGAAGTGTCAATGTCCAACTGCAAAACCAACTTTGCCTTTGTCTGTGCTCTGGTGACTTGCATCAATTCAATTTCACTGTCACAAGTCCTAATGTGGACTCCATTACTGGTGGCATACTTGATTTGAGACACTTGTTTACAAGGATTTGCATAGGTAATGCTCTGGAGCCACCCCAATCCTGTACACCAATTGTATTTCAGTCTTGCTTGCACAGTCAAATCCTGTAGAATTTCCAGCTAGAGTTCAGCTGTCATTCTACCTGTCTGTGAGGGAGTAACAGGGTAAGAGCTTTTAGTCATGTCAGATGCTGCTTTAGAATGTCTTTGAGGTCTGCAATATAGAAAGCATCTTTATTGTCAGGGGAAGAAACTTCTTCTTCCTCTTCTTCTTCTTCTTCTTCTTCTTCTTCTTCTTCTTCTTCTTCTTCTTCTTCTTCTTCCTCCTCCTCCTCCTCCTCCCCCTCTTGCTCCTCCTCTTCCTCCTCCTCCTCTTCTTCTTCTACATCGTCTCCTTCTTCTTCATCATCTTCCTCGTTGTCTTCTTCTTCCTCTTCTTCTACTTCTTCTTCTTCTTCTTCTTTCTTCTTCTTCTTCTTCTTCTTCTTCTTCTTCTTCTTCTTCTTCTTCTTCTTCATCTACTTCTTCTTCTTCCTCTACTTCTTCTTATTCGTCTTCTTCTAACTCTTCTTCTTCTACTAACTCTTCTAATTCTTCTAACTCTAATTCTTGTTCTTTTCCTCCTGCTCCTGCTTCTGCTCCTGCTCCTCCTCCTCCTCCTCCTCCTCCTCCTCCTCCTCCTCCTCCTCTTCCTCCTCCTCCTCCTCCTCCTCTCAATTGGTGTAGAATGTCCTTGGCAGTAAAGCCTTCACTGAGGATAAACAATCGAGCTTTTCCTTAGTAAACCTGCTCATGGTCCTTGATATGCCTACAGAAAAAACACTGGGCCTCAGCTGGTCAGACCAGTGGTGAGGACAACACCAAACCCTGAGGATCATCTGGCCATTTGCAGAAGCTGATTCAAGGTGGCACCAAGCTTCTGGCTAGGGTGGCTCTTGGTGATGTCTGCAGGTTCTGACCCTCAGCGGTGTTAATGTTGGCGAAAATGAAACAACGTTAGTTTGGAAACCTGCAATAATATTAAGTGTATGTGGCTATGCTTATGTATCTACAGAGAAGGAAAAACATGGCTACCAACAGAACCTTATAAACATTTTCTCTGAGTAGGGAAAACCTGTTTTCACCTGAGACAGGGTCTTCACAAAGTAAAAAGCCCAGGTGATTCACAGACTGTCTCAGTTACTGATTTCTCCTAACTGTGCATACAAATAAACCTCAAAAGGGCTAGGACAGAAACCAGAAGAACAGATTGGGCAACAAATGCTACAGCTACCTTTTCTCAAACTAACCCTTGCCCCCTTTGGGACCCATGCAGGAATTGTTCACCCCAATTCAACAGGCAGCAATTTTATGAAGTTTGTTGCCCTAGTCCCTCAAGGTGGGGTGGACAGGTTGGGTCATTAGATGTGGTATAATTGTTATCTAGGCTGGAAGGCTGTTACTGATTATGATCAGAGATTGACAGACATCTAAAGTCTTTTTTTGGAATTACCGTATGCTAGAAATTTCAGGAATTTTTGTTCAGTAATTTTCTACTGAGAGGAATGTAACATTTGTGTTTAATCACTGAATATTGATTTAAATTTCTTTCAATATACAATAATTCTAACATAAACTCAAATTTATATTGTTTTGAATATTGCATATAGAAATGTTTTGTTAATTGTTTGACTAAAGCCTACCTATGACATTTATTGAAAATGTGATGTTTTTACAATAATTTTCATTTTTTAGATTGCTAATGATTGGAAAAGGACAATTCTTCAAGGGAAAGGGGGATATGAAATGGAAACCTCTAGTTATTTGGGAAGTTAATTTCGCCAAATGATTTCTGTGGCACACCTGTGAGGGATGTCTTGCTAAAGCAAACATGTCAAAGTTGTCCTGATGCAGACACTGGTGAAAGAATGTTTGGCTGTAGAAGACAGTGAGAGGACACTTGATGAAGGAGTATAAATCTGACCCCTCAGACTGGGAGATGAGCCCTGAGCATTGGTTTGCTCCACCTCTCCAATCCTCAGTAAAGATACTGCATGTATTTCTCCACATTACATAGCGTGGTTGAGCTCAACCTGTGATAAAGCTGCCATGGAGAGAAGCTCTCCCAAGAACTGCTCGTGAGGTTCCCGCAGCAGTTTGTCACCTCTGTGGCCTGACCTCAGGTCAGTGGCCAGCCTGGTGGTTTCTTCAGGATAGGTACAGCTGCCTGGTGTCTGCTTGCTGGCAGGACTGGACTGTGGCTGCTGGTTCGATCCTGTTTTCTGCCTGCCTAGAGGACTGGACTGTGGCTGCTGAGTTGTATTTGGTGTTTGCTCTGGGATTGAACAGCTGCCCAAGGAGATGGAGCTCAATCCAGAGAAAGACTGCTGAGCAGGTCCACTTCCCCACATCCTAATAACTTTTCTCTGCCACTGCATCTGCTCTGTGGTGGGCTAGAGGAGAGCTTAAGAGGAGCTTTCAAAACATTTATGCCTACAGGTGGCACCCAAAGAACAAGGTTCAGGCTTGGTGAATGAGACTGGGAATGTACCCCATGATGAAAAGGGGAAAGAAACAGACTGGAAGGGAAGGAGCTGCCCTGCCCTGCTCCCCATGCTTTCACTACCAGGTGCCCAATGCCTCAGGGAGACAAGGAGCTGGGAAGAGCAGGAGGCAGCACAGGCACAAAGGGAGATGTGTGATATCTGAGTCATGGCACCAATGTGAGGGTTCCTGGTTCAATCCAGGATCTCGAATCAATGTTGGAATCTCGAACCGTGCCCAGACAGCACACCCAGCCACAATGGTTCCACATGGAGAACTTTAATCAGAGAAGACAAGAGCAGAAAGGCCACTGGACATGGGCCAGAGAAGGGATGACTTGGAAGGAGGAAAGAGCAGTGAAGAACAAAGAGTAAGAAGTAAGAGAGGGCAAGCAGCCCCTTATATAGTGTCAGGCACATCTGGCTGTTGCCAAGCAACTGTGGGACAGAGCATACCTGACTGTTCTGAGGTACCTGTGGTGGTAGAGCTTGGACAGAATACCAACAATAATCATGGAAAGGCTCTGGGAAAGATAGGGTCTACAGCCTTGGGCGGGTCGTCAAAGATATTTGGCAGGAGATGGTGGAACAAGCCTCAAGTTTAGAGCAAGAGGAGACAGGGATAATAAACTGGTAACTCCCACCTGGAAGGCCTGCCTCATCTTTGCATAACAATTGGGCCCAATTGGCAAGTTATAAAGTCTTTTGTTTTAAGCTTTATTACATGTGAGTACACTGTCGCAGTCTTCAGACACACCAGAAGAGGTCATCAAATCCCTTTACAGAGAGTTGTGAGCCACTATGTGCGAGCAGAAAATTGAAGTCAGACTTCTGGAAGAGCAGTCAGTGCTCTTAACACTTGAGCTATGTCTCCACTCCTGTGTCTTTTATCCATAGATTCAAAGGTCTCAGAGGCAAGCTGGTGGCGAGAACCTCAGAAGTGACGACTATAGGAAGAGGCCAGGTTAGGGTTGGCAGCAGCCAATCCCAGAGCTAAGCATGGTAGAAGAATAGAAAAGGCAGGAGGGGCTGGTAGCATTGGCTGCAGTCCTGGGCTGAGGTGGTAGTGATTGTAAAACTACAGGCAGCACTGTCAGTTAGAGGCCCCTCAGCAAACAATTCGAGTCATTTTCCTTTTCGGAATTCAGGAGGTACGAAGCAGGCAAGAAAATGAGGTATTTCTGATCTTATACATGGCTGCAGAAAAAGTGTAGCTTTGGATCTGGCCACAGATCCCTCTTTCATTATCCCCAAAAGTCAAATGTTGTAAGTTAACCACTGGTGTGGATGGTCCCTTACCTTCAGGGACAGTGGGAATAATCTTGGGAAGATGTGGATTCACTTCTGAAAAATTTGTGGTGTATCCAGGTACAGTAGATGTAGATCAAACGAAATAAATAAAAACTTCTAAAGGTTAGAAAGGAGATAAAATTGCTCAGTTATTTACCTATATCAGGAGAAAGGCCACTCCTGAGGAATGAACAGGGGCTTTGTTAAACAAAGATTGTCCAAATACGGGTGTGGGCATAGAAGGGTTGGTACATACAGGAGCTGATGTTAGTTTACTTTCCCAAAAGTCTTGGGATCCAGATTGGCCACTTCAGGTTTTGATGCAATTTATAGGAATTGGTAAATTATCACGAATAGGATGGTGTCCATTGGATTCCCTATGTGGGACCAGAAGAGCAAAAAGGGAAATTGAGACCTTGTATGGGTGACGTATACATAAACTTATGGGGAAGGGATATTTTACAATAATTGGGTATCAATATAATAACCCTGCAATTCCAGGGACAGCAAATGATGAAATTGGGGTGATATGGTTATTGCTCCTGGCAAAGGATTGATACAGGCGACAGAGCACAAGTTCAAAAACCAGCAGCCTTGCTCCTAAAATGGTTATCAAACCAACCTTTGTGCCAAAAGCAGTGGTCCATAAGAAAAGACAAATTGCAGCTTCATGAACAGTTGTAGTCTCAACATGTAAGAGTCTATGAGCCTGTGGAATTTTTCTGTGTTAGGTGTAAAAGGAAATCAGGTAAATGGAGGATAAGGGGTTTAAGAGCAGTTCAAGTTAAGATAGTTAATGGAAGGGGTCGTTTATAGCTTGGACTACTTTACACTTTTGTTACCAATCATGGCCTATAATAACAAATGGCTTGAAAGATTGCTCTTCTCGATACACTTGCAAGGAAAAGGGAAAGTTTGGCTTTCTCCACACCTACTTTGAATAAGTCATCCACTAAAGAGATACAACTGGAAAGGACTTCCAAAGGAAAGGTCAAAGAGCCCAACTTTTCATATTTTTGTGTAACAACCATTTGCAATTATTCGTAAGCTATTCCCTCGATCTCTCAGTTACCATTATATGGATGACATTCTGTTGGCTGATTCTGATAAAGATGGGTTTGAGAATATTGTAACACAATAAATTCTGCCATGCTGGGCATTAGATTGCTCCAGAAAAACTTAAAGGGGAGATTCACTCGTTATCTTAGTTTTAAAGTCAAATGAACAATTGAGTCACAAAAGATGCAGCTCCGTAGGGACCAGTTGGGTACCCTTCATGATTTTCCCCAGATGCTGGGTGAGTCCTACTTCTGCATCAGGGCCTTCCTATGTGCATGATCATAAGGAATGCAGTTAAATGATGCATACACTCTCCACCATTCATATAATACATGAAGGTTTGCTCATTGACTCCTCTTCATCATCGGAGCCGGGCTGCTCCTTCCACACTTTCACTGGGCAATGATGTCAACTGCAGGTGTGAAAGTAGAGGAGATACAGTATCTGCCCGGCTCAGTTATGGTTCTCACTCCAGAGTCTGATGACAAGTGCTCATCCAGAGCTGGTTGTCTTACACTGTGTTCCCTTCAAATTTAAGCTTGGCATCTTCAGATCCAGGATAGCCACCACCAATATCAAGCATATACATGTTGACACCAAGTTCTGTGCCCATGTAAAAGACATAGCGGGCATCTGACGCTTCCTGCATGAAGGTCTCAGGGTCAGTACATCCACTGCCCACAGGGAAGCTGAGGCCAATGATGTCAGACTTTAGCTCTTTTGCCTGTTCCATGAGAAGCCTGCTGCTGTTGAGTTGGCACCAAACTTGACATTGAGGCAACAAAATGCTTTGGAAGTGTCAACGTCCATCTCCAAAAACAACTTTGCCTTTAGATGTGGTCTGGTGACTCTTCATTGATTTCATTGTCAAAAATCCTACTGCGGACTCCATTACTGGCAGCATACTTGACTTGAGACACTGGTTTACAAGGATTTGCATAGGGAATGCTCTCTGGAGGCACCCAAGCCTCTACACCAACTGTGTCTCAGTCTTGCTTGTGCACTCAAAATCTTTAGCACTTGGAGCTAGGGCTCTGCTGTTCTTTCATTTGTGTGTGTGAAAGGGAGTCACAGGGCCGGAGCTTTCAGCCACCTCAGATTCTGCTTTAGAATGTTTTCAACATCTATAACATAGAAAGAATTCCTATCCTCAGGGGAAGAAACTTTTTTTTTCCTGTTGTAGAATGTCCTTGGCAGTAAAGCCTTCATGGAGGATGTGACAACCAAACTCTTCCTTAGTAAAGCTGCACATGGTTCTCAATCTGCCTAGAGAAAACAGCACTAGTCCCTTAAGGTGGCGCACAGCTGGCCAGACCCTTGTCAAAGACACACCAAACCCTGATGATCATCCGTCCATTTGTCAATGCTGATCTCAGGTGGTGCCAAGCTTCTGGCTAGAATGGCTGTTGTGGTGATGATTGTAGGGTCTGGTTCTCAATATTCTTAATGTTGGCGAACAACAGCACCCAAGAGACACTAGATTATTAAAAAAAAAAAAAAAACCGAGGGACTAGACCAAGCAATGTAAGGATGTGTTGACAGGTGAAGGGAAGCTGGTAGTAGTTAAAGGGGATGTGGTTAATTTTATATGTCTGCAGAGATCAAAAAAATATGGCGACCAACAGAAGTTCATAAAGAATAGATCTGACTAATAGAAACCTCTTGTGAGCTGAGACAGTGTCTCCACAAAGCAAACATCCCAGGTGACTCACAGACTGTCTCAGTTACTGATTCTCCTAACTGTGCATGCAAATCAACATCAAAAGGGCTAGCACAGAATCTAGAAACACAGATTGGGCAACAAAGGCTACAGCTACCTTTTCGCAAACTAACCATTTTTTTCTCCTTGGAGCCCATACAGGAATTCTTCACCCCAATTCAGCAGGAAGCAGTTTTCTGAAGATTGTCGCCCTCTTCCCTTAGGGGTGGATAGGTTTGGTCATTTGATGTGTTCTAATTGTGATTTAGGATGGAAGGTTATTATTATGATCAAAGATTGCTAAAAATTTAGTAATTGTTTTGGAAGTATTGTATTCTACAAATTTAAGGTATATTTGATTATGTTTTTAGAATTTTCAGATTTAACATTACATATTGATAGCAGTTTAAGTTATTGCTTGAATTTTTTGATAGAAAATTTAAATTGTTTTGAAGTATTGTATATTGATAGAATCCTAAGGTGGTTTTTTGAAGTATTCTTTATTGATAGAAAGGTAAGGTTTTGTTAATTATTTGACTATACTGTACACATGGCATTTATTGAAAACGCGATGGTTTTTACAATACTTTGCATTGTGTGTAGTTTGCTAATGATATTGCCAAGGAAAATTCTTAATGAAAAATTGGAATATGAAGTGGAAACGTCTACGTCTTTAAACAGTTAATTTCGGGGGTTCAGTCTTAGCAGGACCCAGGGCTTCCCCTTCCACTGGTGCTCTTACTAGGATATTCAGGGGGAGGGTGGCAATGGGGGGAGGATGGGGAGGGGAACACCAATAAACAAGGGGAGGGGGAGGGATTAGGGGGATGTTTGCCCGGAAACCGGGAAAGGGAATAGCACTCGAAATGTATATAAGAAATACTCAAGTTAATAAAAAAAAAAAAAGTTAATTTTGCCAAAGGATGGTTTGCTGGGGCACACAGGTGAAAGCATGTCTTGCTAAGGAAACACGTCATAGACTTTTCCTGAAGCAGACACAGGTGAAAGGATATTTGGATATAGCAGACACGTGAAAGGGCTCCTGAAGAAGGAGTATAAATCTGACCACACAGACTGTGGGAGATGAGCACTGAGCTTTGCTTTGCTCCACCTCGCCATTCTGCAGTAAAGACACTGCATGTATTGGTTCACCTTACACAGCGAAGTTGAACTCAATTTGTGATAAAGCTGCCATGGAGAGAAGCTTGCCCAAGAAATGCTTGTGAGGGTCCTGCAGCAGCTTGTTGCTTCTGGGCCTGACCCCAGGACAGTGTCCAGTATGGTGGTTTTTCAAGAGTGAGGTACAGCTGCCTGGTGTCCGCTTGCTGAAAGGAGCAGACTGTGGCTGCTGGTTTCTGCTGGTTGTCTACCTGCCTAGAGGACTGGTCTGCAGCTGCTGAGTCGTGTTTCGTATTTGTTCTGGGACTGAACTGCTGCCCAAGAAGAGAGGGTTCAATCCAAAGAACTACTGCTGAGCAGGTCCACTTCCCCATATCCTAATAACTTTTCTCTGCCACTGCATCTACTCTGTGGTGGGCTAGAGGAGAGCATTAGAGGTTTCAAAGCATTTATGCCTACCGGTGGCACCCAACATGACTTAGGCATAACGGGTAACTCTGCTTCTAATGTGGTAAAGGAAACTGTAGATGATGAGGGGTGAGCAATGTTACTGAAGGAAATTGGTAAAATGGCAGCTACAGTTGCTGGGTGCTATCCTACTGTGTAACTGGAAGGGTTTTTTGTTGTTTGTATTGGTTTGGTTTTACTTTGTATGTTCACATACTCTTAAAGTTTGGAGGGAAGTTCAAAAACTCAGATGGTTCACTCAATTCTCTTCTACTAGAAAGGACTGCAGACTTGGCTATGCACATAGAGTTTTTGACTGGAAGTTTAAATGCTTGGAAGGCAAAAAGGCAGAGGGAGAAGAAGGTTCAGGCTTGATGAATGAGACTGGGAATGTACCCCATGATGAAAAGGGGAAAGAAGGAGTGGAAGGGAAAGTGCAGCCCTGTCCAGCTCCCTGTGCTTTCACTATCAGGTGGCCAAAATTCTTCGGTTAGAGAAGGGGCTGGAAAGACCAGGAGGCAGCACAGGCACAGAGGGTTAATGTGTGAGTGCATTACCACAGGTTTTGCTTGGTCATGAAGAGGTACCTTCATCCTTCCCAGCATCCCTGCAGCATGTACCTGCATCTGATGCTATTCCTGCCACTGAGCTGACCGTGCAACTGATAGAAATGCTAGATTTTAAAGCATTTTAAAGAAATAATTGTTTTGTATCATTTATACTCATCCTATATTAAAGAAACACTAAATAAATAGACCACAGCATGAGGTGATCCCACAAGATGGGAAGGGGTTGGTGTCAGCTGGTGAACAATTGCAATGGCGGTTGAGGTGGAGGCATGAAGCTGCAGAACCAGCCCTTGTGATTAACAAGTGGAATAACTGTTCCTAAAGACCAGCTGCTGGGTGATGGGCGTTAAGCTGACGGGTAATTGAAAAATGGTGCGGTGCAACTTTCAGAGCTTAGGATTTGGTTGAAGAACCTGGGGGAAGATCTACCTCTTTTACCAAAATAGGAGTCTGGAGAATCCTTTACATAATTCTTACAGAGGTTGAGTTCAGCTGTGAACAGAACCACATCAGACTCTGAATTCACACAGTCCTTGATACAAATATTGGCCTTCAGGAATGCAAACCTCAATGTAAGAGAGCAATTAGACCATTGAAAGCATGGCCCCTGTAGATGAATGGAAAAGGGAAACGACTGGTGTTGGTTCTCAGGAGTGTAATTGCAAATATCAAAGGGCAAATTTTGGCTAGAGATATCATGAATCAAAATACTTGATATTTAAATGATGATCAATTTGGACATTTCCAAAGAAAGTGCAAGGCCTAAGGATCTCCAGTTCAAAATGAAAGGTACATTGATTGTAGAGAATATGGCAACACATTCTCTAGAATAACAACAGGCTGGTTCTGGTTAAGGTGAGTGACAAAGGCTTCAAGGCTATTGCAGCCACTGGAAAGAGCAGACCTTGGTAAGGATTACCAGTCTAAGAGTGAGAACAAGGCAACTCCTTGCCATTGAAAACTGAACTGAGGTGTATATTGGTGTTTACATGCAGGGGAGGTCAAATGAAATCTTAGTCAGATAAGCTTGTGATTGGGCAGTGGGTAAAGAAGGCGGAGGTAAAATTTTAGAGAGGGGACAGAGAGATGGACCAGGAATCAATAGAGAAGATGGAGGAAGATGAACCAGATCCACGTGGTTCATCACAGATCGCTTCTCTGTTTCTCTCCTGTATCTCTGTCTATTTCTCTTTGGATTTAGAAGGATATAATAATTGTTAGGGTTTGGAATCTCAGCCTGTGCCCAGACAGAACAGGCCAAGCCACCATGGTTGACGTGGAAAACTTTAATGAGAGAAGAGTAGAAGAGCAGAAATGTGTCCGGGCATGGACACATAGATGGGGTGCGTCTAGGAGGGGGCATGAGCATTGAAGAACAGAAATAGAGAAGTAAGAGAGGGTTGAGAGAGGGCAAGCAGCCCCTTTTATAGTGTCAGGCACAGCTGGCTGTTGCCAGGCAACTGTGGGGCAGAGCATCCCTGTGTGTTCCCATGTAGCTGTGTGTGTTCTCTTTGAGCTTAGACAGAACACCAACATTCCCCCATCTTGGTTTAATTAAAAAATAGTAGACTCGATGGTGAAGCAGGAATTGGGTTGTGATCTCTGACTACTTCCTGCTTGCTTTGCGGCAATGTGTCTCTAGAACCTAAAAAGATGGGGATGGGGTTATTTGTTCAGTCCAGAATTGGCTGTCTCCCTGATGTCCATGGTCTGTGGAACCATCCAAGGATAGGTCAGAAGGAACAGGTCCAATAGAAGCATCTGTGTCTTTGAGAGGAGATTGGAACATCTGAGGTCGCTTCTCTGGAACTGTCCTGGGTGTAGTAAGCGCCTGGACTTGACAAGATGCTGAAACACACATCCGTGTTTATTATAGGCAGAGAATAAGATTGAGTTTGTTTGGAATAAAACGTTTTCTGAGATGTATATTTGAATCCCAGAGGACTCCCACCCTATGGAATAAGTACTGAATGGGATCTTTCCACTCAGATAAGTAAGTCTGCCTAGTCTATTTGGTCCATAAAAGTTCGGTCTGAGCACTCGCCTCTTACTCTATCTAGTTTATAAGTTTACATCCTTTAAGATCTGCAGAGCCAGGGAGAAGTAGAGCTTATGTAGCTGGGACATTGTGTGCACAGCTGATGCACTGCAAGCAGGTGGCCATGCGAGGACACTGGAGCAAAGTCCTGGACAGAAAGAGAGCTTGTTTGTACAAGGGTTTAGTGGTTGAAAACGCATGGGAAAGCAGGCATCACAGACAGGGTTCCTCCTAAAAGGGGTCAGACCTGCTTTTCCTGAGGCACAAACCAGGAACTACAAGAGTGAGATAGGGTGAAGAGAGAGGCTATTTCCCTACATCAGGGGGACGGCCGCTCCTGTGGAATGAACAGGGGCTTTTGGGAGCACTGGGAAACATGTGCTCTGGCACATAGGTCTATGATCTGAGACCCAGATTGTCCAAATATGGGTGTGGACATAGAAGGGTTGGTACATACAGGAGCTGATGTTAGCTTACTTTCCCAAAAGTCTTGGAATCCAGATTGGCCACCTCAGGTTTTGACACCATTTATAGGAATTGGTAAATTATCGAGAATAGGATGGTGTCCAACGGATTGCTTGTGTGGGAGCAGAAGGGCAAAAATAGAAATTGAGACATTATGTGGCTGACATACACATAAACCTATATCGGGAAGGGTTGTTTTGCAACAATTGGGTACTCAAAACATTGAAATATCTGAAAGGCCAACCAATATAACAATGTATTGATAGTGGAATGGAAACCGGCAATACTATTAAGGGGATGTGGCTATGCGTATGTATCTACAGAGAATGAAAAACATGGCTACCAACAGAACTTTGTAAAGATCATATCTCACTAGGAAAAACCTGTTTTCTGCTGAGACCGTGTCTTTACCCAACAAACATCCCAGGTGACTCACAGACTGTCTCAGTTACTGATTCTCCTAACTGTGCATGCAAATCAACTTCCAAAGGACTAGCACAGAAACTAGAAAGACACATTGGGCAACAAATGCCACAGCTATCTTTTCTCAAACTAACCATTTATTTCTCTTTGGGGCCCATACAGGAATTCTTCACCCCAATTCAGCAGGAAGCAGTTTTCTGAAGAACATCGCCCTAGTCCCTTAAGGTGGGGTGGATAGGTTTGGTCATTTGATGTGAAGTTATTGTTATCTAGGGTGGAAGAATATTATTGGTTATAATCAAACATTGATAAAAATGTACTCATTTTTGTACTTATTATATATTGGAAATTTAAGGTATTTTTGTTCCATTCTTTTCTATTGAGAGAAATTTAAGGTTTTCACTTAATCACTGCATATTGACAGAAATTTAAGTTTTCATTTGAATAATTGTACATTGATAAAAATTTTAAATTATTTTGAATTATTCTATATAGGTAGTAACATAGGGTTTTGTTACTTATTTGACTATATTATACGAATGGCATTTATTGAAAATGTGATGGTTCTTACAATAATTTCATTATGTGTAGATTTCTGATGAGAGGGAAAAGGACAATTCTTAAAGAAAAAGGGGGATATAAAGTGGAAATTTTAGTTTTTTGGAACATTCATTTTGCCAAAGGATGTTCTGCTGGGGAACACAGGTGAAAGGATGTCTTGCTAAGGAAACACGTAATAGACTTCTCCTGAAGCAGACAGAGGTGAAAGGATGTTTGGATATAGCAGACATGTGAAAGGGCTCCTGATAAAGGAGCATAAATCTGACCCCACAGACAGTGGGAGATGAGCTTTAACTAAGCTTTGGTTTGCTCCATCTGTCCATTCTTCAGTAAAGACACCGCATGTATTGGTTCGCCTTACATAGTGTGGTTGAGCTCAACTTGTGATAAAGCTGCCATGGAGAGAAGCTCGCCTAAGAACTGCTCCTGAGGGTCCTGCAGCAGCTTGTCACTTCTGTGGCCTGACCTCAGGTCGGTGGCCAGCCTGGTGGTTTCTTCAGGATTGAAGTACAGCTGCCTGGTGTCTACTTGCTGACAGTAGTGTACTGTGCCTACTGGTTCGATCCTGTTTTCTGCCTGCCTAGAGGACTGGTCTGCAGCTGCTGAGTCCTGTTTGGTGTTTGCTCTGGGACCGAACAGCTGCCCAAGTAGATGGAACTCAATCCAGAGAAAGACTGCTGAGCAGGTCCACTTCCCCACATCCTATTAACTTTTCCCTTCCACTACCCCTGCTCTGTGGTGGGTTAGAGGAGAGCTTAAGAGGAGGTTTCAAAACATTTATGCCTACAGGTGACACCCAAAGTGCCTTAGGCATAACGGGTAACTCTGCTCCTAATGTGGTAGAGGGAACTGTAGATTCTGAGGGGTGAGCAATGTTCCTGAAGGAAATTGGTATAATGTCAGCTACATTGGCTGGGTGGTCTGCTACAGGGTTCCTGGAGAGGGTGTTTTGGTTTTGCTTTGTATGTTCACATACCATTCTGAAAGTTTGAAGGGAAGGCAGAAAACTCAGAAGGTTCACTTGATTCTCTTTTGCAAAAAAAGATTACAGACTTGGCTATGCACGTAGAGTTTGGGATTAGAAGTTGAATCGGTTGGAAAGAAAAACAAGCCAAGGGGGCTTGGTGAATGAGACTGGGAATGTACCCCATGATGAAAAGGGGAAAGAAATAGATGGAAGGGAAAGTTCGCCCTGCTCTGCTCCCCATGCTTTCACTACCAGGTGCCCAAAGTGCCTGAGGGAGACAAGGGACTTAGAAGAGCAGGAGGCAGCAGAGGCACAAAGCTTTAATGTGGAAGTGAGTGCATTACCACAGGTTTTGCTTGGGCCTACAGAGGCACCTTCATCCTTCCAGGTGTCTCTACAGCATGTGAGTGCTACTGATGCTGTTCTTGCCAATGAACTGTTCTGGTGACTGATAGAAATGCTAGATTTAAAGCATTTTGAAGAATCTGTTGTTTTGTATCATTTACACTCTTCTTATGTTAATTTAAGGCTAAATAACTAGGTCACAGCATGAGGTGATCCCACAAAATGGGTAGGGTTTGGTGTCAGGTGGTCAACAATTACAGTGGTTGTTGAGGCAGAGGCATGAAGCTACAGAACCAGCCCTTGTGATTAACAAGTGGAATAACTGTTACTAAAGACCAGCTGCTGGGTGATGTGCATTGTGTTGACTTACAGGAACAAATCAGATCTGAAGGTGTAATGAACAATGGTGAGTTGCAACTTTAAGAGCTTGCGGTCTGGTTACAGAACCTGAGGAGGAAAATCTACCTCTTTACTAAAATAGGATTCTGGAGAATCCTTTAGAGAATTCTTATAGAGGTTAAGTTCAGCTGTTTATAGAACCCTGTTTATAGAACTCTATCAGACTCAGAAACTAGACAGTCGGTAGAAATATTGTCTTTTGGGGATGCAAACACAGAATGTAAGAGATCAATTAGACCATTAAAAGCATGTAGAGCCCATGTAGATGAATGCATATGGGAGACCACTGGTATAGTTTCTCAGAAGTATAATGGAAATATCACAGGGCAAATGGTGGCTAGAGATATCAGCAATCAAAATGCTTGATGTTTTAACTGTAGACAATTTGGTCACTACCCAAGAAATTGTAAGGCCAAAGGGTCCAGAGTTCAAAATGACAGGTGCATTGATTCTAGAGAATACGGTAATCGTAGCTTAGACCCTTCAGGTTCTGGTTACTATGAGCTACAGAGGATTCTAGGCTACTGCAGCCTTTGACATTGGTCAAAGGATTTGCCAGTCTGAGTCTGAACAAGGTAACTTCTTGCCATTGGGAACCAAACTGACCTGTGGATTGCTGTCTGTATGCAGGTGAGGCCAGGTACAAATCTTAATTAGTTACATGAGCCTGTGATTGGGCAGTGGGAAAAGAAGGCAGGCTGAAAGTTTAGAGAGAGGAGACAGAGAGGTGACCAGGAAGAGACAGGAGATGGAGGAAGGTGAACCAGATGCACATGGATCTGAGTCATCTTCATCTTCTCTGTGTCTTCTTTCTGTCTGTCTCTTCAGACAAAGGAGGACATAATTGTTAGGGTTTCGAATTTTGGCCTGTGCCCTGAAAGAACACGCCAAGCCATCATGGTTCCACGTGAAGAGCTTAAATGAGAGAAGAGTAGAGGAGCAGAAAGGCGGCTGGCCATGGACATATGGGGGAGGGATGGGGAAGGGGGCAAGAGCAGCAAAGAACAAAGAGGAAGAGAAGTAAGAGAGGGGAAGACAGGGCAAGCAGCCCCTTTTCTAGTGTCAGGCATAGCTGGCTATTGCCAGGCAACTGTGGGTAGTGCATACCTGGCTGTTCCCATGCAGCTGTGCTCTTTGAGCTTAGACAGAACACCAACATTCTGCCATTTTGGTTTAATTAAAAAATAGTAGACTTGATGGTGAAGCAGGAATTGGGTTGTGATCTCTGACTTACTTCCTGTTTGCTTTCCGACGATGTGTCTCTTAAACCTAAAAAGATGGGTGTGGGGTATTTGTTCAGTCTAGAGTTTGCTGTCTCCCTGTTGTCCATGGTCTGTAGAACCATCCAAGTATAGGTCAGAAGGAACAGGTCCAATAGAAGCATCTGTGTCTGTGAGAGGAGATTAGAACATATGGGAGTCTCTTCTATGGAGCTGTTCTGGGTGTAGTAATCGTCTAGCCTTGGCAAGATGCTGAAACACACACTTATTATAGGCAGAGAATAAGATTAAGCGCGTTTGGGAGAAAACTTTTTCTTAGTTGTACATTTGAAACCCAGAGGACTCCCACCCTTTGGAATAGGCAGTAAGTGGGATCTTCAGGCAGATGTACTTATCCGAGTGGAGTCTATTTGGTCCATAAGGGGTAGGTCTGAGTGTTTCCTGTAGCTTATAAGTTTACCTTCTTTGAGATCTGCAGAGCAAAGGAGAAGCAAGAGTGTGCATGCACACATAACTGGGACACTGATGTGCACAGATGAGGCACTGTGTTTTGGTGGCAGAGTGAGCACGAAGTAGCAAAGTCCCAGACAAAAGGAGAAACCTTACTTGTACAAGGGTCTTAGTGGTCAGACACCTGTGGGAACGCAGGACTCACACTCAGGGTTCCTGCAGAAAGGGGTCAGACCGGATTTTCACAGGCACAAACCAGAACTTACAGCAACAAAGAAAAGAGAAGAGGGAGACCTGGGTATGGGCCAGACAGAGACATTGTTTTCTGGTTAGTGTAAATTACATCCCAGGACATGGGGACAGGCAGTGAAGAACTAGAGACCCATGGGTGAGAATAGGGATTAATTGCCCTGACTTGAGCTGGGTGTAAAGTTAGAGCCAGTACTCCTGAGCCAGAGAGCAGCCTATCCAGGTCTAGGCTGGCATTAATCTGTCTCAAAAGGAGAAAGAAGATCTCACCCAAGGGAAAAGGTCCTAGAAGTGGAGGCTCCATGAAAGGATCTATCCCCAGAAGCAGCACAGCTAGCTCTCCAAGCTCAAGAATGCTCTCCTGAAACCATGTGTTCACAGGGAAAGTCAAGCCCTGAGGTAAAGAAAGTGCACAGAGGTTGAGTAAGTACCACTCACCAGCACATGCTGAAGAGGGCCCTCTAGTGGGTGGACAGCTAAGAGCAGGGGGCATCATGGTGATGGGGAAGCCTGAGGAGTGGTATAAGTCCTGAAGGCCCCTAGCAGCCAGCAGGTGGTGGTCCGCCTGCATAGATGGTGAGGCAGCAGCTCTGAACGATTCCCTCTGATACTTGCAGAAGCCACAGAAGTTTTAATGACAGTGCCCATCAGCAGGATGCTCTTTGGCAATATCTGGTTATGTGCACAGAAGTGGCATATATCTCCATTGTTCCTTGCCACAGCCAGTTTGAGTGCATAACCCATGGCAAGCAAGTGTGACTGGGCCAGGCCCAGAGTGGACTGCGGGCAATGTGGTGATAGGGCAGGAGTGCATGGTTCATCCATGTTGGCCGATGCTCTGAGTCCCTGGCACTAGGCGGCCAGAGCAGGCTGTGGGCTGCCTTGGGCAGCAGAGGCATGCAGTGGGAAAGGCCTGTCCTCTACCCCTGAGTTGGTGGCAGGGTGGTGGAGCATCAGGGCATGTGAGCAAGGGGAAATCAGAATCCTCACTCAGGACATCCGTGTGAACAGCACCAATGTTAGGGTTTCTGCTTCAATCCCAGGTTTCAGCACCCATGTTAGGGTTTAGAATCTCAGCCCCTACCCATACAAAACACACCCAGCCACCATGGTTCCACGTGGGGAACTCTAGTGAGAGGAGAGTAGTGGAGCAGACAGGCAGCTGGCATGGGCATGTGTATGGTGGGATGGTGAAGGGATTAAGAGAAGTAAGAGAGGGCAAGCAGCCCTGGTTATTCTGTCAAGCACATCTGGCTGTTGCAGGGAACTGTGGGGCTGAGCTTACCTGGCTGTTCCCAGATAGCTGTGTGGGTTTAGCTTAGGCAGAAACAAACAATAATCATGGAAGGGCTCTGGGAAAGCTAAGGTCTGCAACCTAAAAGGGTGGTCAAAAATATTTGGCAGGAGATGGTGGAACAAGCCTCAAGTTTAGAGCATGGGGAGACACAGAGGTAATGAACTGGTAACTCCCACCTGGACGGCCTGCCTTATCTTTGCATAGCAACTGTGTCCAGTAAACAAATTTGAAGTATTTTTTTTAATTTATTGCACGTGAGTATACTCTCCCTGTCTTCAATCACACCAGAAGAGGGCACCAGATCCCATTCTAGATGGTTGTGAGCAACCATGTGGTTGCTGGAAATTAAAAGTCAGAAATTGAGTCAGATGATGGCCGGGAATGGAGTCAGGACCTCTGGAAGAGCAGTCAGTGCTCTTAACCCGTGAGCCATCTCTCCAACCCTGTGTTTTTAGTCCAAGGATTCAAAGGTCTCAGAAGCTGGTGGCAAGAACTCCCTGAGCAGTGACTGGTGGAGAACGAGGCCAGGTTAGGTTTGGAAGGAGCCATTCCCTGAGCTAAGCATGGTGGAAGAAGAGGAATGGCGGGAGGGGTCGGTAGCTTTGGCTGCAGGCCTGGGCTAAGATGTTACTCATTTTATAACTACAGGCAACACTGAGGGGCCTGTCAGCTAGAGGATACGCAGCAGACAGTGCGAGTCATTTTCCTTTTGGTCAGTCAGGACATTCCAAGCATTAGGTATTTCTAATGGTATACACAGCTGCTCATGGAAGGTTAGCTTTGGATCTGGCCCCAGATTCCTCTTACATTATCCCCAAAAGTCGAATGTTGTAAGCTAACCACTGGTGTGGATGGTCCCTTCTGTTCATGTACTTGGGGATAATCTTGGGAAGAAGTGGATTCACTTCTCAAGGACTTATGGTCTATCCAGGTGTAGCAGATGGGATTGCATGAAGTAAATGAAACCTTAGGCGAGATAGGGGATAGAACTGCTCAGCTATTTCCCTACATGAGTAGCAAGGCCACTCCTGTGGAATGAACAGGGGCTTTTGGGAGCGCTGGGAAGCATGTGCTCTGGCACACAGGTCTATGATCAGAGACCCCGATTGTCCAAATATGGGTGTGGAAATAGAAGGGTTTTTCATAGAGGAGCTGATGTTAGTTTACTTTCCCAAAGGTCTGAAATCCAGATTGGCCACCTCAGGTTTTGACACAATTCATAGGAATTGGTAAATTATCGAGAATAGGGTGGTATCCAATGGATTGCATGTGTGGAACCTGAAGGGCAAAAATGGAAATTGAGACACTATGTGGCTGACATACATGTAAACCTGCATCGGGAAGTGTTGTTTTGCAATAACTGGGTACTCAAAATATTGAAATATCTGAAAGGCCAACCAATACAACAATGTGTTGATAGTGGAATGGAAACCGGCAATACTATTAAGGGGATGTGCTTATGTGTATGCATCTACAGAGAATCAAAAACATGGCTGCCAACAGAACTTTGTAAAGATCATATCTGACTGGGCAAATCCTGTTTTCTGCTGAGACGGTGTCTTCACACAGCAAACAGCCCAGGTGATTCACAGAGTGTGTCAGTTACTGGTTTCTCCTAACTGTGCAGGCAAATCAACTTCAAAAGTGCTAGCCCAGAAACAAAACCAGATAGGGCAACAAATGCCACAGCTATGTTTTCCCAAACTAACCATTTTTTTCTCCTTTGGGGCCCATACAGGAATTCTTCACCCCCAAGTGCACTCCCACAAGATTTTGTTAGGCGTGCAGAAATGCATGCATCCTTCCCAGCGTCTCTGCACCATGTGCCTGCTACTGATGCTATTCCTGCCAATGAGGTGACCTGGTGACTGATAGAAATGCTAGATTTTAAAGCAGTTTGAAGAATCTATTGTTTTGTATCATTTATACTCTTCCTCTATCAAAGAAACCCTAAATAACTAGGCCACAGCATGAGGTGATCCCACAAGTCTGGAAGGGGTTGTTGTCACCTGGTTTACAACTTCAGTGGTTTTTGAGGCAGGGGCATGAAGCTACAGAACCAGCCATTGTGATTAACAAGTGGAATAACTGTTACTAAAGACCAGCTGCTGGGTGATGGGCGTTAAGATGCCTTACAGGAGCAAATCAAATCTGATGGTGTAAATATACAATGTTATTTTACAACTTTATTAGCTTGGGGTCTGGTTGCAGAATCTGGGGGAAAATCGACCTCTTTTACCAAAATAGGGTTCTGGAGAATCATTTACAGAATTCTTACAGAGGTTGAGATCAGCTGTGAATAGAGCTATATCAGACTCTGAAACCAGACAGTCTTTGATGCAAATATTGGCCTTCAGGAATGCAAACAGGGAATGTAAGGGAGCAATTGGTCCATTGACAGTAATTAGAACCCTTATACATGAATAGATAAGGGAAACCACTGGTGTTGGTTAAGTAGTATAATACAAATATCATAGGGCAAAAGTTGGCTAGAATATCAAGAATCAAAATGCTTGATGTTTTAATTGTGGTCCATTTGGTCATAACTGGAGAAAGTGTAAGGCTAAAGGGTGCAGTTTAAAAAGACTGCTGCATTGATTCTAGAGAAACGGTAATTGTAGCTAGTAAGGGGCAGGTTCTGGTTACTGTGAGCTACAGAGGCTTTCAGGCTACTGCAGCCTCTGTGCAAAGGGTAGACATCAGTCACAGGATTGGCAGTCTAAGAGCCACGTGGATCTGCTTCATCTTCATCTTCTCTGAGTTTCTGTCTGTCTCTCTTGGACAAAGGAGGACATAATAATTGTTATGGTTTCAAATCATGGCCTGCGCCCTGTCAGAATACTCCAAGCCGCCATGGTTCCACCTGAAGTGGTTAAATGAGAGAAGAAGAGCAGAAAGGCTGTCAGCCATGGACACATGGAGGGGGAGTGATTTGTAAGGGGGGAAGAGCAGTGAAGAACAGAGTAAGATAAGTAAGAGAGGGTAAGACAGTGCAAGCAGCCCCTTTTAGAGTGTCAGGCTGTTGCCAGGCATTTGAGGGGTAGAGCATACCTGGCTGTTCCCTTGTAGCTATGCTCTTTTAGCTTAGAGAGAATACCAACATTCCCCAGTTTGGTTTAATAAAAAAAAAAAATTCGTGGTGATGGTGAAGCACCACGTAACTCTTGTCGTAAACTCTTACTACTTCCTGCTTGCTCTGTGGTGACATGTCTCTAGGGAACCTAGAAAAATGGTATGCTGAAGATTGTACAGTCCTAGAGTTGGCTGTCTCCCTGTTGTCCATGGTCTGTGGAACCGTCTGAGGATAGGTCAGAAGGAACAGGTCCAATATGAGTGTCTGTGTCTGTAAGAGGAGATTGTAACATCTAGAGGTCCCATCTCTGGAGCTGTCCTGGGTGTAGTAAGTATCTGGACTTGAAAAGGTGCTATAGCACACATATATGTTTATTATAGGCAGAGAATAAGATTAAGTGCGTTTGGGAGAAAAGAAAACTTTTTCTTAGATGTACGCTTGAAACCCAGAGGACTCCCACCCTTAGGAATAGGTAGTAAGTGGGATCTTTAGGCAGATGAACTTCTCTGAGTGGAGTCTTTGGTTCATAAGAGGTAGGTCTGAGTATTTCCTGTAGCTTATAAAAGTTTACATTCTTTAAGATCTGCAGAGCAAGGGAGAAGCAAGAATGTGCATTCACAGGGAGCTGGGAAACTGGTGTGCACAGCTGAGGCACTGTGCTTGGCTGGCAGTGTGAGCACGCTGGATCAAAGTCCTGGACAGAGAGAGGGAGAGCTTGCTTGTACAAGGTTGTTCGGGGCCACACATGCGTGGGAAAGCATTACTCCCAGACAAGGTTCCTGAAGAATGGGGTTGGACCTGCTTTTCACAAACCAGGAACTACAGCAATAAAGAAGGGAGAAGAGGGAGGCCTGGGAATGGGGCAGAAAGAGATACTGTTTTCTGGTTAGTGTAAATTAGTCCAAACCATCCCAGGAAATGGGGACAGGCAGCGAAGACCTAGAAACCCATGTGTGAGAATAGGGATTAATTGCCCCGACCAGTGCAGTGCTGGGGGTAGACTTAGAGCCAGTGCTCCTGGGCCAGTGAGCATTCTATAGAGGCCTGGCCTGGCATTAATCCGTCTCAAAAAGAGAAAGTCTCACCCAAGGGAAAATGTCCAGAAAGAGGCTCAGTGAAAGGCTCTATCCCCAGAGGCAGCATGGGTAGCTCCAAGCTCACGAACGCTCCCCTGAAACCATGTGTACCCCATGGAAAGTCAAGCTCTGAGGTAAAGCGTACAGAGGTGGAGTAGGTACCTCTCACCAGCATGTGCTTGAAGAGGGCGCTCTGCTTGGTGGGCAGCTATACGCAGGGCTTCATGGCGATGCGGAGGCCTGCTGGAGATGTGTAAGTCCTGAGTCCCCCCGCAGTCAGCAGGTGTTAGTGGTCTGATGGCTAACATGGTGTGGCAGCTGGTTTGATTTAATCCCTGTGATGCCCACAGAAGAGGCAGCAGAAGTAAAGGTAGGACTCAACATTAGGATGCTCAGCAGCAGTCTTGGGGCATGCGCGCCAAAGAGGCTTGCACTGCAATTCTTTGGCAACGGGGCATTGTCTTAGGAGTCCATGGTTTCATCCATCTTCACCAAGGCTCCGTGCCCCGGGCCAGAGGTGGCCCAGGGTGGAATGGGGGCCCCTACAGAAGCAGAGGCATGCGGTGAGGAAGAACTATACTCTGTCTCATGGAAGGCAGCAGTGTGGCGGGGGTGCCAGACTATATGGGCTCAGGGAGATGAAAATCCTCACGTGGTGCATCCGAGTCATGGCACCAATGTGAGGGTTCCTGGTTCAATCCCGTGATTCGGTTTAATGTTAGCATTTTGAATCTTGGCCCGTTCCTGGACAGAACACACCCACCCACCATGATTCCACGTGCAGAATGTTATTGAGAGAAGAGTAGAAGAGCAGAAAGGCGGCCAGCCACGTGCATTCGCATGGTGTCCTGAGGAAGGGGGCAAGAGCAGTGAAGAATAAAGGGTAAGAGAAGTAAGAGAGGGTAAGACAGGGCAAGCGTCCCACATTTTTACTGTCGGGCACAACTGGCTATCGCCAGGCAACTGTGGGACACAGCATACCTGGTTTTACCAGGTAGCTGTGGGGGTAGAGCTTAGACCGAATAGCAATAATCATGGAAGGGCTCTGGGAAAGCTAAGGTCTGCAGCATTGGGCGGGTTGTCAAAGATATTTGGCAGGAAATGGTGGAACAAGCCTCAAGTTTAGAGCAGAGGAGACACAGAGGTAATGAACTGGTAAATCCCACCTGGAAAGCCTGACTTATCTTTGCATAGCAATTGTGCCTAGTAGGCAAATTATTTAGTTTTTTTTTTTAAGATTAGTTTCACGTGCATGCACTGTCCCTGTCACCAGACACACCAGAAATGGGCCTCACATCCCATTACAGCTGGTTGTGAGCAGCCATGTGGTTGCTGGAAATTAAAAGTCAGAAACTCTGGAAGAGCAGTCAGTGCTCTTAACCTCTGTGCAATACCTCCAGCCCTGTGTCTTTTGTCCCCAGAGTCAAAGGGCTCGGAGGCAAGCTGGTGGCAAGATCCCCCAGAGCAGTGATGTGTAGAGAAAGAGGCCAGGTTAGGGCTGGCAGAGGACAATCCCATAACTAAGAATGGTGGACGAAGAGGAAAGGCAGGAGGGGCTGGTAGCATTGGCCTTAGGCCTGGGCTTAGGAGGTAATGATTGTTAAACTACAGGCAACATCAAGGGACCTGTCAGCCCGAGTCCCCAGAGGAAACAATTAACGTTTTCTTTTTGGTCAGTCTGGACGAATGAAGCATTATGTGTTTCTGATCTTAGATGTGGCTGCAGAAGGAAGTGTAGCTTAGGATCTGGCCACAGATCCCTCTTTCATTATCCCCAAAGAGGGATGTTGTTAAGTTAAGGACTGGTGGGTGCGGTTCCTTCCCTTCAGGGCCAGTGGGAGTAATCTTGGGAAGAAGTGAATTCACTTCTCAAGGACTCATGGTCTATCCAGGTGTAGTAGACGGGGATCACAAGGAAGAAATAAAACCTGCTAAAGGGGAAGAAGGAGACAGAATGGCTGAGTTATTTCCCTACAATAGGTGCAAGGCTGCTCCTGTGGCATGAACGGGGCTTTTGGAAGCACTGGGGAAGGTGTGCTCTGGCACACAGGTCTATGATCAGAGACCCAGGTTGTCCAAATGCAGGTGTGCACATAGGAAGAGTGGAAGATACAGGAGCTGATGTTAGTTTACTTTCCCAAAAGTCTTGGAATCCAGATTGTCCACTTTAGATACAATTTGTAGAAACTGCTTAATTGCCATGAATGGGATGGTGCCTATGTGGACCCAGAAGGGAAAACAGAGAAATTGAGAACTTATGTGGCTGACATACCCATAAACTTATGGGGAAGGCATCTTTTACAAAAATGGGTACTCAAATTGATATTCCCGCAATTCCAGGGACAACGAATGAGAAAATGATATGGTAGTTGCTCCTTGGGAAGGTAATGATACAGGTGACAGAGTACAAGGTCAAAAAAGAGAAACTCAGGAACTAGACCAACCAATGTAAGGGTGTGTTGACAGGAGAAGTGAACTTGGTAATAGTATTAAGGGGATGTGGTTATGCTTAATTTTCTACAGGGATTGAAAAATATGGCTACCAATAGAACCTTATAAATTTTATATCTGACTAGGGAAAACCTCTTGTGAGCTGAGACAGTGTCTCCACAAAGCAAACAGCCCAGGTGACTCACAGACTGTCTCAGTTACTGATTCTCCTAACTGTGCATGCAAATCAACTTCAAAAGGGCTAGCACAGAAACTAGAAAGACCGATTGGCCAACAAATGCTACAGCTACCTTTTCTCAAACTAACCATTTTTTTCTCCCTGGGGCCCATACAGGAATTCTTCACCCCAATTCAGCAGGAAGCAGTTTTCTGGAGATCGTCGCCCTAGTCCCTTAAGCTGGGGTGGATAGGTTTTGTCATTTAATGTGTTCTAATTGCTGTCTAGGATGGAAGGTCATTATTATGATGAAAGATTGCTAAAAATTTAGCCTTTTTTGGAATTATTGTATTCTATGAATTTAAGGTATTTTGTTATGTTTTTAGAATTTTCAGATTTTTTTATCATTACAAATTGATAGCAATTTAAGTTATTGTTTGAATTGTATTGATAGAAAATTTAAATTGTCTTGAAGGTTTGTATATTGATAGAAAGGTAAGGTTTTGTTAATTATTTGAGTATACTCTACATGTGCCATTTATTGAAAATGTGGTGGTTCTTACAATAAATTCCAGTGTGTATAGATTCCTAATGATAGGGAAAAGGATAATTCTTAAAGAAAAGGGGGAATATGAAGTGGAAACTTCTAGTTCTTTAAAAAGTTAATTTTGCCAAATGATTTGCTCAGGCACAAAGCAGGACCTAAAGCAACAAGGAAGGGTGAAGAGGGAGGCCTAGGTATGAGACCAGACAGAGATACTGTTTTCTGTTTAGTGTAAATTACATCCCAGGACATGGGGACAGGCAGTAAAGATCTAGAGACCCATGGGTGAGAATAGTGATTAATTACCCTGACTTGTGCTGGGTCTAAAGTTAGAGCCAGTGCTCCTGAGCCTGAGAACAGTCTATCCAGGCCCGGCCTGGCATTAAACTGTCTCAAAAGGAGAAAGAAGGTCTCACCCAAGGGAAAAGTCCTAGAAGGGGAGGCTCCATGAAAGGATCTATCCCCAGAAGCAGCACAGCTAGCTCTCCAAGCTCAAGAATGCTCACCTGAAACCATGTGTTCACCACGGAAAGTCAAGCCCTGAGGTAAAGAAAGTGCACAGAGGTTGAGTAAGTACCACTCACCAGCACATGCTGAAGAGGGCACTCTCGTGGGTGGACAGCTATTAGCAGGGTGTCATGGCGATGGGGAAGCCTGAGGAGTGGTGTAAGTCCTGAGGGCCCACAGCAGCCAACAGATGGTGGTGGTCTGATGTAGATGGTGAGGCGGCAGCTCTGATCGAATCCCTCTGATACTTGCAGAAGCCACAGAAGTTTTAATGACAGTGTCCATCAGCAGGATGCTTGTTGACAATCTCCAGTTATGTGCATAGGAATGGCATAAACCTCCATTTTTCCTGCCACAGCCAGTGTGAGTGAGTAGTCCATGGCAAGCAAGTGTGACTGGGCCCTGGGCCCAGAGTGGACTTCGGGCAGTGGGGCGATGTGGCAGGAGTGCATGGTTCCATCCATCTCGACTGATGCTCCGAGTTCCTGGCCTTAGGCATCCCAGGGCAGGCTGTGGACTGCCTTGGGGAGCAGAGGCATGGAGTGGGAAAGGCCTGTCCTCTACCCCTGAGTTGGTGGCAGGGTGGTGGGTGCATCAGGACATCTGAGCAAGGGAAAATCAAAATCCTCATGCAGGACATCGGAGTGAACAGCACCAATGTTAATGTACTGGTAACTCCCACCGGGAAGGCCTGCCTTATCTTTGCATAGCAACTGTGCTTAGTAGGCAAATTATGAGGTCTTTTTTTTTTTTTTTTTGAGATTTTTTTCATGTGAGTATACTGTCCCTGTCTTCAGACAACACCAGAAGAGGGCCTCAGATCCCAAAACAACTGGTTGTGAGCCACCATGTGTTTTCTGGGATTTAAAGTCAAACTCTGGGAGAGCAGTCAGTGCTCTTAACCTCTGTGCAATACCTCCAGCCCTGTGTTTTTTGTCCCCAGATTCAAAGGGCTCAGAGGCAAGCTGGTGGCAGGAACCCCAGAGCAGTGATGTGTAGAGAAAGAGGCCAGGTTAGGGTTGGCAGAGGACAATCCCATAACTAAGCATCATGGAAGAGAAGGAAAGGCAGGAGGGGCTGGTAGCATTGGCCTTAGGCCTGGGCTGCTAAGGTGGTAGTGATTTTAAAACTATAGGGAACACTGAGGGCCTGTCAGCCTGAGTCCCCAGAGCAAACAATTCAAGTTTCCTTGTGGTCAGTCTGTACGTATGAAGCATAAGGTGTTTCTGATCTTATACATGGCTGCAGAAGAAAGGTTAGCTTTGGATCTGGGCACAGATCCCTCTTTCATTATCCCCAAAGAGGAAGATTGTAAGTTAACCACTGGTATGTATGGTCCCTTACCTTCAGGGACAGTGGGAATAATCTTGGGAAGAAGTGGATTCACTCCTCAATGACTTATGGTCTATCCCGGTTTAGTAGATGGGGATGGGAAGAAATAAATAAAACCTGCTAAAGGTGAGACAGGAGATCGAATGGCTGAGTTATTTCCCTACATCAGGAGCAAGGCTGCTCCTGTGGAATGAAAAGGGGCTTTTGGGAGCACTAGGAAACGTGTGCTCTGGCAAACAAAGGTCTCTGATCAGAGACCCCAGATTGTCCAAATATGTGTGTTGACATAGAAAGGCTGGTTGATACAGGAGCTGATGCTAGTATACTTTCCTCACATTCTTGGAATCCAGATTGGCCACTTCAGGTTTTGATGCAATTTATAGGAATTGACAAATTATTGGTAAAATATGGAAGCTGAGGTCAATGATGTCAATCTTTGGAGCTTTCGCTTGTTCCATGAGAAGCTGGCAGGGTTTGAGTGTGGCACCAAACTTAACATTTAGGTGACAAAATGCTTTGGAAGTGTCAACATCTAACTGCAAAACCAAATTTTCCTTTGGATGTGCTCTGGTGACTTTCTTCGATTTCATTGTTAAAAATCTAATGTGGACTCCATTAGTGGCGGTATAGTTGATTTGAGACACTGGTTTACAGGGATTTGCATAGGTAATGCTCTCTGGAGGCACCCCAAGCCTCTCCAGCAACAGAATGTCACTCTTGCTTGCACAGGCAAGTACTCTCCCAGTTGCAGCTAGAGCTCTGCTATCATTCCACTTGTCTGTGGAAGGGAGTTAGTGGGCAAGAGATTTTAGCCACCTCACAAGCTGCTTTTGAATGTCTTCCAGGTCTGCAACATAGAAAGCATACTTATCAGGGGAAGACTGTTCCTCTTTTTTTTTTTTTTTTTTTTTTTTTTTTTTTTTTTTTTTGGTGTAGAATGTCCTTGGCAGTAAAGCCTTCATTGAGGATATGGCAATCAATCTTCTCCTTAGTAAAGCTGCTCATGGTTCTCGATATGCCTACAGAAAATAGCCCTGGGCCACAGCTGGTCAGACCGATGGTGAGGACACCATCCAAACCCTGAGGATCATCTGGCCATTTGTAGAAGCTGATCCCAGGGGCACCAAGCTTCTGCCTATGGTGGCTGTTGGTGATGTCTGCAGGGACTGACCCTCAATGTTCTTGATATTGGTGAAAATGGAACAACACCACCCAAGAGAGGTTATAGAAAAAACTGAGGAACTTGGTCAACCAATGTAAGGAGGTGTTGACAGGGGAAGGGAACCTGGTAACAGTATGAAGGGGATGTGGTTATGCTTATGCGTCTACAGAGAGGGAAAAATGGCTATGAATAGAAGCCTATAAAGATAGATCTGATTAGGAGAAACCTCCTGTGAGCTGAGACAGTGTCTTTCCAAAGCAAACATCCCAGGTGACTCACAGACTGTGTCAGTTACTGGTTTCTCCTAACTGTGCATGCAGATCAACTTCAAAAGGGCTAGCACAGAAACTAGAAAGACAGATTGGGTAACAAATGCTACAGCTACCTTTTCTCAAAGTAACCATTTATTTCTCCTTGTGGCCCATTCAGGAATTCTTCACCCCAATTCAGCAGGAAGCAGTTTTCTGAAGATCGTCGCCCTAGTCCCTTAAGGTGGGGGTGGATAGGTTTGGTCATTTGATATGATACAATTGTTATCTAGGATGAAAGGTTACTATTGGTTATGACCAAGATTGATAAACATTTAAAGTCATTATATTGGAATTACTGTATAATAGAACTTTAAGGTATTTTTGTTTGATTATGTTCTTAGAAATTTCAGATTTCTGTTTTGCCATTACTTATGGAAAGCAATTGAAGTTTTTGTTTGTATTGTATTTTGATGGAAATTTTAAATTGTTTTGAAGTATTGTATATTGATAAGAAACCTAAGCTGGTTTTTTAAAGTATTGTATATTGATAGAAACATAAGGTTTTGTTAATCATTTGACTTTACTATACAAGTGGCATTAATAGAAAGTGTGATGGTTCTTAAAATAATTTCCAATGTGTATAGATTGCTAAAGATAGTGAATACGAAAATTCTTAAAGAAAAAGGGGTATATGAAGAGGAGACTTCTAGGTCTTTAAAAAGGTAATTTTGCCAAAGGATGTTTTGCTGGGGCACACAGGTGAAAGCAAACGCACGTCATAGACTTTTCTTGAAGCAGACACAGGTGAAAGGATGTTTGGATATAGCAGACACATGAAAGGGCTCCTGATGAAGGAGCATAAATCTGACCCCACAGACAGTGGGAGATGAGCACTGAGCTTTGGTTCGCTCCACCTCGCCATTCTTCAGTAAAGACACTCCATGAAATTGTTCCCCTTACATAGCGTTGGTGAGCTCAACTTGTGATAAAGCTGCCATGAAGAGAAGCTCACCCCAGAACTGCTCATGAGGTTCCTGCAGCAGCTTGTCACCTCTGTGCCCTGACCTTAGGTCAGTGGCCAGCCTGGTGGTTTCTTTATGATTGAAGTATAGCTGCCTGGTGTCTGCTTCCTGAATGGACTGGACTGTGGCTGCTCGTTCGTGCCTGTTTTCTTCCTGCCTAGAGGACTGGCCTGCAGCTGCTGAGTCCTGTTTGGTGTTTGCTCTGGGAGAGAACAGCTGCCCAAGGAGATGGAGCTCAATCCTAGAAAACTACTGCTGAGCAGGTCCACTTGCCCACATCCTAATAACTTTTCTCTTCCACTGCATCTGCTCTCCTGTGGGCTAGAGGAGAGCATTAGAGGTTCCAAAGCATTTATGCCTACAGGTGGCACCCAAAGTGCCTTAGGCATAACAGGTAACTCTGCTTCTAATGTGGTAGAGGGAACTGTAGATGATGAGGGGTGAGCAATGTTACTGAAGGAAATTGGTAAAATGGCAGCTACATTGGCTGGGTGTCCTCTGATAGTGTCCTGGAGGGGGTGTTTTGGATTCGCATATACTCTTCACCCACTATTTTGAAAATTTGTAATAAAACCCAAAAACATAAAAGTTCACGCAATTCTCTTCTGCTAGAAAAGATTGCAGATTGGCTATGCACATAGAGTGTGTGACTAGAAGTGGAAATGCTTGGAAAGGAAAAAGAGCCAGGGGGAGAACAAGGCTTGGTGAATGAGACTGGGAATGTACCCCATGAAGGAAAGGGAAAGAAATAGAGTGGAAGGGAAAGTGCCGCCCTGCCCTGCTCCCCGTGCTTTCACTACCGGGTGCCCAAATGCCTCAGGGAGACAGGGGCTGGGAAGACCAGGAGGCAGCACATGTACAAACTGGTAATGTATAAGTGAGTGCATTACCACAACTTTTGCTTGGGCCTCCAGAGGCACCTGCATCCGTCCCAGTGTCTCTGCAGCATGTGCCTGCTACTGATGCTATTCCTGCCACTGAGCTGACCCTTCAACTGATAGAAATGCTAGATTTAAAGCATTTTGAAGAATCTGTTGCTTTGTATCATTTACACTCTTCCTATGTTAATGAAACACTAAATAACTAGGCCACAGAATGAGGTGATCCCACAAGATTAGATGGAACGGGTTGATGTCAGCTGGTCAACAATGACAATGGTTTTCATGTTGGATGCATGAAGATACAGAACCAGCCCTGTAATTAACAAGTGGAATAACTGTTACTGAAGACGAGCTGCTTGGTGATGGGCATCATGCTGTCTTAGGGGAAATAAATCAGATCTGACGGTGAAATTGAACAATGGTACGTTGCAACTTTAGGAGCTTGGGATTTGGTTGCAGGATCTGGGGGAAATTTTCTTTAACTAAAATAGGATTCTGAAGAATCCTTTAGAGAATTCTTACAGAGGTTGAGTTCAACTGTGAATATAACCATATCAGACTTTAAAAACAGAAATTCATTGATAGAAATATGTCTTTGAGAATGCAAACACCAAATGTGAGAGAGCAGTTAGACCATGAAAGCCACGTAAAGCCCCTATAGATGAATGGATAAGGGAAACCACTGGTATTGCTTGTCATGAGTATAATGCCAACATCATACAGCAAATGGTGGCTAGATTTATCAGCAATCAAAATGCTTGATGTTTTAATTGAGGTCCATTGGGTCATTTACAAAGAGGTTGTAAGGCCAAAGTATCCAGACTTCAAAATAACAAGTGCAATGATTGTAGCGAATATGGTAATCCTAGCTAAGAACAGGCAGGTTCTGGTTATTGTGAGCTACAGAGGATTCCAGGCTACTGCAGCCTCTGTGCAAAAGGCAGACATTGGTCAAAGGATTGGCAGTCTAAGAGCCACATGGATCTGCTTCATCTTCATCTTCTCTGCCCCTCTCTTCTCTGTCCTTCTCTCTTTGGAGGAAGATGGACATAATAATTGTTAGGGATTTGAATCTTGGCCTGTGCCTGGACAGAACATGCCAAGCCACCATGTTTCCACGTGGAGAACTTTAATGTTTAGAGTAGTAGAGTCAAAATGTTTGCCGGCCATGGGAACATGAAGTGGGGGATTGGAAAAGGGGCAGGAGCAGTAAAGAAAGAAGAGAGAAGTAAGAGAGGGTAAGAGGGCAAGTAGCCCCTTTGAGAGTGTCAGGCACAGGTGGCTGTTGCCAGGCATTTGTTGGGTGGAGCGTACCTGGCTGTTCCCATGTAGCTGTGCTCTTGGAGCTTAGACAGAACACCAATATTCCCCTGTTTTACTTTAATTAAAAAAAATCAGCAGCAAGGGTGAAGCAGGAATTGGGTTGAGGTGATCTGACTACTACTTCTTGCTTGCTCTGTGGTGACTTTTTCTAGGGAACCTAGAAAAATGGTATGGGGAAGTTTGTACAGTCCTAGAGTTGGCTGTCTCCCTGTTGTCCAGGGTCTGTGGAACTATCCGAGGATAGGTCAGAAGGAACAGATCCAATAGAGGCATCTGTGTCTGAGAGGAGACTGGAACATCTGGAGGTCTCTTCTCTGGGGCTGTCCTGGGTGTAGTAAGCACCTGGACTTGATGAAGTGCTGGAACATACATACTTATTATAGGCAGAGAATAAAATTAAGCATGTTGCAGGAGATAAGTAAACTTTTTCTTAAATGTAAATTTAAAAACCAGAGGACTCCCACCCTTTGGAATACGTAGTAAGTGGAGATTTAGGCAGATGCACTTATCTGAGTGGAATCTATTTGGTCCATAAGAATAGGTCTGAGTGGGATTCCTGTAGCTCATAGGTTTCCATTCTTCAAGATCGGCAGAGCAAGGTATAAGCGGGAGTGCTCAAGTACTTGCAGTTGGGACAGTGGTGTGGACAGCTGGGGCAATGTGTGCAGTTGGTATTGTTAGCACGCTGGAGCAAAGTCCTGGACAGAAGAGAGCTGGCTCATACAAGGGTCTTCGGGTCCCAGAGACGCGGAAAACAGGCCTGATAGACAGGGTTCCTCCTAAACGGGGTCAGACCTGCTTTTCACAGGGCAGGAACCAGGAGCTACAGCAACAAGCATGGGAGAAGAGGGAGGCCTGGGAATGGGGCCAGACAGAGAGAATGGTTTCTGGTTAGTGTAAATTAGACCAAAACATCCCAGGAAATGGGGACAGGCATTGAAGACCTATAGACCCATGGGTGAGAATAGGGATTAATTGCCCCAACTTGTGCTCGGGCTAGATTTAGAGCTGGTGCTCTTGGGCCAGAGAGCAGTCTATCCAGGCCTGGGCTGGCATTAATCCATCTCAAAGAGAGAAAGTCTCACCCAAGGAAAAGATCCTAGAAGGAGGCTCCATGAAAGGATCTATCTCCAGAGGTAGCACAGGTAGCTCCAAGCTTAAGAACCCTCCTCTGAAACCCTGTGTGTATACCCCGTGGAAAGTCAAGCTCTGAGGTAAAAAAAAAAGCACACAGAGGTGGAGTAACTACTGCTCACCTGCATGTGCTTGAAGAGGGCGCTCTGCTTGGTGGGCAGCTATAAGCAGGGTGTCCTGGCGATGGGAGGCCTGCTGGAGTGGTGTAAGTCCTGAGATCCCAGGCAGCCAGCAAGCATTGGTGGTTTGATTGGGTCGATGATGTGGCAGCAGCTGCGATCAAATCACTATGATGTTCACAGAAGTAGCAGCAGATGTAATGGCAGGGCCCAACAGCAGGACGCTTGGAGGCAATCTCCAGCCATGTGCACAGAAGTGGCATGCATCTCCATTCTTCCTTCCAAGCCAGGGAGAGCGCAGAGCCAATGGTGAGCAACTGCAGCTGTGCCCACAGACCAGTGTGAACTGTGGGCAATGCAGCAACAAGGTGTTAGTGCACAGATTCCCTCCACCTCCACCAAGGTTCTGCCAGGATAAGCTGGCAGTTGCAGCGGGCAGCAGAGGCATGTGTTGGGAAAGGCCTATCCTGTGCCTCAGGGTCAGTAGAGGGATGGTGGAAGAACCAGGCAATGTGGGCAGGGGGAAATCAAAACGCTCACCTGGGGGCATCCGAGTCAAGGCACCAATGGTAAGGTTCTTGGTTTGATCCAGGGTTTCTGAACCAGTGTTTGGATTTTGAAAATCGGACCGTGCCTGGACAGAACACACCCAGCCACCATTTTTCCACATGAAGAAACTTAATGAGAGAGTAGCAGAGTGCATAGGCCACTGTCTGGCACATCTGTCTGTTGTCAGGCAACTGTGGGTTAGAGAATATCTGGCTGTCCTGAGGTACCTATGTTTATAAGCATGGGGAGAATACCAACAGTAATCATGTAAGGGCTCTGGAAAAGCAGGCTCTGCAGCCTTGGGAGGGAGGTCAGAGATACCTGGCAGGAGATGGTAGAACAAGCCTCAAGTTTAGAGCAGGAGAAAACACAGAGATAATGAACTGGTAACTCCCTCCTGGAAGGCCTGCATTATCTTTGTCTAGAAATTGTGCCTGGTAGGCAAGTTATAAAAATTTTTTTTAAAGATTACTGCCTGTGAGTACACTGTCAGGGATAAGAGGTGATAAGAGGGCATCACATCCATTACAGGTGGTTGTGAGTCACCTTTTTCTTGCTGGCAATTGAAGTCAGACCCCTGGAAGAGCAGTCAGTGCTCTTTTTTTTTTTTTTCTTTTTTTTTTTTTTATTAACTTGAGTATTTCTTATATACATTTCGAGTGTTATTTCCTTTCCCGGTATCCAGGCAAACATCCCCCTCCCCCGTCCCCTTCCTTATGGGTGTTCCCCTCCCAACCCTCCCCCCATTGCCGCCCTCCCCCCAACAGTCTAGTTCACTGGGGGTTCAGTCTTAGCAGGACCCAGGGCTTCCCCTTCCACTGGTGCTCTTACTAGGATATTCATTGCTACCTATGAGGTCAGAGTCCAGGGTCAGTCCATGTATAGTCTTTGGGTAGTGGCTTAGTCCCTGGAAGCTCTGGTTGCTTGGCATTGTTGTACATATGGGGTCTCGAGCCCCTTCAAGCTCTTCCAGTTCTTTCTCTGATTCCTTCAACGGGGGTCCTATTCTCAGTTCAGTGGTTTGCTGCTGGCATTCGCCTCTGTATTTGCTGTATTCTGGCTGTGTCTCTCAGGAGCGATCTACATCCGGCTCCTGTCGGTCTGCACTTCTTTGCTTCATCCATCTTGTCTAATTGGGTGGCTGTATATATATGGGCCACATGTGGGGCAGACTCTGAATGGGTGTTCCTTCAGTCTCTGTTTTAATCTTTGCCTCTCTCTTCGCTGCCAAGGGTATTCTTGTTCCCCTTTTTTTTTTTTTTTTTTTTTTTTTTTTTTTTTTTATTAACTTGAGTATTTCTTATATACATTTCGAGTGTTATTCCCTTTCCCGGTTTCCAGGCAAACATCCCCCTCCCCCCTCCCCTTCCTTATGGGTGTTCCCCTCCCAACCCTCCCACCATTGCCGCCCTCCCCCCATAGACTAGTTCACTGGGGGTTCAGTCTTAGCAGGACCCAGGGCTTCCCCTTCCACTGGTGCTCTTACTAGGATATTCATTGCTACCTATGGGGTCAGAGTCCAGGGTCAGTCCATGTATAGTCTTTGGGTAGTGGCTTAGTCCCTGGAAGCTCTGGTTGCTTGGCATTGTTGTACTTTTGGGGTCTCGAGCCCCTTCAAGCTCTTCCAGTTCTTTCTCTGATTCCTTCAATAGGGGACCTATTCTCAGTTCAGTGGTTTGCTGCTGGCATTCGCCTCTGTATTTGCTGTATTCTGGCTGTGTCTCTCAGGAGCGATCTACATCCGGCTCCTGTCGGTCTGCACTTCTTTGCTTCATCCATCTAGTCCAATTGGGTGGCTGTATATGTATGGGCCAAATGTGGGACAGGCTCTGAATGGGTGTTCCTTCAGTCTCTGTTTTAATCTTTGCCTCTCCCTTCCCTGCCAAGGGTATTCTTTTTCCTCATTTAAAGAAGGAGTGAAGCATTCACATTTTGATCATCCGTTTTGAGTTTCGTTTGTTCTAGGGATCTAGGGTAATTCAAGCATTTGGGCTAATAGCCACTTATCAATGAGTGCATACCATGTATGTCTTTCTGTGATTGGGTTAGTTCACTCAGGATGATATTTTCCAGTTCCAACCATTTGCCTACGAATTTCATAAACTCGTTGTTTTTGATAGCTGAGTAGTATTCCATTGTGTAGATGTACCACATTTTCTGTATCCATTCCTCTGTTGAAGGGCATCTGGGTTCTTTCCATTTTCTGGCTATTATAAATAAGGCTGCGATGAACATAGTGGAGCACGTGTCTCTTTTATATGTTGAGGCATCTTTTGGGTATATGCCCAAGAGAGGTATAGCTGGATCCTCAGGCAGTTCAATGTCCAATTTTCTGAGGAACCTCCAGACTGATTTCCAGAATGGTTTTACCAGTCTGCAATCCCACCAACAATGGAGGAGTGTTCCTCTTTCTCCACAACCTCGCCAGCATCTGCTGTCACCTGAGTTTTTGATCTTAGCCAATCGCACTGGTGTGAGGTGAAATCTCAGGGTTGTTTTGATTTGCATTTCCCTTATGACTAAAGATGTTGAACATTTCTTTAGGTGTTTCTCAGCCATTCGGCATTCCTCAGCTGTGAATTCTTTGTTTAGCTCTGAACCCCATTTTTTAATAGGGTTATTTGTTTCCCTGCGGTCTAACTTCTTGAGTTCTTTGTATATTTTGGATATAAGGCCTCTATCTGTTGTAGGGTTGGTAAAGATCTTTTCCCAATCTGTTGGTTGCCGTTTTGTCCTAACCACAGTGTCCTTTGCCTTACAGAAGCTTTGCAGTTTTATGAGATCCCATTTGTCAATTCTTGATCTTAGAGCATAAGCCATTGGTGTTTTGTTCAGGAAATTTTTTCCAGTGCCCATGTGTTCCAGATGCTTCCCTAGTTTTTCTTCTATTAGTTTGAGTGTGTCTGGTTTGATGTGGCGGTCCTTGATCCACTTCGACTTAAGCTTTGTACAGGGTGATAAGCATGGATCGATCTGCATTCTTCTACATGTTGCCCTCCAGTTGAACCAGCACCATTTGCTGAAAATGCTATCTTTTTTCCATTGGATGGTTTGGCTCCTTTGTCAAAAATCAAGTGACCATAGGTGTGTGGGTTCATTTCTGGGTCTTCAATTCTATTCCATTGGTCTATCTGTCTGTCTCTGTACCAATACCATGCAGTTTTTATCACTATTGCTCTGTAATACTGCTTGAGTTCAGGGATAGTGATTCCCCCTGAAGTCCTTTTATTGTTGAGGATAGCTTTAGCTATCCTGGGTTTTTTGTTATTCCAGATGAATTTGCAAATTGTTCTGTCTAACTCTTTGAAGAATTGGATTGGTATTTTGATGGGGATTGCATTGAATCTGTAGATTGCTTTTGGTAAAATGGCCATTTTTACTATATTAATCCTGCCAATCCATGAGCATGGGAGATCTTTCCATCTTCTGAGGTCTTCTTCAATTTCTTTCTTCAGTGTCTTGAAGTTCTTATTGTACAGATCTTTTACTTGCTTGGTTAAAGTCACACCGAGGTACTTTATATTATTTGGGTCTATTATGAAGGGTGTCGTTTCCCTAATTTCTTTCTCGGCTTGTTTCTCTTTTGTATAGAGGAAGGCAACTGATTTATTTGAGTTAATTTTATACCCAGCCACTTTGCTGAAGTTGTTTATCAGCTTTAGTAGTTCTCTGGTGGAACTTTTGGGATCACTTAAATATACTATCATATCATCTGCAAATAGTGATATTTTGACCTCTTCTTTTCCGATCTGTATCCCTTTGATCTCCTTTTGTTGTCTGATTGCTCTGGCTAGAACTTCAAGAACTATATTGAATAAGTAGGGAGAGAGTGGGCAGCCTTGTCTAGTCCCTGATTTTAGTGGGATTGCTTCAAGTTTCTCTCCATTTAGTTTAATGTTAGCAACTGGTTTGCTGTATATGGCTTTTACTATGTTTAGGTATGGGCCTTGAATTCCTATTCTTTCCAGGACTTTTATCATGAAGGGGTGTTGAATTTTGTCAAATGCTTTCTCAGCATCTAATGAAATGATCATGTGGTTCTGTTCTTTCAGTTTGTTTATATAATGGATCACGTTGATGGTTTTCCGTATATTAAACCATCCCTGCATGCCTGGGATGAAGCCTACTTGATCATGGTGGATGATTGTTTTGATGTGCTCTTGAATTCGGTTTGCCAGAATTTTATTGAGTATTTTTGCGTCGATATTCATAAGGGAAATTGGTCTGAAGTTCTCTTTCTTTGTTGTGTCTTTGTGTGGTTTAGGTATAAGAGTAATTGTAGATTCGTAGAAGGAATTTGGTAGGGCTCCATCTGTTTCAATTTTGTGGAATAGTTTGGATAATATTGGTATGAGGTCTTCTATGAAGGTTTGATAGAATTCTGCACTAAACCCATCTGGACCTGGGCTCTTTTTGGTTGGGAGACCTTTAATGACTGCTTCTATTTCCTTAGGAGTTATGGGGTTGTTTAACTGGTTTATCTGTTCCTGATTTAACTTTGATACCTGGTATCTGTCTAGGAAATAGTCCATTTCCTGAAGATTTTCAAATTTTGTTGAATATAGGTTTTTATAGTAAGATCTGATGATTTTTTGAATTTCCTCTGAATCTGTAGTTATGTCTCCCTTTTCATTTCTGATTTTGTTAATTTGGACGCACTCTCTGTGTCCTCTCGTTAGTCTGGCTAAGGGTTTATCTATCTTGTTGATTTTCTCAAAGAACCAACTTTTGGTCCTGTTGATTCTTTCTATGGTCCTTTTTGTTTCTACTTGGTTGATTTCAGCTCTGAGTTTGATTATTTCCTGCCTTCTACTCCTCCTGGGTGTATTTGCTTCTTTTTGTTCTAGAGCTTTTAGGTGTGCTGTCAAGCTGCTGACATATGCTCTTTCCTGTTTCTTTCTGCAGGCACTCAGCGCTATGAGTTTTCCTCTTAGCACAGCTTTCATTGTGTCCCATAAGTTTGAGTATGTTGTATCTTCATTTTCATTAAATTCTAAAAAGTTTTTAATTTCTTTCTTTATTTCTTCCTTGACCAGGTTATCATTGAGTAGAGCATTGTTCAATTTCCACGTATATGTGGGCATTCTTCCCTTATTGTTATTGAAGACCAGTTTTAGGCCGTGGTGGTCCGATAGCACGCATGGGATTATTTCTATCTTTCTGTACCTGTTGAGGCCCGTTTTTTGACCAATTATATGGTCAATTTTGGAGAAAGTACCATGAGGAGCTGAGAAGAAGGTATATCCTTTTGCTTTAGGATAGAATGTTCTATAAATATCCGTTAAGTCCATTTGGCTCATGACTTCTCTTAGTCTGTCGACATCACTGTTTAATTTCTGTTTCCATGATCTGTCCATTGATGAGAGTGGGGTGTTGAAATCTCCCACTATTATTGTGTGAGGTGCAATGTGTGTTTTGAGCTTTAGTAAGGTTTCTTTTACGTATGTAGGTGCCCTTGTATTTGGGGCATAGATATTTAGGATTGAGAGTTCATCTTGGTGGATTTTTCCTTTGATGAATATGAAGTGTCCTTCCTTATCTTTTTTGATGACTTTTAGTTGGAAATTGATTTTATTTGATATTAGAATGGCTACTCCAGCTTGCTTCTTCTGACCATTTGCTTGGAAATTTGTTTTCCAGCCTTTCACTCTGAGGTAGTGTCTGTCTTTGTCTGTGAGGTGTGTTTCCTGTAGGCAGCAGAATGCAGGGTCCTCGTTGCGTATCCAGTTTGTTAATCTATGTCTTTTTATTGGGGAGTTGAGGCCATTGATATTGAGAGATATTAAGGAATAGTGATTATTGTTTCCCTTTATATTCATATTTGGATGTGAGGTTATGTTTGTGTGCTTTCATTCTCTTTGTTTTGTTGCCAAGACGATTAGTTTCTTGCTTCTTCTAGGGTATAGCTTGCCTCCTTATGTTGGGCTTTACCATTTATTATCCTTTGTAGTGCTGGATTTGTAGAAAGATATTGTGTAAATTTGGTTTTGTCATGGAATATCTTGGTTTCTCCATCAATGTTAATTGAGAGTTTTGCTGGATACAGTAACCTGGGCTGGCATTTGTGTTCTCTTAGGGTCTGTATGACATCAGTCCAGGATCTTCTGGCCTTCATAGTTTCTGGCGAGAAGTCTGGTGTGATTCTGATAGGTCTCCCTTTATATGTTACTTGACCTTTTTCCCTTACTGCTTTTAATATTCTTTCTTTATTTTGTGCGTTTGGTGTTTTGACAATTATGTGATGGGAGGTGTTTCTTTTCTGGTCCAATCTATTTGGAGTTCTGTAGGCTTCTTGTATGCCTATGGGTATCTCTTTTTTTAGGTTAGGGAAGTTTTCTTCTATGATTTTGTTGAAGATATTTACTGGTCCTTTGAGCTGGGAGTCTTCACTCTCTTCTATACCTATTATCCTTAGGTTTGATCTTCTCATTGAGTCCTGGATTTCCTGTATGTTTTGGACCAGTAGCTTTTTCCGCTTTACATTATCTTTGACAGTTGAGTCAATGATTTCTATGGAATCTTCTGCTCCTGAGATTCTCTCTTCCATCTCTTGTATTCTGTTGGTGAAGCTTGTATCTACAGCTCCTTGTCTCTTCTTTTGGTTTTCTATATCCAGGGTTGTTTCCATGTGTTCTTTCTTGATTGCTTCTATTTCCATTTTTAATTCCTTCATCTGTTTGATTGTGTTTTCCTGGAATTCTTTCAGGGATTTTTGCCATTCCTCTCTGTAGGCCTCTACTTGTTTATTAATGATTTCCTGTGTTTCCCTAAGTGTGTTCATGTCTTTCTTGAAGTCCTCCAGCATCATGATCAAATATGATTTTGAAACTAGATCTTGCTTTTCTGGTGTGTTTGGATATTCCATGTTTGTTTTGGCGGGAGAATTGGGCTCCGATGATGGCATGCAGTCTTGGTTTCTGTTGCTTGGGTTCCTGCGCTTGACTCTCGCCATCAGATTATCTCTAGTGTTACTTTGTTCTGCTATTTCTGACAGTGGCTAGACTGACCTATAAGCCTGTGTGTCAGGAGTGCTGTAGACCTGTTTTCCTCTCTTTCAGTCAGTTATGGGGACAGTGTGTTCTGCTTTCCGGCGTGTAGTTTTTCCTCTCTACAGGTCTTCAGCTGTTCCTGTGGGCCTGTGTCTTGAGTTCACCAGGCAGCTTTCTTGCAGCAGAAAATTTGGTCTTACCTGTGGTCCCGAGGCTCAGGTTCGCTCGTGGGGTGCTGCCCAGGGGCTCTCTGCAGCGGCAGCAACCAGGAAGACCTGTGCCGCCCCTTCTGGGAGCTTCAGTGCACCAGGGTTCCAGATGGTCTTTGGCTTTTTCCTCTGGCGTCCGAGATGTGTGTGCAGGGAGCAGTCTCTTCTGGTTTCCCAGGCTTGTCTGCCTCTCTGAAGGTTTAGCTCTCCCTCCCACGGGATTTGGGTGCAGAGAACTGTTTATCCGGTCTGTTTCTTTCAGGTTCCGGCGGTGTCTCAGGCGCAGAAGTCCTGCCGCTCCTGGGCCCTCCCCCACGGGAGCCCAGAGGCCTTATACAGTTTCCTCTTGGGCCAGGGATGTGGGCAGGGGTGAGCAGTGTTGGTGGTCTCTTCCGCTCTGCAGCCTCAGGAGTGCCCACCTGACCAGGCGGTTGGGTCTCTCTCTCACCGGGTCTGGGAGCAGAGAGCTGCTGCGGGCCGGGATCCGCGGGTGTGGGACTTCCGGTAAACACAGACCGTGCCTCCTAGAGAAATTCTGCTTCCGTGTCCCAAGCTCACCAGGCAGCTTTCTTGCAGCAGAAAATTTGGTCTTACCTGTGGTCCCGAGGCTCAGGTTCGCTCGTGGGGTGCTGCCCAGGGGCTCTCTGCAGCGGCAGCAACCAGGGAGACCTGTGCCGCCCCTTCCGGGAGCTTCAGTGCACCAGGGTTCCAGATGGTCTTTGGCTTTTTCCTCTGGCGTCCGAGATGTGTGTGCAGGGAGCAGTCTCTTCTGGTTTCCCAGGCTTGTCTGCCTCTCTGAAGGTTTAGCTCTCCCTCCCACGGGATTTGGGTGCAGAGAACTGTTTATCCGGTCTGTTTCTTTCCAGTCAGTGCTCTTAACCCCTGAGCCATCTCTCCAGCCCTGTATCTCTTCTCCACAGTATCAAAGGTCTCAGAGGCAAGCTGGTTGCAAGAACCCACAAAGCAGTGGTGGAGAGAGAAAGAGGCCAGGTTAGGGTTGGCAGTGGCCAATCCCAGAACTCAGCATCTTGGAAGAAGAAGAAAGGCAGGAGGGGCTGGTAGCATTGATGCAGTCCTGGGCTGAGGTGGTGGTGATTGTAAAACTACAGGCAGCCCTGTAAGCTAGAGGCCCCTCAGCAAACAATGGAGTAATTTTCCTTTTTGTCAGTCAGGAGGTACCAAGCAGGCAAGAAAAGTAGGTGTTTCTGATCTTATCCATGGCTGCAGAGAAAGTGTAGCTTTGATCTGGCCATTGATCCCTCTTACATTATCCCCAAAAGTCACATGATATAAGTGGACCACTGGTGTCGATGGTCCCTTACCTTCATGGACAGTGGGAATAATCTTGGTAAGAAGTGGATTCACTTCTCATGGACTCATGGTGTATCCAGGGGTAGTAGATGGGGATCACAAGGAAGAAACAAAACCAGCTAAAGAGGAGGAAGGAGATAGAACTGCTCAGCTGTTTCCCTACAACAGGGGGAAGGCTGTTCCTGTGGCATGAACAGGGGCTTTTGGGAGCACTGGGAAACATGTGCTCTGGAACACAGGTCTATGATTATAGATATAGATTGTCCAAATATGGGTGTGTGCATAGAAGGGTTGGTACATACAGGAGCTGATGTTACTTTCCCAAAAGTCTTGGAATCCACATTGGCTACCTCAGGTTTTGATGCAATTTATGGGAGTTTGTTCTTTCAAATAGCATTGTGTCCAATTGATTGCCTGTGTAGGACCAGAAGGGCAAAAAGAGAAATTGAGACATTATGTGGCTGACATACACTTAAGCTTATATCGGGAAGGGTCGTTTTACAACAATTGAGTTCTCAAAATAGTAGCCCTGCAGTTCCAGGGACAGCAAATGAGGGAATTAGGGTGACATGGTAGTTACTCCTGGGGAAGGATTAATACAGGTAACAGAGCACAGGTTCTTTATAGTCTGGACTTCTTTACATCTTTGTTACCACGTCATAGCTTATGGTAACAATTGGCTTGAAAGGTTGTTCTTCAAAATACCCTTGCATGAGAAAGACAGGGGAAGGTTTGCATTCTCCCTACCTAGTTCGAATAATAGTCATCCGCTAAAGAGAAAACTGCAAAGTTTGTCCAAAGGGAATGTTAAATAGTCCAACTTTGTCATATTTTTGTGTAACAACCATTCACAATTATTTGTAAGCAATTCCCTCCATCTCTCATTTACCATTTGACGGAAGACATTCTGTTGGCTGATTCTGATAAAGATGGGTTAGGGAACATGGTAAAACAAAAGATTCTACTATACTTGGGATTACAGCTTGCTCCAGGAAAAATAAAGGGGAGATCCACTAGTTATCTGGGTTATAAAGTCCAACAAACAATTCAACCACCAAGGATACAGATCTGTAGGGACCAGTTGGGTACCCTTCATGATTTTCCCCAGATGCTGGATGAGTAAATCTTCTGCCCTAGGCCTTCCTATGTGCATGATCATAAGGAATGCAGGTAAATGATCCATACACTCTCCACCATTCACAGAATACATGAAGGCTTGGTCATTGACTCCTCTTCATCATCAGAACAGGCTGCTCCTTCCACACTTTCACTGGGCAATGATGCCGACTGCAACTGTGAAAGCGGAGGAGACACAGTATCTGCCCGGCTCAGCTATGGTTCTCACTCCAGAGTCGGATGGCATGTCCTCGTCCACGGCTGGGTGGATTACACTGTGTTCCCTTCAAATTTAAGCTTTGTATCTTCAGATCCAGGAGAGCCACCACCAATTTCAAGCAGTTCCATGCTGAAACCAACTTCTCATTCCATGTCAAAGACACAGCGGGTGTGTGATGCTGCCTGCATGAAGGTCTCAGGGTCAGTACATCTACTGCCCTCATGGAAGCTGATGGTCTTTTGCCTGTTCCATGAGAAGCCTGCTGGTTTTAAGTGTGGCACCAACCTTGACATTGAGGCGACAAAAGGCTCTGGAAGTGTCAACGTCCATATGTAAAACCAACTTTGTCTTTGGATGTGGTCTGGTGACTTTGATTAATTCAATTTCACTGACAAGGTCCTAATGTGGACTCCATTAGTGGAGGCATACTTGACTTGAGACACTTGGTTACAAGGATTTGCATAGGTAATGCTCTCTGGAGGCACCCAAGCCTCTACACCAACTGAATGCCACTCTTGCTTGCACAGTCAAATCCTCTCCCACTTGCAGCTAGAGCTCTGCTGTCGTTCCACTTGTCTGTGGAAGGGAGTCACAAGGCAAGAGCTTTTAGCCACCTCAGATGCTGCTTTAGAATCTCTTCGAGGTCTGATATATAGAAAGCTTCCTTATTGTCAGGGAAGAGTTCTTTTTCTTTTTTTTTCTTTTTTTCTTTTGCTGTAGAATGTCCTTGGCAGTAAAGCCTTCCTCAAGGATATGGCAACCAAAGTTTTCCTTCATAAAGCTGCTCATGGTTCTTGATATGCCTGCGGAAAACAGCACTGGGTCACTGTTGGACAGACCCAAGGTGAGGACTGCACCAGACCCTGAGGATCATCCAGCCATTTGCTGATGCTGATCCGAGGTGGCGCCGAGCTTCTGGCTAGGGTGGCTGTTGGTGATGTCTGCAGGGTCTGTCCCTCAATATTCTTAATGTTGGTGAAAATGGAACAACACCTCGAAGAGGTTATTGAGAAACGTGAATAACTAGGCCAAGCAATGCAAGGATGTGTTGACATGGGAAGGGAACCCAGTAATAGTATCCAGGGGATGTGTTTATGCTTCTGTATATACAGAATTGAAGATATATGGGTACGAACAGAACCTTTTACAGTTTAGATCTGACTAATAGAAACCTCTTGTGAGCTGAGACAGTGTCTTCACCAAGCCCAGGTGATTCCCAGACTGTGTCAGTTAATGATTCTTCTACCTGTACATGCAAATCAACTTCAAAAGGGCTAGCACAGAAACTAGAAAGACAGATTGGGCAACCAATGCTACAGCTACCTTTTCTCAAACTAACCATTTTTTTCTCCCTTGGGGCCCATACAGGAATTCCTCAACCCAATTTAGCAGGAAGCAGTTTTATGAAGATCGTCGCCCTAGTCACTTAATGTGGGGTGTATAGGTTTGGTCATTTAATGTGATATAATTGTTATCTAGGATGAAAGGTTATTATTGGTTATGACCAGGGATTGATAAACATTTAAAAATCATTTTATTTGAATTATTATATATTAGAAATTTAATGTATTTTAAATTATGTTCTTAGAAATTTCAGATATTTGTCTTACCATTACATATGCAAAGCTATTTAAGTTTTTGTTTGCATTATATTTTGATGGAAATTTTAAATTGTTCTGAAGTACCGTATATTGATAGGAACCTAAGGTGGTTCTTTAAATACTGTATATTGATACAACCATGAGGTTTTGTTAAGTATTTGTCTATTCTATACATGTGGCTTTTACTGAAAATATGATGGTTTTTACATTAATTCCCATTGCGTGTAGATCACTAATGATAGGAAAAAAAGGATAATTCTTCAAGAAACAGGGAGATATGAAGAGGAAACTTCTAGGGGTTGGGGATTTAGCTCAGTGGTAGAGCGCTTGCCTAGGAAGCACAAGGCCCTGGGTTCACTCCCCAGCTCCGAAAAATAGAACCAAAAAAAAAAAAAAAAAAAAAAAGAGGAACCTTCTAGGTCATTTTGCCAAATGATTTGCTCAGGCACACAGGTGAAAGGATGACTTGTTATAGCAAACACCTCAAAGCCTTTTCCCAATGCACAGGTGAAAGAATGTTTGGCTCTAGAGGACAGTGAGAGGACTCCTGTTGAAGGAGTGTAAATCCGACCCCACAGACAGAGGGAGATGAGCACTGAGCTTTGGTTTGCTCCACCTCGCCATTCTTCAGTAAAGACACCACATGTATTGGTTCGCCTTACAGAGCATGGTTGAGCTCAACCTGTGATAAAGCTGCCATGGAGAGAAGCTCACCAAAGAACTGCTCGTGAGGTTCCCGCAGTAGCTTGTCACCTCTGTGGGCTGACCTAAGGTCGGTGGCCAGCCTGGTGGTTTCTTCAGGATTGAGGTACAGCTGCCTGGTATTTGCTTGCTGGCAGGACTGGACTGTGGCTGCTGAGTTGTATTTGGTGTTTTCTCTGTGATTGAACACCTGCCCAAGGAGATGGAGCTCAATCCAGAGAACAACTGCTGGGCAGGTCCACTTCCCCACATCCTAATAACTTTTCTCTGCCATTACGCCTGCTCTGTGGTGGGCTAGAGGAGAGCTTAAGAGTAGGTTTCAAAACATTTATACCTACAGGTGGCACCCAATGTGCCTTAGACATAATGGGTAACTCTGCTCCTAATGTGGTAGAGGAAACTGTAGATGATGAGGGGTGAGCAATGTTACTGAAGGAAGTGGATAAAATGGCAGCTACAGTTGCTGGGTGTTATCCTCCTGTGTAACTGGAGGGGATTTTTGATTTTGCTTTGTACATAAACTATTCTGGAAGTTTGGAGTGAAAGCTGAAAACTCAAAGTTCACTCAATTCTCTTCTGCTAGAAAAGATGACAGACTTGACTATGCATGTAGAGTTTGTGACTAAAATTTGAAATGCTTGGAAAGAAGAGCCAAGCAGAGAACAATGTTCAGGCTTGGTGAATGAGACTGGGAATGTACCCATGATGAAAAGGGGGAAAGAAATAGACTGGAAGGGAAAGTGCTGCCCTGCCCTGCTCCCTGTGCTTTCACTACCAGGTGCCCAAATGCCTCAGGGAGACAAGGGGCTGGGAAGAGCAGGAGGCAGCACAGGCACAAAAGGATGATGTGTGAGTGAGTGCACTCCCACAAGATTTTCTTAGGCCTGCAGAAATGCATGCATCCTTCCCAGTGTCTCTATAGCATGTGCCTGCTACTGATGCTATTCTTGACAGTGAGCTCACCTGGTGACTTATGGAAATGCCAGATTTTGAAGCATTTTAAAAATCAACTATTTTCCATCATTACCATAATTGTTAGGAAGTAGTAACAACTCCAGAGGTATCGACTTTTTTATATGAGACACATTTATTATGGAACATTAAAAAATGATCCAGATGACTGTTTAAAATACATAAACCCCACAATTCTATACATAAAGACCTAAGAGCATGCAGATACTCTGGGCTGTAGAGCCATGTCTGTTCCTGGTCAATCACTTCTGAAATGTTCTCAAATATTGAAATCCAAAGCAAATGAATTGGCTTGACATGATTCAAAACGTAAAATATAAACGTAAGGGCATTAAAACCAAGGCAAGAATTAGTCTCCAATCCTGATTCCTGGAGAGTAACTGAGAGCAGGTGTCGGTGTGTGCCCTGTCTGTGTGTATATTCACACAGAATCAGGCCAAAAGTCAAGGGAGCGGCGTGTACACACATATGTGAAGCCCCGAATGCCGTCAAAAGGATGTAGAACGTCTATCCTCCTTCTGTCTCAAGAACAGCACATTTCCAACCCTAGGCATCCCTTAGAAGGGACCAGTACCGAGGACAGGAGGGTGAGTTCAGACCATGCTGTTCTCACAGCATCCACTGCATCAGAGGCGTCCATATTAGTCTTCGGGCTTTAAGAACATCTTAATTTTCATGGCTTTTATATTTCCATTTTCATCTTCTTCATCATTGGCTCAGTCCCTATTCTTGGCAAACATTTTCCCAATTGTTCCCTCCAAATTCTCATATCTTCTTGCCATTTCTTCCTCCGACACGTCAGCCTCTACAGTCTCCTCCTCTTCTGCCGCCGCCACTCTGTTCCTGGAATTCATCTGAAGCACGAACTTCTCAACTTCAGGATTAAAGCCTCTGAAAGGCATCCTTCCATAGAAAAGGTCTTCACACAGGGAGAAGCTCTGCTCTTCTATGATGAAGCTCTCCTTCTCCTTCAACTCCGGCAAATCCAGGTACCAGTGCTCATCCCTGATCGTCTTCCATTCCTCCTCTTCTAGCTGTTTCTGGTTTTCCGAGTCCAGGCCCCTCTGCATGAACTTCATGCGCAGCAGGTTTGTGGATAACTTCGTCTTCTGCTCCGACGTCATGTTGGATACATTTTCAGAGGCTTCCCGCTGTACTGTGCTTGCGCAGGGTCAAGAGGCGAGCAAGATGTTGTGTTCTGTGCTAACTTTTTATTCTGATGTAAACAAGATGGGTATGCAGGATGTAAGTCAGATAAAATAAGCATGGTGGTCAAAAGTCCACATCAATTCAGAAGTCAGAATTGCATGCTATCCTTATGGTATTGGAATATCCTGAACCTCTTAACGTAATTACTGATTCGTTGAATGCAGGGTTATTTTGCCTATAGGGACTGTTGAATTTGTCCCTGATAACAATGAATTAACTTTATTCAAATGCAACAGGCCATCAGAATTAGAAATTATCCATTACATATTATACATATTTGGTTTTCTTTTTGTTTGTTTTGTAAAAAGTTTATTGGTGATGACTCAGAAAAGGGTGTGGGGTGGGAAGGCTGAAGTCGGGCTACGTGGGCCGCACCTCATCTTCCTGCTGCATCTGCGCCATCAGCTGCCGTCACTCAGTGGCCTGACGCATGCCCATCATGACCAGACTCTTATATTCCCTTTCTGACAACACTGAGCCCTTCGACAGTCCTGGGGGACTGGGGTCCACCGTGCCCTGGGGCTGTCCCTCCAACCAGGAAACCTTCAGAGGGTTGTCAGCCAGGCCCACTTCATTTCTGACGGCCAACTCCGCAGCTCTGACAGTTGCAATCTCCACTATGACATTGCCTGGCTTCCTTCCGGAAACTACCAAGTTGAGAACCTCCCCATACTTATGTAAAAGCCTCAGGAGGACATCTCTGGAGTAGCCCCCTTGGGACTCATCCTCCTTCTTGCACGTCCACTTAAGCTTTAGTTTGGGGTTTCTTTTGCCCTCTCTATTTTCTGTTCTTCCTCTCAGCCTCTGTTCTCGGTCCTGGCGGATCTGCTCCTGGATCAGCCACTGCTGCTCTTCCAACTGTCGGGAACCCTCTTCTCGTAATTGAGCCATCTCCTGCTGTAGTGTGGTGGTGTTCCTGCTCTCCTCCTCTTCCTCAGTACCCTGGGCCTGGGCCTCCCACTCCCTGGCCTCCAGGTCGAGCTTCAGTTTCTTCCTGTTCTCGTCAAGTCTCTGGGTCCTCTCTGCAGCCTGCTTCCTGGCTTTCCTCTCCTTGTCATATGCAGCCCTGGCTGCAGCATCAGTCAGTACCTCCAAGGCCTGGGACAGCTGGTGGAAGAGTTCAGCTGCTCTGGGGTTATCTGGATTTTTATCTGGGTGGCAAGAGAGTGCTTTTTGTCTGTAGGCCTTCTTCACCTCTTTGTCTGTCGCCTTCTCTTCGACGCCTTGCAGCACATAGAGATCCATTTGTACTAGCTCTTTGATCACTGCCATGATTCTGAAAGAATAAAGATTTTAAACTATCCCCCACTGACCCTGCTGTGAGGACAAGTGCACCTCACACTGAAGCACCTCACATAACATGTTTTGGGGATGTAGCCTGTCTATAGCCATCCCAAATCATCTGGCTTCGATAAGGCCTGACTCAACAGTCCTAAGAAAAAAGAGAATTAGGGTCAACTTGCCCCAGAAGCAGGGTGGCCTAGAGTTGAACTCAGCCCAAGTTACAAACCAATGAAATTGCTTTCTGTGACTGTTGCCAACTACCTATGTAATTTTTCCTATAAATACCTTCCCCTAATAGGGCTTAGGGTTGACTCCTCTGTCTCCTGTGTAAGATATGTGTTGTTCCCAGAGCTCAAGTTTCTCAAATATACCTCTTGTTTATTACATCAAGACTCGTTTCTCATGAGTTCTTGGGGGGTTGCGTCATCTCGAGATTTGAGTGGGGGTCTTTCCCACCCCATGGTCTTTCATTTAGGGGCTCGTCCGGGATCTCGCAACGACCCACAACTTCAAAGACCTTCTTGGAGGTAAGGGGGTCCCCAATTGTGTCTGAGTGTGTGGCCGCTGTCTGTGTCTCTGTTCTGGTTCTGGTTAGTATCTGAAAAGTGCTTTGGTTTCACAGCCACTTTCCGGAGCTGTAAAGCTCAGAAGCTGTGGTCGACAGACATGTCGGGAGGACCACAAGCTGCACCCTGAGGGATGCTTCAGGGCAACAGGAGAGCCAGGGACGCCTGGTGGCTCCTATTGGGTAGAAGAGGATAGTGTGTTCCTCTTGGAAGAGAAACTTCAAAGACCACTTCATCTGAAACTGCTTTTGGCTGGTGCCTGTGGACTAGGCACAGCAGTTGTTGTCTGGATATTGTGGTTTCTTTGTGTTGTCTGTTGTTTGTTTGTTTATTGTTTTTTTTTGTGATGATAGGACAGACAGTAATGACTCCCGTAAGCCTGATGTTAGATTATTGGACAAGTTAGGGACAGAGCACATAATATGTCAGTTGAAGTTAAGAAGGGAAAGTGGCAGACTTTGTGCACCTCTGAGTGGCCAACTTTCAGTGTCGGCTGGCCCCCTGAGGGCTCTTTTGACCTGACTATGATTCTTTGTTAAAGCTATTGTTTTTCAGGAAAAACTGGGAGCACACCTGGACCAGAAACCTTACATCTAGGTCTGGCAAAACCCGGTTCAAAATCCTCAGTACCCTCTGCTCCTCCTAAGATCTATCCTGAGGTGGGGGAGCCTCCTGAATGGCCAGCTCCTCCCCCGTATTTATGCCCCATTTCCTCCCCAGCAGCCTTATGACCTCTGCTCCAAAGGAAGAAGAAGCAGGGAGTGGGTTTTCGGCTACAGGTACGAGAAGCTGCAGGGCTTGGAGCCCCACAGAGCCTGACTCAACAGTAGCCTCGCCTTTGTGCACTTATGCTGTCCAACCTCCTGAATCCTCTGCCCCTCTGGAGGTCCGGTCCAGGGGATGCAAAGTTGGCTAGCACTCACCCCTGACTCCTCTACTGGCCAGATTCTTGTTTTTCCCTTGCGGGCTTATAGACCTCCCCCTGGTCCAGGCAATGGGATGCAGCCCCTTCAGTATTGGCCTTTCTCCTCCTCTGATCTTTATAACTGGAAACTTAATCACGGAAGTATTTACTTTATTCGTCAAAGAGTTTTACTTGGTCCTCTTGGTGCTTAACTTAGAAGTTAAAAACAATTTGCTTGAGAAAAATGGTTTTCTGCCAGGGAGTTTTATCTTTCTCTCTTGAGCCTCCTTCCCAAGGAGAGATTCTCCTCCCTTTGCTCGACTTGTCCAGTCTAGCTGCTGTTAACAGTTGTGTATGAAGGACTCCAGGTTAGCGAGTGACCCTGTCTGAAGCAGGCATTATCAGAACCTAAAAGCTTTATCTTAGATCCTGAAGAAAAATTCTCCTGTTGCTTAAACATTCACAGCTTCTAAGGAAGGGACAGTGCAGAGTAGGGAAGTGTGGGGCTGAGGGTGGCAGGTGCATGGGCAAGCAAGCTGCAGGCTGTGCATGGGCAGGGGTCTGAGCCAGCTGGAAAAGAGTTTCAAGGTAAAGGGTCGGTTGGCCAGGGCTGATGCTTTGACAACAAAAAGAGTGCATTAAGAGAACTTTCTTTGAGAGAGCCTGCCTCCCTCCCCTTATCTGCTGGCCCTATTCTAAGAGAAGTGTCTGTCTACATGGACAGTGCCTTTGATCCTATCCCCTCAGCAGCCAGTTCCTTCCCCTGTGATCCAAATTCCCCAGGTTGGGGGGCAGGGAAGCCCCTAAAATGGTTTCAAAAAGAATCTACAACAAACTGTGAAGAACTTTGTTTTGCCAGTCAAAATTTAGAATTCAGGCTTTGGCTGTGGCCAAGGTCAGGATTAATCTTTTCTTTTCCATGGGCCTTTAACCCAGTGTGACAGTTTGGTAAAGGGCTGCTACTGAGGTCCTGAAAGTCCCAGGTGAACCAGTTACAATTCTTATGTCAGCCACTTGGCATCTAACACCCAGGTCCTAACCATCTCTCCATCCTTTTGTTATTAGTTCTTACTAGAAGCCTAGTGTCATTTGGAGGCTGGTTCTCTTGAGAGGTAAAGCCATGAAGCTGACACTGAAGAGAGACTCCTTGAGGAAAACTCTAAGTCCAGAGAGATAGTCGGTAACATATCAGTTGCCTCTCTGCTCGCCTTTCTGCTTCACAGACACGAAGCTTGTGCTTATTTTTACAACGGCCTGTTTGTCCCCAAAAGGCCTCCTGGTTTAGCTGTGTGACTAAATGATATTTGTCCTCTTCAGTGGACCTCTATTCTGTAGATTCTCCTCTTGTTTTCTCATCATCCCACATGAGATGCTTGTTAGTAACTATTATAGGTCTTCTTTACCACCGAGGAAAGACAGAATCCTACTAGAGGCCAGAAAATAAATGTTCCAGACATGGATGGAAGACCCTCACTCCTGACTGACTTCAATACCCCTGAAGGTAGGGAGTGCTCCAGGTCTACCGCCAGGCTCCAAGGGTGGGTCTCCGAAAACCCTCTAGAAAATGCCCCACCAATCTGGCTAAGGTAAGAAAAAGATACAAAGAAAAAGTTACAGAAATTGGAAGGGTTAAGCTAAGTTGCTGAGAGTTAGTGTAAGTTGCAGAGAAAGTAAGGTTGAAGTGTGGTTCAGGGTCTGTGCACATAAGTGGACAGCATCTAGTAGCTGTAGAGTAAGATGCAGAAGCTATAACAGAGAGACTGAGGAAGAGAGAGGAAAGAAGGTAAAAGGAGCAGGAAGCTAGGGAAGAAAAGAGACAAAAAGAAGAGGAAGTTAGAGAGCTAAAGAGAGATAAAAGACAGGAGAGGAACATATACTGGCCACAGTAGTTAGGGAACCTAGGAAGACAGTACCTGGCAACAGAAGAGAATTCCTGGCTAAAGATCAGTGTGCCTAATGCAAAGAAAAAAGACACTGGATCAGGGACTGCCCCAGGAAAAAATAGAGGGTCCTCTCCAGCAGCCCGGAAGGCAAGTCTCTCGGTCCTAGAGTGCTGGCTATGCTCAAAGATAGAAGGGAGTCGCACCCAGTTGTTTTGTGAATGAATATGGGGGCCAGACATTCTGTGCTCCTATGCCCAAATGGGCTTGTGTCCAGCAAAAGACCTTGAGTACAGGGGACTATGGGCAACAAATAATACTCATGGACTACCCGAAGAACAGTGGACCTTGGCGTGGGCCGGATATCCCACTTGTTCCTTCTGATCCCAGACTGCTCCTACAAGTCTGAACCCTACCATCCTGCTCCCAGACCCTGACCTAGACACCTGCTTCATGACTGTCAGCAGGTGCTAACTAAAGCACAGCGGTGGCATAAAGATCTGACTGACCAGCCACCAGAGGGGGTAGATGCCATCTGGTTCATAGATGGGAGCAGCTTCTTAGAGAAGGAAAAAGGTGGGCTGGGGCAGCAGTGGTAGATGGAAACAGAGTCATCTGGGCTCAGGCCCTACCAGAAGACACCTCTACTCAGAGAATAGAGCTCACTCCCCTCACGAAAGCCCTTGAGCTGAGAAAGAGACTTAACATCTCTGTGGACAGCAGGTATGCCTTTGCTACAGTCCATCAGCAGAGGGGCCTTCTGACATCTGAGGGCAAGAAAAAAAGAGCTTCTGGCTCTGTTAAGGGCCTGCCATGACCCAGCCAGGCCGAGGAAGAGACTCTGGTACATCTCAACGGGAAAGAAAATCCTGCTACAAAAACAGGCAGAGGCCATGATAAAACAAATGCATCAGTGGACTCACTTAGGGGTAAGCAAACTCATCCAGACATTTTCAAAAACTAAATATTATGTCACAGGTCTCAAGTATCTCTTGGAAGAGATAGTACACTGATGTATACCATGCCAAAAGGTAACTGTTTTCAGGAAAGTTGACTCTGGCAGGAGGCTCCATGGGGAACGGCTTGGACCCTACTGAGAAGTGGACTTCACAGAGATAAAACTAGGAAAATATGGTTACAAATGTTTCCTAGTGTTTATCGATACCTTTTTAGGAAAAGGTAGAAGCTTTCCCCCCCAAGCAAGAGATGGCCTTGGTAGTGATCAAGAAAATACTGGAAGAAATCTTCCCCCTGTTTGGAGTGCCTAAGGTAATTGGTCAGATCACGGCCCTGCTTTCGTTGTCAAGGTAAGCCAGGATGTAGCCAGGTATTTAGAGGTCGATTAAAAAATTATATTACATCTACAGACCTCAAAGTTCAGGACAGGTAGAATAAATAAAATTCTAAAAGAGACCTTGACCAAATTGACCACGAGGACTGGCGCAGACTGTGTGGCACTCCTTCCCTCTTGCTCTCTTCAGAGCAAGAAATGCCCCTTCTGGATTCAGCCTTACCCACGCCCCTGAAGAGACTACAGAGTTCAGAGCAGGTAAAAAAGATAAATAGAACTATAAAGGGGCCTTGACAAAATTGGCCTTAGAGACTGGCGGGGGAGACTCGACTGTCCTTCCTTTTGCTTTGTTCTGTGTATGGAACACTCCTGATCCTTTTGGCCTAACACCTTATGAGATTATGTATGGGAGCTCCCCCTCCACCTCACTGAATTGGGCGGGGCCCCCTACCCTGAGGTCTTTCCTAAAACCCTGTTTGCTCATTTAAAGGCTTTAGAAACAGTCCAAGGTGGAATTTGGAACCAAGTGAAGGACACCTACAAGACAGGAGGTCCAGAGATGCCTTACCAGTACCCAGTGGGAGACGCAGTCCTGGTCCAGCGACACCAGCCTGAGAATTTAGAACCTCACTGGAAAGGACCCTATCTAGTACTGTTAGCCACTCCCACTGCTGTTAATGTAGATGGGATTGCTGCATGGGTCCACGCCTCCCATTTGAAGACAACACCAGATGTTCTCAGAAATGAACGGAAGTTAGAAAAGACTGCTAATCCTCTTAAGCTCCATCTCTGTTGTAAGTGCTTATATTCCCCATATCCCCCCAGAAACTGACTTGGCAAGTTTCCTCCCAGGCCGGGGAGGTAATATGGTCCATCTCCAAGGTGGCCCCACCATACACATGGTGGCCTGCTCTCCCCCTGACTTTTGTAAGTTGGTAGCTGCTCTGGACACCTAGGACATTCCTGACACAGATCCTCAGAGTATGCCCATAGAAGTCCCAAAGAGATTTCACCTGGGGGCAAGTTTGGATGCGCAAGTCCAGAAGCAAGGTGCCAATTGGGAAGACTAAGGTTTTACATTTGCCCCCAAGATGGCTGAGACCAGGCTACCATCCGGCTTTGTGGGGGCTTAGAAAGTTTGTACTGTTCTGCGTGGGGATCTGAGACTAATTTCCATGCTCCTAGTACCCTCAGTTATTCTCTTATTAAAAATACAGGGTCCAAATGTCAAAAGTAATAAGTTAACACCCTTTATTAGAGAAAGAGTTAGTGCAGTGCAGATTTTAATGCTGCACCAACTATATCAAGCCTCAGAAGAACTTAGGGGAAAAATTGAAGAAGGTGGCCCTGAGTTCTAAGGTTAGAACTAGTCACAAGCAGAAGAAGAGAATGAAAGAATAAAGATTTTAAACTATCCCCCACTGACCCTGCTGTGAGGACAAGTGTACCTCACAGCAAAGAATAACATAACATGTTTTGGGGATATAGCCTGGCTATAGCCACCCCAAACCATCTGACCTTGATAAGGCCTGACTCAACAGTCCTGAGAAAAACGAGAGTTAGGGTCACCTTGCCCTAGAAGCAGGGTGGCCTATAGTTGAACTGAGCCCAAGTTACAAACCAATGAAATTGCTTTGTGTGAATGTTGCCAACTACCTATGTAATTTTCCCTATAAATAGCTTCCCCTAATTGGGCTTGGGGTCACCTCCTCTGTCTCCTGTGTGAGATATGTGTCGTCCCCAGAGCTCTGGTTCCTCAAATACACCTCTTGTTTATTACATCAAGACTGGTTTCTCGTGAGTTCTTGGGTTGCGTCATCTTGAGATTTGAGTGGGGGTCTTCCCCACTCCTGTGGTCTCTCAATTCTTGCCTAAACTTGAATTGATACTATAACTCACAGAGGTCCCATACTTGATTTACTTATTCAGGGTGCCTGGTTCATCGGCTCAAGGAAATGATGAAATTGAAGTATTACTAATAGGAAACAGGTTTAGAATCCTCAAATTAATACTAATGCTTTAAATGAATCCTGCCTCCAAAACTAAGAGGTGAAGGTGAAGGAGGTGAAGAAGGCCTAGAGACAAAAAGCACTCTCCTGCCACCCAGACAAAAATCCAGATAACCCCAGAGCAGCTGAACTCTTCCACCAGCTGTCCCAGGCCTTGGAGGTACTGACTGATGCTGCAGCCAGGGCTGACTATGACAAGGAGAGGAAAGCCAGGAAGCAGGCTGCAGAGAGGACCCAGAGACTTGACGAGAACAGGAAGAAACTGAAGCTCGACCTGGAGGCCAGGGAGTGGGAGGCCCAGGCCCAGGGTACTGAGGAAGAGGAGAGAGCAGGAACACCACCACACTAGAGTAGGAGTTTGCTCCATTACGATAAGAGGGTTCACGTCAGTTGGAAGAGCAGCAAAGGCTGATCCAGGAGCAGATCCGCCAGGACTGAGAACAGAGGCTGAGAGGAAGAACAGAAAATAGAGAAGGCAAAGGAACCCCCAAAGTAAAGCTTAAGTGGATGTGCAAGAAGGAGGATGAGTCCCAAGGGGGCTACTCCAGAGATATCCTCCTGAGGCTTTTAAATATGTATGGAGAGGTTCTCAACTTGGTACTTTCCAGAAAGAAGGCAGTCAGTGCCATGGTGAGCTCAACCACTCTATGTAATGAGGAGAAATACATGCAGTATCTTTACTGAAGAATGGTGAGGTGAAGCAAACCACAGCTCAGGGCTCATCTCCCAGCCTGAGGGGTCAGATTTATACTCCTTCATCAAGAGTCCTCTCACTGTCTTCTACAGCCAAACATTCACCAGTGTCTGCATCAGGACAACTTTGACATGTTTGCTTTAGCAAGACATCTTTCACAGGTGTGCCGCAGAAATCATTTGGCAAAATTAATTTCCCAAATAACTAGAAGTTTCCATTTCATACCGCCCTTTCCCTTGAATAATCGTTCTTTTTCCTATCATTAGCAATCTACACACAATGAAAATTATTGTAAAAACCATCACATTTTCAATATGTAGACTTTAGTCAAATAATTAACAAAACCTTTCTATCTATACACAGTTCTTCAAAACAATTTAAATTTCTATCAATGTACAATAATTCTAGCAAAAACTTAAATTTATATCAATATTCAGTGATTAAACAAATCTTACTTTCCTCTCAGTAGAAAATAACAGAACAAAAGTTGGCTGAAATTTCTAGTATACAGTTAATTCCAAAAAAAGAATTCAGGTGTCTATCAGTCTCTGATCATAACCACTGCTCCGACCAGCTGTGGCCCAGTGCTTTTTTCTGTAGGCATATCAAGAATCATGAGCAGCTTTACTAAAGAAAAAAAAAAGCTTGATTGCTATATCCTCAATGAAGGCTTTAATGCCAAGGACATTCTACACCAAGAAGAAAGGAGGAGGACGAGGAGGAGGAGGAGGTAGAAGAAAAGTCCGCAGCAGACTGTGAGTAACTTTGTTTTGCCAACAGGACAGGCTTTACTCTAAGATGATAAGAGGAAAAAGTCTTGGCACCAGCACTTTAGCTTACTCCAACTGGAGGTTGTGGCCAAGGTCAAGATTAACGTTTTCTTTTCCATGGTCCTTTAGCCCCCTGAGACAGTTTGATAAAGGGCTGCTACTGAGGTCCTGAAAGGGAAAATGCTCCACCAATCTGGCTAATGATATTTTGCTTTCCGCTAAAGATTGTGGCACCCTAGAAACGGCCTATGTGAAAGTGGTTAAGGTGCTTGAAAACAATTGTTTATAGTACCAGAAAAGGTTCAAATGGGCAAAAAAGGAGAGTATTTAGGAACAAAGATTACTCCTCATAGTATTTCCCCTCAGAAAATTGAATTAGGAAAAGATCATTTAAAAACATTAAATGACTTTCAGAAATTACTAGGAAGCATAAATTGGATTTGACCCTATATTAAAATGCCCAATGTAGATTTACAACCACTCTATGAGATCCTGAAAGGGGATTGCTTCACCCCGTGCTTTGACCAATGAAGCACGATTATCTTTGAGGAAAATAGAAGAAAGACTGGAAAAGGCAATGCTAAGAAGGTACAAGGAAAAGGAGGATCTCTTTTTGTGTATACTGAGAACCTTTCGTCAGCCTACAGGAGTGCTATGGCAACAAGGACCACTTCTTTGGATTTATCCTCATATTTCTCCGAATAAGACCCTGGAATATTACCCTTCTGCTGTTGCACAGCTTGCTATGTTAGGTGTTAAATCTTGCATTCAGCATTTTGGTATTTTGCCCAAGAAAATTATTATACCATATGCTATAGCTCAGATGGAACATGTGTGCCTTGATAGATGATTGGGCCATATTACACTGTAGTTTTGATGGAGAGTTTGACAATCATTATCCTAAGGATCCTTTGTTACAATTTTTTACTGAATATCCAGTGATCTTTCCTAAGGTCACTGCCTCAGAGCCTTTGTCTGGAGCATTAGATATTTATACAGATGGCTCCAAAACAGGTGTAGGTGCCTATATGGTTGATTCTCAAGAACCAGTATTAATTCAATACAGTCCAGGCACACGCCAAATTACAGAATGTAAAATTGTATTGGAACTTTTTAAAAGATTTCATGATTCTTTTAATTTAATTTCTGACTCTGTTTATGTAGTTAATGCTGTCTGCTCACGTGAAATTGCATGGCCAATTAGGTTGACTAGTATTGTATGTCAAATTTTTTTAGAATTACAAAAATTGATTTGGGCCAGAAAAAATAAATTTTTCATACAACATATTCGAGCCCATACTAATTTGCCTGGTCCCATGGCCAGTAATAACGCCCTGGTGGATGCTAGTACTCGTAGAGAGTTTACTTTTCATGCTGCTCCAATTGATCTCGCTAGAGAATTTCATCAAAAGTTTCATGTTCCTGCTTTTACTCTTCAACAAAAATTTAACATCTCTAGAGCTGCAGCTCGTGATGTGGTGTTACATTGCCAGAATTGTGTTCAATTTCACCACCCTCCTCAGGTGGGAATTAACCCTCGTGGTCTGATTCCACTAAAAATTTGGCAAATGGATGTTACACACATATCTCAATTTGGAAATTTAAAATATGTTCATGTTTCTGTTGATACCTGTTCCAGTATTATACATGCCACTCTGATGACTGGTGAAAAGGCTCGTAATGCCATTAGTCATTGCTTAGAGGCATGGGCAGCCTGCGGAAAACCTGATAGTCTCAAGACAGACAACGGGCCTGCCTACACAGCAAAGTCCTTTCAGGCATTTTGCCAAACAATGCAGGTTGGTCATACTACAGGATTACTGTACAATCCCCAGGGTCAAGGAATTGTGGAAAGAGCCATCGTACCTTAAAAGAGCTTTTACAAAAACAAAAAGAGGGAATTGCCAGTGGCCAAACACAAAAAGAACAACTTTCTTTAGCTTTGTTTACTCTAATTTCTTTTTTTTTCCCATAGGCAACAGATTTATTGGTTCACAGCCCAAACTGATGGCAAGGATAAAGGGCTCAGGGACAGACCTGGAGGCCCACAGCCCTGCACCCCTACCAGGATCCCTGAGGCCAGCCTGCTGCTACCAGGAGCTGAAGTCCCCAAAGCCCCGACTGGGCCTTTTCTTGACTGTGGGGATGGCTGTGCTGGTGGATGGTTCTTCCTCTGCTGCTCGTTTCGTGGCTGCAGGGTTGATGTACTTGCCCACCCCCCGGCGGTATGTCGGGGGACCCTGGTTTCCAGGCTGGGGCTGTTTCTTCTTGGCCTTGGCCTCTGGATCCACTTGGTGCTGTGTCTTCTTCCGTTCCTGGGCAATCTGGGCGTCGGCCTCCTCATAGGGATCCACAAACACGGTGGTTGTACAGATGTGCACTTCTTCCTTAGGGCGGTCAGTTTTGGGGTCACTCTCCACATTCTCCATCTCTGTCAGCGTGTCAAAGCCCCCGACAACCCGTCCAAAGATGGTATGCTTCTCATCCAGGTAAGCACAGGACCGGAAGGTGATGAAGAACTGAGACTTGTTGGTGTTGGGCCCCGAATTGGCCATGCTGAGCACCCCACGACCTGTGTGTGAAAGGTTGGGACGGAACTCATCTTTGAAAGGCTTGCCCCAGTATGACTCTCCACCCGTGCCTGTACCTGTAGGGTCACCACCCTGGATCACAAAGTTCCTGATGGACCTGTGAAAGATGGTACCATCATAATACCGTTTCTTGCAGAGCTTGATGAAGTTTTCACAGGTTTTTGGTGTCAGGTCACAGTGCAGCTCTAGGTTGAGGTCGCCCTTGTTGGTATGTAGCCTCACATAGCCCTTCTTCTTCACAAACTGGTAGCGCAGGACATCTTCATCAATGACAGCTGCTTCGTGCGTGGTCTCAGGCACCATGGCGGTAGAGGTGAAGGACGCACTGACCTTCCCTGTGGAGTAGTGGGCAGCATTTAGTTGGTCCACCTTCTTCTTCTCAGGTGGCTTCATGGTAGCTGCTAAAATCTCATCTCCTTTGAACTCTTTGTAGAGCTCCTGTAGCGTCTCTCGGGTCTCCGCATTTGTATTTTTCAAATAATAAGATGGGTCTTGTTTGGCCTTTTCCTCATCTGGATCTATCGTTCGCATGTTATTCTTCACATGGAAGAAGCTGCTAACGTTAAATTTGTCCAAATTGGTGGGGTCCTGCAGGGTGATGATGTCTTGCCTGGAAAAGGGCTCATCAGTTAACAGGTCCCTCAAGTTCCTGGCCTTGATGTTTAGCTGCTCCACTGCCTCATAGGTGTAGACATTGCCAGTTGTCCTGATGGCCACGATGTGGATGTTATCAGTGAACACGGAGTACAGCACTGGACAGTGGTACTGCCCTTCACTGTTCTTCGCAAAGTTCAGCTTAATCAGGGACTTCCCATCAAGTTTCTCTCCAGTGTTCGGATTGGTCCCATACTTCTTAAGCCATGGGACAATGTTCAGCAAGTCAAAGACAACACCTTCCGGGGTGCAGACTGGGTAGACAAAAGGCTGGAGAGAGAGACTGCAGTGGTCAAAAGGTAAGCGGCGAAAACTTGTCTGTGTGATATCTGGCTTCCTGCCACCATAGAAATGAATGTACTCGGCACAGGTGATGTACATCTTGTCCTTCTGGTGCTGTCGCTTCCCCATGGTGGCGACGAACCGTGATCACAGCAGACACTCAGGCTCTTGTAGGATAATGTCACAGAGGAGGCAGGTATAGGATAGAAGGAGGCCTGTCATTGGAGGAGAAGGAAGAGGAGGAGACTAAGAGAGAGGAGAAGGGGAGACAGATTTAGAGCCAGTCCTTCTATTGTCATTACAAACTTCTGAGTTGATTATACCTGTGAGTTAAGATTCAAATAAAAAAGTCATAGCTCTGAGTTTGTGAGAGTACTTTCAAGTTAAAATTTAGGATATGGAGACAACAGTCCAGATTGTCTTATATAGATAGATGGTTTTCAAAAACGTCATAAATCCACAAAATTTGAGATTTAAAGTTATTTATCTTTTGTTGAGACATATCTGCTCCTAACAGTTCCCCTTTGGTGGATTTAATGAAGAATGTGAACATCTCTACCTCCAGGTGAGTCAATACTTTGTGGCTAGGCAGCCACTACACAAAACTGCCTGTTTCATCTACAGACTAATACTGTCCAGAAAAGGACAAATTATACAGAATAGTTGACTGATAAACCCTGCCAAGACAAGGTGATCAGCCCTTCAAAATCTGCATTTCTAGAGTCTGTCAGTTGATTTTGGGCCAGAAGGCTGAAGACTTGCCCTCACATGTTGCTAACAGGGGACTGTGCTAGCGGAGATTTGTCTCTACAACCTCTCAGTTCTGGAAGCCATGTTAGGCTTCCTATGTGTATAGATATTTGGTCATTCCCAGATTTCTTAGGGGGTTGAAGACATTATAGTCTCATAGCCTATCATGCTGTTTAACTCTAAATATACATATTTTATTAGATAGTTATCAGGTAGTATTCAAGCTAGCCAAGATATAATACAGATTTTAAGGCTTTCTTAAGCTGGAATAGATAAATAAATATTCTGTTAAACTGATATAGTGTTGGACTGGGTGTTAGATATATTTTATGCTCTTAATTACAAAATGATAGTAGTTGTGCTCAGCTTATATTTGAGAGAAGTTTTTTTTTAATTAGGCAAAAAGGGTGAAATGTAGGATGATGTCACAAAGGAGGCAGGTACAAGATAGAAAGAGGCCTGTCATTGGAGGAGAAGGAAGGATGGGCAGGAGAGAAGTTTGAAGGAAGAGGAGGAGACTAAGAGAGAGGAGAAGAAGGGGAGACGGAGAGAGGGGAGAAGCCATGGCAGGTGATGTTAAGATTCTGCTCTGTGTATTTACAGGTTATTGTTAATGTTCTCAAGGGATGGATGGTACCGGGCTTTGCATGTTTGAGTGGGCAATTATATCTTACCAATTGGATCTAAGATTATTGTAGTTTTCCATCATGGCCGGGGCAAGGCAATCACACACTAGATAACTCTACCTATCGCAGAGTCTTACCACTTGGCATCTGGCTTTCTATTAGCTAATCAATGGATAGATTTAATCCAAGAACAAATTGAAGCATTATATCATATGACACAGCTGTCCTGTGTTTCCTCCCTTAGAGGTTTATGCATTACTCCTTTGCAAGCTAATTTTTCTCAGTATTCTCAACAGGGCAAAGAAATCTCGAATTACCTGAAAGGAAACTGGTCCATGAAAGCAGAGCAACTATCGAGACAAATGCTGATGCAAATTGCTGTCCTTAACAACACTAGATTGGAACCCATCACGTTTGGAGATTTCACCTCATGGATTGCTAATGCTTTTTCCTTTTTTAAGGAATGGGCTGGCATGTTTGCCTGGGGGGCCATTGTCCTCTTGGGATGTGGAGTATGTCTATGGCTCTTCTGCCATTTACAACGAGAACATGCTAGACACAAAGCAATTGTTTACCAGGCTATGGTCGCCATTGAAAATGGTGCGTCACCCAACATATAGCTGCCCTCTTTAAAAAATTAAGAGTTCGCCCTAGATCATTTTTGTCATGATCATGTGAAGTCATTGTATCCAGAGACGGGCAACTTTCCTAGGGCTTGGACCAACCTAAGACACGGGGCCTGGTGGCAATAGGGTAACCCAATGACGGGCAAGGCCAAGTCTCCTAGAGGTACGACCTAAGACAGGAGCAATGGCAATATTGATATGACACCCTGATGTAGACAAGTCATAGACAGAGGTGGCTACACCCCGTTTAAACATACAGGCTGGTCAAATGCTCCTCTGCCCAGTTTCTCCCCCAATAAACACACACGTATAGCCCAGAACGGTGTGTTAAGGCATAAGTTCATTTCTCGCCATTGGGGTGCAGTCCTAACTGCAGACTGGCTCGCCATGGCCAAGCTGGGCACTCTGTGAGGCATGTCTGATCTCTCTCAGACCACTACTTCTATCTAATGTTTTTTTATAAAACAAAAAAGGGGGAGTTGTAGGGAGTGGCACATATAGATAAGAAGATGGCGCTGACATCCGGTGGTTGTTTGTGGTAAACAACCGTACAGTGCACGTGTTGGCATACCTTCCGCATCTACAAGGCCATGGTGATATTCCTGCTAATAAGGTATTTCATGCTCCACCAATCCCTAGAGGACAAATATACAGCCATAGTCTGTTTTGTATATAAGGCGGGGTCCCCCGTATCAACAATGAGGTGTTCCTGAAATAAAGGCTGTTGAGAAGAATCCGACAGTGTTGCATCTTCCTTGCTGGCCGAGGTGGGCGTGACACTTAACAAGACAAATAATACAATGTCCTACATTTTGGGTGATTGGGGCTAGTTCTTTAAATGAATCAATCCTGCTCCTCAAATTGGGAATCTGAGTGTCCAAATGCTAAAGATCCTCAACCCTAAAAGGTTTTTGATTGATCAACAAAGAGCCAACAGGCAATGACTAGGCAGGTAGACTGAGGCAGGACTGTATGTGTCTTCTCTTCTTCCCTGCCATGGTGATCTCCCCCCCCCCTTCTTCTGTCCTAGTTCCTAGCCCCTGCATATCTCAAAGTTCTGCAATTATGGAGATGCCTGCACAAATTAAAAGTGAAAATGCTCTCACATATTGTCTTAGTGAGGTTTTTCTAGAGTCACAGCACTTATTGGTAGTCTCTACATACTAAGAGAATTGGTTAATGACTTACAGTCTGTAGTCTAACTCCCCAACAATGATCAGTAGCAGCAGCTGTGAATCTAGGATCTAGCACTGGCTTCCTCCCAGGAGGCAGGCAGGCAACAAAGGACAGACACTTTCCTTCCGAAAATGTCCTTATGTAAGTCTCCAGCAGAAGGTATGTCCCAGATTAAAGGTGTGTACCACCACACCTGGCTCTGGGGCTTGCTTTGTCCCAGGTGACCTTGAACTCAGATCTCTTTGCCTTAAGCTCCTGGGATTCATAGTCACTTTGCCTCAAGATCTTCATACCAAAATCCAGGCCAGAAACCTATATCTCCCAGCCTCAAGATCAGGATCTAAGGTGTTCGTGGTCTGATGGCTTAGCTGGTGAGACAGCAGCGGTGATTTAATCTCCGTGATGCACACAGAAGTGGCAGCAGGTGTAAAGGCAGTGCTCAACATCAGGACCCTCAGTAGCAATCTCGGGTCATGTGCGCCCAAGAGGCTTGCACTGCAATTCTAGGGCAATGTGACTTTGTCCTGGGAATACACAGTTCCATCCATCTTTATAAAGGCTCCCTGCCACAAGCCCAGGGTAGCCCAGGATGGTCCTAACTACAGACAACAGACATGTGGTGAGGAAGGCCTATCTTCTGCTCCAGAGTTCGGTGGCAGTGGAGCAGGGGTGCCAGGCCACATGGGCTCGGGAATATCAAAATCCTCACGAGGTGCATCTGAGTCGTGGCACCAATGTGAGAGTTCCTGGTTCAATCGTGTGATTCAAACTAATGTTAGCTTTTCAAATCTTGGCCCATGTCTGGACAGAACACACCCAACCCCTATGATTTCCTTGAGACAATGAACCAAGTACCCTGTATAAGAAAATCATGTACAGGACCCCTGGGAGTTGTATCAATGCAGGTTTAGGGTAGAATCATGACGGTGACCAAAGAGCTCTTACAGATGGATCTGTACACACTGCTGGGTGTCGAAGAGAAGGTGGCAAACACAGAGGTGAAGAAGGCCTATAGACAAAAAGCACTCTCCTGCCACCCAGACAAAAATCCAGATAACCCCAGAGCAGCTGAACTCTTACACCTGCTGTCCCAGGCCTTGGAGGTTCTGACTGATGCTGCAGCCAGGGCTGCTTATGACAAGGAAAGGAGAGCCAGGAAGCAGGCCACACAAAGGACCCAGAGACTTGAGAACAGGAAGAAACTGAAGCTCGACCAGGAGGCCAGGGAGTGGCAGGCCCAGGCCCAGGGTATTGAGGAAGAGGAGGAGAGCAGGAGCACCACCACACTAGAACAGGAGATTGCTCGATTTCGAGAAGAGGGTTCCTGTCAGTTGGAAGAGCAACAAAGGCTGATCCAGGAGCAGACCCTCCAGGACTGAGAACAGAGGCTGAGAGGAAGAACAGAAAATAGAGAAGGCAAAGGAACCCCCAAACTAAAGCTTAAGTGGACATGCAAGAAGGAGGATGAGTCCCAAGGGGGCTTACTCCTGAGATGTCCTCCTGAGGCTTTTACACAAGTATAAGGAGGTTCTTAATTGGGACTTTCCAGAAAGAAGGCAGGCAACGCATAGTGGGGTATGCAACTGTCAGAGCAGCGCAGCTGGCCGTCAGAAGTGAAGGCAGAACCAGCCCTTGTGATTAACAAGTGGAATAACTGTTACTAAAGACCAGCTGCTTGGTAATGGGCTAGGGTGGCTGTGGGTGATGTCTGCAGGTTTTCCGTACTCAGAGAAAATGTTTATAAGGTTCTGTTGGTAGCCTTGTTTTTCCTTCTCTGTAGATACATAAGCATAGCCACATCCCCTTAATATTTTTGCAGGTTTCCATACTAAAGTCGTTTCATTTTCACCAACATTAAGAACACTGAGGGTCAGAACCTGCAGACATCACCAACAGCCACCCTAGCCAGAAGCTTGGTGCCACCTTGAATCAGCTTCTGCAAATGGCCAGATGATCCTCAGAGTTTGGTGATGTCCTCACCACTGGTCTGACCAGCTGTGGCCCAGTGCTTTTTCTCTGTAGGCATATCAAGAACCGTGAGCAGCTTTACTAGGGAAAAGCTTGATTGCTATATCCTCAATGAAGGCTTTACTGCCAAGGATATTCTACACCAAGAAGAAAGAAGGAGGAGATGGAGGCGGAGAAGGAGCAGGAGGAGGACAAGGAGCAGGAGGAGGAGGAGGAGGAGGAGGAGGAGGAGGAAGAAGAAGAAGAAGAAGAAGAAGAAGAAGAAGAAGAAGAAGAAGAAGAAGAAGAAGAAGAAGAAGAAGAAGAAAGTTGTTTCTTCCTCTGACAATAAAGATGCTTTCTGTATTGCAGATCTCAAAGACATTCTAAAGCCCAGCAGCGTGTAGAGATCCATCTTTAAGAACTCTTTGGAGAATTCTAGCCTAAACTTGAATTGATACTACAACTCCCAGGAGTCCCATACTTGGTTTGCTTAGACAGGGTGCTTGGTTCATTGGCTCAAGGAAATGATGAATTGGACAAATTACTAATAGGAAACAGGTTTAGAATCCTCTAATTTTCTTGAGAGACATGTTTATGGAAAAGGTTTAAAGAACAAAACTTCCATCCCTTAACAAGACAAATAATACAATGTCCTAAGTTTTGGGGGATTGATGCTAATGCTTTAAATGAATCCTGCCTCCAAAAATGGGAATCAGAGTGTCCAAATGCTAAAGATCTTCATCCCCAGATGGTTTTTGATTGATCAACAAAGAGCCAACAACCAATGACTAGGCAAGTAGACTGAGGCAGGCCTGTATGTGTCTGCTCTTCTTCCCTGCCATGGTGATCTCGCCCCCTTCCTCTATCCTAGTTCCTAGCCCCTGCAGATCTCAATGTTTTGCAGTTATGGAGATGCCTGCACAAATTAAAAGTGAAGATGCTCTCACATATTGACTTAATGAGGTTTCTCTAGAGTCACAGACCTTATTGGTAGTCTCTACACAGTAAGAGAATTGTTTGATGACTTACAGTCTGTAGTCCAACTCACCAACAATGATCAGCAGCAGCAGCTGTGAATGGAAGTCCAAGGATCTAGCAATGGCTTCCTCCCAGGAGGCAGGCAGGCAACAAGAGACAGACTCTTTGCTCCTTCCAGTATCCTTATGTAGGTCTCCAGCAGGAGGTGTGTCCCAGATTAAAGGTGTGTACCGGATTAAAGGTCTGTCCCAGATTAAAGGTGTGTACCACCTCCCATGGCTCTGGGACTTGCTTTGTCCCAGTTGACCTTTGATTCAGAGATCTCTTTGCCTTAAGTTCCTGGGATTCATAGCCACTTTGCCTGTAGATCTCCATACCAAGATCCAGGCCAGAAACTTGTATCTCCCAGCCTCAAGGTCAGGATCAAAGGTGAGCCTTCCAGTTCTGGATTTTAGTTCATTCCAGATATAATCAAGTTAACAATCAGGAATAGCCACTACAAGATCTTATCCAATAAGGTGCAACAATTCCTAGCATATAAGAATATAAAACCTGTTACAATATACCATATAATCCCATGGGACAAGTTATTCTAGAAAGAGTCAATTGTGGCATTAAAAGAGATGCCCATTAAATAAAAAAAGAAAGTAAAAATGGACAAACAAACACATAAAAAAAAAAAAAACCCAAGGACAGAATAAATAATGCATTGTTAACTCTCAGTTTTTTTCCAAGATTCTTTATTTTCAAAATTATCTCTGTTGTGGTTTGCCCTGGAGTTATCTTTATTTTGATGCTAATTCCACTTCTTCAAGGACAGTCAAGAACTCAGGATTCAGGTGACTTCACCAGAACCTTATCTCCATTGAATTTGTAAAATACAGGTGAGAGTCAGGGACAGGATAGAAGGAGGCCTGTCATTGGGTGAAATGGAAGGAGAGGCGGGAGAAACGTTTGAAGGAAGAGGTGGAGACCGGGATGGAAAGGAGAGAGAGGAGCAAGGAGAGAGAGGGAGAGAAGCCATGGCAGGTGACTTCAAGATTCTGCTCTGTGTGTTTACAGGTTGTTGTTAATGTTCTTATGGGATGGATGGTACTGGGCTTTGTATGTTTCGATGGACAATGATAACATACCAATTGGGTCAAAGGTTATTGTGTTGTGTGGTCTTTCAGGTGTAGATTTAAGTGTAATAGAATGTGGGGCGGCTGGTCTGGGCCACCACAGAGTTGGGATGTGTTTCTCCCAGGATATCTAGCAGATTTCTTGGGGCACCACGGTGCCGGATCTAGAAGGATAAAAGACAACCTTATACTTTTTTTTTAATTTTTTATATTTTTACAACAACAGGTCACAACATAAGCTTTTGGTGCATTCTGCCAATGTACAAGCTACAAATGCTTGCTCAGCAGCTGGGGGGCACTCAATCGTATCATGTCTGAAAAGTAAATAAAAGTCCATATAAAACACTGTGTTCCTATGGAAACTTTAAACATTTAAGTGTGACCCCATTTCCTAGCTTTCCATACTGCATTGGTGCCAACTCTACTCTTACAAAGATGTTGGGCCCTACCTTGGTGTTTCCCTCCCCCCTCGCTGAGCCTTTTAGCCTGCCATAGCAAGAAATTGTTTACACCCTTGGGAGCTGCTCTGGGAGCTGCTGTTAGCCCCGGATTTGGGGCTGGGATTCTCCATGGCACCGTTCCTCCCCACTGAGCCTTCCTGCTTGTTGTTGTTAAGAAGTTGTTTATGCCCCTGATTGGGCTGGAACTTTCACCACATAGACTTTTCCTGTTTTCCTGGTTTGGGGTTTTCACCTGCCTGGTTTTTTTTCCAAGGCTTTTGCCTTGGGTATATAAGGAGATCTCAGTAAAGCCTTGGAGGCACTGGCTGAAAACGGATGACCTGTGTACTTGATTTCTTTCAATCCCGCAGACCGACGCCCGATATTCACACACTTTCAGTGCAGGCGCCAACACAAAGAGATTCCAAACCAGCAGTAAATCAGTTAAATGATCCCCCAAATGCCTGAATTCAAACTAAACAGGCAGGAAAGAGCTACAAGGATGGCATCTACACATTGAGAGTAGCAGAGGCACAGGCTGTAGGGTGAGGGTCCTTCCTGCTCTCCTGGAGGCAAGAAATGGGAAAAGAGCCAACATCCTGCTCATCCACCTCTGGAGGGAAGCCATGGCTCTGTATCTCCTGCATGAGTAACCACATTGGCGGTGAGAATAAAGAATAGATGTTTGTCCTCTGGAGTCCATTGAAAGTAGAAGCAGGAGCAATGGTGGATGCACCCATGTTCTCAAAATTTCGTAGTGCTTAAAATTACATGTTGTATCTTCTGATACAGGAGAGCCACCACCAATATCAAGCAGATACATGCTGACAACAACTTTTGTGCCCATGGCAATGACACAAGTGGCATCTGTCAGTGCCTGCAAGAAGGTCTCAGGGGCAGTGCATCCACTGCCCGCATGGAAGCTGAGGCCAAGGATGTCACTCTTTATCTCCTTTGCCTTTTCCATGAGAAGCCTGCTGGTTTTGAATGAGATACCAAATTTAACATTGAGGGGACAAAATGCTTTGGAAGTGTCAATGTCCAACTGCAAAACCAACTTTGCCTTTGTCTGTACTCTGGTGACTTGCATCAATTCAATTTCACTGTCACAAGTCCTAATGTGGACTCCATTACTGGTGGCATACTTGATTTGAGACACTTGTTTACAAGGATTTGCATAGCTAATGCTCTGGAGCCACCCCAATCCTGTACACCAATTGTATTTCAGTCTTGCTTGCACAGTCAAATCCTGTAGAATTTCCAGCTAGAGTTCAGCTGTCATTCTACCTGTCTGTGAGGGAGTAACAGGGTAAGAGCTTTTAGTCATGTCAGATGCTGCTTTAGAATGTCTTTGAGGTCTGCAATATAGAAAGCATCTTTATTGTCAGGGGAAGAAACTTCTTCTTCCTCTTCTTCTTCTTCTTCCTCCTCCTCCTCCCCCTCTTGCTCCTCTTCTTCCTCCTCCTCTTCTTCTTTTTCTACATCGTCTCCTTCTTCTTCATCATCTTCCTCCTTGTCTTCTTGTACGTCTTCTTCTACGTCTTCTTCTTCTACTTCTTCTCTTCTTCTTCTTCTTCTTCTTCTTCTTCTTCTTCTTCTTCTTCTTCTTCTTCTAAGTCTTCTTCTTCTTCTAAGTCTTCTTCTTCTTCTAACTCTTCTAATTCTTCTAACTCTTCTAATTCTTCTTCTTTTCCTCCTGCTCCTCCTGCTCCTTCTCCTGCTCCTCCTGCTCCTCCTGCTCCTCCTGCTGCTGCTGCTGCTCCTCCTCCTCCTCCTCCTCCTCCTCCTCCTCCTCCTCCTCTCAATTGGTGTAGAATGTCCTTGGCAATAAAGCCTTCACTGAGGATATAACAATCGAGCTTTTCCTTAGTAAACATGCTCATGGTCCTTGATATGCCTACAGAAAAAACACTGGGCCTCAGCTGGTCAGACCAGTGGTGAGGACAACACCAAACCCTGAGGATCATCTGGCCATTTGCAGAAGCTGATTCAAGGTGGCACCAAGCTTCTGGCTAGGGTGGCTCTTGGTGATGTCTGCAGGTTCTGACCCTCAGCGGTGTTAATGTTGGCGAAAATGAAACAACATTAGTATGGAAACCTGCAATAATATTAAGGGTATGTGGCTATGCTTATGTATCTACAGAGAAGGAAAACATGGCTACCAACAGAGCCTTATAAACATTTTCTCTGAGTAGGGAAAACCTGTTTTCACCTGAGACAGGATCTTCACAAAGTAAAAAGCCCAGGTGATTCACAGACTGTCTCAGTTACTGATTTCTCCTAACTGTGCATACAAATAAACCTCAAAAGGGCTAGGACAGAAACCAGAAGAACAGATTGGGCAACAAATGCTACAGCTACCTTTTCTCAAACTAACCCTTGCCCCCTTTGGGACCCATGCAGGAATTGTTCACCCCAATTCAACAGGCAGCAGTTTTATGAGGTTTGTTGCCCTAGTCCCTCAAGGTGGGGTGGACAGGTTGGGTCATTAGATGCGGTATAATTGTTATCTAGGCTGGAAGGCTGTTACTGATTATGATCAGAGATTGACAGACATCTAAATTCTTTTTTTGGAATTACCGTATGCTAGAAATTTCAGGAATTTTTGTTCAGTAATTTTCTACTGAGAGGAATGTAACATTTGTGTTTAATCACTGAATATTGATTTAAATTTCTTTCAATATACAATAATTCTAACATAAACTCAAATTTATATTGTTTTGAATATTGCATATAGAAATGTTTTGAATTGTTTGACTAAAGCCTACCTATGACATTTATTGAAAATGTGATGCTTTTACAATAATTTTCATTTTTTAGATTGCTAATGATTGGAAAAGGACAATTCTTCAAGGGAAAGGGGGATATGAAATGGAAACATCTAGTTATTTGGGAAGTTAATTTTCCAAATGATTTCTGTGGCACACCTGTGAGGGATGTCTTGCTAAAGCAAACATGTCAAAGTTGTCCTGATGCAGACACTGGTGAAAGAATGTTTGGCTGTAGAAGACAGTGAGAGGACACTTGATGAAGGAGTATAAATCTGACCCCTCAGACTGGGAGATGAGCCCTGAGCATTGGTTTGCTCCAACTCTCCAATCCTCAGTAAAAATACTGCATGTATTTCTCCACATTACATAGCATGGTTGAGCTCAAACTGTGATAAAGCTGCCATGGAGAGAAGCTCTCCCAAGAACTGCTTGTGAGGTTCCCGCAGCAGTTTGTCACCTCTGTGGCCTAACCTCAGGCCGGTGGCCAGCCTGGTGGTTTCTTTAGGATTGAAGTACAGCTGCCTGGTGTCTACTTGCTGACAGTAGTGTACTGTGCCTACTGGTTCGAGCCTGTTTTCTACCTGCCTAGAGGTCTGGTCTGCAGCGGCTGAGTCCTGTTTGGTGTTTGCTCTGGGACTGACCAGCTGCCCAAGGAGATGGAACTCGATCCAGAGAACTACTGCTGAGCAGGTCCACTTCCCCACATCCTAATAACTTTTCTCTTCCACTACCCCTGCTCTGTGGTGGGCTAGAGGAGCGCTTAAGTGTAGGTTTCAAAACATTTATGCCTACAGGTGGCACCCAAAGAACAAGGTTCAGGCTTGGTGAATGAGACTGGGAATGTACCCCATGATGAAAAGTGGAAAGAAACAGACTGGAAGGGAAGGAGCTGCCCTGCCCTGCTCCCCATGCTTTCACTACCAGGTGCCCGATGCCTCAGGGAGACAAGGGGCTGGGAAGAGCAGGAGGCAGCACAGGAACAAAGGGTGATGTGTGAGTGAGTGCACTCCCACAAGATTGTCTCAGGCCTGCAGAAACGCATGCACCCTTCCCAGCGTCTCTGCACCATGTGCCTGCTACTGATGCTATTCCTGACAGTGAGCTGACCTGGCAACTGATAGAAATGCCAGATTTTGAAGCATTTTAAAGAATCCATTGTTTTGTATCATTACCATAATTATATGTTAGGGAGGACTACCAATTCCAGAGGTATCAACTTTTTTATATGAAGCACATTTATTACAGAACATTAGAAAAATGATCCTGATGACTGTTTAAAATAAAGAGCATGCGAATACTCTGGGCTGGAGAGCCATGTCTGTTCCTGGTCAATCACTTCTGAAAAGTTCTCAAATATTGAAATCCAAAGCAAATGAATTGGCTTGACATGATTCAAAAAGTAAAATATAAACATAAGGGCAGTAAAACCAAGGCAATAATTAGTTTACAATACTCATTCCTGGGTCAAAATGTAGAAGAATGCAGATCGATCCATGCTTATCACCCTGTACAAAGCTTAAGTCCAAGTGGATCAAGGACCTCCACATCAAACCAGACACACTCAAACTAATAGACGAAAGACTAGGGAAGCATGTGGAACACATGGGCACTGGAAAAAATTTCCTGAACAAAACACCAATGGCTTACGCTCTAAGATCAAGACTCGACAAATGGGATCTCATAAAACTGCAAAGCTTCTGTAAGGCAAAGGACACTGTGGTTAGGACAAAACGCCAACCACCAGATTGGGAAAAGATCTTTACCAATCCTACAACAGATAGAGGCCTTATATCCAAAATATACAAAGAACTCAAGAAGTTAGACCGCAGGGAAACAAATAACCCTATTAAAAAATGGGGTTCAGAGCTAAACAAAGAATTCACAGCTGAGGAATGCTGAATGGCTGAGAAACACCTAAAGAAATGTTCAACATCTTTAGTCATAAGGGAAATACAAATCAAAACAACCCTGAGATTTCACCTCACACCAGTGAGAATGGCTAAGATCAAAAACTCAGGTGACAGCAGATGCTGGCGAGGATGTGGAGAAAGAGGAACACTCCTCCATTGTTGGTGGGATTGCAGACTGGTAAAACCATTCTGGAAATCAGTCTGGAGGTTCCTCAGAAAATTGGACATTGAACTGCCTGAGGATCCAGCTATACCTCTCTTGGGCATATACCCAAAAGATGCCTCAACATATAAAAGAGACACATGCTCCACTATGTTCATCGCAGCCTTATTTATAATAGCCAGAAACTGGAAAGAACCCAGATGCCCTTCAACAGAGGAATGGATACAGAAAATGTGGTACATCTACACAATGGAATATTACTCAGCTATCAAAAACAACGAGTTTATGAAATTCGTAGGCAAATGGTTGGAACTGGAAAATATCATCCTGAGTGAGCTAACCCAATCACAGAAAGACATACATGGTATGCACTCATTGATAAGTGGCTATTAGCCCAAATGCTTGAATTACCCTAGATCCCTAGAACAAACGAAACTCAAGACGGAGGATCAAAATGTGAATGCTTCACTCCTTCTTTAAATGAGGAAAAAGAATACCCTTGGCAGGGAAGGGAGAGGCAAAGATTAAAACAGAGACTGAAGGAACACCCATTCAGAGCCTGCCCCACATGTGGCCCATACATATACAGCCACCCAATTAGACAAGATGGATGAAGCAAAGAAGTGCAGACTGACAGGAGCCAGATGTAGATCGCTCCTGAGAGACACAGCCAGAATACAGCAAATACAGAGGCGAATGCCAGCAGCAAACCACTGAACTGAGAATAGGACCCCTGTTGAAGGAATCAGAGAAAGAACTGGAAGAGCTTGAAGGGGCTCGAGACCCCATATGTACAACAATGCCAAGCAACCAGAGCTTCCAGGGACTAAGCCACTACCTAAAGACTATACATGGACTGACCCTGGACTCTGACCTCATAGGTAGCAAGGAATATCCTAGTAAGAGCACCAGTGGAAGGGGAAGCCCTGGGTCCTGCTAAGACTGAACCCCCAGTGAACTAGACTGTGGGGGGGGGAGGGCGGCAATAGGGGGAGGGATGGTAGGGGAACACCCATAAGGAAGGGGAGGGGGGAGGGGGATGTTTCCCCGGAAACCGGGAAAGGTAATAACACTCGAAATGTATATAAGAAATACTCAAGTTAATAAAAAAAAAATACTCATTCTTGGAGAGTAACTGAGAGCAGGTGTAGGTGTGTGCCCTGTCTGTGTGTATCTTCACACAGAATCAGGCCAAAAGTCCGGGATCTCGCAACCACCCACAACTCCAAAGACCTTCTTGGAGGTAAGGGGGTCCCCAATTGTGTCTGAATGTGCAGCTGCTGTCTGTGTCTGTCTCTGTTCTGGTTCTGGTTAGTACCTGAAAAGGGCTCTGGTTTTGCAGCCACTTTCCGGAGCTGTAAAGCTCAGAAGCTGTGGTCGACAGACATGTCGGGAGGACCACAAGCTGCACCCTGAGGGATGCTTCAGGGCAACAGGAGAGCCAGGGACGCCTGGTGGTCTCCTATTGGGTAGAAGAGGATAGTGTGTTCCTCTTGGAAGAGAAACTTCAAAGACCTCTTCGTCTGAAACTGCTTTTGGCTGATGCCTGTGGACTAGGCACAGCAGTTGTTGTCTGGATATTGTGGTTTCATTGTGTTGTCTGTTGTTTGTCTGTTTAGTGTTTTTTTGTGATGATAGGACAGACAGTAATGACTCCCGTAAGCCTGATGTTAGATCATTGGACAAGTTAGGGACAGAGCACATAATATGGCAGTTGAACTTAAGAAGGGAAAGAGGCAGACTTTGTGCACCTCTGAGTGGCCAAGTTTCAGTGTGGGCTGGCCCCCTGAGGGCTCTTTTGACATGACTATGATTCTTTATGTTAAAGCTATTGTTTTTCAGGAAAAACTGGGAGCACACCCGGACCAGCAACCTTACATTTAGGTCTGGCAAAACCTGGTTCAAAATCCTCAGTACCCTCTGCTCCTCCTAAGGTCTCTCCTGAGGTTGAGGAGCCTCCTGAATGACCAGCTCCGTCCCCCGTATTAATGCCCCATTTCCTCCCCAGCAGCCTTCTGACCTCTGCTCCACAGGAAGAAGAATCAGGGAGTGGGTGTCCGGCTACAGGTACCTGAAGCTGCAGGGCTCAGAGCCCCACAGAGCATGAATCCACAGTAGCCATACCATTGGGCACTTATGGTGTCCAACCTCCTGAATCCTCTTCCCCTCTGGAGGTCCAGCCCAGGGGACAGGAAGTTGGCGAGCACTCACCCCTGACTCCTCTACTGGCCCAATTCTTGTTTTTCCCTTGCGGGCTTCCAGACCTCCCCCTGGTCCAGGCAATGGGATGCAGCCCCTTCCGTATTGGACTTTCTCCTCCTCTGATCTTTATAACTGGAAACTTAATCACAGAACTATTTACTTTGTTCATCAAAGAGTTTCACTTGGTCCTCTTGGTGCTTAACTTAGAAGTTAAAAATAATTTGCTTGAGAAAAATGGTTTTCTGCCAGGGAGTTTTATCTTTCTCTCTTGAGCCTCCTTCCCAAGGGGAGATGCCCCTCCCTTTGCTCCCCTTGTCCAGTCTAGCTGCTGTTAACAGTTGTGTATGAAGGACTCCAGGTTATCGAGTGACCCTGTCTAAAGCAGGAATTATCAGAACCTGAAAGTTTTACCTTAGGTCCTGAAGAAAAATTCTCCCTGTTGCTTAAACATTCACAGCTTCTAAGGAAGGGACAGCGCAGTGTAGGGAAGTGTGGGGCTGAGGGTGGCAGGTGCATGGGCAAGCAAGCTTCAGGCTGTGCATGGGCAGGGGCCTGAGTCAGCGGGCCCGAGGGGGGGGAAGAGTTTCAAGGTTAAGGGTCAGTTGGCCAGGGCTGATGCTTTGACAACAAAAAGAGTGCATTAAGAGAACTTTCTTTGAGAGAGCCTGCCTGCCTTCCCTTATCCACTGGCCCTATTCTAAGAGAATGGTCTGTCTACATGGACAGTGTCTTTGTTCCTAACCCCTCATCAGCAAGTTCCTGCCCCTGTGGTCAAAATGCCCCAGGTTGGGTGGCAGGGAAGCCCCTAAAATAGTTTCAGAAAGAATCTACAACTAACTGTGAAGAACTTTGTTTTGCCCGTCAAAATTTAGAATTCAGGCTTTGGCTGTGGTCAAGGTCAGGATTAATCTTTTCTTTTCCATGGGCCTTTAACCCAGTGCGACAGTTTGGTAAAGGGCTGCTACTGAGGTCCTGAAAGTCCCAGGTGAACCGGTTACAATTCTTATGTCAGCCACTTGGCATCTAACACCCAGGTCCTAACCATCTCTCCATCCTTTTGTTATTAGTTCTTACTAGAAGCCTAGTGTCATTTGGAGGCTGGTTCTCTTGAGAGGTAAAGCCATGAAGCTGACACTGAAGAGAGACTCCTTGAGGAAAACTCTTAAGTCCAGAGAGATAGTCGGTAACATATCAGTTGCCTCTCTGCTCGCCTTTCTGCTTCACAGACACGAAGCTTGTGCTTATTTTTACAACGGCCTGTTTGTCCCCAAAAGGCCTCCTGGTTTAGCTCTATGACTAAATGCTATTTGTCCTCTTCAGTGAACCTCTATTCTCTAGATTCTCCTCTTGTTTTCTCACCATCCCACATGAGATGCTTATTAGTAACTGTTATAGATCTTCTTTACTACCGAGGAAAGACAGAATCCTACTAGAAGCCAGAAAATAAATGTTCCAGACATGGATGGAAGACCCTCACTCCTGACTGACTTCAATACCCCTGAAGGTAGGGAGTGCTCCAGGTCTACCGCCAGGCTCCAAGGGTGGGTCCCCGAGGGGCTGGAAAGCGCCCCACCAATCTGGCTAAGCTGAGAAAAAGATATAAAGAAAAAGTTACAGAAATTTGAAGAGTTAAGCTAAGTTGCTGAGAGTTAGTGTAAGTGCAGAGAAAGGAAAGTTAAAGTGTGGTTCAGGGTATGTGCACATAAGTGGTCAGCAGAGAGACTGAGGAAGAGAAAGAGGAAGAAAGGTAAAAAGAGCAGGAAGCTAGGGAAAAAAGAGACAAAAAGAAGAGGAAGTTAGAGAGCTAAAGAGAGATAAAAGACAAGAGAGGAACATATACTGGCCACAGTAGTTAGGGAACCTAGGAAGACAGTACCTGGCAACAGAAGAGAATTCCTGGCTAAAAGTCAGTGTGCCAATGCAAAGAAAAAGGACACTGGGTCAGGGACTGCCCCAGGAAAAACCAGAGGGGCCTTTCCAGCAGCCCGGAAGGCGAGCCTCTTGGTCCTAGAGTGCTGGCTATGCACAAGGACAGAAGGGAAGCCCGCCCAGTTGTTTTGTGAATGAATACGGGGGCCCAACATTCTGTGCTCCTATGCCCAAATGGGCTTGTGTCCAGCAAAAGACCTTGAGTACAGGGGACTACGGGGAACAAATAATACTCATGGACTACTCGAAGAACAGTGGACCTTAGCGTGGGCCGTGTATCCCACTTGTTCCTTCTGATCCCAGACTGCTCCTACGAGTCTGAACCCTACAACCCTGCTCTCAGACCTCAACCTAGACACCCGCTTCATGAATGTCAGCAGGTGCTCACTAAAGCACAGCGGTGGCATAAAGATCTGACTGACCAGCCACCAGAGGGGGTAGATGCCATCTGGTTCATAGATGGAAGCAGCTTCTTAGAGAAGGAAAAAGATGGGCTGGGGCAGCAGTGGTAGATGGAAACAGAGTCACATGGGCTCAGGCCCTACCAAAAGGCACCTCTACTCAGAGGGTAGAGCTCACTCCCCTCACCAAAGCCCTTGACCTGAGAAAGAGACTTAACATCTATGTGGACAGCAGGTATGCCTTTGCTACAGTCTATCAGCAGAGGGGCCTGCTGACATCTGAGGGCAAGAAAAAGAGCTTCTGGCTCTGTTAAGGGCCCTCCATGTCCCAGCCAGGCCGAGGAAGAGACTCTGGTACACGTAAACGGGAAAGAAGATCCTGCTACAAAAAACAGGGAGAGGCCATGATAAAACAAATGCATCAATGGACTCATTTAGGGGTAAGCAAACTCATCCAGACATTTTCAAAAACTAAATATTATGTCACAGGTCTCAAGTATCTCTTGGAACAGATAGTACACTGATGTATACCCAGCCAAAAGGTAACTGTTTTCAGGAAAGTTGACTCTGGCAGGAGGCTCCATGGGGAACGGCCTGAATCCTACTGAGAAGTGGACTTCACAGAGATAAAACCAGGAAAATATGGTTACAATGTTTCCTAGTGCTTATCGATACCTTTTTAGGAAAAGGTAGAAGCTTTCCCCACCAAGCAAGAGATGGCCTTGGTAGTCGTCAAGAAAATACTGGAAGAAATCTTCCCCCTGTTTGGAGTGCACAAGGTAATTAGTCAGACCACGGCCCTGCTTTCGTTGTCAAGGTAAGCCAGGGTGTAGCCAGGTATTCAGAGGTCAATTGAAAAATTATATTACATCTACAGACCTCAAAGTTCAGGACAGGTAGAGAGAATAAATAAAATTCTAAAAGAGACCCTGACCAAATTGACCACGGAGACTGGCGCAGACTGGGTGGCACTCCTTTCCTCTTGCTCTCTTCAGAGCAAAAAATGCCCCTTCTGGATTCAGCCTTACCCATGTCCCTGAAGAGACTACAGAGTTCAGGGGAGGTAAAAAAGATAAATAGAACTATAAAGGGGCCTTGACAAAATTGGCCTTAGAGATTGGTGGGGGAGACTGGATTGTCCTCCTTCCTTTTCTTTGTTCCGAGTATGGAACACTCCTGACCCTCTTGGCCTAACACCTTATGAGATTATGTATGGGAGCTCCCCCTCCATCTCACTGAATCGGGCGGGGCCCCCTACCCTGAGGTCTTTCCTAAAACCCTGTTTGCTCATTTAAAGGCTTTAGAAACAGTCCCAAGTGGAATTTGGAGCCAAGTGAAGGACGCCTACAACACAGGAGGTCCAGGATGCCTCACCAGTTCCCAGTGGGAGACGCAGTCCTGGTCCAGCGACACCAGGCTGAGAATTTAGAGCCTCACTGGAAAGGACCCTATCTAGTACTGTTAACCACTCCCACTGCTGTTAAGGTAGATGGGATTGCTGCATGGGTCCACGCCTCCAATTTGAAGATAGCACCAGATGTTCTCAGAAATGAATAGAAGTTAGAAAAGACTGCTAATCCTCTTGAGCTCCATCTCTGTTGTAAGCACTCATAATCCCCATATCCCCCAAAAAACTGACTTGGCAAGTTTCCTCCCAGGCTGGGGAGGTAATATGGTCCATCTCCAAGGTGGCCCCACCATACTCATGGTGGCCTGCTCTCCCCCTGACTTTTGTAAGTTGGTAGCTGCTCTGGACACCTAGGACATTCCTGACACAGATCCTCAGAGTATGCCCTTAGAAGTCCCAAAGAGATTTCACCTGGGGGCAAGTTTGGATGGGCAAGTCCAGAAGGTGCCAATTGGGAAGACTAAGGTTTTACATTTGCCCCTGAGATGGCTGAGACCAGGCTACCATCCGGCCTTGTGGGGGCTTAGAAATTTTGTACTGTTCTGCTTGGCAAGCTGAGGCTAATTTCCATGCTCCTAGGACCCTTAGTTATTCTCTTATTAAAAATACAGGGTCCAAATGTCAAAAGTAATAAGTTAACACCCTTTATTAGAGAAAGAGTTAGTGCAGTGCAGATTTTAATGCTGCACCAACTATATCAAGCCTCAGAAGAACTTAGGGGAAAAATTGTAGAAGGTGGCCCTGAGTTCTAAGGTTAGAACTAATCACAAGCAGAAGTGGGGAATGAAAGAATAAAGATTTTAAACTATCCCCCACTGACCCTGCTGTGAGGACAAGTGCACCTCACAGCAAAAAATAACAAAACATGTTTTGGGGATGTAGCCTGGCTATAGCCATCACAAACCATCTGACCTCGATAAGGCCTGACTCAACAGTCCTGAGAAAAACGAGAGTTAGGGTCAACTTGCCCCAGAAGCAGGGTGGCTAGAGTTGAACTGAGCCCAAGTTACAAACCAATGAAATTGCTTTCTGTGACTGTTGCCAACTACCTATGTAATTTTCCCTATAAATAACCTTCCCCTAATTGGGCTTGGGTTCAACTCCTCTGTCTCCTGTGTGAGATAGGTGTCATCTCCAGAGCTCTGGTTCCTCAAATACACCTCTTGTTTATTACATCAAGACTGGTTTCTCGTGAGTTTTTTGGGGGGTTGCGTCATCTCAAAATTTGAGTGGGAGTCTTCCCCACTCCGGTGGTCTTTCAATTCTTGCCTAAACTTGAATTGATACTAAACTCCCAATAGTCCCATACTTGGTTTACTTAGACAGGGTGCCTGGTTCATCGGCTCAAGGAAATGATGAAATTGACAAATACTAATAGGAAACAGGTTTAGAATCCTCAAATATTCATGAGAAACATGTTAATAGGAAAGGTTCAAAGAACAAAATTTCCATCCCTTAAGACAAATAGTACAATGTCCTCAGTTTTGGGGGATTGATGCTAATGCTTTAAATGAATCCTGCCTCCAAAGCTAGGAGGCGAAGGTGAAGGAGGTGAAGAAGGCCTAGAGACAAAAAGCGCTCTCCTGCCACCCAGACAAAAATCCAGATAACCCCAGAGCAGCTAAACTCTTCCACCAGCTGTCCCAGGACTTGGAGGTACTGACAGATGCTGCAGCCAGGGCTGCATATGACAAGGAGAGGAAAGCCAGGAAGCGGGCCTCAGAGAGGACCCAGAGACTTGACAAGAACAGGGAGAAAGTAAAGCTTGATCTGTAGGCCAGGGAGTGGGAGGCCCAGGCACAGGGTACTGAGGAAGAGGAGGAGAGCAGGAACACCACGACACTAGGGCAGGAGATTTCTCGACTTCGAGAAGAGGGTTCCAGTCAGTTGGAAGAGCAGCAAAGGCTGATCCAGGAACAGATCCCCAGGACCAAGGACAGAGGCTGAGAGGAAGAACAGAAAATAGAGAAGGCAAAGGAACCTCCAAAGTAAAACTTAAGTGGACATGCAAGAAGGAGGATGAGTCCCAAGGGGGCTACTCCAGAGATGTCCTCCTGAGGCTTTTACAGAAGTGTGGGGAGGTTCTCAACTTGGTACTTTCCAGAGAGAAGGCAGGCAACACCATAGTGGAGATTGCAACAGTCAGAGGTGTGGAGCTGGCAGTCAGAAATGAAGTGGGCCTAGCTGACAACCCTCTGAATGTTTCCTGGTTGGGGGGGACAGCCCCAGGGCATGGTAGACCCCAGCCCCCCAGGACTGTCGAAGGGCTCAGTGTTGTCACTAGGGACTATGAGGGTCTGGTCATGATGCGCTTGCGCCAGGCTGCTGAGCGACAGCAGCTGTTGGCCCAGTTGCAGCAGGAAGATGAGGTCCGGCCCACATAGCCGGGACTTCATCCTTCCCACTCCACATCCTTTTCTGAGTCATCACCAATAAACTTTTTAAAAAACAAACAAAAAGAAAACCAAATATGCATAATAGGTAATGGATAATTTCTAATCCTGATGGCCTGTTGCATTTGAATAAAGTTAATTCATTATTATCAGGGACAAATTCAGCAGTCTCTATGGGCAAAATGACCCTGCATTCAATGAATCAGTAATTACGTTAAGAGGTTTGAGATATTCCAATACCATAAGGATAGCACACAATTCAGACTTCTGAATTGATGTGGACTTTTGGAGCAGGAGAAGGAGGAGGAGGAGGAGGAGGAGGAGGAGGAGGAGGAGGAGGAGGAGGAGGAGGAGGAGGAGGAGGAGAAGAAGTTTCTTCCCCTGACAATTAAGATGCTTTCTGTATTACAGACCTCAAAGACATTCTAAAGCAGCATCTGACATGGCTAAAAGCTCTTGCCCTGTTACTCCCTCACAGGCAGGTAGAATGACAGCAGAGCTCTAGCTGGAAATGCTACAGGATTTGACTGTGCAAGCAGGACTGAAATACAATTGGTGTACTGGATTGGGTGCCTCCAGAGAACATTAGCTATGCAAATCCTTGTAAACAAGTGTCTCAAATCAAGGATGCCACCAGTAATGGGGTCCACATTAGGATTTTTGACAGTGAAATTGAATTGATGCAAGTCACCAGAGCACAGACAAAGGCAAAGTTGGTTTTGCAGTTGGACATTGACACTTCCAAAGCATTTTGTCCCCTCAATGTTAAATTTGGTATCTCACTCAAAACCAGCAGGCTTCTCATGGAAAAGGCAAAGGAGATAAAGAGTGACATCCTTGGCCTCAGCTTCCATGCGGACAGTGGATGTACTGTCCCTGAGACCTTCTTGCAGGCACTGACAGATGCCACTTGTGTCGTTGCCATGGGCACAAAAGTTGTTGTCAGCATGTATCTGCTTGATATTGGTGGTGGCTCTCCTGTATCAGAAGATACAACATGTAATTTCATGCTCTACGAAATTTTGAGAACATGGGTGCATCCACCATTGCTCCTGCTTCTATGTTCAATGGACTCCAGAGGACAAACGTCTATTCTTTACTCTCACCACCAATGTGGTTACTCATGCAGGAGATACAGAGCCATGGCTTCCCTCCAGAGGTGGATGAGCAGGATGTTGGCATTCTTCCCATTTCTTGCCTCCAGGAGAGCAGGAAGGACCCTCACCCTACAGCCTGTGCCTCTGCTACTCTCAATGTGTAAATGCCATTCTTGTAGCTCTTTCCTGCCTGTTTAGTTTGAATTCAGGCATTTGGGAATTCAGGCGCCCCACGGAACCAAGGATGGGCTTTTTATAGGATTCTGGGGAGCAGAAGCAAGCATACAGAAGCAGATGCATGGTTACAGGGATATAATTGGTGGATTCTAATGTGGCAATGGTTCAGTCTGGGGGCAAGTTTCCTAGCCACCTTCCTGGAACATAACAACTGACTCGGCCCCCCACCAGGGTGTGGGACCTCTCCCGGGCTTTTTTGATTCTCAGGTGCTCAACCGCAGTCATCCTGTTGCCAGGCCTTCAACCATACACATCCTCCTTGGCAGCCGCTGTGTACTCAGTGTTCTAACCTTTCCCTGAACCAGTCATCTTAAGTACAGCCTTGCAAAATGGCTTTACTGCTGCTAAGCTGGGGTCTTTCACCCATAAACATGTCTGTCAAGAAAATTTGAGGATTCTAAACCTGTTTCCTATTAGTAATTTGTCCATTTCATCATTTCCTTGAGCCAATGAACCAGGCACCCTGTATAAGTAAACCAAGTATGGGACTCCTGGGAGTTGTAGTATCAATTCAAGTTTAGGCTAGAATTCTCCAAAGAGTTCTTACAGAT